>NC_133412.1:49323750-50000000 GCF_049350105.2 Macaca mulatta
CTCTGTGTAGCTTTGTCAGGAGAAGCCTGAAGTACAACTCTGAGGCAGTTCATAGCCCCTTGATAGCACCGAAGACCACCACACTAGACCCCACAGGACCACAGCAAACCACCCAGAACGCTCCCCTGCATCCACCTGGAGCCGTGTGCACCTGGCTGCCAGGATGGCCCTAAGTGCAGCAGCCCACAGGAGATGGAGAGGTGCGCCAAGGAACCAGCAGTGCACGTGACGGCCCTGGCTCTCTCTTAATTTGAAGTTTGCCTTCTGTGCATCTTGAATTCATATCTCATTCTGTCTCCTCACAGTCCTCTTTCCAAAACCTTCCACGGAACATGTGTGTAGCTTAATGAGCTATTATGAGGGAAAGAACTAGAACTCTGCTAGTCCCAGAGGCCCCTCCACAGGCTGTGTCCCAATCTTTGCTCCCTCCCTTCCTCTCCTGACTTTTAGAGAAATCATTTCCTTGCATTTCTTTATAATTTTATTACCCAAGTGTGCATCCCTAGGCATTAGGGTTTAGCCTGGCCCATTTTTAATTAAGTCCTTTAAGCCTCTCTAATCTACAGATTCTCTCTTCTATCCTTTTATTGTGTGTGGGTGTGTGTGTGGATGTATGAGTGTGTGGGTATGTATGTGTGTGTGCAGGTTCCATTCCTGATACCTGTAATTTTCTTGAGATGCTGTAATATGGGCAGCAGGCATTAGATTTTTTGTTTTTAATAATGTGCGTGTATATATATATAAAACATATTTATTTGTGTGGGTGCATGTGCGTGTGTGTGTGTGTGTGTGTGTGTGTGTGTGTGTGTATGTATGTGTGTGTTAGAGCCCAGGGTATTTGATTGTAACATTTCCCATAATGGTGAGTTTTGCTGATTGCAGAGCCATTCTCCCCTAGTGAAGGTACAGATGATGGTGACCACCACAGAGGCAGGTAAGAAAGTGGCCTGAGTCCCAGCCAACCCAGGAAACCACAGCCTCTACACACTCAGGAGACAGGACAGACGTTGCTTTCTTCTTCCTTCACCAGGGAGAAGAATACCTTCAGAACTAGATTCAAATCTTGACTCTTCCTCATTGTTAGCTCTGTGACCTTGGGCAAGTTACCCAGCCTGTCAGAGCTTCTGCTTCTGTTCTATACAATGAAGCTAATAATGCCTACCCAGAGACTTTGTGAAGATTATAGAAGAGAATAAGTGTGTGTTGGGCAAGTTACTTAATTTATCTGTAAAATGTAAATAGCAGAGGTAAAATGATTGTGATAACTAAATGAGTTAATACAGATAAAGCATGCAGGACATGCCTGGGGCACAGAGAGGCCTCAATAAATGTTAGCTAGTTTTACTAGTATTATATAAAGTATCTAATTTGTTGAAAATTCCTGTTTATGGTACCTTTTCTTAGGCCATTTTGTGTTGCTGTTTTAAAAATACCTGAGACTGGGTAATTTATAAAGAAAAGAGGTTTATTTAGCTCATAGTTCTGCAGGCTGAGAAGTTCAAGAGCATGGCTGTGGTCTCTGGTGAGGGCTTTCGTGCTATGTCACAACACGGTGGAGAAGGTCAGAGGAGAGGCAGACCTATGTGAAGAGAGGGACCAAACAGGAGGAGGAACCTCACTTTATAACAACCCACTCTTTTGGGAACTAATCCCTTCTCATGAAAACTAATACCATCTCATCAGAAGAGAATTCACTCACTATAGCTAAAAGGACACAAAGCCATTCCTGAGGGATCCACCCGCAATGACCCAAACACCTCCCACTAGGCGCCACCTCCCAACACATTCAGGATCACATTTCAATATGAAATGCATATTGAAACTATGGCATAGCTATTATCAGTTAAAAGGAGAAAATGGGGGCTTCCAAGTAGCTGAAGATAATGGTGGCAGCCAGATGCCCACATCCCAATATTTCCTTCCCAGATGATATAGATCAAAAAAGGGAGAAAGGAAAAGACACAAAAATCACACCCTGGGCATACCTTGAGAGCAGTGAGTTAAAAATAACATTAAAAAGAGAAAGAATACCAAATCCAAGTACAGGAAAACTCATGCTTCCTTCCAGCCCACTCCACTCAGGGCTTTGAGGCAAGCAGAGAGAAAGGGAGATGATCTATAGGGAAGAATGAAGGAGAGAACTAGTACAGAGGCCTATAGGTGATATAAAACCACTCCCAGCCACAAGTCCACCCAAAGCCTGAAAATACAACACAAAGTGTCCAGGTCTATCACAGTGCAGTGTGCAGGGCAGTCACAAGTCCATGCAACTTGGAGAGGCAGCCTTCAGAATGCACAGCTTCTAGGGTGGGAAGAATGGGAGAAAGGAAGGAGGGAGTGCCCTTTGGCAACTGGGTGATAAGAGTTGGGGAAGGAGCAAAAGGGGATGATTTGAGTGGCCACTGTTAAGAGCCCACAGATACAAGTTATAGTATAGAATGGAGAAGCATGAGGGAAAATGTGCCAGAGAGAATACCGGAAGGAATATTAAATCAGAGAACTTAGAAAGAAACGAATCAGAAAATGAGGTGGAGGAGCTGTGCAGGAGGGTGAGATGATGGAATAGAAAAGGGGATGGAGGACAGCAGCATGAAGAAGATCTGTGAGAGGTGCATGAAATTAGGGCGTAAAGGAGCCGGTTGGGGGTGGGACTTGCTGGGACACAGCAGCTTCAGTGGTCAAACTTGGTCTCCATTTCAGGACAACTCCTGCTCAGGGGAAGTGGGTGCATAGGCACATTGACATAGAGACACACCTGTCTCCCAGAAGCCTCTTCCAGAGGATCCCAGGGCCAGCAGGCAGGGGAAGAAGTAGGGCACATCCAAGGGGCTCCACTGTAAAGAAAGAGTATGCACTGGGATCCAGATGACAGGAGAGGAGGGAACACGTGGTGATTATGGACACCATAGAAAAGGAATGCTGCAGAATTCAGATCAGTCCAAAGTGTACTAGGTAAATGAAAGAAGAGAGGGCAACTTTGCTAACACTGATTAACATTTAGGATTTTGAAAATTATGGTGTTTGCAAAAACTGCATTTGAGTTAAGTATTTTGCAGGGGAGATGTTATTGGTGATTTGTAGAACATCATATCTTTCCAGTTACAAAATATAACTTCATTTTGCAGCACAAGATATGATGTCTCATCTTTGAAGTTTTTTCTTCTCTATGTATGCGTGGAAAGGGAATATGGTAGAAATAATCCTTTTTATTGTTTTTATGGGGGTAGATATTTTATAGATGAAATATGGCACAGAACTCCCACTTTAGCACATGAATGAAACACAGAAGGCTGTTCTCTCACTGAAGAGGGGGCCAAGGGCCTCTACCTCCTCAGTTCAGCCCCTTCTCACACTGCAGAGTCCCTCAGGACTGCCCCAGGACCTGGGGGCTATGTGGCACACTCCTTGAAAATCATTTGGTGCTTGTCACTTCCTGATGCCTATTGCAGTAGATGTTGGAGCCATACAGATAAATAAGTACCACTCCCTGCCCTTGGATAACTCAGTCTAGAGGAGAGACAGAAGGTTAAACAACCATCTGGAATGCAGTCAGCTGGGTGCTAAGGTAGAATCTGAGGGAGGAGAATAAACTCTGTTAGAGTGGCCATTATCAAACAAAAGATAAGTGTTGACAAGGATGCGGAGAAATGTGCCCCCTTACACACTGGTAGTGGGAATATAAATGGGTGCAGCCACTATGAACAACAGTATGGAGGTTCCTCAAAAAATGAAAAATAAAACTACCATATGATCCAGCAATCCCTGGGTTGCTGGGTATATATATCAGGATCAGGAGATCCTGATTTCAGTTGAGATCAGCGAACTCCCATGTTTCTTGCAGCATTATTTACAATAGCCAAAACACAGAAGCAACCTAAATGTGTATCGATAGATGAATGGATAAAGAACTTGTGAAATACACACACACACACACACACACACACACACACCCCCAATGAAATATTATTAAGCCTTAAAAAGGGAGAGAAATTCTGACATTTGTGACAATATGGGTGAACCTGAAGGACATTATGCCAAGTGAAATAAGCCAGGCACAGAAAGATGAATATTACATGATACCACTTATATGAGGAATCTAAAATAACCAAACTCATAAAAGCGAAGAGTAGAGTGATGGTTGCTAGAGCCTGGCAGGAAGGGGGAAATGGGAGGTGTTATCCAAAGGGTACAAAGTTTCAGTTATAAAAGATTAGTAAGTCCTAGAGCTCTACAATACAGCATAGGGCTTATGGTTAACAAGACTGTATTGCATACTTAAAAATTTGTTAAAAGGGTAGATCTTATTTTAAGTATTCTTGTCACAAAATAGCAATAATAAAGAGGATGGGAGGAAACTTTTGGAAGTGATTAATGTGTTTATGGCATAGATTGTGGTGACGTCACAGTCTCTAAAGCTTATCATATACATTAAATAGGTACAGCTTTTTAAATGTCAATTATACCTCAGTAAAGTGGTTTTTTTAAAGCCAGTTATTCCATTTGTTTCTCTGCATTAGACATTTCACATTTTACTTGACAGGGACAGCCCAGAGTTTGCCAAAGTCACATCCAAACCTGAGTCCATGCTGAGGTCTTACAGCTTTCTGTGCCATACTTTCATCAAGAGCTTCCATGCCTGAAAGTGCCAAGCAACAGGAATTGGTTGAGAGATGGCAGGTCTAGAATTCTGTTCTTGATGGAATGAGTTTTCTATATTAATATGACGAAACAATATATTGTTTCATGGCCAATCTCATCAGAAAAACTTTGTGGGGGGAAAATTGTAGTCAATTTTAAAAATCCAAATAATTCCAGGAATAAAAAGATTGGTTAATTTTAGAATATCTATTACTGCACCAAGATTTTTTTTTTAAATACTTTAAGTTGTAGGGTACATGTGCATAATGTGCAGGTTTGTTACATATGTATACTTGTGCCATGTTGGTGTGCTGCACCCATCAACTCATCAGCACCCATCAACTCGTCATTTACATCAGGTATAACTCCCAATGCAATCCCTCCCCCCTCCTCCCTCCCCCCTCCTCCTCCCCCCTCCCTGTGATAGGCCCCGGTGTGTGTTGTTCACCTTCCCGAGTCCAAGTGATCTCATTGTTCAGTTCCCACCTATGAGTGAGAACATGCAGTGTTTGGTTTTCTGTTCTTGCGATAGTTTGCTGAGAATGATGGTTTCCAGCTGCATCCATGTCCCTACAAACGACACAAACTCATCCTTTTTTATGGCTGCATAGTATTCCATGGTGTATATGTGCCACATTTTCTTAATCCAGTCTGTCACTGATGGATATTTGGGTTGATTCCAAGTCTTTGCTATTGTGAATAGTACTGCACCAAGATTTTAAGAGAAAAATATCATCTTAATTGATACTGAAAAAGTACTTGATATTTACCACCCAATCTGTATAAATTAATAAAAAGCTAAGAATAGAAGTAAAATTCCTTGATTTGATAAGGAAAGTCTACTGGAGTTCAATAGTATTCATCATACCTAAAAGTGAAACAAGAGAGCCAATCCTATTTCAAGGAAAAAATAAGGATACTCAATATCACTATGAAGGTTCCAGCCAATGAAATGAGACAAGAAAAATAAATGAGGTATAAAGGTTGTAGAAAAAGGATAAAACCCACTTTATGTATGACATGATTTCTTCACAACAAAATTATTGACAATTTATGAAAAACTGTTAGACCTAATCATATATTCATGACAGTGTCCAGATCAAGTAAACATTTAAAACTCAATAGCTTTCCTATATATAAGCAATAACCATATAGATCATGTAGTTTTAACAAGATGCCATTCACTATAGCAACAAAAATATTAAAATATTTGAAATAAATGAAACAATAAATGTACAAGAACCATAGGGGAAAAAAAAAAGTTTACTAAAGGAGATAAAATTTAAACAACAAAACAAAATATTTCAGTCTAAGACAACTCCTTACTAAAAAGCCATCAGTTTCCCCCAAATTAATCCATAAATTCAATTTTTAAAGCTCCTCAATATTCCAATGGAATTTTCATGAAAATCACCTGATTTTAAAGTTCATCTGGAAGAGCAAATGTTCAAGAGTAGCCAAAAGATTTTGAATAAAGATGAAGTGAAAATGTGTCCTACAAGATAGGAAAATTTTATAAACCCACAGCAATTAAAACACTGTGGGGAAGGCACAGGGATACCAAAGAGATTGTAATGAAATGAAATAATCTAGAAATAGACCCGGTTTGTAGTATATGATAAAAGCACATTTAAATAATTGAGGAAACAACTCAATAATCAGCATTAGGATAATTAGTTATGATTATTAAAAAAAAGTTAGATCTCTGTGTCACAATATATACCAAGATAAAAACTATAAATATACCAAAAGAAAATATAGAAAAATAAAATCTATAAAAATATCCCAGGAAAATATTTTTAAGTTATGTGGTGAGAAGAGACTTTCTGACAAGAACTGAACTCTTTTGGCCTCTATAAGCATTAAAAAGGTTTACAAATTTGATTTAATAAGAATTGGAGGCTTTTGTATGTCAAAAGGCACTATTAAAGACAAATGACAGGGGCCAGGCGCGGTGGCTCATGCCTGTAATCCCACCACTTTGGGAGGTCGAGGCGGGCGGATCACGATGTCAGGAGTTCGAAACCATCCTGGCTAACACGGTGAAACCCCGTCTCTACTAAAAGTACAAATAAATTAGCTGGGTGTGGTGGCGGGCGTCTGTGGTCCCAGCTAGTTGGGAGACTGAAGCAGGAGAATGGCATGAACCCAGGAGGTGGAGCTTGCAGTGAGCTGAGTTTGCGCCACTGTGCTCCAGCCTGGGCGACAGAGCGAGACTCCATCTCAAAAAAAAAAAAAAATGACAGAATGAGAAATAATATTTCTCAACAAAGGGCTAATAGCTAATATCCTTAATACTTTTAAAGCTCCTGAAGTTCACTAAGAAAAGATAAAACAACCCAATGTAAAAGAGGCAAAGGATGTATGCAAGTAATTCCCAGGGGAAAAAGTACCAGTGATTTTTAAATATATTAAAAGATACTTATACCCACTAGTAATCAGGACTATTTAGATTGTTACAATGGGGTACAATTTTACCTGGCAGATTACAGAAATGTAAAATGATGGCAAAATACAATATGGGGTAGGGGACTGGGGGAAAAGTTCACAACTCTCACCAAGTGTTGAGAGTATAATGTGCCACAGTATGCAAAGCCTTGATTTAGCAAAATAATCATTAAGAGCACAAAGACCTTTACAAGAATGTCCATTGCAACCAGTTTTATAAGCTGAAAAGATTAAATGCAACCTAACTATCCAACAATAGAAAAATGATTAAATGTGATATTATTTCCATCCTATGAAACACTCTCTAACCATTAAAAATAATGGACTAGCTCTATATTTAACAACATGAAATGAAGATCCTTAAAATGATAGTGGGCTAAAAAAATTATAGTAGGGTCCCATTTTGTATTAAAAAATACATATGAACTTATATAATTTTGTTTATGCCTGTCTGCACATGCACAGAAAGATCTGGAAGAATTCTCACTGATTGTTAAAAGTGGTTATCCTTGTGGAGTGAAGTGAGATTGGGGCTAAGCAGAAGAAGAAGTGAGACCTTCCACTTCTTTTAGGAGGCTTAAATTTTTTTTAATGATCGTGAATTGCTTCTGTGATTAAAAAAAAATTAAAATTGTGCTGATGAAAAACATATGGAAAATAAAACTGCCAGAGGTAACACTGCTGCACAGCCTATAAATCAAATCTGAAAAGCATCTTCGGACCAGATGCCCCTTGCCAGGCCTCCTCTCCATCTGAGGTATTCTGAACTGACAGTCTTCAGAAATCTGACTGTCTGCAGATCCATCCATGACTTCCTCCTTAAGGGTCAGGTGCTCCCATCTGCTTGCTGCTCCTGCTCCTCAGAATTCTTCCTTGAGGGCAGGCCTCGTCCAGGGACCCTGCAGCCTGGAATGTTGTAACAGGACCAGGGAAAGGCAGGAGGAAGTTGCCATCAAGCCTCTGGAGCTCATAGTCATATTTAAACTCTTAGTTAATTGATTCATTTCATCATTCTGAACTCATTATTTTAATTAAATTGAATCTTTTAAAAGAATTTTTCACTTAAAGAGTCCTTGGAGATCTTTCATTCAATCCTAACATTTTATATATAAGGAAGGGGAGGCCCAGGGAAGGATGGTTAATAATTTGTATTAGATTTAAGACCCTGAATTTGGGGGCTCAGCTTCGTTAAATTTCTTGATTCTCATGTGAGCCAACTTCTGCCCTCCTATGCACAATGTTACTTGAGAATGCTATTGCCACCCTGTAACCCATCTACCTCCAGAAGAACCAACATGATTATGTCTCTTCATGAGGACAAAAGTCATCAACTGGGCTTCCTGTCATTTCTTCAAATCAAGTTATTCTGACCACAGGGCCTTCGCACAGACTGTTCTTTCTTTCTGCAATGCACTTCCCAGCTCTTCACAAGGCTGGCTCCTTCCCCACACTCAGGCACCTCCTAGGAGACGTCTTCCCTGACCACTGCACTCCCTTCCCACCATTCTCCCTTTCAGCAACCTGGTTTCCCTCAAAGGAGGCAGAGTCCATGCCTCTCTGTCCACTATTGTATGCACCCAGCACATGGCACATTAATGGATGCTTAAAAAACAGTTTGAGTAAATGAGCAAATCTGACACCTAGTTTTGAAAGGTTTCTGGCCCCTGCTCTTTTTTTTTTTTTTTGAAATGGAGGCTCACTCTATTGCCCAGGCTGTAGTGCAGTGGTGCAATCTCAGCTCACTGCAACCTTCACATTGCCAAGACAAGGCTAAGCCAAAAGAACAAAGCTGCAGGCATCATGCTACCTGACTTCAAACTATACTACAAGGCTACAGTAACCAAAACAGCATGGTACTGGTACCAAAACAGAGTTATAGACCAATGAAACAGAACAGAGCCCTCTGAAATAATACCACACATCTGTAGCCACCTGATCTTTGACAAACCTGACAAAAACAAGAAATGGGGAAAGGATTCCCTATTTATTAATTGGTGCTGGGAAAATTGGCTAGCCATAAGTAGAAAGCTGAAACTGGATCCTTTCCTTACTCCTTACACGAAAATTAGTTCAAGATGGATTAGAGACTTAAATGTTAGACCTAAAACCGTAAAAACCCTAGAAGAAAACCTAAGTAATACCATTCAGGATATAGGCATGGGCAGGGACTTAATGTCTAAAACACCAAAAGCAACGGCAACAAAAGCCAAAATTGACAAATGGCATCTAATTAAACTAAAGAGCTTCTGCACAGCAAAAGAAACTACCATCAGAGTGAACAGGCAACCTACAGAATGGGAGAAAATTTTTGCAATCTACTCATCTGACAAAGGGCTAATATCCAGAACCTATAAAGAACTCAATCAAATTTACAAGAAAAAAAAAAAAACCCCATCAAAAAGTGGGCAAAGGATATGAACAGACACTTCTCAAAAGAAGACATTCATACAGCCAACAGACACATGAAAAAATGCTCATGATCACTCGTCATCAGAGAAATGCAAATCAAAACCACAATGAGATACCATCTCACACCAGTTAGAATGGCGATCATTAAAAAATCAGGAAACAACAGGTGCTGGAGAGGATATGGAAAAATAGGAACACTTTTACACTGTTGGTGGGACTGTAAACTAGTTCAACCATTGTGGAAAACAGTGTGGTGATTCCTCAAGGATCTAGAACTAGAAATACCATTTGACCCAGCCATCCCATTACTGGGGATATACCCAAAGGATTATAAGTCATGCTGCTATAAAGACACATGCACACGTATGTTTATTGTGGCACTATTCACAATAGCAAAGACTTGGAATCAACCCAAATGTCCATCAGTGACAGACAGGATTAAGAAAATGTGGCACATATACACCATGGAATACTATGCAGCCATAAAAAAGGATGAGTTCGTGTCCTTTGTAGGGACATGGATGCAGCTGGAAACCATCATTCTCAGCAAACTATCGCAAGAACAGAAAACCAAATACCACATGTTCTCACTCATAGGTGGGAATTGAACAATGAGATCACTTGGACTCGGGAAGGGGAACATCACACACTGGGTCCTATTGTAGGGAGGGGGTGGGGGGAGGGATAGCATTAGGAGATATACCTAATGTAAATGACAAGTTAATGGGTGCAGCACACCAACATGGCACATGTATACATATGTAACAAACCTGCACGTTGTGCACATGTACCCTAGAACTTAAAGTATAATAATAAAAAAAAAAAGAAGTGGAGGCTCACTCTGTTGCCCAGGCTGTAGTGCGATCTCAGATCACTGCAACCTCTGCCTCCTGGGTTCAAAGGATTCTCCTGCCTCCTGAGTAGCTGGGATTATAGCCATGCACCATGCCCAGCTAATTTTTGTATTTTTAGTAGAGACAGGGATTTGCCGTGTTGGCCAGGCTGGTCTCAAACCCCTGACCTCAGGTGATCTGGCTGCCTGGGCTTCTCAGAGTGCTAGGGTTATAGGCGTGAGCCACCATGCCCAGCCAGGCTTCTGTTCTTATATGATTGTCTCATCATGTAGACCCAGAAATCTCTATTATCATTTAATTTTTCTGTTGTTGTTATATGGCAGGTGAAAATGATACAGTTTTATTATTTTAATTTGTGTTAGATTACAAGGGAGATTGAACATACTTCCATTAGCTTATGTCATTTGCTCAGCTATCCATTGGCATCTTAATGTTTCACTCAGTCATTCCTGGTTAGTGGCCTGAGTCAGCAAGGGAGGAACCTGTGAGTGTTATAACCTGAGATACAGCAAAGAGAGGGGACAGGGTCTTACATAGCACTGGGAACAGGGCCTCAGGGGCTTGGTACTCTGATATGTAGGCACTGAGTCCAGCTGCGTGGCTCAGCTGCCGGCCTAAGGTTCTACCACAGCCTGGGGTAGATGGAGATGGGTCTAATTCCTGGGGAGCCTCCTTAATTTCTTCCTTGTCAGCGCTGTTTTCGGCCCCTGTCTCTGGTGAGGGGGCAAGGATCTTGGCAAATTTTAGCCAATATTTAATGAAAAACTCTACAAAGTTTTTAACAGAACTTAAAGTGATTTCTCCCCAAGAAACCAGTTTTCTTAGAGTTAGCACCCTAACATGAAAATTGCTAAGTGACAAGATAGCACATTATATTCATCTTTGATATGGTTTGGCTGTGTCTCCACCCAAATCTCAGATCGCAGCTCCCATAATTCCCACGTGTTGTGGGAGGGCCTGGGTGGGAGGTAATGGAATCATGGGGATGGGTCTTCCCTTGCTGTTGTGACAGTGAATAAGTTTCATGAGATCGGATGGTTTTATAAAGAGGAGTTGCCCTGCATATGCTCGCTTGCCTGCCACCATGTAAGACATGACTTTGCTCCTCCTTCACCTTCCACCATGATGGTGACGTCTCCCCAGCCATGTGGAACTGTGAGTCAATTAAACCTCTTTTCCCTTATGAATTACTCAGTCTCAGGCATGTCTTTATTAGCAGCGTGAGAACAGACTAATACAACCCTGTATTATATAATTCAGAGCTAAGTATTTATTCAGTTATTATGCATGTGTCCAGCAACCACCATGAACCAGGCACTTGGTCCTGGACATACATGGGCCAGTTGGCTACAACCCCTAGCTACAATGATTTGTATGACAGACCAGGGAGAAGCATGATGGCAGTGAAAACATCAAGTGTGTTGTAGCCTAAACCCAAGTTTGAATCCAGACTGTGACGTGAAGACATGGCAAGCCTTAGCCACTCTGAACGAGAAGTACATAGTGATACCATCTTCACCGACTCTGACGTAAACTGTTTGGCCTAGGGAAGGATAAAAAGTCCACTTTGGGCCTTCAAATCAGAGAGAAACCAGTGCTATATGAAGTGATCAAGGGTGGAGGAAGTGTAGAGGAGGTGGAATGTGGGCCCAGCCCTGAAGAATGGGTAGAATTTGGAAGGGAAAATGCAGAAGCCAAAGAATGAAGATAATCCTAAGCCACTGAAGGGCAGTCAAGGAACTGGCAGAATGGAAGGGTCTTGCAGGGAAAGGAGCAGGGCCAGAGGGATGGACACCCGGAGCCAGCCCACAGCAGGTGTCCCTCAAACTGAGTCTTCAAATACTTCCTCAACTTTCTTTTTTTTTTTTTTTTTTCGAGACAAAGTCTCGCTCTGTCACCCAGGCTGGAGTGTAGTGGTTCGATCTCGGCTCACTGCAAGCTCCACCTCCCAGGTTCACACCATTCTCCTGCCTCAGCCTCCCGAGTTGCTGGGACTACAGGCACCTGCCACCACGCCTGGCTAATTTTTTGTATTTTTTAGTCAAGACAGGGTTTTACCGTGTTAGCCAGGAAGGTCTTGATCTCCTGACCTCATGATCCACCCACCTGGGCCTCCCAAAGTGCTGGGATTACAGGCATGAGCCACCGCGCCCAGCCTGAACTTTCATTTTGAGGACAGGCTGAGCCCTGTGTGTGGAGAGGAAGAGCAAGGCGGGCAGCACCCAATTTGCACACTGCAACTAACAAAACTAAAACCCCACAGATAACCAGACCCACATTCCTCAGATGGAATTGGACTGACTTCTACTGTTAATGAAGTGTTGCCTTGTTGGGGAGGGAAGTGTCTCGTCTAACCCCGAGCAGCTTATCCAGGACATTCTTCTTGCCATGTACAGGAGTTCCATCATCTTCTTGCATATCTGGTGAGACGTTGCTGTCCTGGAGGTGTTTTAGAGCCTCTTATAGACCAACACTCTCAGCAGCTGCCAGGCTGGCCCACCCCTTATTCCAGTTCTCAGAATAGGCAAGCTATTCCAGCCCTGTGTCAGGACAGCAGCCAGGAGGAAATGAGAAGCTCCGGCAGCTTCTTCATCAGTGGGGAAGATTTTGCAGTCATTCATTCATTCAATGACTACATCATGGTCATCTACTACATACAAGGAGAATCTAAAGAAGAAGAAAAAGTGCAAGACATGAACCCTTCCCTCCAAGAGTTAGTGGCAGTTCATCTAATGAGGGAGATTAGTAATCAGTGATTAAACTCCCTGTAAGAAATATAGAAACTGTGACAGTAATCCAGAGTGGGGAGACATTACCTCTAGTTGGGATGGCAGGGAGAGAGGCAGAGAATGCTTTGAGAGGAGAAGGATCTTGAAGGATACACAGGCTTTGGGACATGCAGACATGGTGAGGAATTGCATCCAGAGAATCACAAAGCCTCACAGATTGTCTAGCCCCTTATTTTGCATGTGAGGATACTGAGGTCCAAGCTGGTAAGTGGCAGGTTTTGAAACGGAGTTTTTCTCTATTCAGCACTCTCCTCATCTGGGGCTGGCCTTCCAGACAAGACAGTGTGGGCATCGACCTGGGGTGTGGAAGTTTTGACTGCATATGGTGGAATGAGGATGCAGCTTGCTTGGAAAATGGGGTTTTGTAGTTAATTCACTGCTGGGGTAAAAGAAGAGCCAGGGGAACCCAGAGGTCTCCAGCCTGATGACTGGGAGGACATGTGAGCTAGTGTACAAGACGAGGCAGGGATGGGAGAGCAAATGGTGTGTTTGGTTTGGGACATGTTGAACTGGAGGTGTTTATAAAACATACAGGGAAAATCTCTAACAGGCTGGGGAAACCTGGTGCTGGAACTCAGGACAAAAGATATAAATTGTGGATGGTTGGGATTGTCCAAGGGATAGAATGGAGAGAAAAACAGAAATTGACCAGAGAAGGTAACTGTTGGTGGACAGTGGTGAGCATAGCCACCTTCTAAAGACTGTAGCACCGGCTCCCTTTGGAGAGGAGAACCAGGAACTGGCTCCGAGGTAGACAGAGGTTGGAGGATGCAATGCCCTGGAGTCGAAGATGAGAGATTTGGGGAGAAGCAGTCTACGTTCTAGCAAAAAGGGTTAACATGGCATCAACATGAGATCTAAGAAAAGAGATAGCTGGATCTAGCAGCTACAACATCTCGCGTGACCTTTGCAGGTGCGAGGCAGCCAGAGTGAATGTTATCTAGGAAGTTTGATGGTGAAGAGGAGGAGGAGGATTAAGGGGTGCCAGAACTGAGGCAAGATGTGGTTTGTCTTTTCCTTTTTTAAGGCTAGGATAATTGGAATATGTTTCCTGGAGGATAGAGAGGAGTTGGCAGAGTGGGAGATAAGAGATGGGAGGGAGAAGGGATGCTTGATGGAGGATAATCCAAAAGGAGGCAGGAGGGGTTAAGGTCAAGGGCATGGCCTATTGACAGTTGGAGTTAGGGTCTCTGAGCTGAGATGGGAGGGCAGTTCTGAAGGGTGAAACGGGGAGCCTAGAAGTCCCAGCAATCAGGTCAGTCTCACGCAGCACGAAAACCACAAGCTGAGACTCCAACCCTGGGAGAAACCCAAAGTTAAGGGTCAAATAGGCATCAAGGATGGGACAACTGAAAAACAGCTGTGATGTCCAGTGGCCCACACGAGTTAGTCAGTAGTACCCAGCCCAGAAGACAGGGCTGACTGAAGATGACCAACAAGGATAAAGTTTGCTTTTGAAGACAGATTAGAATAAGCTATAGTCCATTAAAGCCACATACCAAATGCATGATTTCCCTGCTTGCACTGCACTTTAGGGTCCAAATATTTTAATTAAACCAACATGTGAATATCGGAGATATCAAAAGAACAAGGACATTATTAATTTGGGAACCAAGGCAACTAACCACTTTATTCTTTTAAGTCATTTCCTCATTTAGCTCCAATCTCGGTAACAAACATTCTGATATCTCTACGATAATGTTCCTGGATTTAAAACCACAATTTTGTTTTTTACCCCTTCGGGGATTTATTTCTTATCTCTTGGGCCCTTTTGAACAAGGCAGTTATCAGATTAACTTTTAGCTCACTGGCCTGGGGTTGAATAGGTCATTTCCCTCCTGAATCATAGGTTCCTAAGAATTCAAGCCAAAATTCCAGGCTTGCTTTAAGTAATGAATACTGTAATTAACTTCTAACCAAGCAAGCTAACATTTTGCTTGGAGAAGGCATCCTCTTCCCAAACAAATGCCTTTCAAATAAAAACAATTTCATGCCCTCTTTTTCCAGCCTGATACTTTCCAGGGCTTGGGAATAACCACTGTGTTGTGCAAGAGTATATTCTTGGAGCCTCTTAAAATCCAGTGTGCTCTGGTTTTTGGTTCTGCCATAGAAGCTGCATCATTTTTTAGGACTATATTGTTTTTAACAGAGTTAACTGAGTTCCCTTCCATCTGTACTGTCTGGGAAGTTTTGTGGAAGTCCTGCTGAGCCTGGTTAGATGTGGCTTCTGTCCTGTCAAACTCACGGGACACAGGACAGAAACAGATCCCAGGCCATAGCAGATTGGGACTGAAGTCTGTGACTGAACGTCTTCGGTGACCTGCCAAGGCTGGGGAGGAGGGAGAGTGGTAGTGCTCTGACCCAGCAGGGGAGTATTTTACACGATGATCATACAAAGCACGACTTCTAGACAGTTTTATGACTGGTTTTCAATCCTCTGTAGACAACACCCCTCCTTATTGCCTGCACCTGGGACCTTCCATGCCCAGTGCCGGGCCAAGGGCTATCGGCCTTGTCTTTAGTCCAATCCAAGAAATAAGTGAAATGAAGACCTGTAGTAGGGTCAGTAATGGGAGTTTGAATGAGAGAGCCCTGAGAATATACCAAACGTGCAGCCAGAAAACCAAACTATATAGAAACTAACTGAAAGGGTATATCGTTTAAGTGTTGGCTGTTAGATATTTTTCGGTCCTAGGGCAAAGCCACGTCAGGAACCAAAAGGAGAATAAGGCACCACATGTATATGCAGCAAGGAATTCATCTTGAGCTGGGTTAGGAATTTTTGCCAAACGGATTGCCATTCTGACCTGGAGTGTTTTTTGGTGTTTTGTTTTGTTTTGTTGTTTTTGGCTGAGCCATGTATGTGGCAGTCTTTCTCCAAGGAAGTTTTTAAGTCACCACCTAATTTCTGTCAGGACTTAAAGTGAGGGGCAAATAGCATTGCCCTGAAACCTGGCCTGTTTTCTCAGCACTGTGGCAAAGACCCCTGTCTTGCGGTTATGGTGTTGCACACAACTGTGCACAGAGCGTGGGTGGCCCTGGAACACTGCCACACGAAGCGGCAGCACTAAGCCGAGGTTTCCCTGCTGTGAGGTCCCGTCCCTGGCCTACCATGGACTGTGCAGTTGTGTGGGAGGTACGGTCGCGTGGTGTACAGATCACAAAATGGATTACATCCTCTACTCTGCTACTTACTCACCATGTGGTTTGGGGGCACGCCTATTCTTTGCTCTAAAACTAGCTTTCTCACCTGGAAAACGGGATTGGAATAAGGACAGCTAGGGGGAGGATAATTAAAATAAGGTGTGTGAATTTACTCTGCGAAATGTAAAATGCTACAGGATGGAAGGGTGAATTGCCTGCAGGTTCTGCTGATTTGGTTTTCTGGTTGTCGTTAGGCCTTAGCCAGGAATCAGTGACCAAGTGCAAGATGGGGGAAAAGAAAGTTTAGCAGCAGCACCTGTGTGAAAAAAAATCAAGGCGTTTTTATCAGGTAGGTGGGATTCCATGGAAAGCTGAGCTGCAGCAATCGAAGGGGACTGTGGAGAAGAAGGGGCATCACGGTTCTGCTCTTCCGTGCCATGATCAGACCCATCCTAGTTATTACCTTCTGGGGGGCTCCTCACTGGTCTATAGACAGCATAGATCAGCCAGATAACATGTGGCAGGAGGAGGTGTCTAGGCAGCACCGGGACTTTAATTGGAAACGCTGGGAAGAAAGTGAAGCTGTCTTCAGATTTTCTTAAGGTTCTTATGTGGGAGATAGTTTGACTTGTTATCCCTGCTTTCCAGGGAAGAGTAAGAGCACTGAGTGGACACGTGTAGGGTGTAGATCTTAGCTTATCTAAGGCAACAGTTCCCAAACTTTGCTACAAATCAGAATCACCAGGAAACTTTCAAATCTCCCATTGCTCAGGCTGTACCCGAACCCATTAAATCAGAGTTTCTGGGAGTGAGGCCCAGGCATCAGTTTAAAAAAAAAAAAAAAAAAAACTTTTCAGGTGCTTCCATGGGCCACCAAGTTTGAGAAGCAGTGATGCACGGAGGAATAAAAGCATCAGGACTAGTCAAGACGGGATGAGCTGCTAGGAATGTGGGGAATCCCCTGCCTCTGAAGCTGCTCAGATCCAGGCTGGATGTCACTTGGAGATGATGAATTCAAGCCTTCCACACAGAGGTAGACTAAGATAAACTTCAAGCTCTTTCCCATCCTGGGGGGCTGAGTCAATGCTCCAAAGTGGAAGTTTTCCAATTTATTTAATTCCAAGGAACTGTTTGTTCAAATAACATAAAATATTTAAAACAAAGCAACAGGGAGGTGCCTCCCTCCACTCCATTCCACCCTCTGTTCCAGGATGACCTCTGAGGACACTTTGTAGAAATCTGGAAACTTAATGAAAATCTCTTGGACTCTAAGGAACACAGTTTTAAAAACCACCAATTTAAGGGAAGGGAAATAGCATTTCCACAGAAATGATTATTTTACTCAGCCATCTGTAGTTGGAATCTTGATTATTTTGATGAATAGAAGTAGCAAATCCCAAATGGAGGAGAGCCAAGATAAATGACCATGGACCTAATCTGTTTATTGGTTGGGAACATGAACAGCATCAGCCAGAATGTGGTTGACCCAGTGCCTCAGAAACTAGACCCAGGTCAATTTTGGCTTATTATCTTGGTGCCACATAGAGGATGTAAGACCCACCTCATCTGGCTCATATGGTATCTTCAAGGGGAAAAATACTTTATTATTATTTGTGAAATTTCCCAAGCTCTGCATTCACAAGTTGAGTGTTAAGCCTGGATTCAGCTCTTTCCTTATGACCTGCAGTGAGCAGAGCAGGTCTGAAACCTAGTTCTCATTGCCAATATATGTTTACAATTTCATGATACGTTCTGTGCCACACAGACTCTAGTTCTGTATCAAAGCTGTAACTTACAAATGAGGAACAAAATGCAGCCTGGTACAGGGGAAAGAAGTAGGATATAGGTTTGAGTCCTGTTCAACTCTTTGCCAGCTGCGTCAGAGCAGACAAGTATCTAACTTAGTTTCCTTGCCTCTAAAATGGACTTCATTATATCTGCTTACCTATTTACCAAGATTATTGTGAGGTTAAAAGAAAAAGCCAAAGTCATATCCTCTTAAGTTCTATAAAATAGGCGTGATTACTGAAAGCAAAAAAATATATGTAACATTAGGAGAATTTCAATATATGTAGATGAAATACACGTGGCAAATATAACATAAATAGGGGAGAGTAAAAGGACCTTTATTTTGTGTTTGTTTGGTTTCAGATTTTTTTTGAAAGTAGGCTTTATTTTTTACATCAGTTTTAGGTTCACAGAAAAATTGAAGGTACAGAAAAGTCCCCTATATTCCTAGCCTCCACACATGCAGAGCTTTCCCCATTGTTGGTTTTAAAATTTCTACATTTTGTTTGAAATGGTAAATATTAACTCAAAGTAGACTATGACAAATTAGGTTTGCATATTTCAACACCTAGACAACAACTAAAAAATAGTACAAAGATATATGACCAACATGCAAATAGATAAATTATATAGAATACTAAAAATTATGCAAGTACAAAAAAGAAAGGAAAAATAACAGAGGAATAAAAAAGGTGACAAAAAGAAGAGTAATAAAATAGAGCGAAATCTAATCACTACTCATTGTAAATGTAGATGGTCAGATTAGATTGAAAAAGAAAGACCCGATGATATACTGTCTATAAGAAATCCACTCTAAATGTAATGATACATATAAATAGATTTAAAGGAAACAAAATTTTTTAAAGCTATATTGGGGAAATACTAATCAATTAAAAGCTGGAGTGGCTATATTAATATTACACAAAGTAGACTTCAAAACAAGGAAAAATTACCAAAAATGAAGAGGGAAATTACATGATAATAAAGGGGAAATTAACCAAGAAAACATAACAGCCATAAGTGAAAGGAAAAATAGACAAATCCCCAATAATGCTTGGAGACTTTAGTCTTCTTCTTAAAATAATTGTTAGAACAAGTAGAGAACTTGACCTAACTGACATTTATACAACACTCCAACCAACAGCAGCAGAACACATATTTGTTTCAAGTGTACATGGAACAGTCACTAAAATAAACTATATTCTGGGCCATAAAACAGACTTGAAAATTTTTAATATAGTTATAATATGAACATTGCTTTTCCCATCATAATGGAATTTCACTGGAAATCAGTAACAGAAAGAGATCTAGAAATTCCCCAAATATTTAAAAAGAAACATGAGAATGAAACAACACACTTCTAAACAATCACTGAATTAAAGAGGAATTCTCACATCAACTTAGAAAATATTTTCAGCTGAATGAAAGTGAAAATACGACATGTCAAAATGTGTGGGATGCAGCTAAAGCAGTGCTTAGCAGAAATTTATGGCATTAAATGCTTATACTGGAAAAGAAGAAAGAGCTCAAATCAATAATGTAATGTTCAACCCTGAGAAACTAGGAAAAGAAGAGCAAGTTAATCCCAAATCATATTTCTTTGGATTTTGCTTTGCAGAAGGGAGAATTGCAGAAGGGAGGAAATAATAAAACTAAGAGCAGAAATCAGTGAAATTTAAGACAGAAAAACAATAGAGAAATTAAGAAACAAAATACTTGTTCTTTGAAAATGTCAATAAAATTGATAAGCCTCTATTCACAACCCTTTAACCTAGTACAACCCAACTATTCCTCAACTAGGGAATGGCTGACCTAGGGTACATCCATGAAATGGAATACTACTCCAGCAATAAAAAGAGTAAACCACTGATGCATGCAACATTATTCTCAAATGCATTATGCTAAGTGGAGGAAGCCAGACTCAAAAGACCACATACTGTATACTTCCATTTGTTATGACATTCTGGAAAAGGCAAACCCATAGGTGTGGAAAACAGATCAGTGGTTATCAGGGACGAAAGGCTGGGGAAGGGGAATTTTTCAAGGACGTGAAACTAATAAATTTTAAAACATCAAGTTTACATCTGTAAAAGTTGAATTAACTGTTGAATCAACATAATGCTATGATAATTGTTAATATTATGATCAATAACGAGGCAGCCCAGGCTTTTCAAACCAAGGTAACCTGGGAAGTTTAGTTTAAAAGGCTTTTGGGTAATGGTAGAAAACAGTGACTGGAGTCATCTTAATCTAAGATGCCGTCATTGTAATCTTAGAACCCCATATGCTCTGGTCCCTCCCACTGGGCAGGACAGCTGCCACAGTGTCCTTGACAAGCATTAAATTCCCCCTGTTCCAGGGCCATGTGGCTACCCTCTGGCCTTTGGGAACTGCCCTCAGGAACTGCCTTGGTCCTTCCTGCTGTTTTCCTAATGAGCTCCTAGTATCCTCTGCAGGGCGACAGAGGCCCTGGAGGTCACTGTGCCCACATGGCCCTCTGCCCACACCTATGTTGCTGATTCTTTCAGCAGCTGTTGCCCCTTGGGGTTCTGAAAAAGAGACATAGTCTGGCTACACAATCTTACAGCATCTTACGTTTTATTGATGTCATCCTCAAATGTCTCCCATCTAGCCTGGAAATAGATTTATATAAGGCTTCATTGTGATATTTCACAATCCCCTCCCATCACCATGACAACCACAGTATCATTAGGGAGGAATCAGATGACTACTGTGAGCTTTGCCACCAATTTGGACATCAAAGTAGAATTTAGATATTAAGTCTCTCATCCTGCCTCTACCCCAGATAAATTCATTTCCAACTTCTGCCAAGCTACAGGGGTAATTTGAGCCATCTTAAATAATAGATTAGAAATGACTAAAGATAGTACACTAAAGGGAAAGCGCTGACTTTTTAACAGGCCTAACTAGTTAAAAGGATTTGTAGATGGATGTGAAACCTAAAAAAAATTGTACTGGACAATGTTTCAGAACCTGTGAGAAGCTGACTGTCCAGTTGCCCCTACACCTATCATCTTATTTCCTTGTTCCAATGTGGAGTAGAGGGCGGGCCATAGAACAAGACAAGCAGATATGTGGTCAAGTCATAGCTCCGATAGTTACTTATTGTGTGACTTTGGACAAAGTATCAGGTTGGTGCAATAGTTATTGTGGTTTTTGACATTACTTTTAATGGCAAAAACTGCGATTACTTTTGCACCAACCTTAATACTTAACCTTCCTGAACTTATTCTTCTCATCCACAAAACCCTGTCCCAGAGGATTATGAGATGAACGTAGTTTAAGCACTGAAATGTAAGCTTCATGAGGGCAAGGATGTATGGTGGTTGTTGTAGGGGGTGGGGAGTCTGTTTTGCTCACTGCTACTATCCCCAGCACCTAAAACAGTTCCTGGCACATAGTAGGTGCTAAACTACTCTTTGTTGAATGACTAAAAATGCCTGGCAGGGTGGTACAGGTATTGCGTGGACTTTTAGGATAGGTTAGGATAGGTTAATGGGTAAGCTTTAGGAGTGTCTATTGTACATGACTTATAAAATTTAAAAGCAGAATTAACAAAATTAAATATAGCTAAAAGGATGCTGGAGTTTTGCCTTGGCATTTTCTTTTCTTAAGATAATGCTGGCCAGGCACAGTGGCTCACTCCTGTAATCCCAACACTTTGGGAGGCCAAGCTGGGTGGATCACTTGAGATCAGGAGTTTGAGACCAGCCTGACCAACATGGTAAAACCCTGTCTTTCCTGAAAATACAAAATTAGCCAAGCGTGGTGACACATGCCTGTAATCCTAGCTACTCAGGAGGCTGAGGCAGGAGAATCGCTTGTGGAGGTTGCAGTGAGCTGAGATCATGCCATTGCACTCTAGCCTGGGCAACAAGAGCAAAAATCTGTCTCTACAAAAAAAAAGAAAAAAAATGCCTATATCCCATTTTTCATGTAGAAATAAGTTTTTGACTATTTTAAATAAGAATATCCCTATATGAGCATGTGTATGTATGTGTGTGCCAGCATGCACATGGATATTCAGAGAACATAGATTAGGTATCATACCCCTGATTCTTGCAGTGGCTCGTGTCTCATGTTCTCCGTGTCTCTGGAACAGTGGTTACCAACTTGAGTATGCAACAGAATTACCAGGAAGGCTTGTTAAAACATATATTTCACGCCCCACTTCCAGAGACTGGTTCAGGAGGTCTAGGGTGGAGCTTGGGAATTTCTATTTCTAACAAGTTCTCAGATTTCTCAGATGATGCTGATGCTGCTGGTCCAGGGATCATGCTTTGAGGATCATGGCTCTAGAACTATGCCCTGTGACCCTACTATCCTGCTAGGGTCCCTACTATCTCCTGGACCTTACTATCCCCTGGTGCTGAATACCACAAGTTGCAGCAACATTCTGCAAGGGGGTTAATTCCATTCTGAGCTCCACCTTGCATTCCTTAACCCAGTTTGGAAATGGAATTAAAGCAGACAAGTAAAAAAAAAAAAAATCTATATTCTTGAGGTCTTCTTTGAGAGAGTACTTCCTGGGGAAAGAACAAAACTATTGCCCCTGAGAGACGTGTTGAGAGTCAAAAAATCATGAAGCAATTACAGAGGTGTAGATTATAGATGAAACAAGAATGGCTGAATGCTGATAATTCTTGAAGCTTGGTGATGGGTACCTGAGAATTTATTATACTGTTTTGATTACTTTTAGTATATTTGACATTTTACATTTTTAAAAAAAGTTTTTAAGTAAAATAAAATTATAAAGGAACATAGCAGAAGATAGATGGAAGTACTATTTTCAGATTCTCGGGATGGATAGAGATAAACCCACTCCACCAGTGCCTCTTAGGCTTTCCCATGAAGCCCTAGTAAAGGTAATACCTGGGAGTAAGGAGTTAGCCCAGGGTTCCTCTACCACAAGACCACAATTTCTTGAAATCTTATGATTTATCTTCCTAATTTGATTTTGCATTCCAGCTGGTATCTATTTGATTTCACCTAAAAATAGACAAGTGGGACCTAATTAAACAAGAGCTTCTGCACAGCAAAAGAAACAGAGTAAACAGACAGCCTACAGACTGGGAGAAAATATTTGCCAACTGTGCATCTGACAAAGGTCTAATATCACAATCTATAAGGAATTTAAACAAATCACCAAGCAAAAAACAAACAACCCCATTTAAAAATGGGCAAAGGACATGAACAGACACTTCTCAAAAGAAGATATGCACACAGCCAATAAACTGCTCAATATCACTAATCATTAGAGAAATGCAAATCAAAACCACAATGAGACACCATCTCACACTAGTCAGAATGGCTATTACAAAAAGTCAAAAAATAATAGATGTTGGCAAGGTTGCAGAGAAGAAAGAACAATTATACACTGCTGGTGGGAATGTAAATTAGTTCAGCCACTATGGAAAGCAGTTTGGAGATTTCCCAAAGAACTTAAAACAGAACTACCTTCAACCCAGCAATCCTATTACTGGATATATACACAAAGGAATATAAATCATCCTACCAAAAAGACACATGCACTCATATGTTCATTGCAGCACTGTTTACAGTAGCAAAGACATGGAATCAACCTAGAAGCCCATCAGCGGTGGATTGGATAAAGAAAATGTGGTACATACACACCATGGAATACTACACAACCATAAAAAACAGTGAGTTCATGCCCTGTGCGGCAACATGGATGCAGCTGGAGGCCGTTATCCTAAGCATATTAACACAGGAACAGAAAATCAAATACCACATGTTCTCTCTTATAAGTGGGAGCTAAACATGGAGTACACATGGACACAAAGAGGGGAACGGTAGACACAGGGGCCCAATTGGAAATGGAGAGTGAGAGGAGAGTGAGGATCGAAAAACTACTTACCAGGTGCTGTGGTCACTATTTTGGTCATGAAATATTTGTACTCCAAACCCCCACAACACACAATTTACCCACATAACAAACCTGCACATGTACCCCCAATCCTAAAATAAAAAGATGAAAAATAAATAAATACAAATAAAAATAATGTCTTGAATTGTTACTGTTACAGAAATGTCTCCTACCTGTTCAACTAGTGAGTGGTTGGACAAGCTGCCATTATTAGATACATAACCCTTATAACTCCAGAGATATAAGTGGTTCAGTCTTGCAGGCGTATGGCATGCGAGAATCACAACTCAACACTCAAAATAATTAAACAGGAATTTTTTTTATGTACATTGGTTCCCAAAGGACATTAAAATTGATATTCAGTTATTGCTTGGAGTTCTAATACTCAAAAACACCAAAGTTTGGGTTCATTTGTGTCTCTACAAAACCCTTATATTAAATTAGCATCTATGTACATCCTGTGTTTTTTAGGTTAACTACTTCTGCCATTAGCAGTTTGTTTGGTAGTCAGGAATGAATTTGTGCCGTCATCTTGGAACCCATGGCGACAATGCCTTGTTGGTTATAACTCTGAATGGGTCATTTGAAATTCCCCTCACAATCTTTCATCTTTTCATTGGATTCAAGCTTATACCTCAAATTTCCTATTTTTAGTCACTAACTTTCAGATTTTTTTTTTAATTACTCAAATTCCCAGCATTGAATGGGCTTTGGATTCTACAGTGCCTAGAACAGGAATGGAATTTAGCTGTGTGTTTATATATTTTTTTAATGAGAGCAGGTAATTAGAACAGAATGTAGAAGCCATTGTGTGTGTATGTGTTTGTGTGTGTGTTGTAAAATCAAAGAAAGAACTATCCTATGTTGGTTCATAGTATAATAAAATTTAAAACATCAGCTGTCCCATGACATTGAGATCAACCTTTCCACTTACTCCCTAATGTCATCGCAATTTAGCCACAGATTTGGAGCTTAAGATTTGGAATTAGGCCCTGGTTTTTTGTTTGTTTGTTTGTTTTTTCCTGTATTTAGGATAGGTCTATTTAACACTGGCTTTAAATATTGGTGTTTCAGTCTGTTGCAACCCAATCAAAACACCCACCACTCCACAACCGCCAAACATTCCAACCCTGAAGCAAGCACACACATGAATTAGATAATAGGGATGTGTATTAGTTACCTGTGGCTGCCATAACAAGATACCACAAACTGGATGGATTAAAACATCAGAAATTCATTCTCTCATAGTTCTGGAGACCAGAATTCTGAAATCAAGGTGTCAGCAGGACTGGTTCCTTCCTGGGGGCTTAGAGCAAGAATCTGTTACACGACCCTCCATCAGCTTCCAGTGCTTACTGGCAATCCTTGGCCTCCCTTGGCTTGTGGCTGCCTAACTCCAGTCCCAGCCTTCATTGTCATGTGGCATTCTCACTGTGTGTCTCTGTGTCTGCCTGTCCAAATTGCCTTCTTTTCTAAGGACACCAGTCATACTGAATTTAGGACCCACCCTCATGCAGCATGAGCTCATCTAAATAACATCTTCAAAGATCCTATTTCTAAATAAGGTCACATTCACAGGTTCTGGGTGGATATGAATTTTGGGAGGACACCATTCAACCCAGTATAGGATATGTTTGGCCATGCAGTTACCACATAAAGAAGTAAATCCACACTACAGTACAGTCGTGCTGTAGGATTGCACTGCAGTACTGTGCTATAATCACACAGGAGTATTGATTGAATTCTTTTTGTTCACTAGTGAGTGGGTGGACAAGCTGCCATTATTAGATACATAACCCTTATAACTCCAGAGACATAAGTGGTTCAGTCTTGCAGGAGTATCACATGCGAGAATCACAACTTAACACTCAAAATAATTAAACGGGAATTTTTTTGAATATTAGGATTCTACATGAGGAAAGTCCAGGATTCTATGTGAGTGATCAGAACATACGAGGAAAGAAGCATCCTGTATATACTGTAAGGGGGGAAGCCCCAAGAAGTGACACCTGTTTGGTGTCAAAATAGACCTTCTTGCCAGGCACGATGGCTCGCGCCTGTAATCCCAGCACTTTGGGAGGCCGGGGCGGGCAGATCATGAATGAGGTCAGGAGATCGAGATCATCCTGGCTAACACGGTGAAACCCCGTCTCTACTAAAAATACAAAAAAAAAAAAAAAAAACATAGAACACTTTCCTGTTTTATAGAGTGTGGTGTGTGTGTGTGTGTGTGTGTGTGTGTGTGTGTGTGTGTGTGTGTTGGTTTTGTTTTTTTGTAGTCTGATGACCAGTGCTTTAGATCATAGCTGACTGTACTTGTGGGCTGATGCCAGGCCAGCCAGTGGGCTGTTATCCTACCCAGCCATGGTGCACGTCTGACTGCACATTATCACCCTTCCACCCGACTTCCAGGGCCTTCCTCCCTCAAACCAAGCAGGTGTCACTTCTTGGGGCTTTCCCCCTTACAGTATATACAGGATGCTTCTTTCCTCGTGTAGTCTGATCACTCACATAGAATCCTGGACTTTACTCATGTAGAATCCTGATACTCAACTCCATAAGATCACCACAGATGTTCCTCCATGGGGACTTCTGGGGCTGACCTGACCAGGTGACCAGGAGGCATAAAGGCTGAATTCTGACCCCACCTCTGATATCTTATTTTTTAGCACCTCCAGTTTTCCCTCTCTGTGCCGGGAGGAAGATGCATTCTGGGGCACATGTTGCTGCCTTTTGCATATATATGTGAGCCCTGATAAGATACTTTTCCTCTTCCTGTTGATGGGTTTTTGTTTTTGAAAATAGGCCTTCTTGCTGGGCACGATGGCTCACGTCTGTAATCCCAGCACTTTGCGAGGACAAGGCGGGCAGATCACGAGATCAGGAGATCGAGACCATCCTGGCTAACACAATGAAACCCCATCTCTACTAAAAATACAAAAATAATTAGCCAGACGTGGGTGGCGGGCTCCTGTAGTCCCAGCTACTTGGGCAGCTAAGGCAGGAGAATGGCATGAACCTGGGAGGTGGAGTTTGCAGTGAGCGGAGATCGCGCCACTGCACTCCAGCCTGGGCGACAGAGCAAGACTCCGTCTCAAAAAAAAAGAAAAAAAAGAAAATGGGCCTTCTTGGCTTCTGGTGGTTTATAACAAATACCCAGTGAGTCATCACTAAATATCAGCTCTTTACTAACACTGTGGACTGTAACAAGGTAATTTAAAACCAGGGTCCAGAGGCCTAGGGGATTGGATAAGTAAACTGAGGTAGGTGAAATGTCATGGAATTCTATATGGCAGTTAGAAAGCAGTTATCTAGATGGACATTATAGCAACAAAGACAGTATAAAAAGCAAAGGGAAAAGCCAGTAACATTTATGTAAATTACATATCTGTATCACATTAGTGTAGGTGCTTGTTGGGACAGGCAGGGACTGATGGTGGTGGAACCTGGCATAAAGGGAAAAATAAAATAAGACAAGACAGGAGAGGCGGATCTTGTACAACAAAATTGCCGCAGGCTAAAGAGTCTGATTAATTCACCTTTCTGCTCCTGAGGTTAAAAAAAAAAAAAAAATTCTTGAGAAACTTAAATACAGCGTTTAGGATAGCCAAAAAAAAAAAATCACAAAAGCAATTGATTAAGCATCAAAGAACAGGGCGTAGACACTAAGATTAAGGATGAGAGTTAGAAGCAGGAGCTGGCAGCACAGGAAACAGAGGAGCAGTGATGGGGCCATTAAGTGACTAGGTCTTGAACAAGACCCGCCCCCCCCCCACCCACGATGAGAGGGGGCTGCCAGCATCACTTGGCAATATCTATTGAGTGTCTCTTGGTCAGGTACTAACTGAGACAGGGCTCCTGCCCCTTGAAAATTACAGCAGGCCAGGCACAGTGGCTTATGCCTGTAATCCCAGCATTTTGGGAGGCCAAGGTGGGAGGATCACTTGAGCCCAGGAGTTTCAGACCAGCCTAGGCAATAAAGTGAGTCCCTGTCTCTACAAAAAATAAAAAATTAACTGGGCATGATGGTGCACACCTGTAGTCTCAGCTACTCAGGAGGCTAAGGTGGGAGAATTGCTTGAGCCTGGGAGGTTGAGGCTGCAGTGAGCCGTGATCATGGCACTGCAAGCCAGCCTGGGCGACAGAGTGAGACCCTGTCTCAAAAAAAAAAAAAAAAAAAGACTGCGAAAACTGGAATCTGAGTAATGGGAGAACAATTTCTTTTTTTTAGAGGAGGGGATTGGGAAGCAACTACTTTGGGATGAGAAAGATATCAGGTTTCTCTTCTAGATAAATTGGGCTATAATGAGACCCACTGGCAAAATTAGCCTCCTGGAATTCCTTCTAAAGGGCAGACATAGTCCTTCCCTGCTCGTGGCAAGTGGATAGCTCAGCCTAAAGAGGGGAGCGTGGCCCAAGATGGCCACAGTTGCAGGGCTGGTTCTGTCCATGGGCTGGCAGAGGTATGGTAGGTACGTGAGAACTGTTTGTGGCATGAATGAACTTTGGGTATCACACGCTACCCATCTTCCTATTCAGCTGCCAGTGTAGGCTCCTAAAACCAGATCTCAGTTGTCATATCCTGATCAAAAATCTTTTAGGCATCCCAGTGCCCACAATCAGCCCTCACAGTCTGCCCGATGTCTTCCGTCCAAATTCATCTTCAAGGGCTCCCATCTATACACACTCCCAGCACCCCACAACTTCCCTTCTCCATCCTTCTAAGGTCATGGCCCCTCCTGCCTCTGCCTTTGTCCATGCCATTCTTCAAGGCCCCCAGTGCCCTTTCCTCATCCTCTGTCTGGTGACCCACTCCTCTCCTTACAAATCTCTGCTCAAATGCCACCCCCTCTCTGAGAGCCTCTGCATCTTGTGGACATTTTACCAGCCTCTCTGGTCACGTTGTATTAGCATGTGTCTGACTGCTCCATGGACTCAGCTCCCGAAGTCACGGGCTGTACCTTTACAGCCCCCAGTACTTTTTTGACCAGTTTATTTTCTTCTTATACCATAGGTGGGATCAATTTCATACAACATTATTTGAGGCTTAACCACACATAAACTTTCTTTAAAGTTAAACCACACAAACGTTCTTTAAAGTCAGTAAGTATTCAAAGGAAATTTGGAGTCAGAATAAATCAAGCCTAATATTTTAAAGAATGAGAATTAGATATACTTTGCTATAATTTAGCAATGAAATAAGAACAAAGCCTTGGCACTTCCCTTCATTCAAACCCCTTACAGCCTGTGATTAGAGTGCCAAAGAGAAAGCTAGCCTTCTTTCTCTGATCCTCTCTGATTTTCAGTCCAAATGTATTACCTCATATTTTAGAAACTCACACAGGTTTGAGTCCATCCAAACTCAAAATACCAAAGTGAATCTGACTGAAGAAAAATTACTGTGTGATATCTGCATATATTTGTTTAACCGAAACCATAATTTGAACATTACATCAAACTAGACTTGGTCTACCTAAGAAGAAATGTTTGCTTTTCTTTTAACAGAATTTTAATACATTACCGCATGTGTTTGCCATTTTGGTCAGAAGGAAAGGAGACATTTTGGAGATTAGAATTTTTAAACAGGAATATCCAGATGGAAGCAGGACTCCTTGGTAGTCTATGGGTACCTTCTCAGAACAGTGTTTTAAACTCATAAAATAAAATACGGAAGAGTACAAAGGAAACCAATTCTCTTGAAATACAACTATCAAAATATATATTTTTTGAGACTAGGTCTCACTCCGTCTCCCAGGCTGGAGTATGGTAGCACGATCTCAGCTCACTGCAGCCTCAACCCCTGGGCTCAAGCAATCCTCCCACCTCAGCCTCCTGAGTAGATGGGACTACAGGTGTGTACCACTACACTTGGCTATTTTGTTAATTCTTTGTAGAGATGGGGTTTCTCCATGTTGCCCAGGCTGGTCTCAAACTCCTGCTCTCAAACCATCTGCCTGCTTCGGCCTCCCAAAGTGCTGGTATTACAAGCATGAGCCACTGCATTCGGCCATCAAAATACTCTTTAAAAAACAAATTTGCTATATAATAATGTGGCTTTTTTTATTTTTATTTTTATTTTTATTTTTATTTTTTTTTTTGAAACAGGGTCCCACTCTGTTTGAGACAGGGTCCCACTCTCAGGCTGGAGTGCAGTGGTGCAATTACAGCTCACTGCAGCTTCAACCTCCTGGGCTCAAGGAACCCTCTCGCCTCAGCCTCCCAAGTAGCTGGGACCACAGGTGTGTACCACCACACCTGGCTAATTGTTCTACTTTAGATGAGACAAGGTCTCCCTGTGTTGCCCAGGCTGGTCTTAAACTCCTGGGCTTAAAGGATCCACCCATCTAGGCCTCCCAAAGTGCTGGGATTACAGGCATGAGCCACTGTGCCCAGCCATGTGCTTCTTTGACATTAAAATAGGAGACCTCCTAGAGGATCTAATAATTATCATAATTTCAAAATAGTTATGAGTTCTTAAATATTTCAAAATATCAGTAACTTCTGTAATGTCCCATGAATATCTATGTGATTTCTGTCGGTGATAGAGTCACAGTCCTGCATACTATTATGGTTGTTACCTACATTCATAATAAAACTAAATGCTAAATTTCAGTTGGAGGTTAGTGAAAAGAAAGATGAAATTCACAGAACCTTCCAAGGCAGTATAAGAAGAGTTGTATTTCATTTTCAGGGTATCCACATTAGCTCACACATTCTAAGACCCATTTGGGTTCATGCCCATGTGTGGAATTCCGTGGAAGCTCATATTTAGACCAGAAATGGCAAAGAAGCCAGGCTTCCGACCTCCAGCTGGCATTGTACTGGTGGCCAGTGATGTCTGACCACTTCAATATTGTTTGTTCGGCTACTTAGTGTGGTTTCCAAGAACTGCTGAAACATTATAAAATTTGGGATTTGTTGCTAGGAGAAACTTTTTTTTTTTTTTTTTTTAGCTAACCTATCTCCCAGCCAGAAACTAGAAAGAACTTCACCTTCATTTCTCAAAGGAGGAAACAGACATCTAGATCATAGTCACGTGTCTGCTGTGAGGAAACCAGCTTCTTTATTTTGGTTGTAGGAACAAGTGGTTGGGTCATCATCATAATGGGCATTAAGATTATAGGATTATGACCAGGCATAGTGGCTCACACCTATAATCCCAGCACTTTGGGATGCCAAGGCAGGCGGATCACTAGAGGTCAGGAGTTTGAGACTAGCCTGGCCAACATGGTGAAACCCCATTTCTACTAAAAAATACAAAAACAAAGACTGGGTGCAGTGGCTTACCCCTATGCCTGTAATCCCAGCACTTTGGGAGGCCGAGGCAGGCAGCTCACAAGGTCAAGAGATCGAGATCATCCTGGCCAACATGGTAAAACCCTGTTTCTACTAAAACTACAAAAATTAGCTGGGCGTGGTGGCGCCTATAGTCCAGCTACTCGGGAGGGTGAGACAGGAGAATCGCTTGAACCTAAGAGGTGGAGGTTGCAGTGAGCCAAGATTGTGCCACTGCACTCCAGCCTGGCGACAGAGCAAGATTCTGTCTTAAGAAACAAACAAAAAAAAATTAGCTGGGTGTGGTGGCACACGCCTGTAATCCCAGCTACTCAAGGGGCTGAGGCAGGAGAATCGTTTAAACCCAGGAGACAGAGGCTGCCGTGAGCTGAAATCGTGCCACTGCACTCCAACCTGAGTAACAGAGTGAGACCCTGTCTCAAAAAAAAACCTAAATCATAAAAGATTATGGGATTAAAGTATATGATAATCAGGGCTTGCATATATAAGCTCTTGTTACCTGAATCTTGGAGAATGGCATTGTTGGTGCTCACAGTTTAAGCTAAAAATATTTGCCCAGCACCAAAACTGGAATAAGGGGCCAGGCATGATGGCTCACACCTGTAATCCCAGCACTTGGGGAGGCCAAGGCAGGAGGATTCCTTGAGCCCAGGAGTTCGAGGTTACAGTGAGCTATAATGGTGCCACTGCACTCCAGCCTGGGTGACAGACTGAGACCCTGTCTCAAAAAAAAAAAAAAAGGAATAAAACCCAAATGTCAAATGAAAGTGAAAGTATCTTTATATTGACATAGCTATGAGGTTGCCCTTCAAAAAGGCTTTGTTAAAGCTTGACCTTCAGTGAACACAGCCTCTAGCAAAAGCCCAGAGCCACCTGCACCCTTTTGTGAGGTAGTTCTGGATGCCATTCCTAGCCCTGGAACTGCTTGCAGGCATATAAATTGTAGCCACAGCTGTTTTTGATATGCAAGGCCAGATGGGGGCTAGTTTTTGAGCTGTTTCAGAAGCCAATTCATGGACCTATGGAATCAGGACCACATTTGCTAATAATCTGTTGTGGCATTTTAAAAAGTATTTGCTATTATATGATTCAAGATTAACCCAAACCTTTAGAGGGAATGGGTGAGTAAAAGTAATAGATGGTAAAAAATATTCAAGGTCCCAATTTTTAATCTCATAGGGAGGTCCTTGCAGATTCCTCCTGTGCAGTCTTTCAAATGGTTCTTTAATGGACTTTTTAGTTACCAGATGATAACCTCTTCTACGATATTCCCATTAAAAGCAATAAAATCATAGCCAGAACCTACCTCAATTCTGCATTTTTGATACTGTGAATGGGATTGTAAGAAGAAGCTATAAAAAAGAGAAAATACCTTTCACAGGTATTTCTGCTTGTACCATGTCCATCATATTGATCCAAAATATTTAAACTTTAAAGAAGGTAATACATGCATATGGTAAAACAAATTGTAAATGGCAATAAAAAGATATCAAATGAGAAATAAATGTCTCGCTTCTCATCTCCCATCCCAACATAAAGCCCAGTTCCTGTCCTAAATGTTAATAGTTTTATGACTATCCTTCTCTAAACATTTGATGTATATATCTTACGTCTATTCTTTTATTTAAAAGTGTGCACCAACAGGATTGTACCTAACACACTGTTCTGAATTTTTGTTTCTTTCACAAATGTATCATGGAATTCTTTCCATACCCACACACACCGACCTACCTCATTCTTTTTCGAGTCACTTGGTGTTCCATTGTGTGGATAGCCGGTGTTACAACCATCTTAAGCAATGTTCTATGGATGGACATTTACGTGAGTTTTTTTTTTCTCTATTTTAAAAAAATCGGCAAATATCCTTGTTACAAACATTTTTGTATACTTACAGAAGTCTATCTCTCAAGTAGTTTCCTAGAAGTAGAGTTTTTGGGTCAGGGTGTATGGGCATTTAAAGTTTTAGCCGTGTAATCAAATTGCCCTCCAACATGGTTGAGTCTGTTTATATTCCCACCAGCAATGCCATGGGTATTTGCTTGCTTACCCTCCTGGCAATACTTGCAATATTAAATGTTTGCTAATTTGGATGGTCAGGATGATCCCACTGTGGCTTTGATTTTCATTTCTTGAATTATAAGTAAGGCAGAGCATCTTTTCATTTGCTTATGGAGTACTTGTACTTGGTTTTCTGTGAATTGCCTATTTATTATTCTTTGCTTTTCTTTTGTGCTCTTTGCCCTTGTCTGCTGTGTAAACATTCAGTTCCTACTACGTGACAACCACTATGCTAGACTCTCAAACTGTAATGGTGATGAAATCTTTTGGAGCTGGCAGTGTAATGAGAGACAAACATTGATCAAATAATTATCTCAGTAAGTGTATGGACAAACTGAATTAAACTGAATTAAATGCCTTGAAGGAAAGGTTCTTGCAGCTCTTAGACCATGGCAGGGAAGAGAAGGGCCTGGACTGGGGGTGGGAGAAGACTGCCCTGGAGAAATGGACATCTAAAGAATGAATAGGGCCAGGCGCAGTAGCTTACACCTGTAATCCCAGCACTTTGGCAGGCCAAGGCAGGAGGATCGCTTGAGCTTAGGAATTCAATACCCAGCCTGGGCAACATGGTGAAACTCCCATCTCTACAAAACATACAAAAATTAACCGACTGTGGTGGTGTGCACCTGTGGGAAGCTGAGGCGGGAGCATTGCTTGAGCCTGAGAGGAGGAGGTTGCAGTGAACAGTAAGCCATGATCGTGCCACTGCACTCCAACCTGGAGACAGGAGTGAAACCTTGTCTTAAAAAAAAAAAAAAAAAAAAGAGAGAGAGAAGAAGAAGAATGAATGAATGAATAGGACTTGGAGTTGAGGGAGGAGCATTTCTGGAAGAAAGGACAGCACTGTGGAGGGAAGATGATGTTGTAGGTGGGCTAAAAGAAGGCCCAGGAGCAGAGCACAGAGAGAAGAACAGTGATGCAAGATGAAGCTGGGCTGCAGCATCTGAGGGAGGAGGCCTCTATGGTGGGATATATATATATATATTTTGAGACGGAGTCTTGCTCTGTCGGCCAGGTTGGAGTGCAGTGACTTGATCTCGGCTCACTGCACGCTCCGCCTCCCAGGTTCATTCTCCTGCCTCAGCCTCCCAAGTAGCTGGGACTACAGGCGCCCACCACCATGCCCGGCTAATTTTTTGTATTTTTAGTAGAGACAGAGTTTCACCATATTAGCCAGGACGGTCTCGATCTCCTGACCTTGTGATCCGCCCGCCTCGGCCTCCCAAAGTGCTGGGATTTTGAGCCATCGTTGGTGATCTAATCTATATTCTGAAAATATTGTTCTAGCTGAACAGAAGAGAAACAGGAAGATCAATTAGAAGACATTTTATTAGTCCAGATGAGATCTCATGGTGGCCTGACCCTGGATCATGGCAGTGGACATGAAGAGAGGTGGAGGTGGTTAAATAAGATTTGATAATGGGTTAGATTTCAGGGGATAGGAAGAGAGGAGGTATCTAGGATGATTCCTGGGTTTGTGATTACATGGATGGTGGTACCATTTACTGAGATAAGAAACACTGAGGCTGGGGTTGGCTGGGTTCAGCCTTAGACAAGACGTCTGACTGAAGCTGGCAAGGAGGTAATTACGTATGAAATTCTAAGGGCAGAGGCAAAGTTTGGCCTGTCGACATAAATTTGTGAGTCATTCACATACGGTAGTTGAAATCATGGTCCTAGGAAACTGCTCATTAAAGGAATACAGTGCCTGAAGCAGGTCTACTCATTCCTTAAGAAATTCTGATATTTAATAGCCAGGTAGAGAAAGATGAGACAGAAAAGAAAACAGAAATGAGCAGCCTGAGAGCAGGAGGAAAGCAAGGGGAGTGTGGTGTCCCAGAAGCCAGGGGGAGAGTTTCAGACAGGATGGAATAGTGCCAAGTGCTGCCAAGACATCTGAAAAGAAGAGGCCGGGGAAACACCCATTGGATTTAGCAACGTGGGGGTCTTGGTGACACTAATTTTAAATTTCCTCAGTGGAATGATAGGGGCAGGAGCCAGATTGAAGATGGTTAAGGAATTAGTGGGAAGTGAGAAAATGGTAGACATTTGTATGGACCACTGTTTTTTTGTTTTTTTGGTTTTTTTTTTGAGACGGAGTTTTGCTCTGTCACCCAGGCTGGAGTGCAATGGTGCGATCTTGGCTCACCACTACCTCCATCTCCCAGGTTCAAGCAGTTCTCCTGCCTCAGCCTCCTGAGTAGCTGGGATTACAGGCGTGTGCCACCATGCCCGGCTAATTTTGTACTTTTAGTAGAGACGGGATTTCTCCATTTTGGTTAGGCTGGTCTCAAACCCCCGACCTCAGGTGATCTGCCCGCCTCAGCCTCCCGAACTGCTGGGATTGCAAGCATGAGCCACTGTGCTCAGCCAGACCACTTTTGAAGAAGTGTGGCTCTTCATAAAGACTAGCCCCAAATCTATTCTTCCTCATTTTCTACCCTTGACCCTTTTTTGCCACTCAATAAGCTGAATTGATCTTGTAACTCAGTAGTGAAAGGTCTGCAGCTTTGCCCTCCCTGCATCCATGGCACCAGCCAGCCCAGCGTGGAGTCTGCAGGGGGAGCCCAGCTGGAGTTTGGGCCACTCCAGCCCCTCTGTGCAGTTTCTGATTCTGCAGGCCAGAGCTCTGGGAAGGCCCATTATAGGAACACTGCTGAAAAAATGAGTTTAAGAAAAAGTTCTTATATTTCAGTGGTACCTACTGAAAAGCTGAAGGATACATATTTGCAATGTAACACAAGGGAAGCCATGAGCTGATCCTTGTTGAAGCTGAACAATGGGTACATGGGGGTTTATTATATTGTTCACACTACTTTTGCATATGTATACAATTTTCCATAACAAATTATAAAAAGTTAAATTTAGCAATTCTGTAAACCGAAGGTGCAAAGAGCCAGTGACCATCACAGGTCCACTATGTACGTAGCACTTAAAACAGGACCTTCGGCTGGGCACGGTGGCTCAAACCTATAATCCCAGCACTTTGGGAGGCTGCGGCGGGCAGATCATCTGAGGTCAGGAGTTCAAAACCAGCCTGATCAACATGGTGAAATCCCGTCTCTACTAAAATATAAAAATTAGCAGAGCGTGGTGGCAGGTGCCTGTAATCTTAGCTACTCGGGAGGCTGAGGCAGGAGAATCGCTTGAACCCGGGAGGCAGAGGTTGCAGTGAGCCGAGATCGCACCATTGCACTCCAGCCTGGGCAATAAGAGCGAAACTCCATCTCAAAAAACAAAAGACCTTCTCTAAACCAGTCCTCCATTGACTTGTGGGTTTCCAGGTGCCAAGGGTAGCTGAAGAAGTTCTATTTCCAGATACCTCCCTTTCTTCTCCTGTTAACTCCAACACCTTGTTCCTTGCCTCCTTCTCCTTTCATACCCCCTTCCTAAGTACAGACTCGAAATCACAGGTCTGACCCCAATGGGCCTCATGAACTTGAACCAGTTCCCTCCCATCTCTGAGCCACTCTGAAAAATGGGGATTATAACATCTGCTCTGCAATGTTGTGATGGTTACATGTGACAGTGCATGTGGGGGATCTAACACTGCCCACGGCCTCAGATGCTCAGGAAGGCAGGAAGGCCACAGAAATGAATGAAGCTGACCAGGTAAGGAGAAAATCATGTGACCCTCTTGCCTTTAGCTTTGCCACTTGTACTAGAGAGAATTATAAGAAAAATTCTGGGCCAGGTACAGTGACTAACACCTGTAATCCCAGCACTTTGGGAGGCTGAGGCAGGCGGACCGCTTGAGCTCAGGAGTTTGAGACCAGCCTGGGCAACATGGCAAAACCCCATCTCTTAAAAAAAAAAAATTATATATATATATATATATATATATATCACATCTCTTAAAAAAAATATATATATATATATAAACACACACACACACACACACACACACACACACACAGATTAGCCAGGTGTGGTGCGTGCCTGTAGTCCCAGCTACTCAGAAGGCTGAAGCAGGAGGATTCCTTGAGCCCAGGAGGTTGAGGCTGCACTGAGCCAGGATGACACCACTGCACTCCAGCCTGGGTGATAGAGCAAGACCTTGTCTCAAAAAAAAGGTGGGGTCGGGGGGGAGAAAAAATTGGATAAGAAAAAGAACAATGCAAGTATGATAAATGATATAAATCATCCATGTTCACAAATAAAGGAGTAATAAACTGAGACTTAGCCTCAGTGTTGTGGGGCAACAGGGAGGGGTGGGGACGGGGGCAAATCAGAGCATATAGGGCCCATCAGAGAGGAGCAGCCATCCTGGGCTCCAGCCGATTACTGAGACGAGGGAGTGTGAAGCCAATGTTAACATGTCTTCCTGGTTTATAAGAGAAGCCAGAACTCTAAATTTTTTATGTGAAATATTTCAATTCTTAAATTTGGGCTCAGTTATTTTTTTTAATAACACCAGAGAAGCCAAACTAAACCCATCTATGGGCCAAAATCAGCTCGTGGGCTGCCAATGTGCAACCTCTCACCTAGATAATGGTATATAATATAAATCCGTTTCCCTTCCCCCCTTTTTCTCTTCCTCCTCTTTCTCCTTTCCCTCCCAGCTTCCACATCCTTTTCACCTAACCAGCCCCCACCCCGCATTTCTATACTAAGTCCAAGTGATAGAAGGGATTAGAGTGGGTTGAAGAAGTGATGAAGCCCAAGGCGATGTCATCTAGATGCCTAATGGTGCCCCAGGGCCTGGATCACTGCCTGGCACAAAAACCTTGATGAATGAAGAAGCCAGAAACTGGGGGAGTCAGTTCTGTTTCTTGTGCACACCCTGGGCTTACCCGAAGAACTGTCTCATTTTTCTCAACAGCCTTGCGAAGTCGTTCTGGACGCTCCATCATCAATGGGAACTGGGCAATTGATCGACCAGGAAAATACGAGGGCGGAGGGACCATGTTCACCTACAAGCGTCCAAATGAGATTTCGAGCACTGCTGGAGAGTCCTTTTTGGCCGAAGGTCCCACCAATGAGATCTTGGATGTCTACGTGAGTTTGGATGTTTCTGGACTGTTCTTTGGATTTTGAATCTTGTCACTTCAAAGGAACATACTCTGAACAAATAAGCAACAAATCATTGCCCATACTCTGTAAAAACCCTTTGAGCAGAGCCTGTTGGAGGCACCCCTTGAATGCTTGGCATTTATCTTTGCCTTTACTTCTGAATGGGCCTAGCTCATAGAAACCTCCAACTCCACCAGATGCTTATTACCTTCGGAGTTTATTGACCCAGTAAAACCAACTTTACTTGTTGAACCAAATCAGAGGCAAAACATGCCCTTTATTTCATGAGCATTGGATCTCCTCCAGGCACTTTCCTTATAATGCTAATTTGGCATGTTTTCTTTTTATGGCAAAAGAAAGCAAGAGCCTAAAGGAAGGCAGGACCGCTCCCAGCTCCCAGCCCTGTTCAAACTCTGAGAGCACATGAAGAAAGGAGAGCTCCAGAGCCCTCCAGATGAAACAATAAAGCTCAGAGTCACAGTAGAGAGGTTCACTAGAAGCTCCCTGCTTCATAGAAGACAAAACCTTAATTTATTTTATGTGAAACTGAAATATTAAATTGCTCAAGAGTTTTAAATGGTCTTTACGTTTAAGGAAACCACTAGAATCCAGTCTTCTTAAAAGATCAGGAAATAAAGGGTGATAAGAAATAAAAGCTTGAAATAACATTTGGATAAAAAGAATGAGATCACCCATGAGTATACACATTCTTTCTGTCCCCAAAGCTAAGCTGATTAACATATTTGCTGTGTCAGAATTTTAGACATATTATTAATTGCATTGTCATTACTTCTCCACCTACACAGGGTTCTATGTCCTTTCCTCTTGGGCCTAGTGGATTCGAAATTACAAAGGAAGTCTTGTTGTAGATTTTGGATTTTTTTTTTAAGACTGTCCAGTTGGTTGGTTGACTCTGAATCCATTTCAAATGGCATCAGAGGTAAAAATTCAGGTTGTTAAAAGCCTGCTGTGGGTGGTCTAGGAATGGAAGCCAACAGCAGTTTCATAAACGGGACAAGGTTTTGCACTCGCAGAATGCTCAGGCAGAAGAGGCACCGGAGAGGGAGGGAGGATTTCCAGCTGCAGACCGAGAGGAAGATTGTGTGAAAAGGGAGTACGGGGATGAGGGATATACAGCAGGAACCTGAGGTCACACAACTGTGTCCCTCGGGGATTCAGTGCCCACCGCCATGTTTCTGCAACGCCGATGGTTTGATATTGGTTCCTGGGTAGGAGAATCCCGGGGGTTCTCAGGTCTGCCTTCCTGTGGGTGATTTCTAAAATGAAGACCCATTTCGTCAGTAGGGAGTGGGTAAGAGGAAGTGGGTAAGGGAGTGGTAAACGGGAAGAACAGACACAGGACCCACTATGCAGGAGAGACTCAGAGATGCTTCTAGCTGGAAACGATCTTTGAGAGTGACAAGATTCTAACCTCTTCCTTTCCCAAGGAGGAAATCAAAAACTGCGGGGCAAAGGGGCTTGCTCTAGGTTACACAGCTGGTCAGCAGGAGAGCTGCTTTATAAAGCAGCGGAGACGGAGACATCAGACCTGACCGTGTCTCCTTGCACAGCTCATATTTACACCGTGGGTTCTCATTCGGCTGCTCGGTTTAGCCCACCACCCTGCTTCCCATCAGGAAAGCCATGGGCAGCAAGGACTGCCCTCAAAATCCGATAATGAGGGACGTTTTCTGTTGGGCCATGCTCATTTAATACGTTTTCAGCCCAGTTAATGTTCAGCTGCTGACTTCCACAGCCCTATGTAGATTCCTGCTTGCTGTCCTATTTTTGTCATCATTCCTAAGAGGATATGACGCAGCAAGATTTGGGTCCCTTCTACCTGCTTTCCTGACCCCATTTCTTTGTGTTTCTGGGGCTTTCCGTGAATGAGAGGGAGAGACCTGGGGGCCGGCCTCACCAGCCAGGTCGAGAACTTTGAAGGAACCTGAAGGATCCCGGGATGACTCTGTCCAGAAGGTCTGCTGCTTGTTTGCATGACTTTATCGCGCCACCTAGTGTTAAAACAGGTCTCCTGCAATGTACACATATTTATCTGTGCTGGACGTTTTGAGAGCACTGAGCAAAATCTAAGGACAGAAAGGTTCTGCTACCATTGCTCCGTCTTCTCCTTTGGAGTTTAGAAAATCTTGACTCTTAGCTTGCTTTTCTTCTGATTTGCTCAGCCTAAGTTCTTCATTCTTCAAAAGTAAATGACAAAAAGCCATCTGGAAATAACTTCGTTTAATCTGCCACAGGTTCGCTGATGTTACTAGATGCGTTACTAGAGTGAACCAATCCAGTCATTTATCAGTAGTTCTGCAAATGCCATTGAAACCCAAGCCAGCAGGAGAAGGGGTGTGAGTACATGCCAAGTGCAGTAACACTGATTTTTGTGTCAGCAGATGATACACCAGCAGCCAAACCCAGGCGTGCACTACGAGTATGTGATCATGGGGACCAACGCCATCAGCCCCCAGGTGCCACCCCACAGGAGACCAGGTAGAATCCCTTGTCTTGTGGCCAGGGACTCTGGTCATTTCCTTGTAAAGCCTTCTCTCTCTCTCAATTCTTGTGCATCCAACACAGAGAAAATCCAGGGACGCATATTTCAAAGCCAAGGGGCCTTGACAGTGGAGCAGGCTTCGCCATTTGTCTGAGCCTTGAAACTGTTTCATTTACTAGATTCAAAAATGGCATGAGCATCCTGGGTCTGCCCTGCCAGTTCAACATTTGAAATGCTTTATGCTAGTTTCCAGGCCGGGCAAGGGGGCTCATGCCTGTAATCCTAGCACTTTAGGATCTAGCAGATGGACCGCTTGGGCCCGGGGGTTCGAGACCAGCCTGGTTTTGTAGAAACCCCTGTCTCTACAAAAAAAAAAAAAAAAACAGAAATGAGCCAGACATGGTGGTGTGTGCCTACAATCCCAGCTACTCAGGAGGCTGAGGTGGGAGAATCATCTGAGCCCAAGGAGGTTGGGGCTGCCGTGAGCTGTGATCGCACCACTGCCCTCCAGCCTGGACGACAGAGTGAGACCCTATCTCAGAATTAAGAAAAAACAATTCATATTTACTCTGTTAAAGTTCTGGAGGTTAGAAGTGTGAAGTGGGTTTCACTTGGACAAAATGAAAGTGTCATCAGGGCCACTCTCTCCGGAGGCTCTTAGGAGAGAACCCACTTCCTTGCCTTTTCCAACTTCTAGGAGCCACCTGCCTTCCTTGGTTCCTGGCCCCTTCCTCCACCTTCAAAGCCATCAGGGCGGCACTTTCAAATCTCTCTCTGACCCTGACCTCATCACATCTCCTCTCTGACTCTCATCTTCCTCTCTCTTTCCTTTATGAGGACCCTTGAGATTATACTGGGCCCACCCAAGTAATCCAGGATAATCTCTCCTTCTCAAAATCTATAAGTTAGTCTCACCTGCAAAGTCCCTTTTTGCTATGTAAGGTAGCATGTTCACAGATTGCAGGGATTAGGATGTGGACATCTTTAGGGGGCCATAATCTGTCTACTGTATGCCTTTTCTCTTGGTTCCCCTTTTGTTTCTGTTAATAATACTTTAACCTATAAGACAAGAATAATGAGTTCACACCTAACAATCCATGTTGAGTCTTCCTGGTGGGCTCTGCTTATGGACAGAGCAGGCAGCTTTCTCTCGGCTGGCACTGGGCATGGGACTGCTCTCTGTGTCTGCAGACATTTCTCTACCAGAGGATGATGGAGCCCACCACCCAAATGCAGACAGTCTTTTCCGTCCTTAAAATAGGAAGGTCTGAGGAAGTATTCATGGTAATTATACCTCACACACACTGAGTCTTTGCTGTGTGCAAGGGCTTAGAGACTGCTGTACTGAGCACTTTGCATAGATTAGTTCTTTGAATTCTCATGACAGAGGGAGGTACTTGGAGGGAAGTACTATTATTAGCCTTATTTTAAGAGTGAGGAAATGGAAGCTTAGGAAGAATAAGTTAATAACTGTCCTGGTCCCACACCTGGGCAGTGACCTGAGGAGGGCCCGTGTGACCATACTTTGTGCTTGTTATATGGCTGAGAGGTTACTTGGTCCAATCCATATCCTAGAAGAAAATAAAGGTACAGATGCCAAACCTGCCACATCCCTTCTCTGAACTTTGGATGGGATAACCAGGTTATCTGATTGCTACAGAGGGAGGACAACAGCCGGTGCATCCCCAGCACATGGGGTGGGTGTGTTGTCCAGACTCCAAGTCAGCAAACTCTGCGCAACAGAGAATTTTTGTGTCATGTCCAGAAGCAATCCACAGTTTGAGAAACCAAATTTGGATAAGATTTCTGGGGTCTGGTTTGCTGGTTTACAGGGATAAGATTGCTGGTTGACAGGGATAATCGGACAGACTATTTGAGATCTATCAGGATGATGATGATTTCTGTCAGGCCTGATGGGTCTCAGCTCATGAATAGCATGGGGGTTCTGGGATCAGCTCCCTGGGACAGGGCAGGTCTGCAGGGGTCGCCTGTAAAAAGTTGGTAAGCAGGGGCATTGTGACCAGGTTTCCTCTTCCATGTCACTGGAGTCCGGAGGCAGAGTTGGAATCTAGCTCTGTACCTTCTTGCTGTGTACCCTCAGGTGAGTCAGCAACCTCTCTGAACACACACCCAGTCTGCAAAATAGAAGAAAAACCCTACAAGGTGGTTTTTGGCACGGGAGAGGACATGGTAAGAGATTGAATAAATTCGTTGTCCATCCTAGCGTAGAGCCCAGAACAAGGCACTGAAAAGACTTTTTAAATTTTTTTGTCCAACAACATCTTGGACGGTTCTCATTTATATCAACATACCTGGTCCTGATTTTGTTGGTCATATTTGCACGTCATACTTTAAACCATGAAGCATAATAGCCAACTAAGTAAGAAAGCCCTGGCAAAAAGCTGAGAGGCCCGGTGCGGTGGATCATGCCTGTGATCCCAGCACTTTGGGAAGCCGAGGTGGGCAGATTGCTTGAGCCCAGGAGTTCGAGACCAGCCTGGACAATATGGCGAAACCCCATCTCTGCTAAAAGTACAAAAAGTAGCTGGATGTAGTGGCACTCGCCTATAATCCCAGGTACTCAAGAGACTGAGACACGAGAATCACATGAACCTGGGAGACACAGGGTGCAGTGAGCCTTCTGCACTCCAGCCTGGGTGACAGAGTGAGACTCTGTCTCAAAAAAAAAAAAAAAAAAAAAAAAAAAAAAAAAAAAAAAAATGCTGAGAAAGCCCTAATTACTGTCATTGTTGTTGTTGTTGTTATTGTTGTTGTTGCTGAAATGGGGTCTTGTGATGTTGCCCAGGCTGGTCTTGAACTCCCGGGCTCAAGTAATCCTCGCACCTCAGCCTCCCAAAATGTTGGGATTACAGGCATGAGCCACCTCACCCAGCTGCCTTGTAGTTGTTGTCGTTGTTGTTTTTTGAGATGGAATCTCACAGCCTGTCGCCCAGGCTGGAGTACAGTGGCTCGATCTCGGCTCACTACAAGCTCTGCCTCCTGGGTTCACGCCATTCTCCTGCCTCAGCCTCCCAAGTAGCTGGGACTACAGGCACCCGCCACCACGCCCGGCTATTTTGTATTTTTAGTAGAGATGGGGTTTCACTGTGTTATCCAGGACGGTCTTGATCTCCTGACTTCGTGATCCACCCACCTCGGCCTCCCAAAGTGCTGGGATTACAGGTGTGAGCCACCGCGCCCGACCACCCCCTTGTAGTTTTAACTGTGATCTACAGTAACCCTAGAATTTGCCTTCTTATTTTGTATTAAAATGATACATACTTGAACAATATTCCGTCAAAATAGAAATATATACAGTCAAAAGCAACTGCCACATAATTGCCAAAACTTGGAAGCCACCAAGAAGTCCTTCAATAGGTGGATAGATTAAAACTAATGGAATATTATTTAGGGCCACAAATAAATGAGCCATCATCACGTCACAAAGAGGCATGGAGAAACCTTCCATGCATATTACTAAATGAAAAAGGCCAATCTGAAAAGACTACCTATTGTTTGATTCCAACTATATGACATTCTAGAAAAGTTAAAACTATGGAGACAGCAAAAAGATCAGTGGTTGCCAGGGGCTGGGAGGATAGAGGGATGGACAGGTGGAACACAGAGGATTTCAGGGCAGTGAATCTACTCTGTGTAATACTACACTGGCTGATGCCTGTCACTGTGCACTTGTCCAGACCCACAGAGTGTGCACCCCCAGGTGTGAACCCTGGTATGGACTGTGAACTCTAAACGATAATGACGTGTCCGTGTAGGGTCATCAGTTACACATGTACCACTCTTATGTGGGATGATGGTAGTTAGGAACCCTGTGCCTGTGTGGTGGGAGGAGGTGTATGGGAACTCTGTTCTTTCTACTCACTTTTGCTGTGAACCTAAAACTGTTCTAAAAAAATAGTCTATTAAAAAAAAAATCAATAGCTCCCAACCCTGTGCCCTTCCCAGAGGGAGTCTAACCCTTTGGTGGGATTTTGCCTAGCCCTTTTCTATGCATACACAAACATGTTTCCAGTCATTTGAATCATCATCTACAATCTCAGAAGTGCAAGGAACATTGCATATTATTATTTTCCATTAGTCAATTTAAATCTGACCTCAACTTCACCCTTCTTTGAAACCAGTAGATAATTCAATCGCAGTCTGCTTGGGGATTACACACACACACACACACACACACACACACACACATTCTCACCCCAGATATAAGGAAAGATCTAGAGTCTTAGACAAGCCAAAGCATTGGCTAGACCCCCCGGTGGTCTGTCCATACTAATTCTGCTGAGGTGCCACCAGGAACAGCCTCATGGGGCCTTCAGGTTAGGGCTCTGCTCCTTCCAACCTGCATGGGGGGCACAGGAAGCTGGTGAGGCTGGCAGCCAGGTCCCCTCTCCCACTGCAGGTGTGGCTTCCTCCTGGGACACTGGACATTGTCTGGTACACCTGAGGATCCATGTCACTCAGGAAACCCAAGACTCCAGACTCCTGTCTCTCCTCTACCTTGAAAACCTCTCTCTTTTTTTTCTCTCTCTCGCTCACTAACTCTCTGTCTCTGTCTCTCTCGCTCTCTGTCTCTCTCTTTGTCTATCCCTCTCTGACTCTCTGTCTCTCTCTTTTGCTCTCTCTTTCTCACTCTGTCTCACACACTCTGTCTGTTTCTCTGTTTCTTGCTCTCTGTCTCTGTCTCTCTCTTGTTCTCTGCCTCTGTATCTGTTTCCCTTGCTCTCTGTCTCTCTCATTGTCTGTCTCTCTTGCTGTCTCTCTCACTTTCTGTCTCTATCTCTCTCTGTCTCTCTTGCTCTCTGTCTCTCTCGCTTTCTGTCTCTGTCCCTCTCTGTCTCTCTTCCTCTCTGTCTCTGTCTCTGTGGCTCTCTTGCTCTCTGTCTCTTATCTCTCTGTCTCTCTCACACTCTGTCTCTCTCTCTCTGTCTCTTGCTCTCTGTCTCTGTCTCTTGCTGTCTGTCTCTGTCTCTCTCTTGCTCTCTCTCTGTCTCTCTCTTGCTGTCTGTCTCTGTCTCTCTCATACTCTGTCTCTGTCCCTGTCCTGCTCTCTGTCTCTGTCTCTCTCTTGCTCTCTGTCTCTGTTTCTCTCTGGTTTTCTGTCTCTCTCTGGTTTTCTGTCTCTCTCTGGTTTTCTGTCTCGCTGTCTGTCTCTGTCTCACACTCTGTCTCTGTCTCTCTTGCTCTCTGTCTCTGTCTTACTCTGTTTCTCTGTCTCTTGCTCTCTGTCTCTCTCTCTCTCTCTCTCTTTCTCTCTCTCAAAATGTGCCCTCCTCCTCTCACTGGGCTGGCCCCTCAAGGACATCCACTGTACTCTTAATGAAAGCCTAGGCTTGCACTCCTGGAAGGGAAAGCTGTTGACCTCTAGCAGCTTTTGTTTTCTGTCCTGCACAAAAACAAAGCAGTAACATCTAAGGACTTGGCTACTCTTTCAAACTAGAGGAGGAGGTGGAGGAATAAAGATAGAAAATCAAATACAAATTAGTATCTCAAAAAAGTGACCTGCCACACCTTTGTGTATGTGTGTGTGTTATGCTTTTTTCTTTCACCAAACAATATTCAGTCATTTCTTCATGTCAGAATGTATATTTGCTGCATTCTTTTCAAAAATCACATAGTATTCCATTTTGTACTTGTAGCATAACGTAGTTTAACCAGTACCACTGGTGAACATTTGTGTCTGTTCTACTGTTGTGCTATTTCAAATAATACCTCAGTAACCATACTTGTATATTCAGATTTATGTAAAAGAAAATATTTGCGGAACAAATGTGCTAGAAACTGAATTGTTAGGTCAAAGGGTATGTGCATTTAAAATTTGGATAGATAATGCCAGATTTCCCTTCAAAACCATGCGTCTATTTGCAGGCTCATCCATAGTGACCAGAAGTGTATTTTCCTGCACCTTCAACAGGAGTTAAGGGATTTAAGGGTTTCCAAACTTTCCAGTCTTTGGTGTTGGATAAATAGAGGTGGTGGTGGTGTTCTTTTCATATGTATTTATGGAGTTATGAGTAAAGTTGAGGATTTTTGCATGGGTTTTAGCTGTTTCTGTTTCTTTTTATGTGAACTCTCTGTGGCTCACAACTACTATTCCTACTGCAACGTTCGTCTTTGTCTTATTGATTTTCAAAAGTGCTTTGCATGTGAGGGAAAGCACTAGTGGGTGTCCGCTTATTTTAAACAGATGTGCTTATGTGCTGTGACTTAGAAATGATCTCATGCTACACAGCGTCTAATGTCGAAGCAGTTTCCTCTTTACAACCCAGGGTCTAAATTGATCCTGATTCTGTGTGTGCACGCTCACCTCTCCTAGGGGACCCCTTCAATGGCCAGTTGGTGACAGAAGGCAGGAGCCAGGAGGAGGGAGAAGAGAAAGGGAGGAACGAGGAGAAGGAAGACTTGCGTGGGGAGGCCCCTGAGATGTTCACCTCAGAATCGGCACAGACCTTCCCAGTCAGGCATCCGGACAGATTTTCTCCCCGTCGACCAGACAACTTGGTGCCACCAGCACCGCAGCTCCCACGGCGCAGCCGGGATCACAACTGGAAGCAGCTTGGGACGACAGAATGCTCCACGACCTGTGGGAAAGGTGAGCCTGCGTGGGGGACGTGTGGATCCCTGCAGAACCCTAAGCAAGGAATGTGTGGGTGGCCCAGGGCAGTGGTCCCTGGCTTTTTTGGCACCAGGGACTGGTTTTGTGGAAGACAATTTTCCGTGGATGGTGGCGGGGTGGGGGGAATGGTTTCAGGATGAAACTGCCCTATCGCAGATCATCAGGCGTTGCAGTCTCATAAGGAGCGCGCAACCTAGATCCCTTGCCTGCACAGTTCCCAATAGGGTTCACACTCCTATGAGAAGGTAACGCCACCACTGATCTCGCCCACCCACCAGTCACCTCCTGCTGTGCGACCTGGTTCCTAACAGGCCACGGACTGGTACCGACTGGGGACCCTGGCCCAAGGGACATGGCAAACCGTCACCTCTGTGAGCCTGTCTGTGAGATGGCTCACGGGTGTGACAGATTGTGTTGGGCCCCCAAGACCACCCTCAGGCTTACTGATTGGCTCAAAGGACTTACAAGACCCAGAAGAGCTGTTACAATTCATCACAGTCAAAGGGCAGGGATTCGAGTTAATAAAGGAAAAGGCGTATTGAAAAAGTCCAGGAGATGCCAGGCGCCAGCTTCCAGGTGTCCCCTCCAGCAGAGTCACACAGGGATGCACTTAATTCTCTCAGAAATGATGTAACTCAGAGACTGGGAACACATGCCAAGTACTGCCAACCAGAGATGCTCATCCGAGCTTTGGTGTCCTGGGTTTTTACTGGAGTCTCTCATCTAGGTACACAGCTCCCACATGAGCGACACTAGCTACTCTCCCTTTACCACCCCAGAAGCCAAACCAATACCACGGGGCCCAACACCTCAGGCATAAAAAAACACTCTTATCAGGTGGCATATTCCAAGGGCTTAGAGGTTCTCTCTCAGGAGCTGGTCAAGGGCCTGTCTTTGGCACGTGTGGGGTTTGAGCAACTCCAGCCTGCTGCGCACATATATTCACTAATAAACAGAATACACTCACATACTTCAAGATCTAAAATTTAATCTCCGAGTCAGGGTTGTGGAAGACTTACACAAATCCCAGCTGAACCTCATTCTCAAATCTCAGGATTTCAGGAAAAAAAGAATAAAATAAAACATACTCTGGGGGCTTGGCATGTTAGTTAGCTGGCTTTTACACTGACCAACACTCACAACTCCCATACTATCCCAGTAAAATCCCAACCCTGTATTCATCCATTATTCTAACCTGATCAGCTAGGACCACCAAGGACAAACCTGAAGCCCAACAAAGTCAGCTTTATTGACCCCTCACAACAAGGGAGTCCACACACCAGAGGAAGCATGGGGTGTCTCTCCAAACAAAAGAAAACATAGAGTTGAAGGATTTGGGAGAAGGATACAGTTTAGGTGAAATTTAAATAAAGCAGGGTTGTGATAGGCTGAAAGCAAAACATGGCAGTGTTACAGGGGTCACATCAGGATGATGAAGTGGACCCAGGGTCCCGTTTCCTTGAAAACTCTGAAGTTAAGATAGATGTGGAATGTGGTATCCAGAAACCCTTTATCTGACATTTTCCATACCAGGTTGATTTCCAGGTTGGAATCAGTGCTGCTTCTGTTTCAAGCTGACTTGTTGCAAAGATACACCTATGAACTGTGTAGTTATAATTTCCTTCATATATATGATAATAGCCTCCTGTTTGTAGTAAAGTCCTGTTTGATCCCCTGAAACAGCTGTTCTTTGAGGGGAGGTTGCTAAAGAAACAGGAAGGCTGTATCCCCCAGGAATCTCCGCAAACTGGGGAACTGTGTGATATCCCAGAGCATTGGTTTGGGGTGGGGTTTTTTCTTTTCTTTTCTTTTCTTTTCTTTTCTTTTCTTTTCTTTTCTTTTCTTTCCTTTTCCTTTCTTTTCTTTTTTCTTTTATTTTCCTTTCTTTTCTTTTCTCTTGGTACTTGTATCTAAGAGTACAAAGTCTGGAACGTCTCACAAAATTAGCACACTGAAAAATCTCTCATGACAACTTCTAAAGTTTTTATCTTTTTCATAAGAGCATTGACTTAGTGGCTTTTGAGACTAGAATTTAGGTCTTTGGTTCTTCTTGGGGGCTGGAGCTTTTCCTGCCTGGAACCTCTGCGATTCCATAATGATTTGGTAACTGGAGTGTTGATTTATAGAGGTTTTATTGTGCAAATTTTATTATGCTCATACTTAATAAATGTGCAAAGAATTTGGACTGTAGATTCATTGGACCAACTTCTTTTATATACTTTGTGAGGAAAAATTAAATGCCTATAAAATATGTCTTGACAGAGGCAGAAAGCTAGAAATATTTCTGCATTAAGGCCAAAACCATTTTGGTGAGACTCCATGATATTATAGAGGTAAGCACTATATAACGTAAATGATATAGGAACCCAAGATAAAAATGTATTATTATTGAAATATTCTACCTTTAGGTAATGGTGTGATGCCCATCAAAGGACCCAGATACACTCAGAACTAGGTGAAAACAGGGAAAGTCATGAAAAGGATAAAAATTGTCATTGTGTGGTTTTCTACCAACGGTGTCATGTGGAGAAGATTCTCTGTCACCCTGTCCAGAGCCCATAAGGCCTTGCGTTGTAAGCAGCATGAGATGAGGGCAAACGCATGTGCTGGTTCAGATGCTCCCACGATCTCTCTAATGGAGCAAACTCATAACCAAACATTCCAGTTTTTGTCCCCACAATCCATCCCCAGCTGTGTGATCCACACTGAGGTATGGAGTTGAAATTTAAATAAATTAAAGTTTTGATAGGCTGAAAGCAAAACATAACTGTTACTACCTCACTATATGCTAGTATCCCTCCCTTACGACACTCTGGTATCTGGCCAGCAAAGTCCTGCTCATACTCCAAGCTCTGAGACCGCCTCCTCTGCAAACCTTCCTGATTCTGCAAAGAACAGGTAGGCACTTCATCCTTGGGACCTCACAGCAATTCAGGACACATTTCTGTCCCAGCCCTGCTTGGCTTGGCTGTCTCCATGAATATACACTTTGCAGCCTCTGCACCTGGCATCATAGCGAGCACACAGTAGGCACTCCTGTGTTTTTTGAAAAAACGAATATATCATCACCACATTTCACATGTGGAATATATGAGCTATTAGAAAAGACATAAGGGTAGATTTTACATCTTTATTGTATCCTAGATATACAAGTCTGTTATTGCCTTTGCCCCATGTTCTGTCAACATAGCATAAAGCATGTGGATTTACCTGTTAGAAACTGAATAAGTGGCTGGGCATGGTGACTCACACCTATAATCGAAGCATTTTGGGAGGCCAAGGCAGGTGTATCACTTGAGGTCTGGAGTTCAAGACCAGCCAGCCAACATGGCAAAACCCTGTCTTTACCAAAAATACAAAAATTAGCTGGGCATGGTGATGCATATATGTAATCCCAGCTACTCAGGAGGCTGAGGCAGAACAATTGCTTGAACCCAGGAGGTGGAGTTTGCAGTGAGCCAAGATCATGCCACTGCACTCCAGCCTGAGTGACAGAGCAAGACTCCGTCCCCAAAAAAAAATAAAAAATAAAAAATAAAAAATCTTTTTCTCTAGATTTCCATATGATTTTGTTTAATCTTCTGTCCTTTGCATTGCAGAAACACACACACACACACAGATTCACAAGAGTGTGAGGTATTGGACTGAGCATGAACAAGACCCATTTTCGATATTTAGCCCATATACACCCATGTGTGCATGTACACACACACACAGACACACACACACTCAGCATCTGCCACTCAGAAGGTCTGAGGCAACATGTCTATCTGTTCTTTACCCAGTAAATGACACCAGTTCTCAGGCCCAAGAGATACTGAAGCAGTGCCTTGGAAATAAAGCAAACCTAGGGATGTATTGTTTCCCATCTCTCCCTTCTCTGGCAATCCTAGTTCCTTTTTCTTTCATGTGACAAGTGGCATTGCCCCATGGAGGCCTCTCCTTTGCTCTCTCCCAGGCGGTGATGGCACCAGACATGCAGGGTAGGTGAGGCAATGCAGAGGCACAGATATGGAGCTCATCTAATGGTCATCAGCAGTCATGGCAAGTGACCAGGAAATCCCAAGCCTCCCAGCAATGTCCAAGTCACTTATGCACAGAATAAGTCCTTTCCCCTTGTGATCCCATTGTGTATTTTCACACATACCCTCATTCACACATACCTTCTCTAGTCCTTCCTGGTGGAGCTATCCACACCACACATTTCTGTGCTTTTCATGGTCGAATTTCCCTTTGTCAAAGTGCTTCCAGCATTGTGATATCACCATCTCAGGGAAGGGCCCTGTTGCTGGCATCCAAGAGTGGTCCATACTCACACAGCCATTGATCAGGCCTCTGTCAAACTCTTTGCTTGTTTCATTTGATTCCTACAGTTCCAAGTCTAGAGTCATTTAATTTTTTCTTATTCTTTATTTTGTCTCTCTTCCATAATGTCCCACTGACCTCTACACTAGCCCCTGAATTCACTGATTTCATTTATTATCTGCTAATTACCCATGTACAGTTCCCCCCTTCAACATGACATATTTCTATTTTGATCAACATGTCCGCATAGAAGGGAACCAAACTGATCCCGGATATTTTTCCTGCTGCCTGAAGCCCAGCCAACTCCTGACCTCACCACCTTGTTCCTGCTTGCTAGCAAGTAGAGGAATAATTGAATTGCAATCTTGAACAATGGGAGGTGGCCAGGTGCTGTCTCCCTTTCTAAAGATATTAAAACTGACCCAAAGAAAGAAACCACTGCAGTCACTAGACTCAAGAATTGTAGATATGGGCCAGGCACAGTGGCTTACGCCTGTAATCCCAGCACTTTGGGAGGCCGAGGTGGGCAAATCACCTGAGGTCAGGAGTTTAAGATAAGCCTGGACAACATGGCTAAACCATGTCTCTACTAAAAACACAAAAATTAGCAGGGCGCAGTGGCAGGCACCTGTAATCCCAGCTACTTGCAAGACTGAAGCAGAAGAATCGCTTGAACCCAGGAGGTGGAGGTTGTGGTGAGCAGAGATTGTGCCACTGCACTCCAGCCTGGGTGACAGAGCGAAACTCCGTCTCAAAAAAATTAAAAAAAAGATGTGTAGATCTGGCATTTTCCCACCTTCAGAGAGCCAGAGGGCCTCTGAGTTCATTTCCATGAAACTGGACCATGGACGATGTCCATAAACGCCATAAAATGTCAAGGGAAGACAAGCAGCGGCCAGATGCTAGACAACCCCAGCAGGACCTATCTTCCCAAGACACAGAACATTCCTATGGTAGCCTGTATCCTTTTGATTAAAAAAATTTGATTTCTCCCTTATTTGAGTGCCAAGTGGTTGAGATAGTTCCTTTTGCTTTCCTATCCACAAACATCTAAGTGGAAAAGCTAAACCCACATGGTCTGAAGGAAAAGGAATAGGCTAAATAAGACCTTTACTTAATCCCTTAATAGCTGAGCCCCACTGCAAGCTGTGAACCTTATATTCACCTTTATAACTGCACAGTGTACTTAATGTTTGTTGAATTTAATTAAAAATCTGTTCTATTTAATGGAAGGAGATCTGTAGCTGGACAAACTAATTCCACAAAAAGTTTTTGCTTCCCATTAACTTTACAATCAGTACTGCCTTTTACTCAGCCAATAATTGTGCTTAATTGGTACGTTATTTTAAATAATGGTCTCAAGTTATAGCCACACTGTAAATTTTTACTGCCGGGTAATTTAAACAAATGATTGTTTCAGATTCAACACTGTCTTGCAAACTGTCAAGTTTCTTACTACCCTCTGGCTCAGTGTGTCATACAAGATAAGCTTGAAAAACCACTGAAACAGTTTCATGACTGATGAAATATTGAGACGTTTATGTTAAAAGATAGCCCCTGTGTTGCAGTTAAAATTGTAAGGAGTTGGAGCTTCAGAAAGTATGAATGCCTGGCCAATTAGCAACAGAGATAAGACAGAGTTGTAGAATAAAGTACAACATTCTTCCCGGCAGGAGTTGTATACTGGCCTGGACTGTGGGGAAGACAGTTATTTGTGAAGAAGGATCTTCCCGTGGTTTGTTCAGACGTCAGGTTCAGGGGTTACATGTCTCACGTTATAAACGTCCATTAGTAATAGCTCAGTGTTGCCACCAGGTGGCAGCAGAGAGAGGAAGGCAGAATTGAATCTGCTTTTTTTTTTAATTGAGAGTTAGACATTCCATTTAACAAATTCTGACTTTTTATCAAAAGTAGATGTATCCTTATTAATCCAATGAAAGTAAAACAAAAAAACTACAACTGTTATAAACATTCATTCAACACCATTCAAACATTCATTCAACAGTCATTTGTTGATCACCTGGCTACTCTCGTAGGTACTGGGGCTACAGAGATTAAGAAGTAGCCCTGGCCGGGCGCGGTGGCTCACACCTGTAATCCCAGCACTTTGGGAGGCTGAGGCGGGCGGATCACAAGGTCAGGAGATCGAGACCACAGTGAAACCCCATCTCTACTAAAAATACAAAACATTAGCTGGGCGCAGTGGCAGGTGCCTGTAGTCCCAGCTTACTCAGGAGGCTGAGGCAGGAGAATGGCGTGAACCCGGGAGGCAGAGCTTGCAGTGAGCCAAGATTGCACCACTGCACTCCAGCCTGGGAGACAAAGCGAGACTCTGTCTCAAAAAAAAAAAAAAAAAAAAAGAGGTAGCCCTGTCCCTCAGAAGCTCACTGTCTCATGGGAAGTAGACATATGTTCAGATCACTGAAATACCATTGGATGGGTACTTTATTAGAAGAATATGTAAGATGCTTGCCAAAGGGGGAAGCAGCTGCTCTTCTGCCCTTTCTTGAATCTTCTACTTCTGCACTTCAACCTGTCCCTTAAATGTACCTGGTCTAGCAGGCTAGTTTGTCATGCAGGTACTTTCATTCCAGTTTAATGACCTAGACAGCCCCCTCCCTCCAAAATACACAGGCACACGTCTACCCAAGCCCAATTCTTTCTCTAGAATGAAGCTTGACCCTTTCAGGACACTTTCTCTTTGACACTTCCAGAGAACCTTAGAAAAGTTACTGTTTGTGTTCAGCCTATAATCATTTCCCTTTTAAGGCAGGTTCTTCTTTGTACCCCCACAGTGCCTAGCAAAGACCCTGTGAGGTAGGTGTGTGTAAACCCTCAAATGAAGGGGGAGTGTAAGTGTGCATGTGTGTGTGAATTGTCCTCACTGTTTCTGTGCCCTCTCTTCATCAGCACCCGAATCTCTGTGCATCTCCACCCATAGCCCAACTTTTCAGTGTGTGGGACTGTCCTTCAGATATTCTCCTGTTGTTGCAGGATCGCAGTACCCTATTTTCCGCTGTGTGCACAGAAGCACTCATGAAGAGGCTCCTGAGAGCTACTGTGACTCCAGCATGAAGCCGACCCCCGAGGAGGAGCCCTGCAACATCTTCCCTTGCCCAGCCTTGTAAGATGGCCCCTCCGTTTAGGTCACCTATTACCAGGTCACTTGAGGTCGCTTGAGCACAGGACTCTAGGAGCAGATATAAGTCAGTCTAAATCTAATTTAGAAATCCAAGACTTGGTCCATGCATAAAATGCAGTCTGTTTAGCAGGCATACCTGTCTTTCAGGATGAACTCAGGAACTGATAGTCTTTAGCAAGTCAACCCACTTCTGGGAAGCCCACCCTTGGCAAAGCTGGAGCAATTAGGTTTGAGCCTGTTAAGGAAAACAAAGGAGGAAGCAAAGAATGAGAAGCCGGTGTAGTTAGTGTCGTAGGTGAGCTGTTTACAGAAAGAGGATAATGCAAGTCACAAAAACATCAGCCTGGAGAGGCCAAGAAAAGTGTCTCGGGAGAGGTCTTGAACTGTTTTGGTTTTTTGTTTTTGTTTTTGTTTTTTGGTGGAGTCTAGCTCTGTTGCCCAGGCCAGAGTGCAGTAGCACGATCTCAGCAACCTCCGCCTCCTGGGTTCAAGCAATTCTCCCGCTTCAGCCTCCCGAGTAGCTGGGACTACAGGTGCACATTACCACGCCTGGCTAAATTTTGTATTTTTTGTAGGGACGGGGTTTTGCCATGTCAGCCAGGCTGGTCTTGAACTCCTGAGCACTAATGGTCTGCCCACCTCAGGCTCCCAAAGTGCTGGGATTATGGGCATGAGCCACCACGCCTGGCCTTGAACTGGTTATTGAATGATAAATAGGACACTTTAAGAAGAACAAGGGGAAAGGGCCCTAAGAGGGTCAAAACCCAATTTTCAGACTAATAAAAATATAATTCTCATCCAAGTATATGATGAGCATGGGTTGATGTCTCGTTTAACCTAATAACAGAGCAGATGACAGAGGAGGGTTTGTGAAACTGATGTGGGAATTGTTAATGAAAAATAAAGATTACTAGAATAAGATTTCTAAGTTAGTAGCAAAAGTGAGTTAATGATCTACAGGGTAATAATGCTAACCTTTGGAGGGTTTATTTTATTAGATAAAAATCATTTGTACCTTTTCAGTTTTCTGTAACTTTTTATAGAATCTGGGCCCTAATCACTGGTAAATACCATGTCAAGTGTCAAGCAAATTTATCTTCCTTTACAGAGTCAGATGACCCTTAGGCAGACTTTTTCTTTTTCTTTTTCTTTTCTTTTTTTGAGACAGGGTCTTGCTTTGTTGCCCAGACTGGAGTGCAGTGGCATAATCATGGTTCACTGCAGCCTCAATCTCCCAGGCTCAAGCCATACCCCGACCTCAGTCTCCCAAGTAGCTGGGACTACAGGCACACACCACCACACCCAGCTAACTTTGGTATTTTTTGTAGAGATGGGTTTTGCCATGTTGTCCAGGCTGGTCTCGAACTCCTGGGCTCAAGCCATCCTCCCACCTCAGCTTCCCAAAGTCCTGGGATTACAGGCATGCGCCACCGCGCCTGGCCTAGGCTGACTTTTAAGCAATGCTCTAGTAAGAAACTCCACCCATGGTGATTTTGATGATTCTGTGTACGCTGGTGCGGGCTCACGCTCACTTCTTGTTGACTGAAGGTTGTCTCTTACTCTCGCTCTCTCATTCCTGAACCAGCTGGGACATCGGGGAGTGGTCTGAGTGCAGCAAGACCTGTGGCCTGGGCATGCAGCACCGCCAGGTTCTGTGCCGCCAGGTGTACGCCAACCGCAGCCTGACAGTGCAGCCCTACCGCTGCCAGCACCTGGAGAAGCCCGAGACCACCAGCACTTGCCAACTCAAGATCTGCAGCGAGTGGCAGATCCGGACTGACTGGACCTCGGTACGCAGGCAGGGCAGCCCGCTCCATAGCTCCCTCTCCAGCTCCCACCACACTCTCCAGCCCACCAAGACCTGAGATGGGTAACCTTGAGTTCCACAGGAGGGAACCCATCCCTCCTGTGGGGGTCTGGGGGTCTGGATGGCTGTTTTTGCAAACCACAGGATGTACCAATAGTTGAATAGAGTTTAGGATAGTGTGTGCCGCCCACAGCCAACCTTATGGGTGAGCCTAGGGGAGCCCTGTGATACTGGCCTCATCTGTTTTATGAGTCATAGTGAAGCAAAGGTTGGCAACTGCTGGTAGAGACAACTCCTTCCAATTTTCCCCACCCATTTTATAGATGAAAAGACTGAGGCCTGGAAGAATAGAGTAGTGTCTGTCAAAATTAAGACTATTAAGGCAGAAATAAATTGATAAAATATTTATTGGAAGCCAATGTAAGGATCAACCCAAGAAGACACACGAACAACGTTGGACGTGTTCCAAAGTCTATTACGAGTTGAAAGGCTTTTAGAAGAAAGTTTAGGAGAGGAGAGGGGGACCCCTGGAATCGGAGTTGTCTTTTTCATTGGAGGGTACAGCACAGAGGTTGCAATCACTGGCTACAGATGATGACATACAGGCTAAAATGTTTTAAGTGCAGGACAGTCAATAAAACTTCATGAGTGAGAAATAAATCAGCAAAACTTTATGACTCAGAAACAAACCAAGCAAACCAGTGTCGTCTTCAATGTCCACAGGTTACATATTAATCAGTGTGTCAACAGTTTGAAGAATTCACAATAAAATTGGAGGGACTGACAATAATATTCTTTACTCAAAACAGGATGTAAGCCATGAATCCTAAGATCTTCCTCCTAGGCAACTTAGAACATAGTGTATTCTTTAAGGGCAGAGGTGTATGACTTAACCCTTGCCTGCCATGGCATTGGGTCCTGTTTATAATTTGGTATCTTGTTGCCACAGAGAGTCCATTCTGTCAGTCTTATGATTTCTCTCTTAACATTAATGCTGGTCAGTTGTGTCTAGACTGCAAAAGGGAGGCAGTATGACAGGGTGTGTCCAGCCTCCCATCCTGTCATGGCCAGGAAATCAGTTTTAAAGGTTTCTCTGGGGTCTCCTTGGCCAAGAGGAGGCCCACTCAGTCAGCTGGGAGGCTTAGGATTTTATTTTTAGTTTACAGTAGGCGAGGCATCTAAGAAGGTCTTGTAGGAAAGGATTGTTTCTAGGGCTCAGATCCCTGCCCCAGGTGGTGACATGCATGGAAGAGCCTCAGTCTCATGGGACTGGTCACAAAGGCTGCTGGCTCCATTCTGGCGATTCTCTCCCAGAGCCGAAGCTGCTGGTTCCCCTGACGTCGGTGTGGTGTGTTTCAGTGCTCAGTGCCCTGCGGCGTGGGGCAGAGGACCCGTGATGTGAAGTGTGTGAGCAACATTGGGGATGTGGTTGACGATGAGGAATGCAACATGAAGCTCCGGCCGAATGACATTGAGAACTGTGACATGGGACCCTGTGCCAAGAGCTGGTTCCTCACCGAGTGGAGCGAAAGGGTGAGTATGATGAGCAGAGTGCCGGGGACCAGGGTCTGCCAGGTGCCTCCAAAACCACACGAAGGTGAGTCACTGGCTCAGAATCCCAAGACTGATTTCTGGCTCTGGGGGGGAAAAAAGGCCCAGAGAGGAATTATTGTAGGCTTTCTATTGTTACGTGAGGACTGAGGGGGTCCAAAGGTGAGGAGTGGGTGTGAAAAACTTGACTGAATTCTCCTTAGCACTCCATGTGGTTACTCCATAACACTAGATGAAGTGAATAATTACATCCCATCGTTCATATGTCTTGTACATGCCATAGACACTCAGCAATGGCAGGCCCCTCTACTGCTTTCTGCCAACTCAAAACATCCAACACCCCGTCCCCTCCCCAGTAGCCTGGCCTCCCATGGGGGGTCTCAGGTGTCAAAGAATAACTCAAAGGCATATATAGTTGACCAGTGGCCCACCAGTTACCTGGATATAAGGGAAAACAGTCATAGATTAAATTCATCTATCAAAGGCAAAAGGAAGATTTATATGAAAAGGGGATTTTGGAGCTGGAGTGGTGTTGGTTACACAACAGCATGAATGCACCTAATGCCCTGGAGGTGTGGGCTTAAAAGTGGTTACGATGGTCAATTTTATGCTATGTGTATTCTACCACCATCAAAAATAAAGTTTGAGAAAAGACACTAAACAAATTATAGAACATACCTTGGGACAGGGAGGAGAAAGGAGGAAGGAGGTAAGGAATTGTGCTTCCTTTCCTGGTGGAAGCAGCGGATTTGCGGGCATGGGGGCGGGGGGACGGTAAGAGGGTTTGCCCAGGGCAGCTGCATAGCTGTCAGAGGCACCAAGTCCAGGTTCTGGATTCTCCAGGAGACCTAGGGAGTTTACCTGGGTTGAGGACGTGATTGGCTATCTCTGACCTTGGTTAGCAGCTTACCTCTCGGATACACTAGTTCTGCCCCACTTCCCTTGCTAGAATCCCGTGCGTACACGTTACCTGTGAACCACATTGAAGTGCAGGTCTGAGGCAGCAGGTGTGGGGTGGAGCCAGGGAATCAACATTTATTTTCTTTATTTCTTTTTTTTTTTTTTTTTTTTCAGATAGGGTCTCATTCTGTTGCCTGGGCTGGGGTGCAGTGGTGCAATCTTGGCTCACTGCAGCCTCGACCTCCTGGGCTCAAGTGATCCTCCCACCTCAGCACCCCCTCCCCACCTCCCGCACAACATAGGTGGGACTATAGGTGCACGCCACCACCCCGGCTAATTTTTTATATTTGTTTGTGGTTTCACCATGTCGCCCAAGCTGGTCTCAAACTCCTGGGCTCAAGTGATCTGCCACCTCGGCCTCCCGAAGCCCTGGAATTATAGGCATGAGCCACCGTGCCTGGCCACAGTCTACATTTCTAATAGGTTCCCGGGGTCTTTGAGGCCACTGGTCCAGGGACCACACTCTGAGTAACAAGGCCATAAAAAAGACAGAGGAGCCCAGCCATATTCTTGGATCTTAGGAGACATGATGCAGCCCATGAGCCCCCACCCATCCCAACTCCCAGCATCATGAGAACAACAACCGTAGTATCTCAGACTCAAAGAAGGACCCTTTCACAGTTTGGGAATATCAACAGACATGCCCCATAGTGCCACACTGGCTGGCTCCAACTGGTCAGAATGGTCAGTGTCCATTCTGACCGGTCAATGGCCACCATGCACCTGTTATTGAGTATTTTGAACATCACCCCTAGAGGCGTTCACATAGGTTTTCTCTCCCTCCACCGTGTAAGATGCCCCTTCTTCATTTTGTCCCTCTCATCACCATAACAATCCACTTCCATAGGGCGTGTTATCCAGCAAAAGAGAAAGAACAAGCCTGCAAATGCAGCGTTCACTCCACCTCCAGAGATGGTCCTGGAGATTCTTACCTAGTGACTCATCTTCTTGTGGGCTCCCCACACCTCCTGGCATGCGGCCCCTGCTCCTTAGCCCCAGGATGGCCCCAGATGGAGAGCCCTTGGTGCAAATACTGAGCTCCCAAGATGAGCATCTGACTGTGCCCCCAGTCCCAGGAGCAGACACTAATTTGGCCATCTGGGAAGCTCTAACCAAAGAGAAACAGATGGAGAGTAAGTGCTGCTGGCCACTGACTCAAGCTTCTGCCCTAAAGCTGAATCCAGGAAAGCTCATCCTAGTTCTGCTGTGTATCCCCATTTTCGAAGCCTCCCATCCCCAACATTAGCTCGTGGCACTGCGGACACAGTGGGGGAAGGTGTTTGTGAGCTCAGCCTCCTTGCCAGCGTGAGGAATCCTCTGCAGAGTCCCTGACATAGGCCACAGCTCTTGCCCAAACCCTTGATCAGAAATTCACTCTGTGTCCAGACAATTACATCTATTTCTTGTACAGCTCAAGGTGTCAAGAGGTCTCCTTTTACAGTGAACCAAAGTGTTTCTTACTAAGTCCCAGTGTTCTTTAGAAAAGGACAGCCCTACAGCCATCGGGGCACTCATTCCACTTTCTCCAGGCTAAAAATTCCTAGTTTCTTCAACTAGTCCTTTTGTGCTTTAGTTTCTGAACTCATTTGTGTTCTCAGTAAACTTGATGGATTTCCTATATCAGCAAATGGATGAAAAGAATGATGCTGGGCTTTCATTTTCATATTGGAATGATTCTTTTTCTAAATAATGTTTATTTTTTTTCTGGTTATAAAGTAACACAGTATTGTTTTAAGAATATGAGAAATTTGGAAAAGTATGCTCCAAACCTCTTCACTAAAAGAAAATTTGAGATTATTTTAAGCTGTACTTCAAGCTTTTTTCTTCTCATACATACTTTACCTACATAGCTTTTTCTCCTCATACATATTTTAAAGATATAAATGTATCTTTATATCATAATGTATGTATAATTTGGTCACCTGCTCTTTTCACTTAATTATTATAAGCATAAAATCTTTAAAACGTGATTTTTATTATAATAAGCTATAGAACTACATGATTGAAACAATCTCCTATGTCTAAATGTTTGGGGTTTTTTAGTTTTTATTTTTATTTTTTAGAGACCAGGTCTTGCTCTGTTGCCCAGGCTGGAGTGCAGTGGCACAATCATGGCTCACTGAAGCCTTGAACTCGTGGGCTCTAGTGATCCTCCCACCTTAGCCTCCTAAGTAGCTGGGATTACAGATATAAGCCTCCATACACGGGTGATGTTTTACTGTTTAAAAGAGAATATTTTAAAAGACTTCAGTAAGTGTTCTTGTGCATTAATCTTTATGTGCACCTTTTCGTATCTCTGTAAAATAGTGGGGACATGGAATCATGTTAAAATATGGGAAAATATTATGAATGCTTTTAGAACTCTTAATACATTTTAGCTAATTGTTCTCCAGAAAGATTATTTCAGTGTAGTCTTCCAAGCAGCAACTGAGAGCGCTTTTACAGTCATTTTGTTGCCGTGATTCTTTAGTTTGTAAATTCCATGTCTCTACATTTGCCGCTCTCTGAAAAGGCAGTGGGTTCAGAGCACAATACGTACAGAGACAAAACAACTCTGGGGAAAATAACTGCAGTGGTTCATTCCTCTGTGTGTCTCCCATGTTTATTTAGAACAGTAAAAAGCTACATATCAATTTTCCAAAGATTTCCACACTACTTATTTCCCCTCCAATAATGACTTGCAGATTTCCCCTTAAAGTAATTTTGCTTTGTATCTCAACATAAGTTCTTGCTGAATCTAACTTGGCTTAAAATTATAAATAGAGCAAAGAATGAGCACGTTATTCTATTCAGGGAACTCTTTTGTTCGTTTTGGAAAAGACGTTCTAAATCATGCAAGTTGGGTGCTATGATGTAAGTAAATAATTTTTGCCTTATCTACCCTCAGAATAGATGATGAATTCTAAATGTTCATGCTTATTTTAGAGTAGATGAGTGGGACACCAGTACACTGGCTTTGGTGTCATCTCCATGACCACCACTTATTTCGTATTTGACCCTGAGCCAGCTAGTGACTAACTAAGCTTCAGTTTTTTCAACTGTAACATTGCTGAGTAACCGCTGCAGTAACATATTTGAAGCTATGACCTAGATGAGGTTGGCACAGTGGGAAGGGTTTCCTTTGGGCTGCTTCATTCTTCTTCAGCTCCATGTCACCAGGGGCCTTTGGGCCACCAGTTGGTCTTAGAAAATGTTCAGCCCCTGGAATGACCAGCGGATGGCAGTCTTCCACTTTTGAATAGTTGCTTTGTGTAAAAAAAGGCCTTGTTAAGCTTCAGTCTGAACTATGAAATTTTTTATTACTGGAATGAACATGTGTTGAGCACCTGTTCCATGCCAGTCATGAACGAGACACAGCCTCTGATTCAATAAGCTCAAGAGGGAAAAACCAAAGAAAATTAAAGTTTGCAAACACTTAAGAGTACAGAATGTGTCTTATTGCCCAATTTAAAATTAATTAATCTTTACCTAAATGAATTCAGGTTGTAACCCCAGTCTGAATCTTCTCTTAAACTTCTAGGGACACAAAGTTCTTCTGGCTTAATGACTCACCTTAAAAACATCTTTTCAGCTGCTTTTAATTGAGAGTGGGCCGTATCAGAAGTAAGCATCGTGACTTTTCGGTTCTACAATTCAATGATAGGTCTAAGCACATGTGCAGTTTTCAATCACAACAGGAAAAAACACTTTAGAAAGTCCACCAGCATTAGTTTGGTAACACCTAATTTCTAAGAAAGTTTTCCAGGAAGAAAATACTGAATCATTTAAATTACAAGAAATGATACATAAAGCTGAAGTTCAAGAATAGTCATTAGAGCCTTATAGTCCCTTAGGGGCCAATTGGGCCAAGTTTAGGATTTAACTGTTGCTGGAGTGAGAAGGCAGTCCCCACCAGAGGGTTGCTTAGGAATTCCATGTGCTTCTGTGTTTTATCAGCCCAGAAGTTCAATTACAAGTCATGTTCTCTTCTGACTAGCAAAGCAGATTGGGTCCTTCTTTTAGGAACATCCTTTAAGGACAGTGGGTGGGTGTGGTTTGGAGCCTCACCTGGAAGGTTAGTCCCTACTCCCTGGTAGGGATTTCTTCCCCTTGCTTCTGCTGAAAAGCTTCCTAGGCCAGGTTCTATGTGGGGAGTTCCTTTCATATCTACATTTGTTGGGCTTTTCACTGCAGGTGTTGTAATAAAATGAAACTCCTCTACAGGCCTCATCCATGTGATGTCCTCCCATTGGGCACTGGCATGGTCTTTCACATTCTTCTTTTAAGTTAAGTACATGGGGATGTGGAGACACTTTCCCAGATGCATGTGCATTACTTGGTTTTGAAAGCAGAAAATTAAGTTAGCTAATCAGATGGAAATTACCTGGAAAGTAGTCTAAGGGTTGGAAACATGAAGATAACTGAAATCCTATTTACCTTTTATTCTTCTTTTTTTTTTTTTTTTTTTTTTTTGAGATAGAGTCTCGCTCTGTCACCCAGGCTAGAGTGCAGTGGCGCCATCTTGGCTCACTGCATCACTGCAGTCTCCACCTCCCAGGTTCAAGCGATTCTTCTGCTTCAGCCTCCCAAATAGCTGGAATCACAAGTGTGCACCACCATGTCCAGTTAATTTTTGGATTTTTAGTAGCGATGGGATTTCAACATGTTGGCGAGGCTGATCTCAAACTCCCGACCTCAGGTGATCTGCCCACCGTAGCCTCCCAAAGTGCTGGGATTACAGGTGTGAGCCACCACACCTGGCCTACCTTGTATTCTTTACAAGAATATTTAAATATCTTGAGTTTTAAAGTTAGGAAGAAAACCAGATCATACATGGCTGAAACAAACAAGCAAATCCTTTAGCCTAGAATATTTCAATTATTGTAACAAATTTTAAGCTAAGGGACTGAGTCATTGTCCCAGATTTCTAATAACAATCTAAATAGAGCAAAGGACATGAAAAATGTCTGCACACCTGTAGGGGAGGAAAAATGTTTCCTCTACATTCTTAGGTTCTCTGGCTGCAGTCTGTGAATTAAGCTGACAAAAGATTAACAGACAAAAAGCATACCAATTTTATTTGATGTTAATATTTTTATAGTGGCATGGGGGGCTTCATAGGAAAGAAGTGACAATCCCAAAGAAGCAATTAGACTTGAGGGATTATATACCATTTTAACAAAGGGTGATAAACTGTGGAGAAGTAATTGGAAAAAGTAAAGGGGCTGGGGCTTCTAGGGACAGTAAATTGTGAGAAATTGACTAAGAAAAATATGGGGGAAACAGAAGACAAGGGTTATTTTATTAAAGTTTATTTTTGCAGACTCATCTTGGAGTCAACTCCCCTCTCCAATGACGAGAATGTTCTATTCTTCCTAGTGCTGGGAGGGCACCTTTCTCGTGGGAATTTTATGCACTGGTTTTTAGGCAGAAAGGGGGAAGGCAGAGAGGTCCTCCTGCATCTGCTATTTCTCAATAGCCTTCAGCTCAAAATACTCAATATGCCAAAGCAACACATTTTGGGGTGGCATGTTCTGATCACCTTCAAGCCCTTTGCTCCAGAGGGAGTTTCTTCCCTGAGGGGTCAGGCCCAGCTTAGCAGTGGAAAGGTAAATGTTTGATCACTCATACTAACATGTGATTTTACAAGACTAGATGGCAGCATACAAAAATGAAAGTGGAAATTTTGATAAGAAAATAAGGTTGTAAGGATTGTTTTGCCCTTTTCTCCATTTTTATTTAAAATTCTATTGCTTTATTTTCTAAAATAATATGGGTAGAACTCAAACATTGACTCTATTTTTAAGAAACGACCCAGAAACCCTTAGAAAGGGCTTTGGTCATGTGCTAAAGGGCCACGTCTAGGATTGGAAAGTGCTAATAGATGAACAAGGCAGGGCCCAAGTCTATATGCAACTGATATTCATGGATTTACTCATGAGTAAGACACTGACCTGAGAAAGAATTAGAGATGATTCATTAGTTCTTGCTCTCACCAAGGCTACTTCAGCAAAGACAAAAAAAAAAAAAAAAAAAAGGACACAAATAACCGTAATACAAAGGCAGGAAGCAGCACATAGAGTGCCATGAGAATTCCAAGACTGGAAAGAACATCTTAAATTGGGCAGTCAAGATAGTTTTCACGGAGGAGATGGTATTTAGGCTGAGCCTTAAAGGCTTCTGATCTGTCCAGTGAAGGGAAAGAGCATGCTGGGTGGAGGGAATTGCAGGGGCAAGGAGTCTGTTAGCCTTTTATGTGATCAGGGAATAGCAGCCACTCTGAGTCTGTCCAGCAGGAGGTATGTGGGATAGGATAATGGGAAATTAGTCTAGAAGAATTGGGTCAATTAGGGCCATAGTATAGAAAACCCTTAATGCTAGTTGGGAAGTCCATATGTGACTTCTGTTAGGAATGGGATGACTTCAGAGGGAATTTTTAGCATGGAGTTCTCAACACCTGGCAACCCAATGCATTGGAAAAGCTGGTGAGGTTGAGCACGAAGCTACAGCCACAGTCCAGGGTAAGAAAGTAAACTGTACTGGGAACCATGGGTGGAAAGGGACAAGACGGATTAGAGAAATGTGGCAGAACTAGAGTCTGTGAGACCTAATGATTGTCTAGATGTTGGAAGCAAGAGGGTAGGAGAACAGTCAACTTTCAAATCCAGGTAGAAACTTGAAAGCAAATCAGAAAAGAGGAGGAATGGTAACAGTGGCGAAGGTGTACATGCTGGATTCAAGGTACCCGTAGGACACCCAGCTGAGGATGCCCAAAAAATGTTTGAAAAGATAAGATGAAGTTTAGGTGTGGTGGCACACGCCTGCAATCCCAGCACTTTGGGAGGCCGAGGCAGGCAGATCTTGTGCTCAGAAGTTCGAGACCAGCCTGGGCAACGTGACAAAATCCCATCTCTACAAAAAATACAAAAATTAGCTGGACGTGGTGGTGAGCACCTGGAGCTACTCAGGAGGCTGAGGTGGGAGGATCGCTTGACCCCAAGAGGTCGAGACTGCAGTGAGCTGATATCACGCCACCTGGGTGATGCAATCCTATCTGGGTGACAAAGCGAGACCGTGTCTTGAAAAAAAGAAAAGACAAGATAAGATGAGAACCAAAATAAGGGCACATTCCAAAGTATGCCGAGACAGATGGAAAATGCTCTAAGAGCTTTGGGCTGTGACTCAGGAATGCTTTCACTGTCTCCTAGGAGAGAACTGTGTGATTGTAGTAGAAAAATCACTAATAGTTATTTGGCTGTAAGTGAAGATTTTATCCCTATGAGGCTTTGTTTCTCTATCTTGGAGTGGGAATGTAGGAGTTGAAGCCCCTTATACCATTTATTGAGCACCCCCTGCCTGCAAAGCATATTATACAGTCTCCATAGCCCTGCCAGAAATGTGTTTCTATGCCAGTTGTCTAGATGAGCATGCCAAAGGTAGGAGGGGCTGGGTCACTTGCTCCAGGCCGCATAGCTAGTGAGGATATCAACACTGATGCACCTAGTTCCAAATCCAAGCTCTCCCTCTATACCAAGCTGTTTCCCAATCCTCTCATAGCTGTGGCCTTCAGGGACTAGAACAATTTACCTTACTATCAGGCAGCAATATTGAGGTGACAGATTCAAGTCCCCCTCTTTTCCCAGCCCAGACTTGGCTACTAGCAGGTAGAAATGTGCCCAGGTTTTCATGTACTCATTCTTCTTCAGCTGAATATATTTTTATTTTTATTTTTATTTTTAGAGGCAGGGTCTTCTCACTCTGTTGCCCAGGCTGGAGTGCAGTGGTGCAGTCATAGCTCAGTGTAGCCTCAAACTCCTGGGCTCAAGCGATCCTCCTGCCTCAGCCTCCTGAGTAGTTGGGACTACAGTAGGTGCACACCTACTGCTCCTGGCCAATTTTTTGAATTTTTGTAGAGACAGTCTTACTGTGCTATCCAGGCTGGTCTCAAATTCCTGAGCTCAGGCAATCCTCCCACTTCAGCCTCCCAAAGCTCTGGTACTACAGGCGTGAGCCACCATACCCAGCCAAGCTGAATATATTTTTGAAAGCAAAAGCTGGGAAGGATAGTCTAACAAGTATAAGTGTATTAATTGCAGTGGCGAGATTGGATATTTGGAATTTGGAATGAAGCCCAACCCAGAAAATCTAAGACAGGGAGTTGTCATACTGATATCTCGTAATGGAGTAGGCTATGCACGAGAAGCTGTCAGATATTTCTAGGGGAAACAGATGGCAGGAAAATGAAGCATTCCATCCTCCTTTCCATCATTTGAAAGTGGCTTCAGCAGCTGCCAGGGCCTCCCCACTAATGTGCCCTTCCCCTGTCTCACAGTGCTCAGCGGAGTGTGGGGCCGGAGTGCGGACACGCTCGGTGGTGTGCATGACCAACCATGTCAGCAGCCTGCCCCTGGAGGGCTGTGGGAACAACCGGCCGGCAGAGGCCACCCCATGTGACAACGGACCCTGCACAGGCAAGGTGGAGTGGTTTGCCGGGAGCTGGAGTCAGGTGAGTGGCCAGAACGGGGTACGTCTGCCTGTGCCAGGCAAAAGGCAGCATACCAGAGGGATTAGGAACCAGGACTTTGTGTCAGGTGTCCCAACTTTGAATCCCAGCTGTGCCACTGTCTACCTGTGACCCTGGAGAAGCTATTTATATTTCTGGAGCCTCAGTCGGTCAACAGTATTCATTGAGCACCTACTGTGTGCTCATCTAAGTACTTAGGCTACATCAGTGAGCAACACAAATATCCCTGCCCTCAGGGAGCTTATGGCCTAGCATGCTTTCCTCATCTATAAAATGCTGGCAATGATGGTACCTTATGAGGTTATTTTTAGAAGAAATGAAATTATGTACAAAAAGTATGTAGCACAGTGCCTGACACACAAGAAATGCTGGCTGCTGCTATTATTATTCCTGTTAATAAAGCCAGCTTTTTCCGTTTCTGACAGTGTCAGAAGCAGAAATTTTAAAAGTTGGAATTGTTAATTATGAAGAATAAATAATACTGAATACTTTAATAATTGAAGAATTACATTTTCCCTCACTCTTCCAAAATTGAACGTGAACCCCACGAAGAAAATGTGGAAATGACTGCCTTGTCTTGATTACCATCAGTATTGGAGTTCTTGGGCCACTTAGCATTTGGCTCCCAGGGCTGGCTAGTTCTCCAAGGACTGTTTGGCTTATGATCATGATTTACACATTATCAAGACCTCTGGCTCCATATAGAATTTTATTTCTTTTAAGTAGCTTTAAAAACTGACCTTGGAAAAAAATGTGCTGCCTTGTCCTTGTAAACTGATACAAGCCCTTTGGAAAGCAATTTGGCAATAAAAGTCAAGAACCATAAAAATGTTCATTTGCCTTAACCCAGTCACCCCACTCCTGGGGTTGCATTTTAAGGAAATAATTAACAACAGAAAAAAAAAAGTTTTTCAGCAGAGATGTTCATGACAGCAGGATGGTTACAGATATTATGGCATATCATAACTCAGTAAAATATAAGGTGACAATGACAGTGATTGTTAGGAGGATGTGAAAATGCATATGGCGTAATGGCAAGTGAGAAATAGAATGTGAAGATATCCAAACGCTATCATCTCTCCCACTTCAACATAGGGTTTTTATGCAAAAAGCATAGGGAAATGTTTTTCTTTTCAAAATTCCCTTTAATGTTTCTTAAAATATAGAGAATTCAGAAAGAATTCAAGTACTTCCAGTGCTACTCTGGTGAATATCAAAGTTAGACACATTTGCTAACTGATCCCAGCTTGACTTCTCATTAGTTTTCTGGCTCTAGGTGAGTGATTTAACCTATCTGAGCCTGTTTCCTCATCTGAATATGAAGATAATAATACCAACCTCCTAAGGTTGTTATGAGGTTTTCGTAAGATGCTATACATAAAGAGAGTTATCTATTGCTTGGGATATGAGAAATACCTAATAAATATTAGTTCCCATTGCTCTATGTTTATTTTTTCTGCCAGCAATTGCTATCTCATTACTGGTAGTAAAATACATAGGACCTAAACCCCAAAGATAATTCAGCAGTGACTACATATGGGACACCAATTATACCAAATATCCATAGATGTGTGAAATCATATCAGATCATTATAGTCACACATGTGAAATAAGCAGTACAATTGAACTCATATGTCTACCATTCTTAGAAGAGAAGGGAGCAGGATTCAGGGCCTTTTTTCTTGTGGCCTCCTATTGACTTATACATAAGCTCAAAGAACTAAGAGTGGTATGAACACTGGCAAAGACAACCTTTATTTCTGCTAAGATTAGAAACAAAGGATTGGTTGCCCTGTTGTCCAAAAGGGTCAAGATACAATTTAATGTGGCCAAGGTTTTGGTTCTGGATTTATAAGGATATCAGGGCCTGATAGAAACTCCCTGCCCTAGGAATTTGACTCCCCAAAGAAAATTAAATAAGAGCATGCTTATTTCTTGAAAGGTAAGTTTTAAACATTAACTGACTTCAGAATATAAAAATAAATGTTCCTTCCAACCATATGGGTTGAATTAAAGTTGGCATTTCGAATACCCCACCAACCTGGTCACAGTGATTAGTCCAGGGGTAGACATGTGACCCAACAGGTGGACATGTGACCCAAGCTGAGCCAAACAGAATCCTTCCCGGGGACTTTTCATTTGTGTTTTAGGGAAGAGACTCACTAGGAGGTTGTGAGCTCAAGTTCTGGCAGTGGCCCTACTGAGGCTTGTGCAAAAAGCCAGTCTGAGAGAATGAGACATAAGTCCACGGAGAGACAGAGACTAAGGAGTTTCTGGCCTTAGAGTCTTTCTGACTCTACCAAGAAAGGCATATATTCCATTTCTGCTGCTTCCCAGATCCCTGGAAACTAGGAGTATATCAAGCTTAGGGAGTCTTTTTCTGTTTTTTTGTTTTTTTTTTTTTTGAGACGGGGTCTCGCTGTGTCGCCCAGGCTGGAGTGCAGTGGCCAGATCTCAGCTCACTGCAAGCTCCGCCTGCCGGGTTTACGCCATTCTCCTGCCTCAGCCTCCCGAGTAGCTGGGACCACAGGCGCCCGCCACCTCGCCCGGCTAATTTTTTGTATTTTTAGTAGAGACGGGGTTTCACCGAGTTAGCCAGGATGGTCTCGATCTCCTGACCTCGTGATCCACCCGCCTCGGCCTCCCAAAGTGCTGGGATTACAGGCTTGAGCCACCGCGCCCGGCTGGGAGTCTTTTTCTACTCTGGTGGCACAGTAGCCCAACTCTTACTCATAAGAGTCTACCAAGTCTATTATTTATGCCCAGAATTATTTCCTTTCTTCTCTATCAATTCTGAGTTTACTGCAACTTTAGACTGTCTTAGTTCTGAGATCTGTCACAGTTTCTAGTCTTCAGGAGCAGCCATTTTGTCTGCCTCTGGGTCTGGATTGCATTTATTGATTGCATTTATTGCAGTAGATATTTTTATTCTCATCTTTTCACGAATCAATGATCCACCAAAGTGCAACTGCAGGAATTCTTTAGGTACAGAAACATGCATAATTGCCATCACTTCTCACTGAAAGCATTTATCCCTATTAGATATTACTTTGTGTCATGTATGCTTTTCTCTGTGGATTATATTTTGTGTACTATTTGAATTACTCCATCTTGTTTCTCATTTTTTATTTTCACCTGATACATCTTCATCAATTTCTTAATTTTCAAACTTTTTATGTATTTTTAAGGTATGTCTTTCATATGGAGGACTATTTTTGTCTTTATTTTTACCCAACCTATAGACCTCTGTGTTTTAAGAGTTAAATTTTAACCATTTATATTTATTGTAATCACTTACATGTTTGGACTTTTCGCTACCATCTTATTTTGTGTTTTCTGTTGTCATGCTTTCTTGCTTCTTTCCTCTTTCCTTTCAACATGTTTGTTACTAGTCAGGTTTTCTTAATTCCATTTTTCCCCTCCAACATTTTGGAAGTCATAAATCTTCTAGTGGTATATCTTCTGTGATAACATTCAAATTTTTAGCACAGAATTTTAACTTTTATGTATCCATTAGTGTCAAGTTATCAGAAACCACATCTCTCCTAAAAGAAAATAGAAGCTTTCCCCTTTTATTTACCTCCACTCTCTCTCTCGATCTACAATATCTCCAAAAAGATGTTGATATTATCTGTATCTAGCTCCAGATTAATGTTAATTTTATAGAAAATATAGATTTAAATTTTAAAATAGCTTTCTCCTTTCCCCTCAAAGATTCTTTTTTATTGAAATATAATTCACATACCATAACCTTTAAAAATATACAATTCATTGGTTTTTAGTAAATTCACAAAGTTGTACAACCAATTCCAACACATTGTTATCGTCCCTAAAAGACACCTGGCATCCATTAGTAATAACAGCTTTTATTGGTGTCTTTGCCAGCACCTCCTTTTATATCCTATGTCTTCTTCCTGGTTCTTTTTATTTTGCTAAAGACTATAACCCAGAAAGTCTTTCAGATAGGATTTGTAAGTGGTAAGGTTTTTGAGCCCTTGAATACCTGAAAATGACTTCATTTTGCACTTTGACACGAATGCTTCTGGCAGATGACTCACTGCTTCCTCTTCCTTGGCACAGTCAGGCCACCCTGGCTGCTCTTGGCCAGTAACTCAGCTAATCACTCATTGTCCTGAGACCTCCATCCTGATCTCCATCTACCACCAATACAGAATGAAGCACATGATCTTTGCTAGAACTCCTCCTTTGTGTACATTTGGACTATAGTTTCCTTCTTCAATTTGATCTCATCTATCTTTCAGTATTCAAAGATTCCCCATAATTTCTGGTCCACCAAGGCTGATTGCCCTTTCTTGTCTTCAAATGCTGTCTCATGCGCGAGTACACACACATACACAGATACAGATACACATAAATACATTCACTCACTTTCCAGACACACATATTCTGCCATTTCTGAGCATTTACAGTAAGAGAAGACTGAGATGTGCTCATTCTCCCTTAAGTACACAATCTCTTCAAGGACTTGCCAAAAATAGCAGAAGATAATGACAGGTTTTGATCAAAGTGTGCAGTCTTCTGTTCTGCCACACACTTAGTACAGATGTAGGATCTCATAGCATTGAGGGTTCTTTCAGATCATGTTTCCAAACCCCTCACTTTCGCTTTACAGATAAGACCACAGCAACCTGGGAAAGGGCAATGTCTTGGCCAGAGACACAGAACTATTTAGCGACGCTGTCTAGACTCTAGTTTCCATGTCTCCTGACTTCGGCCTAGTGTTCCACCCCTGCCGCCCATCCCTGCCCCATCCTCATTCCTCCTGCGGGAGAGGCCAGACCTTTGCCTGCTGCAGTTTGTGGCTCTTCAGTTCTTCCAATGCCTGCAGCACTTGAGAAAAGGACAAGACATGAATAGAAAGGGAAAAGGACGTGTATAGAAAAAGAAAAGGCCAAGACACAAATACACTCCAAATCATAAACTAACATGGAGGAAAATAGGAAAGTAGGAAGAGTAGGAAATCTTACAGTTTTTGGGGTTTTTTTGGCTGGTTACGGCGGCTCATGCCTGTAATCCCAGCCCTTTGGGAGGCCAAGGCAGGCAGATCACCGGAGGTCAGGAGTTCAAGACCACCCTGGCCAATATGACGAAACCCTGTCTCTACTAAAAATACAAAAATTAGCCAGGCATGGGGGCTCGCACCTGTAGCCCCAACTACTTAGGAGGCTGAGGCTTGAACCTGGGAGGCAGAGGTTGCAGTGAGCCAAGATCGCACCACGGCACTCTAGCCTGGGCAACAGAGCAAGATTCCATCCCAAAAAATATATATTTTTTTTAAATAAAAAAACTTACAGTTTTTTGAATGCTACGAAGATGGCAAAAAAGAAGGCATAGACAAAGCAGAAACTGATGGCCTCTGCTAATTCATGCCCTGTGTGACTAATTCATCATTTGTTTGATTTGGGGGTTTTGTGATTTTTTTTCCATAGATAGGGGTTTTTCTTTCTCCCTGTTTTTATTTGATTGTGTGGCTGCCTATGGACAGCAAAGCTAATATTTAGAGTTTGAACTGCAGACATTGTTGCAGGCTTCTTATAAAGGTAGTAGATTCTTTAAAGTCGATAAAAGCACACAGACCACAGCTTTACAACTTTAAATCAAAAAGTATTAAGAGGCTGGGTACAGTGGCTCACGCCTGTAATCCCAGAATGATGGGAGGCCAAGGCAGGAGGAGTGGTTGAGGCCAGGAGTTCAAGAACCAGCCTGGGCAACATAATGAGACCCCATCTCTAAAAACAATTTTTTTTTTTTTTGAGACGGAATCTTGCTCTGTCACCCATGCTAGAGTGCAGTGGCACAACCTTGGCTCACTGCAACCTCTGCCTCCCAGGTTCCAGCAATTATCTTGCCTCTGCCTCCTGACCCCAGGTGATTCAACCACCCTGGCCTCCCAAAGTGCTAGGATTATAGGAGTGAGCTGCCGTGCCCAGCCCCTGTCTCTAAAAAAACATTTTTTTTTTTTTTTTTTTTGAGACGGAGTCTTGCTCTGTTACCCAGGCTGGAGTGCAGTGGCCGGATCTCAGATCACTGCAAGCTCCGCCTCCCGGGTTCACGCCATTCTCCGGCCTCAGCCTCCCAAGTAGCTGGGACTACAGGCGCCCGCCACCTCGCCCGGCTAGTTTTTTGTATTTTTTAGTAGAGACGGGGTTTCACCGTGTTAGCCAGGATGGTCTCGATCTCCTGACCTCGTGATCCGCCCGTCTCGGCCTCCCAAAGTGCTGGGATTACAGGCTTGAGCCACCGCGCCCGGCCAAAAAAATTTTTTTTAGTTAGTCAGGCGAGGCCTGGTGTGGTGGCTCATGCCTGTAATCCCAGCACTTTGAGAGGCCAAGGCAGGCAGATCGTTTGGGTTCAGGAGTTCAAGACCAGCCTGGGCAACATGGAAAAACCCCATCTCTACAAAAAATATAAAAATTAGCCAGGCATGGTGACATGTGCCTGTATTCCCAGCTACTCTGGAGGCTGAGGTGGGACGATCACTTGAGTCTGGGAAGTGGAGGTTGCAGTGAGCCAAGATCACTCCACTGCACTCCAGCCTTGGTGACAGAGTGAGATCCTGTCTCAAAAAAAAAAAAAAAAAGAACTAGGCAAGATGGTGCACACCTGTGGTCCCAGCGACTCTGGAGGTTGAGGTGAGAGGACCACTTGAGCTCAGGAGGTTGAGGCTGCAGTGAGCCATGATCACACCACTGCACTCCAGCCTGGGTGACAGAGTGAGACCTTGTCTCAAAAAACAAAAGTATTGAGTAAACCAAACATGAGCAAAAAAAAAAAAAACCTTTTGCAAAGTAATAGATACTAAATGGGATAATTTATGAGCAAACAGTTATATGCATTTTATTTCCATAAACGAATGAGATGCACCAACATATGGAATTGCCTGGCTTCTTTGTGGGGTCACTACTCCGTGTTGCAAATTTCAGCACCACATTAGGAAACAAGAGGATTGGGCTCTGTTACAGTTCCCGCTGGCTGCCCTGTTGGAACGGGAGGGTTGACCATAGGGTACATTTTCCCAAGCCTTAGGTCTTCTCAGCTTTGGGTGTTCACAGGTGTGCAGAGTCTAGGAGTTCATTCAGTCACAGTATCCACCTCCTAAGAAAATAACAGATAAGAATGTCAGTTCATTGTCTTACCTCCTGTGAGAAGTGTCAGAGTCTACGGGACAGAAACAACCAAATGACCTGGCTGGTGTGTTCCTGCAGGAGAGTTTATGGTAAACTATTTCCCTCTCAGCACAGAAGACAATAAGATCTTAGTGACCAGCATCCTCCAGGTATGACAATCAGGGCACCTAGTCTGCATTTGGAGACAGAACTGTTAGGAAATTGCAATCCATATGCCACTTCTCCTCCAGAAACATTTCCAAGATCTCATGGGTTCTTCCTCCCAGAGTTGGTGGTAGAATTCACGGTGCCCATCATAAGCATCCCTTGATGGACAGTAGCTGCCGCCCCCTTTCCATCATGTGACGCTCATCTTTCTCTGCTTCTTTCTGCAGTGTTCCATCGAGTGTGGGAGTGGGACACAACAGAGGGAGGTGATTTGTGTTAGAAAGAATGCAGACACCTTTGAAGTGTTGGACCCCTCTGAATGTTCTTTCCTGGAAAAACCCCCCAGCCAGCAATCCTGCCACCTCAAGCCTTGCGGAGCCAAATGGTTTAGCACCGAATGGAGCATGGTAAGTCATGGTGCCCTTGATGGGGGTTGCATTGGCACACTGTCCCCCATCTGAATTCCTATAGACCCCTCTGGGCCAGGCACTGGGTTCAGCCCTGAAAGAGATTCCCTACAGCAATCTAGCTTAGGTGGTGGCTGCTGGGGTACCCCGTGAGCCACCCTTGGTGGAGGTACTCCCCTTGGTGGGTGAGGCCTGAGACCTAGATGATCTTGGTTTCTAAATTGTAGAAACAGTGACTCTTACACTTCGGTGTGAGATCTGGGGATCTTGTTTGACAAGACCAACTCTGGGCCAACCCTGGCCGAGGATTGGCATTTTTAGCAAGTTCCTAAGGTGTGTTGGATGGAGTTGTCTTTAGACTGCATTTTGAGCAATGCTGCCGTAGAGGATTGAGGATTCAAGGGTGTTGTTAAAAGTACTACATCTGATGCCAGGCGTGGTGGTTCACGCCTGTAATGAACCACCTTTGGGAGGCCAAGTTGGGAAGATCATTTGAGGCTAGGAGTTTGAAACCAGCCAGGGCAACTAGCAAGAACCCGTCTCTAAAAAAATTTTTTTTTTTAATTACTACGTGTGTGTGTGTGTGTGTGTGTGTGTGTGTGTACAGTTTTTAAAAATCCTGTAGACATTTTGGATTATGGATTGTGGGACTGATTCTGTTTTCTGTTTGAACTGGCTACAAGGAAGCTCAAAGCCAAAATTATGCCTCACCTCAAAGAGAGAGTATACCAGATCCTGCAAAGTGGATTTTGTGTGCTAATATTCCCGTGGCTTTGCTTTCTTTTTCCTACTTTTATCTTCCTTTAGTCCTAGTTTTCTCACTTTTTAAAAATCTTGTGACCCTCTAAGTCTTTTTCAAGTCATTTGAAATCCTTTTTGTAAGGAGGGAAATAGTGTGTAAGTGAAGAAAGAGAGAGATTGATAAATACAGAAATAAGTCATTAAGAAATGAAAGGGGAAAGGATGGATATAGTGATAAGATTCATGTTTTTCAAGTTGAAGAGTACATTTTCAAGAAACTTCCTAAAACAGAAAACCTCCTCACCATCATTGCAGGTGACCAGAAAAACCTCCTGACGGCCCCATCCCAGGCGACCACTGGCACAGTTCTGTGGGTCAGGGTGGGAAGTGGGCGAAGGTCACTCTGCTTCTCATCACTGAAGATCTTCAAGCAGAGGCTGTAGTGAGCCCAGAGTAGGGGGGCCAGAGCCTTTCTCACAATGATCCAAGGGTGATAAAAGGGAATTTTGCTTAGAAAATATATGAATAAAAGTTGAGAATTCCATTTTCAAAAGTGTCTGTCTGCTCCAGTGATAACAGCCATTTGGCTGTGTAGCAAACCACACCTCAGAGGCAGATGGGAACGAAGAAGCTGGGTTGAAAAGGTGTTCTGTCAACTTCTGGGAAGTGGAATTTAGTTATTTTGATGTTGACCAAGGCTTGAGGATACAATAATAGATCGCAGTTTTCTTTTGTCATCTAATTTGGAGAGTCTACAAAGAGCCAAGTCGAAGGAGACAAATTCCAAAAACACCTGCTGGAAACAACCCAAATGTCCGTCAACAGGTGAACGGACAAACCATGGTGCATCCACACAGTGGAACCAAAAACTCAGCAACAAAAATATAGATGAACTTCCAGTGCATTTTGTTAAGTAAAAAAAAGCCAGGTTCCAAAAACTACATGTTGTGTGAGTCCATCTATGTAATATTCTGTAAAAGGAGAAGCTACAGAGACAGAGGCCAAATCAGTGCCTGCTGGAGGATGGACTGACCACATCTGTGCAATCTGGGCAGCACGGGAACTTTTTGTCTGCAATGAAACGATTTCATGTCTTGTTTGCAATCGAGATACACAACTGTATGAATTTGTCAAAACTGATAGGTCTGTATGCCACAAAAAGGGAAATTTTTAGATGCAAATTTAGAAAATATGAAGTCAATGGTTACTATAATAGCAAAGACTGATGAAAGCTAGACTTCTTTGAATGTAACTTGTTTTACAAATTTGAGTTTGGAATTAAGTAAATATTTTAGATAATTATAAAGGAAAATTAAATTTTTAAAAAGCAATCCCCCAGAACTGAAAATACAATGAAACAAATTAATCTAAATATGTTTCCAGTTGGTGGCATCAGCACTATTGCAAGTAACTTTAATACATAGTAGTTTGACATTCTATCCCTAAAAAAATTACTGCAGAAAAATGTTCACACTGTTTGCAATTATCCTATTCTTGGTGATAGTATTGTACTGGATATGATGATTGGGCATATAATGTGTGAGAAGGTAAATGAGTAATTAGATGATAGTATAATTTCTTTAGCCCCAATATCCTTGAGAAGTAGGATGTTCAACTTAGGAGAAAGTAGATATAGATACAAGATAGATATTGTACGACTTAAGGCCTCAATAAAAAGCCTGTTGTCCTTAATTTGAATTGGAAGTGTCAGTATAAACTTAGAAATTAAGTTATCTTTCTAAAACTCTTCTAATTTCACCCACTGAAAGAGTCTAGAATCAGTGACCAACCTAGAGATTCAGAGGGGTGGCTGCTTCCAGACCTGAGGCAGCATATATGTAAGTTAGATTGGGATATCCTTTCCTAGCAGACAGCAAGGAAGTTCGTAAACACACCGGAGCTCATGTCCAAAGCATCCCAGAGCCAACTTGTAGAGGCTCCTGTGAGCCAGTGAGCATCGGTAAGAAGAAGAATACCACAGATTGGATGAAACACATTATATGTGTTTAAATCCATCCATTTACAATAAGTTTATAATACTTTCAAAAACTAATAGGTCATCATTATAGGATGTTAGGGAACCAACTTACTATTATGAAAACCGGTAAATGAAGGGAAAGATTCAAGTGTTTATACTCTATTTCTTCAACAACATACCACTGGGTAACCAAAGAGTAAAGGTGCTGAGGGAAGGATTCTTTATGAAAGATTTCCAGCTAATAAAAGGCAAAATGATAGAATTAGAATTAGAATTCCAACCCCCAGTAAACTAATGGATCTGAGCATTGCACATCAGTGGCCACTAACATCTCCAAAAGAGAGGCAGCCCCTGGGGAAGTAGTCACACACACACACACACACACACACAAATACCCTGCACCTATTAAGGCCTCTTTTAGGTCCAGCTTCCAGTGTTCAGGAAATATAGAGCATAGAGGAACACGAACTACATCATGGGAGCACAGTCAGCAAAATCCAGACTATGGGAAACCTCAGAACAAATGACTCAGTTCCACCCCACCCCACTGCAACCAAAAGCTTTTTAAGTGCAAGGAGGAAAAAGACACTGGAAGAGAAACCTATGGATTGAAAGAGTCCAAGACATATTGACCAACTGCAACTTGCAGACCTGATGCAGATCTTGATTTTTAAAGGAAAAAAAATCTGTATTAAAAAATCTTGGCTGGTCGCATTGGCTCACGCCTGTAATCCCAGCACTTTGGGAGGCTAAGGCAGGTGAATCACCTGAAGTCCAGAGCTTGAGACCAGCCTGGGCAACATGGCGAAACCCCATCTCTACTAAAAATACAAAAATTAGCCAGGCGTGGTGGCACATGCCTGTAATCCCAGCTACTGGGGGTGCTGAGGCAGGAGAATCGCTTGAACCTGGGAGGCGGAGGTTGCAGTGAGCTGAGATCGTGCCACTGCACTCCAGCCTGGGTGACAGAGCAAGACTCCATCTCAAAAAATAAAAATAAAAAAAATCTATAGGATTCACAAGATAAGTGAAAGTAGGAACAGTGAGTCTATATTGAAGAGAATAAGAAAGTATTGTAATTTCTAGGTAGAATAATGATATTGTGGTAATTGTTAAGAGTTCTTGTCTTTTAGAGCTGCAGCCTGAATTATATGGAAGAGTGATCAGATGTCTAGATTTGCTTCAAAATAGTGGGAGGAGCAGGAGGGCTGGGGATATGGATGGGACACACCTGGCCTGAGTTGTTGATTGTTGAAGCTGATTGATAAGTACATGGGAGTTTGTTTTCATATTCTATCTCCTTTTGGAAATGTTTGAGATTTTCCAGTGTTGTCTTTATCCAGTGTACTGAGCTATTAGTCTGCCCAAAAATCTGACCTTTTCCCTTTGTTCCCATGCAGTGTTCCAAGAGCTGCCAGGGTGGCTTTCGGGTCCGGGAAGTGCGGTGTCTGTCAGATGACATGACTCTAAGTAACCTCTGTGACCCTCAGTTGAAACCAGAGGAGAGAGAATCTTGTAACCCTCAGGACTGTGTCCCTGAAGTTGGTAAGTAGAGATTTCAATTGTGGGGGAAAGGTTTGTGTTTTTTAAGCTTGTCAAATTCTCTGGTGTGACAATAACAAGCCTCTCCTAGGCTTTCTGTGACTTTGCACACAATCGTGGCGTTCAGAGGGTCAAGGTGCTTTTGGTATAAGTTTCATAGTTTAAGATGATCATTCATAGCGTGGATGGCTGTCTAAGCCACCCACCAAGAGATACACTTCAGTGTGGATTGATTAAAATGGTAATGCCTTCAAAGATTTGGCTCTATCATCCTTAAGGTCAAAGTAGTAAAATGTCAACTTTTAATTGTAGGTGCAAACCAGTGTAGGCTGGACCATGTGGGGAGATTCTGGGAACTTAGCAGGGAGTTGGCAGAAAAAGGAGGAAGGGGAGGAGACCAAGAATTGGTAGAGACAGTGATGGAGGGTCTGACCATCTCTCAGAGGGGCATAGTGCAAGCTGAGTCCAGAGAGATGCAGTGACCAGACTCAAGGAAGGGGAGTGACAGCAGGAAGATCTAGGCCGCACAATGGTCAGAGTCCTGCAAAGAACAGCAGTCTTGCAATTCAGAAGACCCCAACCTGCACCCTTGAAATAGGGGCCAGTTCCCTGGAGGAAAGCATTGGAGAGTGTTAGGGAGGTGAGGCCCTCTCACGGGCTGCGGTTCACGAGGAAGGTGCCCATCCCAGCAGGGGAGCGCAAGTACACCCAGAAAACCAAAGAAGGCACCTCGCACATAGATTGGGCAGATAGGAAGTGTGAGGTGGGTGAAGATGCATCTCCAGAGGCATATTGGATGCCCTAAAGCCCCATCTGAAATCTACTCAGAATGCACCCCCAGGTGTAGTCAGCGCTGGTTCCAGGATGGAGGTGCACCGAGCCCCTTCAGTAGGCTTCTTCACAGTCTCCTAAGAACGTATTTACTTTTCTGTCTTCACAATAACATCAAAGGAAATGTATTAATATATCAATAAGCTTTCATGGGGTAGATTCCTCCTGCTGTGGACCAAATTGAAGGTTTTAGTATACTGACCTAACATCCTTCCTATCCCAGGGAGGATGTGTCAATGACGGCATAGATGCTTTATAATCAAAAGCTTCCTATGTCCCATCAATGACACATGACTAAAGTTATAGGGATGACCATTCCCAGTAGCTACCAAAAAGCCATAAATTCCATAAGAAGAAAATTAACAAGTTTATAAGATCTATATAGAAAAAATAAATAATTAAGAAAGCCTTGCTATCGAATATAAAGGGAAATGTGAATAGATAGAAACATTAACATGTTCCTGAATGGGAACACTCAATACTATAAAGATAATAAAAGAAGGTTCCCAAGGGGAGCTGTATGTGCCATATATTGGAACATATTATAAAGCTACAGAAACGAAAACTATTAGGTTGGTGCAAAAGTAATTGTGGTTTTTGCCATTATTTTCAAAGCTGCACAAACCTAATATATGATATAGGCATACCATATACCAATGTTATAATGCAGAATTCTGAAACAGACTCCTTTATAAAGGGAAGTTAAGTTTGATAAAGGGAGAATGATAAGTAAGTGGGGAGAGGAGACTTCCATTGTATTGAGACCACACTGAAGATCCCTTTAAAAATATAAGATATATAAATGTCTAATGGATTAAAGACTGTAACAGAGAAAACAGTCTGTAAAAATGCTAGAAGAAAGTATCTTGGACTGGATGCAATGGCTCACAATCCCAGCATTTTGGGAGGCCAAGATGGGAGGATTGCTTAAGCCCAGGAGTTCAAGACCAGCCTGGGAAACATAGTGGGACTGCATCTCAAGAAAAAATGCTTAAAAGTTAGCTGGGCATGGTAGTGCACGCCCGTGGTCCCAGCTAATTGGGAAGCTGAGGTAGGAGGATCACTTGAGCCCAGGAGGTCAAGGCTGCAGTGAGGTGCAATCACACCACTGCACTCCAGCCTAGGAGACAGAGTGAGACCATGTCTCAAAAAAAAAAAAAAAAAGAAAGAAAGAAAGAAAAAAATGTTATACACATAAAGTTTCCTGTTTGTCTCAGGCCAGATAATATAACTAAAGACCGTCAAAATCACCAGGTCCTTGGAATTGATTGTGTAATTCTCAAAGCCAGGAATGATTGGCATAAGCAAATCATATACTCTGAAGGGCTGTCACTCAGCTGCCTCACTTTGTCAAAGGCTTCTAACTAATATAATGTGCTACAAAATGTGTTGCCACTGTTTTTGTCTTCTATGTTTGTCTATGGTGTCTTTTCACGCGGGGGGAATTGTCTAGCTTCTAATTATATAAAATCCAACTAGAGAAAAAAGGGAAACTATGAGACTGACAAAACAGAAGATGTACACAAAGCCTTGGTATTCTTTGATGTGCCTCAAAATTATACCTGTCAACGCCAAAGTTACTGAAGATGTCCAGGCCACAAGCCAGAGTGATGACGCACACTCCGGCATATCCCGGAGGGCTGCTGAGAGCAAGAATCTGTGTAGGCTCTGAAGGTAAAGGCTCAGGTGCACATTTTGATGACGATGCTGAAGAAGAAAATAATACCTGAGTACACGGGTACGTGTGTGCTGTTGTCAGCTTTTTGAAATCTGCATATAATCTTTCATCTTACCCCAGAGTGACGTTAATAAATCATCCTACAATTGATAGCATCTTAAAATCAAATAAATGTCACTCAAGTAGACAGAAAATTAAATCCCCAATATAGACAGAACTCACTCAATTTTTAAAAAAGAAAAATGGTCCAGTTTTGTAAAGGATAAAGGAAATGAACAAACCCACCACAAGGTCAGGTGCAGTGGCTTATACCTGTAGTCCCAGCACTTTGGGAAGCTGAAACCGGTGGATCACTTGGGCCAGGAGTTTGAGACCAGCCTGAGCAACGTGGTGAAATCCTTCTCTACAAAAATTATAAAAATTAGCCGGGTGTGGTGGTGCATGCCTGTAGTCCCAGCTACTTGGGAGGCTGAGGTGGGAGAATCACCTGAGCCCAGTAAGTCGAGGCTGCAGTGAGCCATGATCACACCCACTGCACTCCAGCCTGGGTGACAGAGTGAGACCCTGTCTCAAAAAAAAAAAAAAAATCTACCACAAGAGGCTGAAGAAATTCTCAAGCTACTAGTAATCAGAAATGCAAATTTTAAAAATAATGGGAGTCCATGTTTTTTCATAAAATTGGCAAACTTTTAAAATATTAGACATTGTTCAGTGTTGGTAAACTTGTGGGGAACAAGTCAAGTGCCAACTTGTAACTTGGTATAATCTTTTTGGAGAGAATTTTGTCAGTATCTATGAAGATACAAAGCGCTCATTACCTTTGACTTAATAATTTCACTTCTAGGAATATATACTAAAAATATGCTGTCAAAAATTTACAGATACACACACACACAAAGAATAGGGCTTACCGAGTGTGCCACCTACTCAAGATGCAGAGTCAGGAGGATCACTTGAGCCCAGGAACCCGAACTGTGGTTGCCCCTAGGAACAGTCACAGCACCCCAACCTGAACAACACAGAAAGATCCCATCTCTGAAAAAAAAAAAATCGGTTTAATGAATTGTGTAGAATTAATGAATGAACTATACAATTTCTTGTAACTTACAAAAATTGGAAGCACGCCAGGCATGGTGGTTCACGCCTGTAATCCTAGCACTTTGGGAGGCCAAGGCGGGCAGATCACGAGGTCAGGAGCTTGAGACCAGCCTGACTAACACAGTGAAACCCCATCTCTACTAAAAATACATGAAATTAGCTGGGTGTGGTGGCACATGCCTGTAGTCCCAGCTACTCAGGAGGCTGAGGCAGGAAAATCACTTGAACCCGGCAGGCAGAGGTTGCCTCATGAGCAACGAGCCAAGATGGCACCACTGTGCTCCAGCCTGGGCAACAAGAGCAAAACTCCTTCTCAAAGAAAAAAAAAATTGGAAGCAATTACATTTCTATAAATAGAAGGAAATGACTTATTTAAATATGTTCCAGCACGTAGGACAAAATACACCCCAAAAAAGAAGATGGTAGATATTATGATACAAAAAAATTATCTAAATATATTTATTAGTAATATTTTAAAAAGCAAGCAGCTGAGAAGTATATTGTCAGTTCTTTCCCAAAGTAATCTATAAATTCAAGCAACAGTAATCAAAATCTAAGCAAGGTTTTTCACAGAAAAATCTGACAACCTGTGTCTAAGGTTTATACGGTGGCTCACGCCTGTAATCCCAGCACTTTGGGAGGCCGAGGCGGGTGGATGACTTGAGCTGGAGTTGGAGACCAGCCTGGCCAACATGGTGAAACCCTGTCTCTACTAAAAATACAAAAAAAAAAAAAAAAAATTAGCCAAGTGTGGCAGCGTGTACCTGTAATTCCAGCTACTAGGGAGGCTGAGCCAGAAGAAAGGCTTGGACCCGGAGGCAGAGGTTGCAGTGAGCCGAGATAGAGCCACTGCACTCCAGCCTGGGTGATAGAATGAGACTCCGTCTCAAAATAAAATAAAATAAAATGAAATAATAAAATAAATTTTTATATGGAAGAGCAAGAGCAAGGAACCAAGAAGAGCCAAGGCTGTTTTGATGAACCATGTTGAGGGACTTTTCCTACCACATATCAAGGCATATTGGCACCAGGATGGATAAAAAAAGCCAGGAGAGCAGATTCGAGAGCCCAGAAATGAACATATAAAGGATGCATGATATATGATGGAGGTCACATTATGAATCTGTGGGGAAAAGATGAAAAATTCAATAAATGGTCATGAGACAATTGTTTATCCATATACAAAGAAAAAAACAACAAAACTGAACTCCTTCCTCTCATCCTACACATACCATACACACCACAAACCCTAATTCCTGGCGGATTAGTCAAATGAATGTGAAAAGAACATTTAAAACTTTTAGAAGAGAATGGGGAAATTTATATTTTATTTCAGAATACAAAAGGGTTTTTTAAATGAAACCAACAATTCCAAACCACAACGGAAAACATAATATCAGTTACATTAAAATTAAAAATCTCTGTTTATCAAACAACACCGGAAGCAAAGTGATCAGAAAAGTCACAGGCTGAAGAAGATATTTGCAGCACATATAACCTAACTCACAAAGGATCAGATCCATTAGATATAAAGAATTTTCGTGCATCATTTTTTAAAGTTAACTAAATCAGAAAATGAGCAAAAGATCAGAAAAGCAATTCACAGAAAAGGAAGCTTGAATGGCAAATATACATGATATGTTCAGCCTCACATGGGAATCATTTCACATTCACTAGCTCAGCAAAAACTAAAACATATGGCAAAGAGAGAATCCTTCCGTTCCGCTGACAGGAATACAGGAACTTAAACAGTTACACCGACTTTGGAGAGCAAACTGACCGTATCTAGCAAAGTTGGATATACCTTGTGACCCAGCAAGGCCCAGGCAGAGAATGTAACAAAACTACTTAAAAGTATTGTTTGCACTAGGAAAAAGAAGTTGGATTAATGTCCAACTTAAATGTCCATCCATAGAAAATGATTAAATTGTGGATTATATATACAAGAAAATTCAATAATGAAAATATTTATAGCATTCATTAAATATGAATGAATCGCACTAATTCAACGTTGAGCAAGTTGCCAAGGAGTTTATATAATATGTATCTTTTTTATGTTTAAATGTCACAGAGTGGTGAGGGACTCCATCATATAGAGTTTAAGTGTAAAGAAATGTTTGGGGATAAGAAACGCCAAATGTGGGACTTCTGATTACCTCTGGAGTGATGAGGATGAAGGAGGAAGTGATCAGAGAGAAGTGAGGACACAGAGGAGTAACTTATTCTCTATACCTATTTCCTTTATAATGTTTAAAAGAAAGAGAAAAACCTGTGAGCCCATGGCACACGTTCACACCCCACATAGGTAATAAACAGCAGCGAGGGGTTAAAGCCACAGCCACCGCCCTTTCTCTTCCCACTGGTCCAGGCTGCCTCTTGTGCTCAGGGAGTCTTCTATTTGTTCTCTTCTGCTACAGACGAAAACTGCAAGGACAAGTACTACAACTGCAACGTGGTGGTCCAGGCAAGACTCTGTGTTTACAACTACTACAAGACCGCCTGCTGTGCCTCCTGCACCCGTGTGGCCAACAGGCAGACGGGCTTCCTGGGGAGTAGATAACACCCCTGCACCCCCATCAGCAGGGCAGCATCACCGCCCTCCCGGGGGCTTCAGCAGTGCGCCTGGCTGGCTGCTGCTCCACCACGGGCCGCCTGGCCCAGGCACTGCCAACCAACTTAGTCACCGCCCCTGCCTCCGGTGAATGCACCCCGTGCTACCCAGGGGCTTTGTACACAGAATGTTTGAAAGCCACAGTTGGTCCTCTAAGCATCACCATGTACTGATATTCCCCTCCTTGGACCTGGCACCTGTTAATGGTGCCCTTTGAAAGCCAAGCAGTGGGAAGTACATGGAGCTCTCAGCCCTGCTCCCATCTGGCACCTTCAAGTCAGCAGATGGGCCACTGACTGAGCGCTGCCCCGTCCCTGGTGCTACTGGCCTTTCTAAACTTAGCGCCCTGGAGAGTCCAAGGAGGCAGTGCCCCCAACCCAGCGCCCCACTAAGCCTTGCTGACACGCGTGCATCCCTCTGTGACCTCAGCCCAGCTGTGCCTGTTTTCATTCTCAAAGACATTAGACTGTTTTCCTGCCGTATGACACAAATATCTCACATGAATATTGTGCTTTATTTAACAGGTGTATTCACAGATACTAGCTCCTTAGCAGCTCACAACATCCCAGAATGAGAGGCAGGGGGTGACTCATTATCCCCATTTTACTAACAGGGAAACTGAGGCTCAACTTAGGTAACTGACCTGCCAGGTATATTCACCCATCCAGTGGAAGAGCTGAGTTCCTGCCCCAGTCATCTACCAAGAACCAGCCTGGGGCCTGTCCTTAGATGTGAAGGGTGCGGCTTCATTTCTGACCAAGAGGCTGAGAAGTTTCCCAGAATGCAAACAAAGCCCAGGCCCCTGAAATCTTTCTGGTCAAGCCTTTATCCCAGCACTCAGTTGTTTTGGATGTCTGTTCCTACTTGCCCTTCCCCTCAAAGTTACAGATCCTAGTTACAGGACTCTGCAGGCTTTGTTAAACTGTCCGTGAAACAAGAAAGCCATTGGGGGAAGCAGGTGATTGCCTGAAATTCTGACTCCATGCCAAGTGCTGTTCCTCCCGAGGAATCGAAGGCCAGGGTCTTTCTGGCCGTGGAGCCTTCCCTACCGCAGAGCCAACTTCTGAAGCACACAGCTCTGCGGCCTGGGCTCTGCCCTGCCTCGGCTGCCTCCCCCACGCTCTTCACCATGCCCCCGGAGAGTCCGGCCAACCTGTCCCAGCCAAAACACTGCCATGTTAGAAAAAGTCTCCTTCTGGTCTTGTTTATGAATTTCTCTCTGTGGCCACAAATTCCTCCCCTCCCCCATGACTCACAGTCCATACCCCCAACCCCCAGACTTGAGCACCAAGATCTGCATTAATGCGGCTGGCCTGGGACAAGGAGCTGTGGGCCCCTCCCCATCTCTTCCAATTCACTTCCCCCAACTATCCAGTCCCAGAGGCCGCAGGCCTGGAAGGAGGATGCAGTGTATGTTGAAAGGTGGATCTTTTGAAAACCAGTTAAGAGGAATATATGTAGGTTTTACCCATTAAGAAAAATGGCAAAGCTAAACAGATTGTAAACTTACAGAAAATTTGTCTTACGGTCCTGGGCATATTTCCCTTTTAAAGCAAGTCTGGATTCTTAGCAAACTGTTGCCCCCATTTGCTCTTTTAGCTGCAAATCTGCTGCTGTGATGATGGTTTGCAGCTTTTGGAAGCAGTATGGTGACCTGGCCTGACACGCTCATTAGGCTTCCACTAACCCGGGGCTTTCAGAAATTCTGTTTGGCCTTTCTGTGGGTAGCTTCCCAGCTTCCCTTCTGGGGAGCCCCAGGCATCATTTCCCAAAAGCATCGCCATCTCTCCTGATTCTCTTGGAACTCCTACGGATAAGCAGCCTAGCAGAGGCCCAGGCTCCCACACTGACGAAGTGAAAAGAGCCCAGAGAGGCCAAGCATATTGACCGGTGCTGTTCAGGGCCTGCTGTTTTCCACTCGCCACTTGTTTTGCTTCTTGTCACCAGGGGAGTCGTTCCTGTATGCAGCTGCTCTCAGATCTTGCCTAACAAGCCAATCATTTGAAGAAGTTTTCTTTTCCTGCTGGAGGGCAGGGTCAGATCAATGAGTGGAAGAGAGAAAGGCTGTTTTAGCCCAAGTTAAAGGAACACCTTTTAGCCATCAAAGCCACCCAGCAGAGGCAAGGGCCACGACACGTGAGGGAGTTCTCTGTCCTTCAAGGGAATTCTCTGTTGAGTGGAAGGCGAACACCCTGGTTCTTCCAACTCAGGAATTCTTGTGGCTGGGCTGGGTCAGTGATGGCTTTCTCTTTATGTCAAAAGTGCCCTATGGCTGCTGAAGGTTACCTAACCATTCTTTAAAAGGAGAATGACCCTCCATGAGAATGGCCAGCCTGCCAACTGTGCGATTGAAGAGAAGTCAATATATCAACCCCATGTCTCCCTGGGGGAGAAAGTGCATAAACCAGGGGTCTCTCTTTTTTTTTTTTTTTCTTTTCAACAAACCATTGAGCTATTCTTGGAGTTCATCTCTGGAGAGGTTATAGATTATTGGAAGTTTATTATTATGATAGTTTGATCAATTTATTTGTCTTAGAGATCCCATTTTTACTAATTCCCTAGTTTTTTATTTCAGCATCTGAATGTCTTTCTCCCTAGCACAGTGCATATAATCAGGGCCTTGAGTATTTCCAGTGATGACTTTCCTTGGAGAGGATCTAAGAAAAGCCCAGATTTCGGTGGCCATCTCCCTCCAAATTTATCTCTTTCTGCTTTCTTGGTGCTCATTATTTCCCCTTCTCCTTTCTTCTGTCACTGTCATCTCCTTCTTGATCTTCCTGTGTTCCTTTAACTGGCCGTAATGCAGAATTGAAATTTACATTTCGATACTGTCTTTTTTTTTTTTTTTTTGACCTGTGTACTAGATTGCCTCCTTTCCTGCTCTGAATTTTAAAATTAGATAAATTAAAGCTGTTATACAGTTTCCTTACAAAAGTCAACAAAGTCCAAACAAAAATAGTTTGCTATTTTACTTTCACCCGTTGAAAAAGGAAACTGTGCCTCTTGCAGCCTAGGCAAAGGACATTTAGTACAATAGATTCTTTCCACCCTCACAATGACTTGCGGTTCTCTCCGTAGAAAAGGGATAGCCTAAGAAATACTACAATGAAACAACAAACAAACAAAAAACACCAAAAAAAAAAAAAAAGCCATGTAAAGCCAGCCCCTAGAGGGAGTCAGTTCAGTTCTGTGGGGCATGCTCTGTGCCCGCGGCCTGCGAGCTGTTGGGGACCCCAGGGAGAGCAAGGCAGCCTGTCCCTGCCTCCCGGGAGCTAGAACATGACAAGGGGTCTCAGCACTGTGCCCACCTGTCCCTTTACCTCTCTGGCCCAGAGTTCTTGGAGGGTTTTTCCTTTATTTTCTTGAGTATGTGTCATCTACTTATTCTCAAAGTATTTCGCATTCACACTCTTTTTGCTTTAAAAAGAATGGCCTTACAAAGGGACAGAAAAGAGAAGACACAAGCTTGATGTATTTTCATCAAGTTTTGTGGCAGACAGAGAAGTCCAGATATTACCAGGACCTTTCTAAACCAATGTTGTGGGGGTTTCTTCATTCGGATAGCCACCTCAGGTTGGAATATCAATTTTCTAATGAGGAGGAAGACATAAATATAAGTGGTAAAAAGAAACATGACTTCCCTTAAAACAGGCTGGATAATCTATATCAGCCTTGTGGGTGGAGACTAGTATTTGATCCTTGCCGTATTATAAAACATTTTAATATGGTTTAGATGGGAAAATATTGATGCCTTCCTCACAAAATGTATGGATGACATGAAGTTGAAGAGCTAATGGCTTGGGTGACACGTGCTGGATCCAAAAAGATCAGGGAGACTAGAATAAAACTTAGATGTTAAAAATTCACCAGGAATCCACATAAAATCCTATATTTTGACTAAAACGAAAAACTGTAAATACAAGGTGGGAGAGAGGCAAGAATTTCTGTTGACTAAGCTCAGTGTGAGTCAAGAAAGTGGGATGGAACCATGCAAAAACAAAGCCCACAGACATGCAGGCTGCGTGAGGAGAAAACTGGTCAGGGTCACATCACATTTTGTTTGCATTTGCCGGAACCGTATTTTAAGAAGAAAACCGATCATCTATAACATCAGTTTATCAATGCCCCATCCCGATGAAGGGTGCAGACTCTCAGAAACAGCAGGAAGGACTTCATGAGAACCTTCAGGCTGGAGAAGGGACTAGGGCACAAGGAGAGCTCTCCTAGGACCAGGACCAAGAAGCTACAGGGAGGCAGAGTTTAGCTCCTGCAGAGACCCTGCTTCTCACAAGTTGGAGGGACTCTGGTAGGTGGTGACCCACCCATCTTTGAAGGTGGCAGCAGAGGCCGTTTGCCAGGGATGCTGGAGAGGGGATTCAAGCATCTGGCTGGGCAACAATGCCCAGGGCCATCCCCACGCAGGGCTTAGGGGAGTCTATAAGTAGAAGAGCTTTAGGTGATTTGTTTGATGGGGGAAGACAAGTACACAGCTACGCACTTTCCATTTCTGACTTTTGCCACCCTGTCAGCCATGGGGAGCCCACTGTGGGACTGAAATCCTGAGCTGAATGTGGCCTCATGTCTCAGAGAAACACTGGCAAGTTGGTCAGAGCCGCCGTCTGCATCGAGGAGTAGCTGAGCAACAGGATTGGGGGCTGCCTGCCCAGGGTCACTCACCGTGGTGGAAGCAGAGCCAAGGCTTATCTAGGACCCTGTAGATACCATGACTCTTTCTCAGCTCGCCTTGGGTTCCTGCACCTTCGCACGGGCTAAGTAACTCCCTCCACCCTGAACTACCCCCCATTCCTGTTCGTTTCAGCAGATAATGATGGGGGGTGTCCATCGTGCTGAGGATAAGTGACCACAAGAGGGTGAAAACTTCCAGTCAACTTTCTCAGTCCTTTCTCTTGCGAGAGGGAAGCCACCTGCTACACGAGCTAACACCCCCTGCCTTGACTCCTTCCCCACGACTCAGTTGACAGAAGGATATACTTTGTTATAACTTATTATTTTGTTCTCTGTAAATACAAGATGTTTATAGGAAATATGTATTCTGAACTCTATCTGCAGAATGAGTCACTACACCAAAATAGTTCTATTATTTAGAATGTGTTAATTTTAAAGGCACCTGGTAGGTATTTATTTACATATGCAATCCACATTTGTGTGAAAGCATTTGATCATACTAACCCAGCCTCCTGGAACGTCGCTGTACGATGATGTCTTTTTCTCAGTCCATAGTTACAATTGTTTAGTATGCTCATCAGTCCAGCTCCCTGAGGTTGAAGGCCAAATATAAATTACTCTGCTTTTCGACTCATTCAGGTAGCATTGTACCTGAACCTGATTGCTACTTTTTCATCTTAAATATTATATTTCCTCATCTAATCTGCCTTCCCCTCATCCACAGACATTTGGAGAAGGAAATGGGAGGGTGTCTGCTATCCCTTTCTCTTTGCTTTGCCCCCGTTGTTAGACTGGCAACGGCAATTGCTCGGCAGGCTTGGTTAGAGCTGTGGATGAGGCAGGTGGCTGGCGGGGACAGGGAGAGGTTGAGAGGGAAGTGGTGGCATTTACTGCCCTGACACCTCCACTGTCCCTGCTGGGGATTCTGGGGCCAAGGCCTATGGTTGGCCTGTGAACTGCACAGCCAGGAGCAAGGAACCCACTAAATATTCCATCACCTCCATGTCCCCTCTGGAGTGTTAAATTATTACGTAAGCAGGTAAAGGGCAGAAGGCAAATTATGTGAGCAAATGTGGTCTGTTTTCTCTTCAGCAAAAATGACTATTTTTGTGTGTGACTAATTTATTTTTATTATTGTAAAGATACAATAAACCGGTTGAAATATCTGCCTTTTTGACAAGTTTTTGCTTTCTCTGGTCTTATTCACGTTCTGTTCTCCTGCAAATAGCCCCCTCTAAAAAGAAAACTCGGCCCCTTGAGAGGTCAGTGGCTTGTAGACGTTGGCTTTGGGTGCTTAAGGTGGAGCTGGGCCAGTTAGAGAACGAGACACGCCTTAGAAAGAACACGAGCCCACCCGCTCACATGGGTCCTGCGTTAGGCTGTGTTAGACTCACCTGAGAAGCTTAACGGGAAGTCCTCAGGGTGTGCACCGCGCCCAGGGTGCAATCTCACATGAGTTTCTTTAAGTCTCCTGCAGGTAATTACATTGTGCAGAATAGGTTGGCCACCCACTCTGCTGGTTTGGTGGGGCTCCATCTCTAACTTGAATTAATCTTCTTCCATCTCCCTCTAGCTGACTTCACTTGGGTCTTGATTTTAGCAAAGTGTTGAACAAAAATCTTTCAGGTGATCTTGGTGTGAAATAAAGTGAAACGTGACTGAGATGGTGATGCCAGTTGAAGGCCACCCTGGCCTAGAGAGCAGTCTCTAGCAAAGCCTACAAGTTCTGCTACAGACTCTGTCCTGGACGGCATTTCATCAATAATTCAGAAACCAGTTCTATGCCTAAAATGCTATCGCCAACCCTTCCCATCCACCTTTTTGCCTGGAAAAACCTCCATTTATTCTTTATTTATTATTATGGTAAAATCCACTGTACATAAAATTCACTATTTTAACTTTTTTTTTTTTTTTTTTTTTTTTTTTTTTTTGAGACGGAGTCTCACTCTGTAGCCCAAGCTGGAGTGCAGTGGCGTGATCTCGGCTCACTGTGACCTCAGCCCCCGGGGCTCAAGCGATTCTGGTGCCTCAGCCTCCCAAGTAGCGGGGACTACAGGTGCGCCCCACCACACCCAGCTAATTTTTTGTATTTTAGTAGAGGCAGGGTTTCACCATGTTACCCAGGGTGGTCCCAAATTCCTGAGCTTAAGCAATCTGCTCCCCTCAGCCTCCCAAAATGCTAGGATGACAGGCGTGAGCCACTGCGCCTGGCCTCCATTTTAACCATTTCCAAACGTACAACTCACTAGTATTTAAAGCAGCCACAGTGTTGGGCAACCATCACCCCCAAATTCCATTTATTCTTCAACAGTTCGATACAGGAGTCCACCAGGTCCTGGCCACTCTGCTGAGCACACTTACACAAGCTCGTTTCATCTTCACAGCAAACCTATGAAGTTCAAATATTGTTTCCTTCTACAGATGAGAATATTGAGACTCAGAGAGGTTTGGTACCCCAGCTAATACTCAGTGGTGCTAGGACTCCACAGTCCACTCACCCTAGAGGCTGAGGCTTGTCCCTTTGCCGCCTCCATCTCCCCAGGGCCTGGCATGTTATATGGTTCCAGCCTATACTAGTTCCATCCTCTTTCTCCACGTCAGTTTCAGTCACTGGGCAACAATCGCACAAGGACTGGTTGAAAAAGCCCGGTGCTGTTGATCCTACCCGGGCTCAGTGTGACCAATGTGATCTGAGGTGGCTTCTGGAGGAGTGCACCCAGTGGGAGGCAGTGAGCCTGCTCCGCACGAGGGTCAGACCCAGGCTGGGACCTTCCGCCTCCAGTTCCGGGGACCACATGTCATGAGGTTTATTGACCATCTGGAAAAAACCCAGAGGATGGTAGGATGGTGACCAGGATGGAGGGGTTCTGGAAGGAGAACTGTCTTCAACCTTCAGACAATTTCAAGGAATGTCAGGGACAGGGGACAAGAACCTGGACTCCTCCAGCTGACCAGGGCAGGGATGTGACCAGGAGTCAGACTTGGTTCAAAATGAGATGTTTCCAGTAATCAGAGAGGCTGAACAGTGGGAAAAGACACTTTAAGAGACAGAGCCGGGGGCGGTGGCTCATGTCTGTAATCCCGGCACTTTGGGAGGCCAAGGTGGGCGGATCACTCAGGAGTTCGAAACTAGCCTCAGCAACATGGCAAAACTCCGTCTCTACAAAAATGCAAAAAATTAGCTGGGTGTGGTGGTGCACACCTGTAATCCCAGCTACTCAACAGGCAGAGGTGGGAGAATCACTTGAGCCTGGGTGGCAGAGGTTACAGTGAGCCGAGATCGAGCCACTCCTCTCCAGCCTGGGTGACAGAGTGAGATCCTGTCTCAAAAAAAAAAAAAAAAAAGAGAGTGAGTAAGACCCCCAAAAAAGTGATCAGGAACATTTTAGGAGAGGGAAAATTTGAATATGGGCTGTATTTAAGATGACATCATTGGCCAGGCACAGTGGCTCACACCTATAATCCCAGCACTTTGGGAGGCCAAGGTGGGTGGATTGCTTGAGCCTAGGAATTTGAGACCAGCCTGGGCAACATGGCAAAACCCCGTCTCTACTAAAAACACAAAAATTAGCCGGACCTGGTGGCGGACACCTGTAATCCCAGCTACTCTGGAGGCTGAGGCATGAGAATCGCTTGAACTTGGGAGGCGGAGGTTGCAGTGAGCTGAGATCGTGCCACTACACTCCAGCCTGGGCAACAGAGCAAGACTCAGTCTCAAAAAAAAAAAAAAAAAAAAGACATTGTTGAATCCATGTAAAGCTTCTTGGACGTGAGGATGGTGTTTGGCCAAACAGGAATACATGATCCTCCAGTACTTAGCAGGAAGGTCATGATCTGCTGTTTACCTTCAAATGGGTCACTAAAAGTGAGTGTGTGAGTATGTGTGCGCGCACACGCACATGCACATGTGTGTATAGAGAAAGAGCATGCACACAGATAAGGTAAGATGTATTTTGCTGAATATTAGTGAAAGTATGTGGTGTCCATTATACTACTTCTCTGAGGTTTGAAATTTCCTAAAATAGAAAGTTGTGGGTGGCAGAAATAACGTACAAAAAGGGGATCGGCAGAAAGACAACTAACTTTTTTTGCTGTGTTTTTCAAATTTATCTAATAAGAATTACCCGGGGTGCTCATTCAACCTTGCAGGTAAGCAACGTAAATTATGTGCACAAACAAATGCTTTTAATTTGTTGAATTTTTTTCAATGAATCATTTACCAATTATGGTTTGAGAAGAATGGCTAGCTGGGCATGGTGGCTCATACCTATAAAGAATTCCAGCACTTTAGGAAGCTGAAGTGGGAGGATCATTTGAGCCCAGGAGCTTAAGACCAGCCTGGGCAACATAGTGAGACCCCATATTTAAATAAAATAAAAATTAGCCAGGCGAAGTGGTGCATTCCTGAAGCCCCAGCTACTCAGGAGGCTGGGACAGGAGGATCACTAGGGCCTAGTAGTTCAAGGCTGCAGTGAGCTCTGATTACACCACTGCACTCCAAAGCAAGACCCTGTAGAAGAAGACGAGGAAAGAAGAAGAAAGGAAGAAGAAGAATAAAGAAGGAAGGAGAAGGAGAAGGAGGAGGGGAGGAGGAGGAGGGAAGAGGGAGAGGAGGGGAAGGCGGGGGGGAGGAGGAGGATGGGAGGAGGAAGAGGAGGAGGAGGAAGAGGGGAGGAGGAAGAGGAGGAGAAGAAGAGGAGGGATAGTCAATACTTAGTAGACTCAAGTGTGATCTAATAAGGCGCCTTACTTCACTTGATTAGGAACAGTTTCCTTGGTATCTCTGACCAAGAAAAGAGAGAGAAGCGGATTTACAAACAGCTAGAAAAGAAGACACAGTATTAGAAAGGGTTAACGAAGCAAAGAACAAGCCTTCCCAAAGTGGACAATGGAGCCAGTGGAGGGGAGGGGAGGTCCCAGGAGAGGAGACAGGAATCTGTGTGGTAATCCTTGCCCTCATCAAGGCTGGGGAACCCCGACCGGTTGAGCACCACTCGATGCCAGGTATCGTCCGAGTCCTCTACAGCACTCAGTTCTCATCTCACAACTCATGAAGGAAGCACTCTTGTGGGGCCATTTTAAGGACAAATAAATTGAGGCCAAAGAGAAGAAGCAATGTGATCAAGCTGTTAAGTGGGACAGTCTGGCTTAGGTCTTCCTTAAGCCTCACTGTCTAATGAAATCAACTGGAACTTCTTTTAAAAGTGATATGGGGACCCTACTCCTAGATACGTTGATCTTCTGTTGATTGAGGGTGGGGACCAGGCATGGGTATTTTGAAACCTCTCCAGGGAATTCTAGCTAAGGCTGAAAACACTGAGAAGAGTATGTCCCACTCTGATGTGCGCATGAATTGCCTGGGGATGTTGTTGAATTTCAGATTCTGATTCAGTTAGTCCGGGGTGGAGCCCGAGTTCTAACATGCTCCCAGGTGATGCTGATGCTGCTGGTCCAAGGACCGCGCTGAAAAGTGAGGCACTTCACCCTTCAGAATGCTACGGGGTTTCCTGTATTTACCGGGAAGGTGAGCAGGTGACCTCTGAGTCATTTGCTTTCTTTATAAAACAGTCTTCTATGAAGTCTAGGTGCTAGGTCTGAATCTACTAGTTCGCCATTTGACCGATGATGCTTAGGGACTCTGAAGTGGTTTTAAGCCTCTGTGCTCGTGCATAGGTGATTTATTGTTTTTTACCAGATAATCGGTGTATTATTTAGGCTCTCAACTGTCCACACAAAAGAGAAACCTTGACTGCACTGACTTGGGGACTTGTTTTTGTTGGTGGGTTTTTTGTTTGCTTGTTTTCTGAGACGGAGTTTCACTCTGTCACCCAGGCTGGAGTGCAGCGGCATGATCTTGGCTCATTGCAAACTCTGCCTCCCAGGTTCAAGCGATTCTCATGCCTCAGCCTCCCGAGTGGCTGGGATTACAGGTGCATGCCACCATGCCCAGTTAATTTTTGTATTTTTAGTAGAAACGGAGTTTCACCATGTTGGCCAGGCTGGTCTCGAACTCCTGGCTTCAGGTGATCTGCCCGCCTCGGCCTCCCAAAGTGCTGGGATTACAGGCATAAGCCACTGCACCCGGCCAGGAAGTCCTTCTACTAAAAATGCAAAAATTACCCAGGCATGGTGGCATGGCCCTGTAATCCCAGCTACTCTGGAGGCTGAGGTGGGAGAATTGCTTGAACCCAGGAGGCGGAGACTGCAGTGAGTCGATATTGCGCTACTGCACTCCAGCCTGGGCAACAGAGTGAGACCTCATCTCAAAAAATAAAAAAAGAAGTTCAAAGGGAGGCAGTTGTTGGATTAGGTCTGCAACTCAACAGCTTCAGGACCAGCTTCTCTGCAGCTCTCTTGGCCTCTTCCTCGTGGTTGCAAGGCAGCTTCTCCTGCTCCAACTATCACATCCATCTTCAGGGAAGAAAGCAGGAAGGGCCATTGCAGTTGTGTATCTCCGTTTACCAAGAAAGCAAATACATTCCCAGAACCCTATCCTATGTCCCACAAACTTCTATTTAGATCTTATTGGCCAAAGTGGGCTCCATGGCCATTTGTGGCTGCAGAGGAAGCTAGGAAGACAGAAGGGATTGTTACACTTGGCTGTGACCAATGGGGGTTCCATTAGCAGAGAAGAAAGACAGGATGGATGTGGGTGAGACAACCTGGGATGTCTGATTATTACACCCTTACCAAGCACAAGCTTCTAGAAAGGGACAGTAGAAGTTCAAACGCCACAGTGTCTGTTCATCTTTGGCCCACTGAGGAGCTACTCCTTAAAATGGATTTAGGTCGTACACCCTCCCTTTATTCAGCAAATATTTATTGAGCACACGCTGTGTGCCAAGCAGTGTTTGGGGCATTGGAAATACATAAATCTCATGGAACTTACAAAACGCTGTGCAACCTAAAACACTTGCAGATAGAGAGACCTATTGCATCAGATTTCTGCAGCGAACAGCCTATGAATGGACACCGCATTTGACTCTCCATTTGCTGAGACCTGGAATGGGTAATGCTACAGATTTTATTTCTAACCAGACTGTTAGGGAACTTACACTTACCGCGCCTCCTCTGTGCAACATGATCAACCTCGCCTTGCACACTTACAGCCACCTCAACAGCTGGGTGCTGCAGGTCTCTCTGCTTTACGGCTGGGAAAACCAAGCCTCAGCCAGGTGAGGGAACTTGCTGGTGATCACACAGGTTGCAAGTGGCTGGGGAATTTGAGCCCAAGTCTGCCTGGTTTCAAAGCTTATGCTGGTTCCTCTGCATGCTGCGGCCTTTCCGAAACAATCACATGAATCCACCACGTAGAAGACTAAACTCTCTTTAAAAGTCAACTTCAGCCAGGACTGACACCCTGAGCGTGCGGCATTCATCGCAGCAGATACTGCTGATGATCACTGTGGCTTCGTGAATAAGAGCCTGGGGACACCAGGAGGGCTTCTCCTATGACACGCACACACAAACACACATGCACACACGTACATATGCACACAAATGCACACGTACACACACATTCATGCACATGCACACACACTCATACACATACAAGCATGCACACGCATGCACACGCACACACATGCACTCATACACATACACACAAACACATGCACACACACATGCACTCCTAGACATATACACGCACATGCAACTCGCACACATACACACACGCACTCATATACATACACACACAAACACAAACACTGTCGCCTCCAGGGAAAATGCTTCGGGAGCCACCTCTATTTCTATGTCCCACTTGTATGTGTGGATTCCAAAAATCTCTTCTAAGCCCAGGGTCAATCTTGTTTAGACGCTGGCCAAGGAGGTGGGGGACAAAACCAGTGGGACCCAAAGATTCCAATGTGCTGGAACTTGATGCCAATGTCAGCCTCAACACTTTCACCCTGACAGCAGAAGTGGCGGCTCCTCCCTCCACCTGTGCCCTGACACTGCCGCCAGTCTAACTTCCGCCACCCTCCCTGCCTGCGACTCACCTGAGCCCAGAACCGCGCCCCCTGCACCCACCCGACACACTCGGGTAGTGCCCCCGTTTGCGTTATCTCTTGCTCTGTAACAAACAACCATTTTATTATTTCTTATGATTCACTGGGTCAGGAACATGGTCAGGACACTGGTAACAGTTCATTCCTCCTCCACATGAAGTCCACCGGGGCTGGGCCATCCAGGCTGGCTGGTTCACTCGCAGGTGTGATGATCAGGCTGAGATAACTGGAATAGTTTGCCAAGGGGGCCTCAGTTCTTGCTGCCGCCCTGTCCCCTGCTTCTCCCTCTCCATTTGGCCTCTTCACAAGGGTCTCTCTGGATGAAGAATAGGCAAGAAGAAGGAAGTGAGAGCTGCCAGATCTCTTAGGCCTGGGCTTAAGCATCCCTCCTGTGTCTGGAACCCCTGGCACACTAACCTAGGGAAAGGCTCACTCTTCTTACTCACTCCACTACCTGGCCCACCTCAGTGACCTCAGAGGGGTCTGCTGAGCCTGGGGATGGGCAGTCGTCCCTGTCCCCTGCCTGTCCTGGAGGCACACTGGAAAGCCACAAATAGGCCTTTGTAGCAGCAAGAGGCAGCTGAGAAGCACCACTGCAATGTAGCCGTCACTCTTGGTGACTCCAGCTCTTCCCATTTTCGGCCCCTCCATCCAGATTTGGGTCCTGCAAGCTGATTCTCAAGTTTGGCCCCATTGATAAGAGCCAGAGGCATTGCTATTTTCTTTTCTTTTTCTTTCTTTCTTTTTTTTTTTTTTTTTGAGACAGTCTTGCTCTGTTGCCCAGGCTGGAGTACAGTGTCATGATCTTGGCTCACTGCAACCTCTACCCCCCAGGTTCAAGCAATTCTCCTGCCTCAGCCTCTCAAAGTGCTAGGATTACAGGCGTGAGCCACCACACCCAGATGGCATGCTGTTTTCCTTGTGGCAATTTCAAGTCAAGTCAAGACTGATTCAGGGTCTTCCTGTTGATATAAGGGTGTGAGGAAGATGGTGTGGCAGGTGCTGCAAGAGGCTGACCTCATAAGAGTGGTATGAATCATTCAGACAATACTTCTGCCTTGTTATATTGGTCAAAGCCAACCGTAGGCCTGCCCACATTCAAGGGAAGGAATATGAGTCTACCTCAGCCTGCTCCTGACTCAGTTCTGTTTGCCTCAGAACTCAGCTACTCTCCCTTGGGATTCGCTGCATCTCAACTGCCTCTATCCTCCCCAGTCATGGTAATCATTCACTCGCCCATTCATTCATTCAACAAATATTAATTGAGCATCTACCCTGTGCCTGATACTATGCTAGGCACTGAATATGTAGCAGTAAACCAGGTGGCATAAGACTGTCCCCAGGGAGCTTCCATCTTAAAGAAGGAGAAAGAAAATAAAGACATAAATGAGGACACTCTACGTGGTGTGTCAGGCATGATATGTGGGCTCATACCTGCAATTCCAGCACTTTGGGAGGCCAAGGTGGGAGGATCGCTTGAGCCCAGGAGTTTGAGACTAGCCAGGACAACGTAACAAGACCTTGTCTCTATGAGAAAAAAAAAATAGCCAGGCATGGTGGCATGTGCCTGTGGTCCCAGCTACTCGGGAAGCTGAGGTGGGAGACCAGGAGGTGGAGGCTGCAGTGAGCTATGACCTTGCTACTGCACGCCAGCCACTCCAGCCTGGATGAGAGAGTGAGACACTGTCTCAAAAACAAAAACAACGCAAAGTAGAAAACATGGATAAGGAGTGGTAGAGACGGGGTTGGACCTGCAATTTGAAATAGATGGTTAGGGGATGCGGAACAAGCCAGCCACATGGCTTTCTGGATAAGGGTGTCCCCTGTAGGGCAGGGAAATGTGCGAAAGCCCTGAGCAGCAGGGCCTGTGCAAAGGGTTCAGGATCCAGGAGGACAAGGCAGAGCAGGGGAAGAGGTGTAGTCAGATGACGTGGGGCCCGGGGGAAAGACTTGGGGTTCACTCTGAGTGAGATTACCGGCCAATAAGGGATTTGGGCAGAGGAGCAACAGGATTTGACTAAGGCCAGCAGTCAGATGTAAGCTATGGATTCGTGCATCTGCTTTGTGCGCAAACCACCAATTTCCTGGGTAAAACCATTAGCATTAGAGGCTAGAGCCGTGAAGCTGAACGTATGCTTTCACTGAATAATTCCATGCCTGGGAATTCAACCTGGGGAGAGAATTTAATAAAACAGTATTCTTCAGGAGTCTCAAGTTTTCAATGAGAATTTCTTAAATTTTGTGTTTTTAACAATAACCTTTTAAAATAATGGTGAACATATATACCACTGTTTAGTCAATTACCTTATATCTCAATACCACATTTAATTCCAGCAGCAAAGTCAGGTAGTATTGCTTTAATTGCAACGAGCTGAGCTAATATGGGAAGAATGCAGTAGGGTGGTAGAGAAGAGTGGCGAGTTCATTGTTATTACCTGCCTAGCCCTCAAGAACGCCCGCCATCCGATGAGTTCCTCTATCTACGCCATGAGGAGCAGCTGGATTTCAGCCCAGCGTTCTCTATCTTAGCAAAGTTGTTGGTTTTAACCCTGTGTTTTGAAGTTGTGCTTTGATTTAATTAGCAATTTCATTTTGATGGTACAATTATATCAGTTATACCCCTTCTACTTAGTTTTATGTCTATAATATTATAATTAAACATTATTTAATTCAACATTGAAGGGCAGTGAAATAATTATTTCCTTTTTAAAGACATCTGAGTGTTACTCGAGTGTGCACACACTGGAATAACGAATAGCGTGGAGCATGGGATAATTCAAAACAGCCTTTCTGGTGCTCCATCCCCAGTCGCCCACTCAGGAAGGGCTGAACATTCCTTGGCTGCCGCAAGGGTCAGGGAGGCCATCAAGGTAGCAAACAGCTAGTCAGGACCTGCCCAGGCCATTCATGGTGGTCACCAGGGCTCCTCCATGCACAGGCCCTGACAGGATGGTCCAGCCAGGATTCAGAGTTCAGTTCATTTATGCTGGTGGTGAGCACACTGCGGGGGAACAGCAGGCAGGGCTGCGTCCAAAAAAGTTTTCTAGCTCTTAGGCTCTGGGCATACAGTCACTCACTCTTTCTTCCTTCCTTCCTTCCTTCCTTCCTTCTTCCTTCCTTCCCCCTCTCCCCCGCCATTCCTTCCTTCCTTTCTTCCTTCCTTCCATCCTTCTTCCTTCCTTCCCCCTCTCCCCCACCATTCCTTCCTTCCTTTCTTCCTTGCTTCCTTCTTTCCTTGTTTCCTTGTTTCCTTCCTTCCTTCCCTCCCTCCCTCCCTTCCTTCCTTTATTTGTTAGAGACAGAGTCTCACTTTGTTGCCCAGGGTGGTCTCAAACTCCTGAGCTCAAGCAATCGCCTGCCTCAGCCTCCAAAAGTGCTGGGATTACAGGCATGAATCACCTTTTTTTTCCTTTCTTTTTTTTTTCTAGACGGAGTTTTGCTCTTGTCACCCAGGCTGTAGTGCAGTGGTGTGATCTTGGCTAACTGCAACTTCCACCTCCCGGGTTCAAGCGATTCTCCCACTTCAGCCTTCCATATAGCTGTAATTACAGGTGCCCACCACCCACGCTCAGCTAATTTTTGTGTTTTTAGTAGAGACGGGGTTTTGCCATGTTGGCCAGGGTGGTCTCAAACTCGCGACCTCAGGTGATCTGCCTGCCTTGGCCTCCCAAAGCTGGGATTGCAGGCGTGAGCCACCGTGCCCAGCCATGCGCTCTTGATCATCACTCACACTGTCTGCCAGGTGACCCCAGTCATCACCTCTGTACCACCTCCTCCAAGTACCTTTCCAGCTCCCCTGACTGGCAGGGCCATGAGAAGTCAACACCCCTCGCTCCTCCATGTCACCCTGCCTCCATTCCTAGTGTCTGCTGCTAAGGCACATCCTTCCTGCCAGAGCGAAGTTTGCCTAATCCTGTTGCTTTCATACTTTCTTTATCTACCAGCAGAGTGTAACATGACAGAGGTTCCTGACCAAGCGTGTGCACAGAATCTCATCTTTCTGTGGTGAGACCCTCATCCATAGTAGGTTTGCCAGGATTCACCTGACACTTGCTCCCAGGCCTGATTCAGTAAATGCCCTTCCTGCTCGCTGATCCCCAGATCCTGGGAATCTGGGCCTTGAGGCAATCACTTCTAGAATACAGGAAACCAAATTCTAGACAAAGCGTCTGTCTCCAGCCATTTTCCAGTCATCTCATCAGTTCCTGGTGGGGCGCAGTGGCTCACACCTGTAATCCCAGCACTTTGGGAGGCCGAGGTGGGCAGATCATGAGGTTAGGAGATAGAGACCATCCTGGCTAACACGGTGAAACCCTGTCTCTACTAAACATACAAAAAATTAGCCAGGTGTGGTGGCAGGCACCTGTAGTCCCAGCTACTCGGGAGACTGAGGCAGGAGAATTGCTTGAACCCGGGAGGCAGAGGTGGCAGTGAGCCTGCACTCCAGCCTGGGCGACAGAGCGAGACTCTGTCTAAAAAAAAAAATAAAAATCATCTCAACAGTTCCTGTGGGAACATGAAAACCGTCTGTAGAGGGCACTGTATATTTTAATGCCAAGTACATGATTCAGTTAAATAAATCCAACATCCACTCCACTCAACAGCTGTTTTCTGGGTGTTTGCGATATGTCAGGAGCTCTGACACACATGAGCCAGTGTATCAGGACACAATGGGGCGATACTCCCAGGGGGCGTGGAAGCCACCTCCGCGTCAGGCAGTCTCCCGACTGTCGCTCAACCCCTCTTTGGTGCTTTGATAGAAGAAAACAAAGTTGAGCATGAAACGCTATAGGGAACCGCTGGGGTTCTTTAGTAAGAGCTTAAATCCTCTGCCTGAAGATGCAAGTGCGTATTGGTGAAGTGTTTACTTTGCTACAATTCCAAAGAAGAAAATCTCAAGTCTCTTATGCTACAAATTGGGGAATGAAACAGTGCAGAGCAGGCCAAACTTTTCTCATAGAGTAACACTTCCATCTTGTGGCCTTTCAGGGTATTCCAAGTGGATCCAACTACCTGCTATTTTGTGACTCTGGGTACAATAAATCAGATCTGAGACAGAACTTGAGAGGTCCTCTGATTCGGTCCTCTGCCTTCACCCAGACTTGAAGCTCCACTATTAGCTCCATGATTTCCTCATAGTAACAGTCCAGAGACGTGAAGAGACTTGGCCGAGGCCACCCAGCTAATGTGCACAGTCTTATACCTGAGACTCACTGCAACCCACTTGTCACTCTTTAGGAAGAGAAAAAAACTTCCTCAAACAAAATCCGACTATAAAACAGATGAAAGCAGAGGGAGTCCCAGTAGAGACTGCAGAAGGACCCACCCTTCCCAGCAGCTTCACTGAGCACGCCGTGGAAACCACAGTCTTATGCCAAGGGATGCTGCTTCTTTGGGGAATGGAACATCATTGTGGCAGTCTGGAAAGCCCCGTAGGACAATAGCATTCCCTTCCGAGTAGCTTATTGCTTCGATCAGTTTAGGTTCTGGCCAGGTAAATATCTTTTATTAAAACACATTTTACACCTCTCATGGCCGAATAAATGGCCGCATAGGCCAAGGGTGCGGCCCCTTGAGTGCTGATGACAGAAGCCAGCTGGATTTCCGGGTCAGGTGGGGACTTGGAGAACTTTTTCTGTCTTACAAGAGGATTGTAAAATGCACCAATCAGCACACTATAAAATGGACCAATCAGTGCTCTGTAAAATGGACCAATCAGCACTGTAAAGTGGACCAATCAGTGCTCTGTAAAATGGACCAATCAGCACTGTAAAGTGGACCAATCAGTGCTCTGTAAAATGGACCAATCAGCACTCTGTAAAATTGACCAATCAGCAGGACATGGGCAGGGACAAATTAGGGAATAAAAGATGGCCACCGCCCAGCGAGCAGGGGCAACTTGCCGGGGGTCCACTCTGAAGTTGTGTAGTCGTTGTGCATTTGCTCTTCATGGTAAATCTTGCTGCTGCTCAGTCTTTGGGTCTGTGCCCAAAGTGAGTGTTACAGCTTTAAGAGCTAGCTGTAACACTCACTGGGAAGGTAGGTCCGTGGCTTCATTCTTGAAGCCAGCGAGGCCAAGAACCCACCGGAAAGAACCAACTCCGGACACACTAGAACCCTCAATTGCTGGGACCCAGTCCCGGGAGGGCAGAGAGCCGAAGCGCCGCAGGCTGCCGGGACTAGGACAAGCTTACATCCACTTAGGCGCTCAACAAGTAATTATCAGGCTCCTTCTACGTATCACACCCTTAAACAAGATCGACAAGACCCTGGTCTCACAAAGCTTCCGTGCAGATTGGAGGAGCCGGGCGATCGCAAAGAAATAAGGGAGTAAGATCGTTTCTGATAGGGCCTGGGATGTGGGGAGCGATGATAGAGTGTCTGCTCTCAGGAGAGGCCTTGGAGCTGATCTTGAAGTGTGAGGAGGAGTCGGTTGGAGAAAGAGGGAAAGAACAGGCCGAGCCGAGCCAGCACCGGGAGTAGCCAGAGGCAGGAAGGAGAGAGCTAGCACTCGAGGTCAGAGGAAGCGCAACGTGGCACCGCCCCGCTCGCTGCGCTTTTTCTCCTTCCAGGAGGCGGCGCTGGTACACCGACTGACCCGGCAGTTCCCCAGCAGCGCCGGGGATTTCCTGCCTGCCGCATCACCCGGTTCAGTTCAGAGTCTCCAAACCTGCAAGGCAAAGTGAAGATGGTCAGTGGAGACAGTGTAGGATGGGAAGGGTGGAAGCTGAGGAGCCTCTAGAACGTCCAAAGTCATCAGTGGTACCTCTTGTTTCATTGTTCATGTAGTCGGCTTGTATGTGTGTGTACATATTTTAAACTTTTTATTACGTAAAATTTCAATCGCAAATTGCAATTAGAGATAAAAGGTCTATGATACCCATGTACCCATCACCCACATCAATAACTATCAACTTCAGTCCTCAGTTCATCTACTCCCTCTTCATTCATTTATTTAAAAAACAAAAAACAAAAAACCTTTCACCAACATTTTTAAAAGCAAATCCAAGACATTGACTCTCTTCTCCTGTAAATACCTCAGAGTATATCTCTAGCAGAATTATTTTTTAATTTAACATATCCACAATACCATTGTCATAACAAACTAATAACCCCTTAATGTATTCTAATTGTATATATTTGTTTTTAAATATTTTATCTTCAAAATAATTCCAGACTTCCACAGAAGTTTTTGTTTTGTTTTTTGTTTTTGAGACAGAGTCTTACTCTGTCGCCCAGGCTAGAGTGCAATGGCATGATTTTGGCTCACTGCAACCTCTGCCTCCTGGGTTCAAGCAATTCTCCTGCCTTAGCCTCCCGAGTAGCTGGGACTGCAGGCACGCGCCACCATGCCCGGCTAATTTTTGTGTTTTTAGTAAGGAGTTTCACCATGTTGGCCAGGCTGATCTTGAACTCCTGACCTCGGGAGAGTTGCCACGCCTGGCCCAGAAGTTATTTGAAGTTTCCATGTCTTATTTGGGAGCCTCACCTTAAGATCGCGTTCCAGGAATAAAATGTTAGATCACAGATTTAGTAAGTTAGCCCTTGAAAGTAGACTATCAGGCCAGGCATGGTGCACGCCTGTAATCCTGGCACTTTAGGAGGCTAAGGCAGCAGGATCGCTTGAGCCCCAGGAGTTTGAGACCAGCCTGGGCAACATGGTGAGATCCCGTCTCTACAATAAAAAATACAAAAATTAGCCGGTGTGCTGGTGTACACCTGTGGTCCCAGCTACCTGGGAGGCTGGGTGGGGGGATCGCTTGAGTCCAGGAGGTTGAGGCTGCAGTGAGATATAATGGCGCTACCACACTCCAGCCTGGGTGACAGATTGAGACGCTGTCTCAAAAAATTTTTTTTTAAAAATGGCTATCAAATAAACCATTCCTTATGCTAAATAAACATAAAAGGTTAATAAAAATAAGCTGGGCGCGGTGGCTCACGCCTGTAATCCCAGCACTTTGGAGACCGAGGTGGGCAGATCACCTGAGGTCAGGAGTTTGAAACCAGCTTGGCCAACATAGTGAAACCCTGTCTCTAATAAAAATACAAAAATTAGCCAGGCGTAGTGGCTCGCACCTGTAATTCCAGCTACTCGGGAGGCTGAGGTAGGAGAATCACTTGAACCCAAGAGGCAGAGGTTGCAGCGAGATGAGATTGGTACATTTAATGTATTTTATATTTAATATATATTAAATATAACATTGGTATTAATATATTTAATATATTAAATGTAATTCAATACTGATTTTAATATATTGAACTTAATATTATTCACCATGCCTCTGACTTAGAGCTATTTTTGTTTTTGCATACAAATACCATCATGTTTGTAATAATTTGTACCTTACTATTTCATCATAACATTTTTTCATACAGTCCCTTTCAATGGCAGAAAAAAAGCCATCCTGAAAATGTGCCATCATTTATTGATTAAAAATCTATTTAGCTATTTCCAATGCCTGATGACTGAAAGCAACATCTTGGCATATCATGATGCAGGGTTTATATAAGAAATTCAATTCCGGGCAGGCCTTCCAAAGCCCTTTGGAGGCCACTAGGAAGGAGTGTGCTGCATTCGGAGGTCCAGGAAACCACGGGCAGAGCATGGGGCAGGGGTCGGGATGCAGCCCAGGCTGGAAGGAGGAGCAGCGGCTGGTCCACCTGGGACCCTGTGCCACGTCTTAGGGAGAATTGCTTTGAGCATATGCATTTGCTAAAAGTCCTCCTAAAGAACATATCCTTTAGGCCGGGCGCGGTGGCTCAAGCCTGTAATCCCAGCACTTTGGGAGGCCGAGACGGGCGGATCATGAGGTCAGGAGATCGAGACCATCCTGGCTAATACGGTGAAACCCCGTCTCTACTAAAAAATACAAAAAACTAGCCGGGCGAAGTGGCGGGTGCCTGTAGTCCCAGCTACTCGGGAGGCTGAGGCAGGAGAATGGCGTGAACCCGAGAGGAGGAGCTTGCAGTGAGCTGAGATCCGGCCACTGCACTCCAGCCTGGGTGACAGAGCAAGACTCCGTCTCAAAAAAAAAAAAAGAACATATCCTTTGTCTCTGTGGAGGGACACTGATATGTGGTACCTCAATTTAGCATTACTTAATTAATATAGGTAAGAATGCCAGAAAATATAGCTTACTTCAGTATCAAAAGTCAAAAAGGAAAATACAACAAATGTTACAGTGGAACACTGCTCATCTAAACAGTTGGATTGGGGAAATTTCTGTAAATCCTTGCAGCTGTCATGATGTTGTCTGAGACCTCAAGAATAAAGCACAAGAGACACAACACAGGCCGCGCACATCTCTGTGCCAAGCCAGTCATATCAGGTCTCCCTCCATGGTTATGCGACAGGTTCTTACCCCGACATATGCATTTGTGTGTACACACATGCACACACCCGCCACAGGAACTCCCCATCACACCCGTGCAGTCCTAGAGCTGTGCCTTTAAAAGCGAACATAGACAACAAGAAAGGCTCCTACAGAGAAACCCTGTGGCTTTTCTCTGTAAATTTTATTATAGTTTGAGTTTAAGAATCTGCATCTGGGACCAGGCGCGGTGGCTCACACCTGTAATCCCAGCACTTTGGGAGGCCAGGCGGGTGGGTCCCGAGGTCAGGAAATCGAGACCATCCTGGCTAACACAGTGAAACCCCGTCTCTACTAAAAATACAAAAAATTAGCCAGGCATGGTGGCAGGTGCCTGTAGTCCCAGCTACTTGGGAGGCTGAGGCAGGAGAATGGCGTGAACCCGGGAGGCAGAACTTGCAGTGAGCCGAGATCGCACCACTGCACTCCAGCCTGGGCAACAGAGCGAGACTCCGTCTCAAGAGGAAAAAAAAAAAAAAAAAAGAATGTGCATCTGGTAGAAAAGCTGGAAATAGAAATACCCGTTCAAAAGTGACTTTCCACAATCCAAAATATGTACTTTCTCCTTAAGCCCACTTAGAGAGGCAAGATATGTATGGAGAAGATTTTCTTTATTAAATGCTTGAAAGTTTTGGTGTTTTTAAAATGATATCCCATTTTTTCTCCCTTTCACTTGAGCAGATAAATTCTCATAACATAACCAGCTCATCTGCCTGGGTTGGAATCCTAGCTGTGTCACTTACTAGCTGTGTGATGTTGAACAAATTACTACACTTCTCTATAATGTCAGTTTCATCTATAAGACAAGGATAACAATGATAATGCCTATCTGATTGTGTTGTCATGAGAATTAAATGAGTTTACACATATAAACCCTTAGAACTGTGTCTGGCACATAAAATTTCTTAATAAATATTTTCCATTATTATTACAGCTCGTATTTTTGTCAAACTAACCAGTGTCTTTTAAAAAGACAAAAAAGCTTTATTTTATCTTGATTATAATTATAGGCCAAGCACAGTGACTTACACCCTGTAATCCAAGCACTTTGGAGGCAAAGGCAGGAGGATCACTGGAGCCCAGGAGTTTGAGACCAACCTAAGCAACATAGGGTAGACCCCATCTCTACAAAAAAATTAAAAATTAGCCAGGTGTGGTGGCACGCGCTTGTGGTCCCAGCTACTCAGGAGGCTGAGGCAGGAGGATTGCTTGGGCACGGAAGGTCGAGGCTGCAGTGAGCCATGATCATGCCACACTGCACTCCAGCCTGGGTGACAGACTGAAACCCTGTCTCAAAAAAAAAAAAAAAAGAAAAAAGAAAAAAAGACTGCATACTCTGAGCCTGAGAGCCCGATAACTTTTTGGACACAGCCCTGCCTGCTGTTCCTCCACGGTGTCCTCACCACCAGCATAAATTAACTGGTCAGTCAGCTCATGTACCCTGGTGTGGTTGTACCTGTTGTTAAACTTTTAAAAATGGTTTTCAAATAGCTGCCCACCCCAGCCTGCCCCCGGTGTTCTGGCCCTTCCCGGGGTCTCCAGATCTGCCCATGGCCCAGCAACTAAAGGGTTTACACCTGGTGCAGCAGGTGGACAGGCGGCCTCTGCAATGGGGGCTGCAGCTGTTCCGAGCAGCCAAGGCTCAGGCCAGAGCAGCCGCTAGAGATTTAGGTCCTCTTCTTGGGTGAAGAGGGAGAGAAAATGAAAGCATAGAGAGCTTTTCATTTTCACACATAAAGACTGAATTTCTTTATAAATGTTTCCTATCATTATTATTATAGGTAATATTGATTTCAAATTAGCCATTCTCCTTTTTTAAAATAGAAAGAACTTTATTTTATCCCAGTTAGAGCTGTAATACATGTGTTGTATTAAACATTCAAATGAAATAGGAATATTTGCCTGTGGGGAGAATGTCTGTGGTGGCGTCTGGTGACAGCTCTGCTACAGAACTGAGACGCCCACCTCGCACGGTGCCTGGGAGCCAGGCCAAGCTAACCTGGAGGTCGTCCCTGTCAGTCATCTCCGGTACAAAGGAGGAAGAGGTGACCCAGGGTGGAACAACAGATGGTGCATGTTCCAGACAGGCTGCTTTTTGTCTGCCCGTCCCAGGACAGGGCAGGGCCCCCGCCAGCTCTGCTTAGGCCTTTAGAAGACTTCAAGGGGAAAAAGACTTTACTGGCCCAACGGCTGGGAAAACTGTGCAGGGGAATATCAGATCATTTCTAAATGTTATCTTGAAAAGAAAAGAAAGAGGCTTTATTAAGAAACATTCCCGCTGGTGTCTGCCTCCCAGAGCCCTGCACCTTCCACTCCCTGCTCTAGAAAGAGAAACCACTGATGCATTTAGTTCCTGCCAAGGAGAAAAGCATCCCATGATCTTCAGCCAGAAATTCCCCTGGGCCACATGAAATCAGACTATCCACGTCTGTTTTGTAAGTGGCTTTGAAGTTGAGACATAGTGGGCGTATTTCCACGTAAATGAATATAGGAACACCACCAGCTGCAGTGGCTACATGGGATTCCACTGTACGGAGGGAGCATAACTTATTGAGCCAGTTGTTTACAAAATTGCTGCAGGGCACATCCATATAGTTAAATCTTTGTGAAATTTTCCAAGGGATAGTTTCCTGGAGTGGATGGCTGAGACTTCAGCTCCAGGGCCTGTGTGCTCACCACTAGCTATGCTTCAAAGAAGGTGAAGACACTTGGGGGTGGGGGGCAGGAATTCGGGAGGTAGGCAGGAATTTGTGGGAGTGGGTGACTGTTTAAGAAACAAATCCTGGGCCAGGCATGGTGACAGCACTTTGGGAAGCTGAGGCAGGAGGATCACTTGAGCCCAGGAGTTCCAGACCAGCCTGGGCAAGATAGGGAGACCCCATCCCTAAGAAAAACTAAAAAGTCAGGCATGGTGGTGTTCACCTGTAGTCCCGGCTACACGGAAGGCTGAGGTGAGAGGATCGCTTGAGCCCAGGAGATTGAGGCTGCAGTGAGCTGTGATCTCGCCACAGAACTCCAGTTGATGTGACAGAGCAAGACTCTGTCTCAAAAAGAGAGAGAGAGAAAGAACAAGAGAGAAAGAAAGAAGGGAGGGAGGCAGGCAGGCAGCAAGGAAGGAAGGAAAGGAAGGAAGGAAGGAAGGAAGGAAGGAAGGAAGGAAGGAAGGAAGGAAGGAAAATAAATCCTGGGGCTGGGTACAGTGGCTCATGCCTGTAATCCCAGCACTTTGGGAGGCAGAGGCGGGTGGATCACCTGAGGTCAGAAGTTCGAGACCAGCCTGACCAACATGGTGAAACCCCGTCTCTACTAAAAACACAAAACTTAGCCGGGCATAATGGCGGGCGCCTGTAGTCCCAGCTACTCAGGATGCAGAGGCAGGAGAATTGCTTGAACCCAGGAGGCAGAGGTTGCGGTGAGCCAAGATCACACCGCTGCACTCCAGCCTGGGAGACAGAGAAAGACTCCGTCTCAAAATAAATAAACAAATAAAATAAAATAAAACGAAATCCTGGAGGATTTGTTCCTGGGACCCAGTATTGTGGCTGCTTGTCCCAGACAAGAAGCCAGAAGAGCCGCTCCCCCTAGAGAGGCTAGGACAGAGGATTCCTTGCCAGGGCCCTGAGGGTGCAGAGAGAGGTCTGTCGTGCTGCCTCTGTCACGCCTTCTCACTCCACCCCCACCCGGCCCAGGCATCCTGGGAGTCAGAGGAAGTTGCTGACCTGTCCCCTGGGGGAATAATTGTATTAGTGATAAGGTGGCCTCTGGCAGCTTAGTCAGCAGATTCAGGGCTTTGGGCTGAGTAATCCTTTGGCGTCTGCCCCAGCAGCTGGTGATCACAGATCGGGGAGACCCCCCCAGCCCCCAGGCCCTGCTGGGCTTTGGTTTCCTCTCCCCCAGCACAGTGCACAGGGCACGGCTCTGGCTGGCCTGACCTGCCAAAGAACCCAGGGCCCGCCTCAGAGAGGATTTCGGCTGGCATCCACGTGATGGAGTGACAGAATACAGTCAAAATAAACAGCGTAAAAAGGGGCAGGTCAAACACTGCAGGGGGCTTTCATTTGGATGGGATTAGGTTTCTTGTGTGGCTTTGCTTGTTTTGTTTTTGCCTTTTTAGGTAATACATAGCCACTATAGAATATAGGGAAATACAGACAAGTTTGAAAACAGATTCTCTGTCCATTAAGTGCCTTGGGATCCTCATCCCCAGCTAACCTGAAACTCTAAGCCTGTTCCCTGGAATCTTCCATCTGGATGGAGGAGAGAAAGTTGACCTGGAGTGAGGTTCAACATAAGGACAAGATCTGCACCCGAACAAGCTCTCCCTCAGAGAGCACAGGAGGCCTGAGGAGTCAGGGCAGGCAGCCTGGAGGAGGTGAGCCCTGGACTGGCCTTCAGGGATGGGAAGGGTCTGGGCAGATGGAGCAGGAGGGGCAAAGCCAGCCCAGCTCAGCGGCCACCCCTGTACCTGCTGCCCCTGAGAAAAGGAAGCACTCTCCTCCAACAGCCCTGCCCCTGCCTCCTCCCTTCCGTCTACCCTTTCCCCTTCAGTTCACCTCCTTCAATCCCACCACAACCACCCAACGGGACACCATCCTACCCATTCCAGAGCGCATGAAACTGAGAGGCAGAATAACTTCCCCAAGCCCACACAGCCAGGCTCTGAGAGGAGGGGTGCTGGCCCCAGCCTGCCCTTAAGCCCTGGCTCTCTGCAGGCGGGAGCAGCCCCTCCTCTCCTGCCGGCTGCTGCCCCCTCAAGCCTGCAGGTGTCTCTCCAGAGAAGCTGGGGATGGGGCAGGGTTCGAGGTACACCCACCTCACCTCTCTTCCTGGCTCTTTCTCCTCTGTAGCTCTCATTTTAAAAGGAACCACATTCCTGAAATATTTTTCTTTAAATATCTCAATTTGTGAGAGAAAAGAAATCTTTCCTTAATGTTACCCCCCCTGCCACCCCTCAGCCCCATCTCCTTCCCTCATAGCCACGCTCCCTCCCCACCACCAGGTCTCCTGAATCATGTTCCCTCCCAGGGCACCAGCTCCTCCTGCTGCTGAAACTCAAGGAGGCGGCTGCCCCTCCTGGGAGGGTGTCCTGGGGCAAAGCCGAGTGTGGTGCCAGGCCCAGTCCGAAATCCTCATGTGCATCCCCAGCCTCCTCCACCACTCACTAGCTGTGTGGCCTGAAGCAAATTACTTAACCTCTCTGACTCTGTTTTTCCTCACCCATGAGTTGAGGCTAGTAAGGACAGCTCCTTTACAGGGCTGCTGTGAGGTTTAAAGGATCTGTGTAAGAATTCAGCATGCTTGCTTTCTGCATGACACGGAACACTTGCGTGGTGACGCCACCATTGCTGATTCCTCCTCGTCCCTGGCTCCCGCGACAGCGCAGCGCTGTCCTGAGTTTCCGTCTCGTCTCTGATGCACCTTTGTCATCAGCTTGTCCTTGGCTGCTGATAAGACACCAGAGTCTTAGGCCCTTGAGCTCAGCCTTAGGCATTTTCAAACCTGCACGCATTTGCTCCAGGCAGCTCCCCAATCCTGGGGTTACTACCTTTGTGCAGATAAATTGGGGGTGGGTTGGTCTGGGGCATGTGGAGCTGGACTCCACAGTGGAAGTGATGTGAAGTGGCCGTGGAAGCTGTGAGGATGTGTGAGACTGCCCGAGGAGAGAGCGGGAAGGGCTGCTGGGACCAGCCTCTGGGTACGTGGAGGCGATGACAAGTTCAAGACAAAGACCCGTGTTGTAGAAGAGATGGGAAAGAGCGGCTTCGGGAAGAAGGCAGTGGCCAGTCCAGTTCATGGAGGATGCCCTCAGCTTCGGTCTTAGGTGGAGCTGGAGACCTTGTCCTGAGGGGCTTTTTGGCAGAGGAGGCAGGGAGGGGTGAGGACGGAGGAGAGGAGGACAGGTGAGAGCACCCGGCCCGGTGGCCTCGATCTTCTGAGGCCCCAGAAAGCGGATTACCCTGCAAAGCCCCTCGAGCTGACTTCCCAAATCCCCAATTGTGCTTCTCTGTCACAGGGAGGGTTAACCCCACTTACATAAGGGCTAGGCCCCGCCCCCTGTCCCCTTAACTCCGTGATCCTTCTAGAAGCTTCACGCTCTGCCCGCTTCCCCTTGGGGTCTAAAGCTGGACCAACCCCACCCCAGCTCACCCAGAGGTGAGCTCTGGTCTGCTGGGAACAAGTGGTCCCTTCCAGGACAGCATAGGCTTTCAGCTCTGTCCCGGGCAGAGAGGGGGCCGGCAGGTGGGGCTGGGGGCAGAGGAGCAGGCAAGAAAAGGCTGCTGAGTGTGATCTTCTCAATAACCCCAAGAATAGTAACAATATCAACTGCACGCACCATTTATTAGGTTCTCACTGAGTACCAGGCGCTGAAACATGTTTCCTGAACCACTGTCTTTAGTTCCTCAACTATACCCATAGGACAGGTGCTTTCCTCATCCTGTTTTACAGGTGAGGAACTGAAGTTTGGACAGGTTGAGTCACTTTCTCAGGGACACAAGGCTGGCTGGTGATGGAGAAGGGACTTAAACCTGGGTCTGCCTCTGCTCTCTCCACACTCCCTGCGGGGGCCCGGGGCTTGCTATAAGACAAGGATGTCAGATAGGTTCCTCCTTCCCTCTCCTTCCCACAGGAGCAGAGGCATCGCTGGGCCTGAGCTGGGAAGGCTGGGCCTGGGGGCAGTGCAGGGGCTGGCGTGGCAAGAGGCCGGCGGGGAGCTGTGAGGCTGAGTTCGGGGGTAAGGGGAGGCCTCCTGAGAGCCCGTGGCCAGGCTTAAGGTGGGTATGTCCTCACCGGCTCTTGTCCTGCAGGCCTGACTCTCCAGGCGGGTGAGGAAAGAGCCTGCCAGCTCCTCTTCTGCTCCCTCACAGGCCTGAAGGAGACCCCCCAGATGGAGCTCCGAGCCTCTTTCCTCCAGGCCAGCCTCAGACCCTACGGGGGACAGTTCTGGGAGCATCCTCTGTGCCAGGCGTCTGGGGACTGCTAGCCTTCTGGTGGGGGCCGGATCCTCAAATTGTGAGCCTGAAGCAGTCTCTTTCCAAGGGATTGGAGTGAGAAACTCGGGGGGCAGAGCCAGAGCTACCTAGGACCCAAGGGGAGTGTCTCAGGCAGGACCCGCACAGGCACAGGCACGCACACTGGCCACACACTTGCCTTCGGACGTGTGCCAAGCAGCTCAAAAGAATTTAAAGTCCAGCCAGGCACGGTAGCTCACGCCTGTAATCCCAGCACTTTGGGAGGCTAAGGCAGGCAGATCACTTGAGGTCATGAGTTCCAGACCAGCCTGGCCAACATGGCAAAACCCCATCTCTACTAAAAATACAAAAAACTTAGCCAAACGTGGTGGCAGGCGCCTGTAATCCCATCTACTCGGGAGGCTGAGGCAGAAGAATCGCTTGAACCCGGGAGGCAGAGTTGGCAGTGAGCTGAGACCACGCTACTGCACTCCAGCCTGGGTGGCACAGCGAGACTCTGTATAAAAAAAAAAAAAAAGATTTAAAGTCCTTGGGAGAAGTGGAGTCCATACATCTCTTCAAGATGTGGCATGGAATGGTGAACATCTGAGCACATAGGGCAGGAGGGCCCCGGGGGACCTTGGGCAGCCCAGGAACCAGCATGGGGTAGCAGGACTGACCGGCTCCCAGGGCACCTTGGTAATGCTGCAGGTGTGGCCGACTGATCCCCTATGGAGACAGTAAAGATTAAGAGGATCATAAACTGCATCCAGCGGCTGCCCCGGGAGAAATCTCCTCAAGCCAGAGCCTCTGCTGCGAGGGGCTTCGGAACCTTGGGGCAGCTCCTGAGTTCAGACAGAGTTCAGGCAGGAAGACAGAGAGGCGGAGACCCATAGAGAGACACAGAGACAGGGAGAGAGGCAAAGGCAGAGGGGGCTGCCACGGAGAGGTAGGAGCAGAGAGAGAAGAGAGACGGGCGCAGAGAGACAGAGGTTCATGGACTGAGGTAGAGGCTGGGCCCGGCTCAGCAACCCAGGCCTCCCACAGGCAGGCAGAGGCTGCCCTGGAACCCACCAACACCAGACCAACAGCTCTGATGAGCTCCACCGTGGCTGCAGCTGCGCCTGCAGCTGGGGCTGCCTCCAGGAAGGAGTCTCCAGGCAGGTGGGGCCTGGGGGAGGATCCAACAGGTATGGCTTCTCCTGGAGGTAGGGTCAGGTCTGGGCCCTTGGGGAGCAGGGTAAGGGCCAGAGGTTCCCAGGAACCATGGAAGGAGCCAGAGCAACTCAGACCCAGCCCCACCGGCTGTGGGCAAGGGTGGGGTAGCCTGCGGGCAAACCCAGATTCCTAGAAACACAGTGGGGTGGGGAGGGGGGTTGGGGGCGGGCAGGCTGCAGAGCCAGGACAGGACAGCCCAGCCGATGGGGAAGGAAAGAACAGAGAAGCGCCCTTAGGGCTTAACAGCCCAGAGGTCCCTAGTGGTGTTGACAAGAATGTTTCTGTGGGAGGACGCAGCCTGAAGCCACCCACAGAGAAGGGATGGGAGCTGGGGAAGTGGAGCCAGGGCTTGGACTCTTGCTGAAAATTCCACTCAGGGAGGAGAAAGGGCAGGGAATGGGGCTGGGGGCTGGGGTGTGGATGCACAATGAGGGAGACACTTCTCCGGATGGAAGAGTCACGCGTGGGTTCGTTCAAATGCGGGTGGACGGGGCCCGAGGACTGGGAAAAGGACCTGAGGGACGGAGGGGAGCGTACGGCCCTGCCCCCGCCCAGCCCTGCCCCCTGCCCCCTGCCCCCTGCCCCTCAGGCGTGAGCCCCTCGCTTCAGTGCCGCGTGTGCGGAGACAGCAGCAGCGGGAAGCACTACGGCATCTATGCCTGCAACGGCTGCAGTGGCTTCTTCAAGAGGAGCGTGCGGCGGAGGCTCATCTACAGGTGAGGGCGGTGGGCCCTGCTGGGCTCCTGCCCCTGAGGGGTTCTGGAGGGGTGAGGGGGCGTTCAGGGGAGGAGGGGCTTGGGCAAAAATGTCCAAAGCCATGGTTCAGGACCTGGGAGGGACACTGACCCCCGGGGTCTCGTCTTCGCCTGCAGGTGCCAGGTGGGGGCAGGGATGTGCCCTGTGGACAAGGCGCATCGCAACCAGTGCCAGGCCTGCCGGCTGAAGAAGTGCCTGCAGGCGGGCATGAACCAGGACGGTGAGGCAGGGCGCTGGCCCCGGGGGACGTGACAAGAGATGGGCAGCGGGACTGGCTGGCGTGTCGTTCTGACCCTTCCTGCCTCCCCAGCCGTGCAGAACGAGCGCCAGCCCCGAAGCACAGCCCAGGTCCGCCTGGACAGCATGGAGTCCAGCACTGAGCCCCCGCCGGAGCCCCTGGTGGCTCCCCCGACCCCGGCAGGGCCCAGCCCACGGGGCCCCACGCCCATGTCTGCAGCCAGAGCCCTGGGCCACCACTTCATGGCCAGCCTTATAACAGCCGAAACCTGTGCTAAGCTGGAGCCAGAGGATGGTAAGTGGGAGAGCGGCTGAGAGCACAGCAGGCTTGGCTACCCGGGTCACAGTGGGGCTGCAGCGCCTCGCCTTGATCCTCACTTCCCCGGGCCCCAAGCACTCCCTGCCACCTCCTGAGAAGCAGATGCTAAGATCACAACCTCCTCCTCCAACAGCTGATGAGAATATTGATGTCACCAGCAATGACCCTGAGTTCCCCTCCTCTCCATACTCCTCTTCCTCCCCCTGCGGCCTGGACAGCATCCATGAAACCTCAGCTCGCCTGCTCTTCATGGCTGTCAAGTGGGCCAAGAACCTACCTGTGTTCTCCAGCCTGCCCTTCCGGGATCAGGTACCGACCGGCCTGCCTGCTGGGGAGCTAGCCTGGGCTAGGGTCAGGCGGCCCACTCGAGTCACCCAGACAGGGCACACACATCCCCATGCCAGTATGAATGGAGGTGCACACAGCTTGGATGGTGATGGCTGGGGACACACACCTCTGAGCCAGCAGTGGCTGGGGTGCATCTCAGGGATGGTGACAGTGGGGGTGCATGCATCTCCGGCGCAGGGATGATGGTCGGGGTGCACCCCTAGGAGATGATGGTGGCCAGGGACCCACAGGGCCCAGGGTCTTCTTAAGTTCTGGAAGACCCTCAGGCCCTGCAGACATTCTGTGGGTGACAAGTGACCTACACACCCTGAACAGCCTGAGTGGCTGACTCTAGGCCCCCTTGGAGCACAGGTGCCTGTGACTTCAGGGCTTGCATTTTAGTCCAGTCTCTCTGGCTCTGGGCCATCCCTCTCAGCTTCTAAAGGGCAAGCAGATCTTTCGGGAAAGCCAGGAGGAGAGGCACGAGGAGGGTCTGAGGCCCTCAGCCAGTCTGTGTGCTGGGGTGGAGCAGCTCAGAAGAGTCAGGCCACGCCTCTTGAATACACTCAACTTAGGACACTCATGAGGCAAGTCTCTGAGGCTGCCCAACTTCAAATGGCTCTGGGCGTTCCTAAATGTCCCAGCTGCAGCGCTGGATGGAACCCAGTGTCTCGGATGGTAGGCAGCTGAGCCAGATGGTGCCAAATCCCAGAGCTCTGGGCCCCTGGCTGATGTCAGGAGAGCATTCTTGAGTCCCAGGACAGCACTTCTATTCCTTGGGTGCCTGAGATGGTGGCAGAGCCTCCAGACTGAGCCAGAGAAGCTGTGTGTCTGCCATAACAGGCATCCCTTTCTGAGCACAGGTGATCCTGCTGGAAGAGGCGTGGAGTGAACTTTTCCTCCTCGGGGCCATCCAGTGGTCTCTGCCTCTGGACAGCTGTCCTCTGCTGGCACCGCCTGAGGCCTCTGCTGCCGGTGGTGCCCAGGGCCGGCTCACACTGGCCAGCATGGAGACGCGTGTCCTGCGGGAAACTATCTCTCGGTTCCGGGCGTTGGCGGTGGACCCCACGGAGTTCGCCTGCATGAAGGCCCTGGTCCTCTTCAAGCCAGGTAGCTGAGTCTCTGTCTAAGCCTTGAATGGGAATTCTGGTGACTTCCCTGTGCCTCACTCTCCCTGCACCACCCACATGTGTGCAGATGTGTGTAGGCCTCTATCCGGGGGGCGGGAGGAAAGGGGTGAGGCTGGACTCCCTTCTCCTTGGGGCCACTCCTGGTTGACTGTGAGGGGACAGGGCAGGCTGGGAGCCCCTGGGAGACCCTGAGCCCCCACCAGAGCCCCTCGTGGCTCCCCTGGCCCTGGCAAAGCCCACCCCACAGGACCCCACGCCCATGTCTGCAGCCAGAGCCCTGGGCCACCACTTCATGGCCAGCCTTATAACAGCTGTAAACCTGTGCTAAGCTCACTGGTGCTGCTTCTCCCCAGAGACGCGGGGACTGAAGGATCCTGAGCACGTAGAGGCCTTGCAGGACCAGTCCCAAGTGATGCTGAGCCAGCACAGCAAGGCCCACCACCCCAGCCAGCCCGTGAGGTGACCTGAGCATGCGCCCACCCACTCATCTGTCCCTGCCCTCTCTACCCTTTCCCCGCCTCTCCCACACCCTCCCAGGGCTCACTGATTAGACAGCACAAGGGTCTCAGTTCAGCGGCACACAGCAAACATCTACTGTGTCCCAGGCACAGTACCAGGTCCCGGGGTGGGGACCAAGATGTACATAAGACAAAGCTACTGCCTTCCAGAGACAACCAGCAGTGACCGCACTGAAGATGCAAACTGCCCTAGTCAGGTACTGAGGGTTGCATGAATCTGCAGGAGACAGAGACCCTTTGGCATGGGAAGCGTAAAGCAGAATTGGGAGGGACTTTGGGGAGACAGGGCTGGACTTGAAAGGAAGAAATCTAAAAGAAAACATCATTTGCAAAGGGAGAGAGGGGCAAGCATGGTATGTTGTTAGGACAGGAGCCCACCTTGAAGGTATAACAGGTGCCAGTGAGAAATGGGGAGAATAAGCCAGAAAAGTACGCCAGGACCAGTCCATTCAGGACTTTGAATGCCAGCCAAAGGCCACGTCTGACTTGGGAGGCAGAGAGCAGCTACTGCAGGTTTCCGAGCAGGAGTGTGTCATACACAGGGCTGGACCTCACGCAGATGGGCATGGCCATGGGTACAGAGGATACTACTGGGAAGGGGGTGGCAGCTACTGCCACCTTCCAGGTGGTTCCATGAAGTTCTGATCTTTGGGCATGGCCGGGGGAGTGGAAGGGAGACTCTAGGAGTTGGAATAGGTCAGACCCAGTGTTTGGGTGAAGGTAAGGAATGAGGGAAGAGGAGCTCTTTGGGAGAAGACGTTATTAAAACAATAAAAAGGAAAGCCAGGAGGAAAGACGGTTTTGAGGGAAGATGATAAGGTGTTTTGGAGGTGCACTGAGCATCCTGTAGAGATGCCAAGCACATGGATGGCCCTGGCTAGGTTTGGAGTTGAGAGTTGCTGCAGGCTGAGTGTCGCTGGGTGAGGGTAGGGCAGGAGCCAGTGCTCTGGGACTATGCTGTTTGGCCCAGCATGGGCAGTTGTCATGGAGCCTCAGCAAGTTTGGAACACTTGGCCTTCAGGCATCTACTGGCTATTTTAGACCATGTTATCTGCATTCTTTGGGGCTCCCAGCAGTTTCTTTCTGAAGAAGTGAGCTAATATGGGCATCCTTGCATCATCTCTAGTCCAAGAAATGATTACAAGGAGAAGAGGTAATTTCCTTTTAAGAAAAGTCACAGTATACGAAGTCTATGCCACACGGCACAGGAAGATTTGTGCTGCTTATGAGCATAGGGAGAACGCTGCTACTACTAAGACTTGACTTAGCATCTGAAGAAGAGTGGGCATCAGAGACATTCAGAAACCAGCAGCCTTTCTCTGCCAAGTTTCTGTTGGAACCAGCCCCCAGAGATGTCCTGGCATATTGGTTATGTGTCAAATTTCATAATGCTGGTTAAGATTTCCTATGCCCCTTCCATAGTGGTTCATTGCCTATTACAAGCAGAATTGAGTGTGAAGATAGTGGTTTGGGGTTCTCTAATCCAGCATATTATTTCAGTTTTTAAAAACTGCAACGCCCAGGAAGAAACACAATTACCATCGCCCCCTGATATGCACACAGACACCAAAGTGAACTTCCATGAAGTAATTCCTACCCTTACCTTGTACAATTTACCTGATATTTCTCTTTTATTTGTTTAGAAAAGGCTGATTGTGACCCACTGAATTTAATTTCAGACCCACTAAGTGGGGCAATACCTGCAGTTTGGAAAAAACATTCTCTAACTGACTTTATAGTTATGTCTTCTTCCTCCCACTCTTTAGATCAGAAAAACAGAAGGAGGGAAGGCAGATGGGAGGGGTATATTACTTGCTCAGTGCTGCTCACTTGGCACTAGCAAGAGAAAGGAAGGCCTTAGGTTGGCAGAGCAAGTCCAGCAGATCACTGAGTGGTGGGGAAGGTTTCCCGGAAACTCCCGGTGAGGGGAGCTTGGGGCTGTCCAGTGTGGAGTAGCCTCCTTGATGCTGGGCATTGACCCTGGCCATCAGACCTACCCAGGGAAGGTTTGGTTCCCCCATCTGTCTCTTGGGGCTTCACCATCTGTCTTTTGTGTTGTGGACTCCTGTCTTAGCAAATAGTTCTTTTCTTTTTTTTTTTTTTTCTTTTGAGACGGAGTCTCGCTGTGTGGCCCAGGCTAGAGTGTAGTGGCGCGATCTCGGCTCACTGCAAGCTCCGCCTCCTGGGTTCATGCCATCCTCCTGCCTCAGCCTCCTGAGTAGCTGGGACTACAGGCGCCCGCCACCGCGCCCGGCTAACTTTTTGTATTTTTAGTAGAGATGGGGTTTCACCGTGTTAGCCAGGATGGTCTCGATCTCCTGACCTTGTGATCCGCTGGCCTTGGCCTCCCAAAGTGCTGGGATTACAGGCGTGAGCCACCGCGCCCGGCCTGAATGCGGCTTTTCGTCGAAATTCCTCCTGACCTGCTCTGGGGACCTCATCTCTCCTCTGCTTCCTCCCTTGCCTTTCCTGGGAGGGCACTGCTCCAAGGACTAGTGCTCAGAAGCTGGTCGTAAAACTGATGGCGTCCTCTCTCCTGTTCAGGTTTGGGAAATTGCTCCTGCTCCTCCCGTCTTTGAGGTTTATCACTGCGGAACGCATCGAGCTCCTCTTTTTCCGCAAGACCATAGGGAATACTCCAATGGAGAAGCTCCTTTGTGATATGTTCAAAAACTAGTGGGGGTGGAGGTGAAATGTTTCCAAGCACTCTGGAGAACAATCTACTGAAATGAAACATTTGCCTACTCTTTGCCCCAGAAATTCCTTGTAGGTGTGTCTACCCAGCAGAGATGCCCACTGAAAGATATTGTAAGAATATTCATAGCAGCTTTATTCATAATAGCCCCAAATTGTACATTGATGGTAGGATGAATTAACAAATTGTGGTATATTCATATAATGAAAAATAACTTAAAAAGAATGAATTATGGATACATGTGGCAACACAGGTAAACTTCACAGACATAAAAGTTGAATGAAAGAAACCAGGCAGAAGTTCCATTTATGCAGAGTTCAGGAACAGGCAAGACTAATTGACAGTAATAGAAGTTGGAATAGTGGTTACTTCTGGGTGGCAGGGGATTGATTCAGAGAGGGCCCATGGGAGCCCTCCGGTATACTAGAAATGTTGATTTTGATCTGGGCAGTGGTTTCACAAATGTATTCATAGGTAAAAATTCATCGAGCTGTGCACTTTACTGTATTTTGTTAGACCTCAATAAAAAAAAAAAAAAAAAAGAAAAATGAGTGTTGTCAAGGCTCTCCCTTTGAGGACACTGAAGGAATGAGTGCAAGGTCTTTGAGTTCCCTCTGGGTTCCACTCCAAGTCAGAGACCAGGTGCAATGAATTCAAGCCCAGTGGATCTCCCATAGAATTCAACCACCCAGCTTCTCTCCAGATGGCATCCCATCACCCGCAGTATGTCTCAACCTTTATCTCCTATCTCCCTCATCTCCTTCCTAAGTAAAGGTCAACACCCTGCAACTCAACATAAGGCAGCTACAGGTACTTTTTGTGAAAGGGACTCTTCATCACTTCTTAGGTCCTTATGGAAAGATACAGCTCAGACAACCCTCATCATTTTTTCTTTTTTCTTTTTTTTTTTTTTGAGACGGAGTTTCACTCTTGTTGCACAGGCTGGAGTGCAATGGCGCAATTTTGACTCACCACAACCTCCACCTCCCAGGTATAAGTGATTCTCCTGCCTCAGCCTCCTGAGTAGCTGGGATTGCAGGTATGCACCACCATACCCAGCTAATTTTGTATTTTCAGTAGAGACGGGGTTTCTCCATGTTGGCCAGGCTGGTCTAGAGCTCCCGACTTCAGGTGAGCCACCCACCTTGGCCTCCCAAAGTGTTGGGATTACACGTGTGAGCCACTGCACCCTGGCCAAACTTAATCCTTTTCGAAGATAGACCCAGATGACTGTGAAAATAATATTTTAACACATTAACATAGATCAGGCAATGCATATATTAATAGCAGGCAGTGAGCTGGGCACTTTTAAAATTGCTATTTAATCCTCAGATTAACTCTGAGGGAAGGGCTAATTTTCTCCATTTATAAATGAAAAAACTGTTTAGAGAGGACTCAAACCTTGGTGTGACTCTACCTAATGCTGCTTAAGTCTGGCACTGCCTCTTTCCCACTCCCCCTTCACTTTTGGAATGAAAGACTGAACAATTCTGTCGCATTTTCTGCCTTCAAAGGATAAGCGCTTGAAATCAAGACAGAAAGGGTCATGTGAGAAGTCTGAGCAATCCTAGGGGTTCCCTGTCCTTTGGCTTGTGTTTGAACTCCCTTAGCTGACAGAAATGCCCTGTCTACTCAGGAACTGAGAACAGCTAGGGCTGTTGCCAGAAAGGAAAGAGTATGGGAAATGCTACCCAGCTGAAGCGCTTCTTACTTCAGCCCCCAGACTACTTCAGATTCTCTCCAACTTTTGAAAGTATCAGAGTGGCCTCAGTTAATCCAGTCATCTAATGCCTATAATGCCATTATACAGTCCAATTCCCTATCAAAGATTTTATCCATATGAGCTAAGGCCTGAGCAAAGCCACCTTAGTAAGACACATGGTTGAAATATGACATGACCAGTCCTGCATATTTATCTTACAGTTTGGCTTTGGGGGACATGGTAAGACTGCAAAGGTAGCCTGCTGAAGTTCACAGGCTAGCATCTGGGATGTGTGAGCACAGCACATCTACATTGGGAAGGAGATTTGAGGGCTCTCCAAGAAGAAGTCTTGGAGAATTAGAGGAAGTACATAAGCTGGATTGTCTGCTGTCAATCTGGCATCAATACCACCCCCTTCCCCACTTCTAAGGGCTTTTCTTCATTGCAGAGATGCCAGGAAAGAACTACATGTCCCAGAAACCCTTTCTCCTAGGACTTGCTAATGAAAGGCACTCACAGGACATTTTTTCCCCCTAATGCCAAACTGATTAAATTTGGCATTAGGAAAAACAGAAGCCATTTTTCTTTGGAGACACTGCAGCCACGTCGTGGGAAAACAGATTTCACAGCAGCCTCCTGGCTAGAATTGCACTAGCTTCCAGGCAAGCTCTTGAGAACTCTGGGACTTTTAGCTGAGATTTGTATTGGCTTTCTTGACCTGTGGGAGTATCTCTGACCTTTGTCAGATCCTAATTTCTGTACTAAGTCCATCTCACCTGGAATACAAAGTGGCGTCTGTTTTCCTAATCTGGTGCAGCTCTCAGCATGTCTTACAGACAGGAATACAAATTCCTGTCTGTAAACCACCTAGGATGACAGCCATTATTCAACTTTTTGTTGCAGATTGGCTCTACTGAAATTCTGATGAGTAATGGCTTTTTCATTGCATTTAGCGTCCTTATTAGAAGAGAGAATTCAAAAGCTTTTTTTTCTTCCCTTAATGCCAATGTCTTTGGCTATGAAGCACCACAGAGGTAGTCCCTGTGGGACTATCTGGGCCTTTTCAAACGAAGCTAGTTTTTAGATTCACAAGACACTTCTCTACCCACAAGGGGATATTTCAAGGTAGGAAGGGCAGGGGAAGACTTAAAGATGCCAAGAAGTGCAACCCGATAGTCAACCCAGGTATTGCAGATGACTAGTCTCCATCTGGTGGACATCACTGGTGTTCCCCACTAGAATGCAGGCTCCACAGAGCAGAGATCTTTGTTCACTAATGTACCCTAAGCACCTAGGACAATGCCTGTGGGCGATACACTCCTTGACTGTGAGTCTGACATACCTACAAGATTCAACAGTCAGATATTACATGTACCTTATCTACTTTCACGGTTCTATCTCTGGCTCTAAGACACCGTACTGCCACCGATTCTAGGGGCAAAAGCAATTTTAAAAAACAAACCAAAGCTCTGGTCGCTGTATAACTTGCCTCTCCTTATGTACCTTTCTGTTCTCAGGTCTTTGTCATCACAATAGTTGTCGACTCCGTAATCTCAGGGGCAAGTTTTAAGAATGGTATTTCGCCTGGGCGTGGTGGCTCACACCTGCAATCCCAGCACTTTGGGAGGCCAAGGCAGGCAGATCACCTGAGGTCGGGAGTCCGAGACTAGCCTGGCCAACATGGTGAAACCCCGTCTCCACTAAAAATACAAAAATTAGCCAGGCATGGTGGCAGGCACCTGTAGTCACAGCTACTTGGGAGGCTGAGGCAGGAGAATCACTTGAACCTGGGAGGTGGGAGTTGCGGTGAGCCAAGATTGTGCCACTGCATTCCAGCCTGGGTGACAGAGTGAGACTCCATCTCAAAAAAATAAAAATAAATAAAAATGGTATTTGCAGGTTTTATTATGGGCAACTAAGGGAATTTTAAACAACACTCACTATTCATATTTCAATGTAAATTTAATGCAAAAATGTAAATGTAAATTTAATGTAAAAACAAGTGAGAAGGATGACCCCAGAATTTTAAAAATTGAATACATTTGGCATTAGGGGAAAAAAATCACTACATGTTTTTTTCCCCATGTAACCTTAGACCTGATTTGGCATTTTGGAACCACTGATCCTAATCAATCTTCTCATCCAATATCTGCCCAGCACCTTTTGTTAGGTGCTGGGATCTAAGAGTCAGCAAGACAGGCAAGTGTTTGACACCATGAATACTGACAGCTGTTGAGAACACAGACCTCTAACCCAATTCACGGGGTCAGAGCAAACTTCCCAGGACAACTGCCTTTTACATTAAAACCTGTGGGTCAGTAGGAGTTCTCCAAATATGGGAGTTTGGGAAAGAGAACTGACCTCCAGATAAGAAAACTAACATTCAGAGAGAGCAAATGCCTTTCCCAGTCATGCAGTAAAAGTTGGTGGCAGAACAAAAATGACAAACTGAGTTAAAATTTCTGTTTCTATTGCATGTGTTGCTTTGCTTTTCAGTGAGAATCCTTGAGCCCTGTATTAGCAACCTTGCTACTTCTTCAAGTGGCCAATTTAGGGGAGGATCCTAAATGCAGATTTACTGCTTTTCCTGCATCCACTACAGAAAAAACACCTTGAATCACACCTTTACTTGAATTCAGTTGAGTTCCAGTGACTACCACCTCTGTGTTTTGTCAACTGTGGGTTGAGTCCTTTCCTGAAAACACATCAGTGTAACTAAGAAGTCACTGCTGTTTCTTGGAGTTGGGTTGGAATAGTTGGAGTGGGAGCCAGGATGGTTGGAAAACAAACCACACATATTGCTGCTTCTGGAAGCTTTGTTCTTTAATGAGCCATAGGGTGATTTGTTCATCAAGCTGCTTTTGTGTAGCCATACAGTGCATATTTTGAGTGACACAAACTGCACTTTATACAGATGATGTCTTGTTACCCCTCAACCCCCCGCAAAGAAAAAAAACAAAAAGGAAATTACAAAGTGCCTGTTGATTGCATCCGGAATGTAATCAGTTCCGTGGGTGAGACAAATCATTCTTCTTATAGAATTATTCTATTAAACAGTAAAATGTTATATTTCACAGGATATGTCCTTTTATAATACAGTTCTTTAAAAATTTACACTCAGCATACTTATAAATTACTTAAAATCCATTAAATATAATACTAATCTGTAGTCCACACCTTTCCCATAGTAAATACAAATACTTGTGGTTCAAAAGGTGCAACTTTTATATGACCTCAGAGGGCTGATAAATAGGCATTAAGAATGGATGACTAGCAAGGTGACAGGCCCATTGTGGGGGCTTTTTTGAAAAAAGTTTCAACCAGGGGACCAATATGAGACCTAACAGATCCATCTCCACAATCATCATTTTGCTGTTACCCTTTCAATACCCAATTAAATGTGGGAGTCATTCCAGAGAAAAGTGTTTGTTAAAAGTAGTCTAGGGCACAAAAAGAGAGGACTCCCACAGATACCACGGAGTTTTACTACCAAGTCCAGCATGGTATTGGGGGACAGTGCTGGGGAGTTGTCACAAGAGTATGGGTGGACGTAACACATTTGTCCATACAGAATGATGCATGTCCCGCATCCAGCTTCCCACCAAGAAGAAAAAAGAGAGGAGGATGAGGAAAGCCATAGAGTATGTTTCTTTTTAAAATGAAAACTCTCTTAGCTTTGAACACATCCTGAGAATCCTTTCTTCTTTCTAGTTTACCAAAGTGCTTGTTACAGTTAAAAACACAGACCACAGGCACTGAGGTGGGACTATAGAACCCTGCTGGACCACATCTTTTCAGCACACTTCTGACCCTCTGTTTTTGTGACCCTCTGTTTTGGATGGTGAAAACAACTCTACCGTTATGAAACACAGAACGGAGTCTGCATTAATCTTCCAGCAGGATAAGTGCTCTGGCAGGTTTCCAAAGCAAGAGAAGATGGGGGCTCTAGTATTCCATCCCAGGACCTCTGGCCCTTTTGTCTCTCTCTGCAAGGCTCATAGTTGGAGGGCTGTATCTCCCTTTGTGTTTTCAGAAGCCCAGAGTGGCAAAATAATTTAAATGGCAGGAGGTACAAAATACGTTGTAAACTAAGCCTCCCTGAATCCTGCTGGATTTGCTGTTAATTTGCTTCAATTTGTGATACAGAATGAAATCACACTTCTCTGCTTTTGTTACATTTTCCATAATAAGTACATACTAAATTACAGGAATACATTCACTTTAATGGGCAGAGTTGAAAATTCAGGTTTTGTTTGGGGCTGGGAATGTGTGCTAGAAGTAGAGTGCTCTGCATTTTGGAGTATGGGCTCCAAATGTGGAGCTGCCCCACTGCTGCCATGCAGATCAAAGCAAACAAGCAAAGGAGAAGCACTATGGAACCACAAGTGTGATGCATACGAAGGGCTAACAGTTTCATAAGTGACTGTAACGCGGCATCACTTTGTGGTGACATAACTTTACCATGCAGAGGGCCAGTGAGAACAGATGGATGCAGACACAGCATTTGGTTCTGAAGGTTTTTAGGAGTTATGGCTTCATCTCTTGATCAGGCCAACAAGGCCTATTACCCTATGTAAACAACGGCTTTCCCTCAAAGGGAGGGCCCCACACTGCTCTCCACTCTTACAATTTTGTGGATCTCTCCTCCTCACCCACCCACCCCAATCCTGGCAGATTAAATGTCTAGAAATCCACATAAATCTAGCAACTGAAAAAAACAAGTTTTTTCTTTTTTTCTTTTTTTAATTGAATTTTACCCAAATTGGAGTTTCAGGTCCCTGAGAAAAATTATAAAGTCTCTTAACATCCATCAGCTAGTTCCTATAAAGTGACTTACATCAGTCATTTTTTAACTGCCAAAAAACTTATTTTACCAAAAAAATCTCACAAAGATTTAGAAGGAAGAACATGTGCCAACATGTCTTCTCCTGGCCATTCCTCTGGGCCACAGGAAATTATCTGATAAGGGCAATCTCTTTTTTTTTTTAAATACAGGATTTAACCAACATTCTGGAGTAAGTGCAGAGTAACAATTAATGCCCAGCAGCACACTACTCCCCCAAGAACACTGAAACACAGACTGTGCAACCTGGCATGGGGCTAAGGAACCAGCAATCCCACTATGACACACCATGCTGAGGGGTTTTCCTCTGTCCTCTAGGAGATTCTCTGAAATTCAGATTTTTAAAAGCTTAACATTTAGTACTCCCCAGGACAAGACAAACAAGGTGGCAGATGTCTGTGGGATATAAAGCATAACATTTGCTCATTAACCATCATTATTCTGGAGATTTTAAAAGCTTCCTTTCTCTGGCTCAATTCTGAACCCAAAGCAGGGAGAGGTAAAACTCCTGCTACCTTTAGCTGCCACTCAGAATTATGCTCCAAGTCTAACCTCTGGGGCTGGCCAATAACCACTGAGGCAGTGGCATGAGGTTCAGTGTTGTGTAACAGGAGAGACTCTGCCTTAACAAAAGACTTAATATTTCCACAACTTCAAAGAAGTATGAAAAGGAAGAATAACCAAAATACAGGTTATAGATGGTAAAGGCTCTTTTTCAGAGCAGTGCATGTAGTAGCAAGACAAGATGCATTTAGTAACTTTAAAAATAAACATTTCACATACTTATCTCGAGAAAGGCTATCATGTTTCATTTTTCATATATTATAAATAGCAAAAACAGATTTCTATTCCCACAAATGCTAAGATACTTAAAATGTTATTACAACTCATGTGTATGAAGACCACCCAGTGGTGAAAATGATGTCTTACTATTCCCTCAACCCAGGGATGAATGGCTCTCATCCCCTTGTCCAGTGGCCCCTAATCTGTGGGAAGAAATTCCATGGGAAGGAGGGAAGCACAAGGTTAAAAAGAAATATGCCTACTATACATACATATTTACAATAAACTTCAGTAACCAGAATATTAACAAAAATAGCTTCAAGTAGTCCTTGATTTTTTTCCATCTATTTAATACTGATGGTCTGAGAAAAGGAAGATAAAAGTTAGATAGGTCATATTAAAAACCTTTTTATTTTTTGGCAGCTTTCTGTAACACTTATTCATGCAATATTGTATGTGAATATTTTTGGAGAACTAACTAAATGGTCACATTATTTGAGTCTGTGGTGGGAATCCACCAGCAGATGAACAGGCTCATATGTGGTTTTCGGTTTAATCTATACAAAGAGAAAAGCCTGAATGGCTTAGGATGGAACCTTCATAAGTTTAGGGATCACCATGTCTCTGGGAAACTAAAAATTAAAGTATAAGAATCTGATCCTAGGACCAGGAAATATGAGAACAGTATGGCTACTGACACTTCAGCCCATGCAATGTATTTGGCAGGAACTAAACAGGAGTCAAACCAGCACTGATTATTATGACATCAAACATCATCAAAAACAAAATAGGTATTCTCTTCTTCACCATATAACAAGATATCTGAGACACGCTCTGATGGCTTAATGGAAACAATCACTTTTTTTGCTTTCCCCAGAATATAACATGGAGTGTTTTTTCAGAAATCTTAAAATAGAGGGATTAGGCTTTTTGTTTATAAGTTTTTGGAAAAAAATTATATTCTACCCCAGCTCCTAACTATCCCAAAATAAACCCAAAGGCTTTTGCTTTCATAGTTAAGAAAGATTTATACGTTTTCTTCAAATGTCAGAAATGAGAGGGTCCCTCAGGTCAGCAATATCCCCCCTAGTTCAACACCCACCTTTGGGAAGGGAAAAGAGGGTGGGGGAGAGGCAACTATAACTGACCCAAATCCCCAGGCCCTAGGTGGCTTTGTTTAGTAAAATCTCAATTCAAATACAGCAGCCAAGGCACAGCTGGCACCATCCCCAGCAGGCTTTCTGCTTCTGCAGGAGGCCCAGGAATTCAGCACATACAGTCTTAGCCATATGCTTAGAAAAGAGGCAGGACCACAATTAGGATGGACTATTGTGGACAAGGTGATGAAACGCAGCCCCAAAGGTGAGATGTGTTTACCACTCTGTAGCCACGGAGGGACACACATCTGCCGGTTCAGACCATAAATTCATTATTTCCAAAGAGTGCTAGCTGTTGGTTGGAGGTGCAGTCTGGGTCCACAGTTTTTCTGCGGCCAGACATGACTGTTCCCTCTGGGGTCTCTTTGGTTTTCTGAGGTGAGTTTTTCACATTCTTTAATTTTTGTTTGCCCTTTTCTGGGTTGAAGGTTCCTCTGCTGATGAACTGAGGCCTGTCTTCCAGGGATTTGGTCTGGCCCAATGGTCCTTCCATTCCCAGGGCCTCATTAGCTGAGGCAGCTCGGTAGAATGGAGATTTGGAATAAATCTGAAATAGTTTTCTGGTCCCATGAGACGATGCCGTGTTAGACAGACATAAAGAGGAGACTGAAGAGTCCACTACATCTAAAGAGTCTTGCTGCTTTTTAAGCTGCTTTCGCAACTTGCTGGAAGGTTCAGACTTGCCAGCTGTCTTCAGGGAGCTAAGGGCTAAGCTTCTCTCTGAGGCAAAAAAGAGACCAAAGATGTAAATGACAGTGCCCTCTAAAGCAAATCATCATGTAATGAATAGGTGTCACTGTTCACACATGAAATTGGGTGGGATAAGATTTGGAGGTTCCAGGCTGACTTACTATGGGCACAGTCATAGTCAAAGAGAGCTCACCATCCATTTCTCTATATAGCAGTTCAGAATCATCCTCAAGGAAATCTGGTGTTTGACTATGCCACCAGTGGAGGCCTAGAACAGTCACTATCATATTAAAAACTGCCGGGATATGTAGATAAGTTCTACATCTCCCTGAGACATGCCACCCAGTTAAACACCTCCTTTGTATATGTATATAGTCCCACCTCACAGTGGGGCACAATTCCTGCCACGCTCAGAAAATGGGTCATGGGTCAGTAAGACAACATATATTGTGATTATTGGCTTTTCTCTGTGGTAAGTACAGGATAAAACATTAAATTACCAAACAAAACAAAACAAAACAAAACAAACAAACAAAACTCAATCACACTAAAGAGTTGGTTTGATAAACAATGTATGTGGAAGCTTTACAAAGACAACAGGAAAAAAAAGACCTTCCATGGAAGTCAGGAATCTAAGTAGCAAAGACAATTACATTTCTTATCCCCATCCAGATAGTGATAAGGACCTGTATGCCAAACGATGAAGGCTAAAACTATATGGATAAAAGGACAAAATTGGCCGGGCGCGGTGGCTCAAGCCTGTAATCCCAGCACTTTGGGAGGCCGAGATGGGTGGATCACGAGGTCAGGAGATCAAGACCATCCTGGCTAACACAGTGAAACCCCGTCTCTACTAAAAAATACAAAAAAACTAGCCGGGCGAGGTGGCGGGCGCCTGTAGTCCCAGCTACTCTGGAGGCTGAGGCAGGAGAATGGCCTGAACCCGGGAGGCGGAGCTTGCAGTGAGCTGAGATCCGGCCACTGCACTCCAGCAAGGGGGACAGAGTGAGACTCCGTCTCAAAAAAAAAAAAAAAAAAAAAAAAGGACAAAATTCCTCAGGACTTTGTTACTGCTGATGTATGGTCAGTGCATTCTTGAAAGACTTTGTCTTGGTTTCGGAATCTTTATTCCTCCTTTGCAAAACAAATCTGGCGTCTTTGGTCTACCATGTTCACTTACCTGATTTCTCAGAGATAGCACATTCAGACTCCATATTCAAATTTTCTGAGCTATCAGCAGTCCCAATGGAGGCCTCAGACTCAAGAGTTTCATCATCAGAGGCACGGGGTTCCAGTACAAGCATCTCAAATGTCAGCTCTTCCCTGTAAGATACAATCAAGAAACCATTAGCATATTTGATAGGAAGTGGAAGGAAGATAACAGAAAAAAAGATCCTCCATGAAAGTCAGGAATCTAAGAAGCAAAGAGAGTCCATTTTTACTGTCCCCATCCAGGTGGTGATGCCAAATATGGTGAACGCTAAAACTATATGGACTAAAGGATAAAATCATAGTCAATCTAGGACCAATAACAGGGGTAAGAGTAGGGTGAAGATGCTGTCGTGGTGAGATCTTTCAGTAAAATGAACTCTGGACTGATAATCAGGAGATCAGGGCTCTAACCTTGTTCATAATATCCATAATGCATCAGGAAAGTACCTTTCTCTCTCTGGACCTCAGCTTCCTACCACAAAACAAAGAGATTAAATTAGATAACCTCTAAGATTCCTTCCAGCTCCTAAACTATTTTCCATGAAGCTTACTAACTAGCTGTGGACTATATCCTCTACCTTCACCACAGAGACCTCTAGATGAAGAAAAACACTGATTGATCTTTTCTGTCCTTTGAAGCTTATGCCATCTTTAGTTATCGCATTCTCTAGTCTTCCTTCTTCATCAGTCACCCAGCTGCCTCTCAGTAATGCCCCACATTCCGTGATGTCTTTGGTACTCAGCTCCTAACCTTGCTTTCTCACTAATGCTTGACATCACCTGATCTATTCAATTAATATCTTTGTAAAAATTCATCTCAATATCCTAACACTGAAGTTCTTTTATGTCTGCAACTTCTAACAATATTTTCCTCCACTTTTGCTAAGCTACTTTCTCCAATGGGCAGATGCTGGAGCTTGTCATTACCTGAATACACCAACTGTGAATCCAATATTCTGCCCTGTTCACAACCTCCTTATCCTTCCAATTCTTACTCACCTTCTAATCAAGTCTCTTCCCTAACAGAGCCCCTTACCTTTACTTCCACTTTACCTAGCTTGAGATCCATGAACAATCATTTCAAGAATAGTATCACCAGTATTACAATTGTCTGAGGTCATGTGCATTCTGAGACTGTGCTCGTTCTTCTTTCTTTTTCTAGGGACTCTCCCCTTACTTGAAAATTCCTATGAATCCTTCAAGACCGCTAACATCATCTGCATCAAAGCCGAATTGGGTCTTCTTTTCAGATCACTCTTCTAGCAAATAGCCCCTGGTCAATGTACATCATCTTTGCCTTATCATGTTTTTTACAGCTGAGCCCCAGCTGCTTTTTTAGCTGGCCTATATATATTCCAGAATCAATCATGAGAGACCAAAAAAGTACTTTAACAGTCTCATATCCCCTTATAAGTCAAACTCAAGACCTGTGATCCTGGAACTCAGGAATAAAGATCCCATTAAGACTTTCTAAGAGTCATCAATGTCGACCAGAACTATTACACAGCACCTTTAGGGAGAACCATGGCATGTTCATATTATCCCCAAGGCATAATGTCACCCAATCCCTGCAACAGTGATGAATGGAGGTAAAAGAGCTTCTTATTTGTCTCTCTCCTAAATTGCAATCAATTTCCCTATCCAGTATCCTAGCACTCTCTAGGGCTATAGCATTACTATGACCATCTAGTTGCTGTTCCCATGGCCATATGGATCTTTGGCTAATAACCTTCCTTCATGGATTTGTGAATGATGCCCATTCTTGAAAGGGACTTTGGCTTAGCCTAAGAATTATTACTCTTCTTTGCAAAATAAATCTGTTCGTGAAGGCTGGTCTCTGACCTGTTAGGACTCCAGTGCCTCATCTTGGCTCCCCACTGTTACTGCTAGATGAATCGTGACTAAGACTGACATGCCCTGTGGATACTGTGTCCTCCTCCCAGTCAGCCTCTCCAGACCATCACTGTAGCAGCCTCAGGTTTTCCAGCTCATGAAACTGGCTTCCCAGAGGGAACAACTTTCACACTGTTACCTGAGTACAGGCAACATGTCTTTGTCATTTCAACATCTCCTGTATCACCTGACACAGTGTTTAACACACAGGAGATAATAAATAAGAAAAAATAAAGAAACGATAGAAGGAAGGAAATGAAAACAGACAATGACTGTCTCTCCCCTTCCTCCTGGATACTCACTTCTCCTTCTGTAGGTTCTCAATCTGCTCAGTCAGTACTCTCTCCTCCTGCTGCATAGCTGCTTGCTGCTGTTCTGTGATGTCAGTCTCCATGGCTGCCTCACTAGTCAAGGTCTCCTCTGAGACATCAGACACAGAAGGCAACCGAACTACAACAGGAGACGATGGACCTGGATAGTTTCCTCGACGAATACGCCCCTTTCCCTGCAGAGAAAAATTCACATTAGAAAGTAAATTGAGTGACTGCATCAGTTTCATGCAGATCTTTTAGGATAACAAGTGTACTTCCATCACACCAGGTGAATGGTAAGAACAAATGGAAACATTCCGCAAGGCCTAGGATATTTAGTGAGACATCATTCATCCAATACATTTAAGTTAAAATATTTCTTGCAAGAGTGCTGGAAAATGGATACTTCGGTAGGTGGGAGTGTAAGAAACCATTGTGTACTGAGATGAGATTCTTCTTTTAATATAAGCTGCATCCATTCCAAACAAAATAGCCACATCTGCATATTTTTTTAATTAATTAAAATTGAAGTAACATTTCAGTTCTGCAGTCACACTAGCCACATTTCAAGTGCTCAATAGCCACAAGTAGCTCGTGACCCCTACACCGACTGGTACACATATACATTTCCTATCATCATAGTAAGTTCTGATGGATAACAGTGCTCTATAACTTTAGCCTTGGAATGTACAATCTCTCTAGGAAGACCATAGAAGTATGTTCTAAAACTCAGTTTTGAAAAACAAAAACAAAATGTAGTCATTTATATAACACAGGGTGCTAGCGAGATATATTTTCTTAGAAACTTCTATTCTTGAGATTAGAGTGTGAAAATCTCATTGCTGCTTCTCCCTTTTTTTTTTTTTTTCAAACATTGGTTACTTTATATGTGACTTTAGCTTCTGGTAGTGGCAAACTAAACTTTCCAAGTTAATCTCCTGCTAAGAAACATAAAAACTCAACATATGCTTGAAGGCATTGAAGAGCTAACCAGATAGATTTAAGGAGAGGCTAGTCCAGCATTTAGCGCTAATCTAAATGTCAGAGGTGGCTGTGACTCTAAACAGAGCTTTTGACGTGCTACAGCAGAGGATGGCAAACTATGGCCTGTGTGGCAAATCTAGCCTTGCACATATTTTGTAAATACAGCTTCATTGGAATACGTTCATCCTCATTAATTTACTTATTGTTTATTGCTGCTTTTTCAGAACAATGGCAGAGTTGATTGCTGAGACGGAGACTGGCCTACAAAGCCTAAAATATATTCTCTAGTCCTTTACAGAAAAAGTTTGCCATCATCTTGGGGTAGAGAATAAAAGTTGGAGCCAGACCCACTCAACGGTGTGAGTTGCTGCCTGGCAAAACCTCCGTGCCTGACACTGGGATCCCTAAGGTTTGTTTCTTAGACTAAGAGTAAACTGAAATTACAAAAGTCCTCGCAGATACTGTAGTCTAGCTTCAAGTCATCTGGATGGTCCAGAAAATTCTAATCCCTAAAAATGAATTAAAGTAATCTCAGATTGCTAATACTTCAGGACCAGGCAGAAAAAAATGAAAACATTCTGTGGAGGAAAGTAACATTATCCTAGGCCTCAAAATATTTTAAAAATAATGTTTCAAATACTCTGACAAATAATCAAAGGTAACAGGCACAAAAGGAGACAAGACAACGTAAACAAAAACTAGTAAAAATGACAGAAAACAGAAACCCTAAAAGACTCCAGATATGGTGGCTATGGGATTTAAAATAACCATGCTGAAGGAGATAGGAAGACATAGTTGAAGTAGTGGACTGGAAATTAGGTCAAAAGAAAAATCCTGAACCAAGCAGGAAGAAACGAAAGAATGGAAAAATTCACAAAAGAAAGTAAAAGAGGCCGGGCGCGGTGGCTCAAGCCTGTAATCCCAGCACTTTGGGAGGCCGAGGCGGGTGGATCACGAGGTCAGGAGATCGAGACTATCCTGGCTAACACGGTGAAACCCCGTCTCTACTAAAAATACAAAAAATTAGCCGGGCGAGGTGGCAGGCGCCTGTAGTCTCAGCTACTTGGGAGGCTGAGGCGGGAGAATGGCGTGAACCCGGGAGGCGGAGCTTGCAGTGAGCCGAGATCGCGCCACTGCACTCCAGCCTGGGAGACACAGCGAGACTCCGTCTCAAAAAAAAAAAAAAAAAAAAAAAAAAAAAAAAAAAAAAAAGAAAGTAAAAGAATGGCTGGGCGCAGTGGCTCACACCTGTAATCCCAGCACTTTGGGAGGCTGAGGCGGGCGGATCACCTGAGGTCAGGAGTTCAAGACCAGCCTAGCCAATGTGAAGAAACCCCATTTCCACTGAAAATACAAAAATTAGCTTGGCATGGTGGCATGCGCCTGTAGTCCCAGTACTCAGGATGCTGAGTTAAGGGAATTGCTTAAACTCGAGAGGCAGAGGTTGCAGTGAGCCAAGTTTACGTCACTGCACTCCAGCCTGGGCAAATATCAGGACAAGAGAGATCCTACAGAAGAAATATTTAAGAGATCATGGCAGAGCATTTTTTAAAAGCAGTTAAAGATATTAACCTAGGAATTTAAGAAAGCCTACAACCCCTAAGAAAGAGAAATGAAAAGAAGTCTATACCTAGACAAACTACTGTTAAAAACTAAAGGCCTAAGGTAAAAGAAAGACTTAAAAGCAGTTACAAAAAGCAAATTACTTGCAAAAAAGGAACAACTATTAGATTCAAAGTCTGTTTCTCAACAGAAATAATGGAATGCAGAAAACAATGGAATATTTTCATGGTATGAAAGGAAAAAGGAACTGCCAAGCTTAACTGTTATATATAGAAAATAATTTTCAGGAATGAAGGTGAAACAAAGACATTTCAGACAGACTATGGGGAGAATCTGACACCAGCAGACCTGCACTAAAGGAAATATTGAAGGGAAGATTGAAAATGTCTCAAGAAGAAAAGTTAGAGGTGTGAGAAATAATGAAAGGCAATGAAAAGTGAGTATGTCTAAACAGTGACTGCATAAAACACAATAACGATGTGTTGGATTTAAAACATACAGATAATTAAGATAAACAACAATAAGAGCAACAAAATCATATCATAGTAAGGCATACTAAAGCACCTGTATTATCTAGGAAAAAGATAAAACTACTAGTTAACAGACACTGATAGATCACAGATCTGTTTTCACCATTTGGTTAATACTAAAATAATAGTAAAAGTGTAAAACTTCCAAACAAACAAAAAAAATGGAATAAAAAAGTAGTCAAAAAATGCAAGAAAGAGCAAAAAAGGCAAGGAAGAAAAGAAAAAGGAACATATATCAGGTAGGACAAATAAAAAGCACATAAAAAGCAGATTTTAAACCCAAATATATTGGTGATTATATTAAATGTAAATAGATGAAATGCTCCTATTAAAATTTGAAGATTGTCAGGCCATATAAAAAAAGAGAAAACCTAACTATGTGATGTTTATAAAAGACATGTGAATTCAGAAAGGCTGAGAGTAAAGAAATGGGGAAAAAAAAAGACATACCATGCAAATACTAACCAAAATAAGGCTAGTACAGCTATGTTAACCACAAACAAAGTAAACTTTACGAAGTGTTACCTGTGATAAAGAGGGATACCTCACAATGACAAAGGTTCATATTATGAAGATAAAACATTTCCAAATATGTATGTACTTAAAAAATTGCTTCAAAAAAATTTAAAGTAAAATATTGACAGAAATACTTAAAGAAAAATAGACTATAATCAGTACTGACAGAACAAGTGTGCACATGCAATCAGAAATGATGTAAAACTGAACTTGATGTAAGCAATCTAACAGACATATATAGACTTCAGTATCTAACTACAGAATACTCACTTTAAAGCACACATAGCAAAACAACAAAATTCCAAGGGTTGAAATAATTTATCTGACCATTAAAGTAATTTAAAACAAGTTTTCTAATAATGCAGTTACAAAGAGAAAATTAAAAATTCTTGTACACTCAGAAATTAAGAAATAGACTTTAAAACAAACCATGGTCAAAGAGGAAATCACAATGGAAATTAGAAAATATTTTGAATGAAACAATATAAAAACCCATGTAAGCTCTGTCTACTTTAAAGTTATAGCCTTAAATACATACATTAGAAAAGAAGGAAAGATTCATAATTAAGGATGTAAGAATCTATTTCAGGAAACTAGATAAAGAACAACATAATAAATTCCTCCTGCAACAAAAGCAATAAAGAAAAGTGCAAACAAACATTAGAATGAAGACAATCAAAGTCAAATGTAGCTCTTTGAAGAGGCGAATAAAAATTTTAAAACTCTAGCAAGACTGAAAGAGAGAAGTCACAAATAACCAAAGGTGGGAATGAAAAACGGGACGTCACTACAAATCTTGTAGACCCAGAGGGTAAGAGACTACTAAAAACAACTTCATGTCAATAAGTATAAAATTTTAGACAGTGGAGAAATTTCTACAAAAATCTAATTAATACCATCAATGAAGAAATTAGAAATGTGAATAATATTAAAGAAATTGAATCCAGAATCAAAATCTTTCCAAAAACAAAAACTCTAGGCCTAGATTTCAGTGGCAGACAAGAAGAAATAACAAATTCTTCCACAGAATTAAAAATTATTCCCTAACTTGTCTTTAGAGTCAGGCGTAACTTTGATAACAAAACAAAACAAATACATTAAAAAGAAGGATTACTGCCAGGTGCAGTAGCACATGCTCACAATCCCAGAACTTTGGGAGGCTGAGGCAGGTGGATCGCTTGAGCTCAGGAGTTCAAGACCAGCCTTGGCAACATGGCAAAACCCCTTCTCTACAAAAAAATACAAAAATTAGCCAGGCGTGGTGGCACGTGCCTGTAGCCTCAGCTACATGGAAGACTGAGGCAGGAGCCCAGGAGGTTGAGGTTGCAGTGAGCCAAGATCATGCCAGTGCACTGTAGCCTGGGTGATAACAGTGAGAGCCTGTCTCAAAACAAACAAACAAAAACAAAAACAAAAAAGGATTATTATGGCTTAACTTTACTCATAAACACATGCAAAAATCCTAAACAATATCCTAACTATAACAGAATCAAGTAATATAGAAAATGTAATATAAAAATATTAAATATATGAAAAGTTGTATTTGTTGTAGTAGCATAATGATGGTTTAACATTAGAAATGGACTCTGTGTAATGTGTCAAATCAATGCAATAAAAAAGTCTGATAAAACCTCAATACATGCAGTAAAGGCATTTCATAAAATTCAACATTCTATCACAATAACAACTCTTAGAAAACCTGGAATAGAAGGGCACATACTTAATCTCATAAAGTACCTACAAAAATTCTATAGCAAACATCACACTTGGTGGTAAAAGGTTGAAAGCTTTTCCTGTAGGGCTGGGAGCATGCCAGTAATGATCACTATTACTACTTCCATTCAACACTATACTGCAGGTTCTAACACAAGAAAAAGAAAGAAAAGGTATAAGGATTATAAAAGAGCAAATGAAACTATCATTATTCATGAATGGTATGACTGTACAGGTAGAAAATCCAAAGAAATCCACAGAAAACTTATTAGAATAAGTGAATTCAGCAAAGTCACTGAATACAAGATGAAAAATACCAAAATCAATTGTATTTTTATACAACAGAAAATAAAAATTTTAAAATAATACCTATGATTGCATTTAAATATTAAATACCTAGCAGTAATTCAAACTAAAGATGTGTAAAATCTCAACACAGAAAACTATAAAACACTTTTGAAAGTAGCTAATGCGCTACATGAATGAAGAGAGATATCATGTTCACAGATGGGAAAAATCAGTATCGTAAAAATGTCAATTCTCCAGAAGGCAATCTATAGATCCAATGCAATCCTAATAAAAATCCCAAGATAATTTTTTGAAGCTGATTCCATAATTTACATGGCAATATAAACAGCCAAGAATAGTCAAAACACCAATGAAGAAGGTAGGATGACTTATTCTACCGGATATTTTTAGAAAGCTATGGTAAATAAAATAGTGGTGGTGTTGGTACAAAGGTAGTCAAACCAAAGCCCCTAGAAACAGACCCACACATAAAAAGGCTCCCAATTTACAACAAAAGGGGAACTGCAGGGCATTGTGGAAAGGAAAAATTTTCTTAAACATGACCCTAAAAGGTATTCATCCCAAAGGGAAAGACTGATTAACAACATTAAAATCCAGAACCTCTGTTCATCAAAAAAGAAAGGAAAAAAGCAAACCATAGAATGGAAGAAAATTTGCAACAAAAGTAACAATAAAGGATTTGTACCTGGAATTCATAAAGAATCCCTACAGAACATCAGAAAAAGACAACCCATTTAGAAAAACAGGCAAGAGCTCTGAACAGGCTCCTCACAAAAGAGGATATAGAAATAGCCAACATGTATATACACATACACATTATACATGTTAGAGTCACAATAAAAAATATAATTTTTAAAAATAACACACCCATCAGAATAGCTAAAATTAAGGAATCTGGTAATAAAAGTGCTGGGGGCAGGTGGAGCAATTGGGAATTCCTACACACTGCTAACATATTAACAACCATTTTGGAAGAAAGTTTGGCATTATCTACTAAAGTTGAAGATAAATATATCCTGTGACCCTGCAATCCACTCCTGTATATTTCGCCAACAAAAAATACATGTATGTGTCTCTTAAAATCATAATTCCCCAAAACACAACCCAAATATCCATCAACAGTAGACTAAATTGTGGTATATGCATACACTGATAAACTATACAGTTATGAAAATGAGCTACAACTAAACAAAATATGAATAAGTCTTACACACATAAGGTTGACTGAAATGAATCAGAGACAAAATAATACATCTTTTTTTTTTTTTTTTTTGAGACAGAGTCTCACTCTGTCACCCAGGCTGGAGTGCAGTGGCCGGATCTCAGCTCACTGCAAGCTCCGCCTCCCAGGTTTACGCCATTCTCCTGCCTCAGCCTCCCGAGTAGCTGGGACTACAGGCGTCCGCCACCTCGCCCGGCTAGTTTTTTGTATTTTTTAGTAGAGACGGGGTTTCACCGTGTTAGCCAGGATGATCTCGATCTCCTAATCTCGTGATCCGCCCGTCTCGGCCTCCCAAAGTGCTGGGATTACAGGCTTGAGCCACCGCGCCCGGCCAATAATACATCTTATACGATGCCATTTATATAAAGCTCAAAATTAGGTAAAGCGAAACTATGGTGCTCAGGGACACATATTTTAGTAGCAAACAAAAAATAAAACAAAAGAAGTCATTAATGTAAAAATCAGGTTACTGCTTACCTCTGGAGGAGAAAGAGGATTATGACTAGAAAGGGAAAGAGGAGAGTTTCTGGGGATGCTGGCAACGTCCTATTTCTTGAGCTGGGGTGGTATGTGGATGTTCATTTATAATAATTCATTAAACTGAATATTTATGTTTCTGTGTTTTTCAGTATGTTTTATATTTTGCAATAAAAAAGATATTTAAGAGTTCCTTTTCAAAGTTAGCTATTTATGGAAATACACGAATATCCATTGAAAATTATGTCACTTTGACAAATTTCTGAGTTGGTTTTGGCAAGAAAGAAAGGAAAAGTGCTGTTTTAAAAACAGAAACCCATGATCTAGTGCAGGTGATAAGGTAAAGGCTGGAGGGTAGTTCTAAGGGCATTCAGACTAACTCCTCTAAAACTAAAACACATAATGGGATAAAATCAGGAGGATTACAATATTGCTATTCCACTTTTCGTTCTAAAATCAACAAGGAAAAAACATGTTAAGAAAAACAAGCTCAAAACAGAAGATCAGTCTGCAAATTGAACAAAAAATGACAAAGTATTCTTTATGCTATAAATTCCAGGACATCATCCAGTTCCATTTGACGTTGACTATTTATAGCCAAATGAATAAATAATATGATTTAAAAGCCTCAAGAAGCTTGAAAATCTGAGTTTATTCCTAGTGTCCACATTCCAGTATTCAATAAAAGAGCTGCCTTTTTTCAATGTTCATACCATTAGCTGGCCACCGGAGTATTTCACCATGAGTTAGCTGCAAATCACTTAATATAGCTGAAGAAAATCAAACAAGCTCAACAGATCTGATCTATTTTAAGAAGCATTAAACAAAACAAAGAAAAATGGAAACTCCTACAGCCTAGAATTATCTTACAAAGACTAAAGTAATTTTTAAAAAGTTGATTACATGGAGCTTTTAGAAACATGGGAAAATACTAATACTGTGTTAAAAACAGTACATAAGGTTGTATACCATTGGTTTTAAAAATGAGTAATACAAAATTTACAAATACACTAAATTATTAACAGTAGTTTCCTGACTGGAATAATATCCTTCCTTCACTTCCCCACTTTCCTATAATAAGCATGAATTTACTTTTTTCAAATTGGAATTTTTTCTTCTGGATCCCTGCTCACTGTATATTCTCTTGTAGTGTTTTTTTCCATAATTGTTTTTCTCCCATCAGTGTAAGTGTCACAGAGTGAAAAAGGCAAATATTTTCTTGACAGTATCATAAAAATAATTGTAGACTTCCCTGAAAAGTATCTGTAGATAACACTGAGAAGTGGTTTATAGTATCCTTTGTTCATTTTTCACTGGGTAGCTAATCTTTCTATTTACTTATAAGGAGCTTCTCTTTATTAAGGAAAATTAGACTTTGAAATGGGAATTGAAAATATTTTCTTATGGTACATCACTTCCCTTTTACTTTTTTTATGGTCATTTTTGTCACACAATAATACTTGTTTTTTGTTGCTGAACCTTTCAACTTTTTTCTTTAATAGTCTTATATAATAGCAAAGCCCTGTCCAAGATTATATTTTTCTATCATAATAGGGATTGTATTGGTTTTGACTGATCACAGACTACATGAATAATTTGTACCCAACTCTTAATGCAAGTACTGGAAAAAATATAAAGCCATATTGTCATCCTTTTTCTCAGTAACTATTCCAGTGACTTCCTGGCTTAAACGTTGCAGGCAAACTGTTCCTAAAATGAGAATATCAAAATACAATTATCTTCAACTGTTAATAAGTAGGAGGTCTCAAGTCGTACTAAATACAATTTAATATTATACACAATACCCAGATTTCCAATCCTTTACAGCACATTAACAGGATTATCAGAAAAATCTGGACTGGACTACCACTACCAAAGACATCACAGATAATATACTTTTGACAGACAGCCAAGATCAGGAAGCAGTTTAAGACATTATTAGGCTTATAGAGAGCTAATTATTCTCAGTTTGTACAGAAAAATAAACTAGCACTTAATTCATTCCTTTCAAATGGGAGGAAGTGGAGTTCTCTTCTTAAAAGCTGTGTTTTCAGAGCTCTAAAAAGGTACACTTATAAAATAACTTAAAAATTCTTCTGAATTGTACAGTGAGATATTGGGACCCCTGACTTGATAAGAGATCTTTAATCACACTTAGCTTCTTTCTTGCTTGTTTTCAGTTTCTGTTCTATGAAGATAAATGTTTCCTGGTTAATCTTTTTCCATTTGCTCCCATTTTCCTTTTCTATTTGTACTTTTTTCACCCTAAAGATGTATCCCCTTCAGCCACCTTTTATGGCTTGGTTTCAACTTTTGCATGAAAAGGTTTAGGTGATAACTTTTCTGATTTCCCCTTGAGCTCTTTCCCAATTGCCCTTTGAGCTGAGTTAAACTAGGGTATTTTGGCAGTATTAAGGTAGAGAGGTAGGGTACTTGAGTGTCTACAGGATGCAGGGCAGTGAGGACCTCTGCCAGGATAGTGCCAGAGCTACTTTTATGCTTTAGTCTTTGATGTGAATCTTTTTTTTTTTTTTTTTTTTTAAAGATACAGGGTCTCACTCTTGCTCAGGTTAGAGTGCAGTGGCACAATCACAGCTCACTGCAGCCTTCAACTCCTGGGCTCAAGGGATCCTTCTACCTCAGTATCCCCAATATGTGGGACTACAGGCATGTGCCACCATGCCCGGCTAACTTTTTAAATTTTTTGTAGAGATGAGATCTCGCATTGTTGCCAAGGCTGATCTGAAACTCCTGGCTTCAAGCAATCCTCCTGCCTTGGCCTTCCAAAGTGCTGGGATTATAGGCATGAACTACTGTGCCTGGCCTGACTCAGCTTTTTTGTTTGTTTGTTTCTTTTCTTCCCTATATGGATATTCATTTTCCCCACATCATTTAGTGAATACCAGACCTTTGAAATGCCACTCACATCATAATCCTTTATTTTTCTCTTTTACAATTTTCCCAGTTATTCTGCTTCTTTATTTTCTTATGAATTTTAGCATCAACTTGTAAAGGTCCCCAAAGTATTCTTTTGCTATTTTTGTTGAGACCACATTTGTAAGTAAAGAGTTATAAAACTCTTTCCTTGTCTGTGTAAGAACTGATCTTTGGTCAATGTTCTAGCTCAGGACCCCTGGAAACTTGATAAAGGCAGGCTGCAAATGATGTTATTAAGCAACATCACCTCTGACAAAAATTAATCTGATTGATAAACTGCATCTGGAGAATAAGTAAAGATAAATTGTAAATATCCCATAGGAAGCCATATATTTGGAATTCAATGAAAGTTGAGTCAGTTGTAACTGGACATACCCCTTGTGGGGACGCTGGAAACAATGTCTATGGAATTTTACAAGAGGTTAATTCCTGTATAGGCATAAAACTTCCAAGGCAGAATAGTTCTACATCCATTGGATGTGAAGTCCTTTTTCCTTGCACCTGAGTTGTGACTTAGAGGCCAAAGATAACTCATTGATGGTTGTGTGGACTGCTTCAAGGGCTCCCACACGAGCATGATCTTATGCTCTCTGCAAGCATGCTGTACTTCCAGTCCCATATCCTAAGTGATTCTGATGCCAAGTGAAGCCCATGGTAGTCATATGAGTCTGAAAGTTGAGCCTAAGAAAATATCCTCTTTCCCTCCTAGTGGGTATTGAAACAATATATGAATAGACTACTTTAGAAGAACTGACACCATTACAAAATTTAGGCTTTCTTTCCAAATGTATTTGTTTAAGTCTTCTTCTGTAATATTTGAGGTTTTAAGGCTTTTTTTTTTTTTTTTTTTTTTGAGACAGAGTCTTGCTCCGTTGCCCAGGCTGGAGTGCAGTGGTGCAATCTTGGCTCACTGCAAGCTCCGCCTCCCAAGTTCACGCTATTCTCCGGCCTCAGCCTCCCGAGTAGCTGGGACTACAGGCGCCCGCCACCACGCCCGACTGATTGTTTTTGTATTTTTTAGTAGAGACGGGGTTTCACCATGTTAGCCAGGATGGTCTCAATCTCCTGACCTTGTGATCCGCCCGTCTTAGCCTCCCAAAGTGCTGGAATTACAGGCGTGAGCCACTGCGCCCGGCCTTAAGGCTTTCTTTGTACAAATCTTCTATATTTCTTGTTAAGTGTATTCTTTGATATTTGATGTTGATGTTTAAAGTGTGTGTGTACAATATATAAACGGGCATTTTTCTTCCATCATATCATCCAAGTGGTTGCTTGTATAAGTAAAATTTATTAATTGTACTCAGACATCAGAATTCTCTTATCATCTTTAAGTTCTTTAGTTGATTTTCCTGAGTTTCACATGTATGTAATCATAATAGAAATAGTAATAATTTTACTTCTTTAAAATTTTATATCTCCAATTCTTTTTTCTTAATTGCTTTAGCTAGTACCTTCAGATCAATGTTAAATGACAGTGGGGATAATGGATATCCTTGCCTTTTTTGATTTTAATCAGAATGCTTCCAGTGTTCTTCCATTAAGCAAGATGTTGGATTTTGGGTTCAGATATGTTTTTATCATGCTAAGAATATAAGATATCCCTGTTTTAATAAAAATGTTTTTTAAAAGAATGCTGATATATCAAATGCCTTTAAAATATCTATGAGGATAATACAATTTTTCTCCACAGATCAATAAACATGGTGAATGACATTAATAGCTATCCTAATATAGAGTCATCCTTGCATTCCTAGGTTAAATCCTCCTTGGTCAAGGTTCATATTTTTATATTTATAGGCTACTGAATTCTGCTTGCTGATTCATTTTTATTTTATTTTTTAATTCTTTTTTTTTTTTTTTTTTTTGAGATAGGGTCTCCCTCTGTCACCCAGGCTGGAGTGCAGTGGTGTTATCATGGCTCACTGCAGCCTTGACTTCCTAGGCTCAGGTGATTCTCTCATCTCAGCCTCCCTAGTAGCTGGGACTACAGGTGCTTGCCACCAGGCCTAATTTTTTTTTTTTTTTGTAGAGATGGGGTTTCACCATGTTGCCCAGGCTGGTCTCAAACTCTTGGGCTCAAGGATCCACACGCCTTGGTCTCCCAAGGTGTCGGTGATATTTTAACCTAGGATTTTTGAATTAATATTCATAGATGAGGCAGTCCTACATGTATATATCAGGTGCTATCTCTGTGTGTATGGGGGTGTGTGTATAAGAATTCTCTTTATAGAGAGAGTTCCATAACAAGCATAGTTCTTAATGGTTTTAAAATATTAATTTAGACTGGGCATGGTGGTTCACACCTGTAATCCCACCACTTTGGGAGGCCGAGGAGGGCAGATCACCTGAGGTCAGGAGTTCGAGACCAGCCTGGCCAACATGGCAAAACCCCGATTCTACTAAAAATAAATACAAAAATTAGCCAGGTGTGGTAGTGCATATCTGTAGTCCCAGCTACTCGGGAGGCTGAGGCATGAGAATTGCTTGAACCCAGGAAGCAGAGGTTGCAGTGAGCCAAGATTGTGCCACTGCCCTCCAGCGTGGGTGACAGAGTGAGACTCTGTCTCAATTAAAACACAAACAAAAAATCAACTCATTTAATCCTAAGTTTGGTACTATTAACCAATTTATAGATAAGAACACTGAGGCATGGAGATTAAATAATTTGCCATGTCACAACTACTAGTAAATTAGAGCTAGGATTTACACCCAAAAGTCTAGTCCAGAGTCCATGCTGTGCTCTGCTGCTTTTAATATTTCTATATGCAATTTTTATTGGTTTTTTCTTTGTGTATGCGTGTGTGTGAGGGCGGGGTGGTGAGGATCAGTGTTAGACTCTTTTAGTTAAAAAAGACCTTTTCCCCTCTCTACTCTGAGGCAGCTTAAATTATATATTTATAATTATGTATTTAATTATGTAATTATGTATTTAAAGAGTTGGTACCTTTTCTTTGTGAAACTATTTATATCTGGTGTTTTTATGAGAGGAAGTTCTTAGACAACTCTGCTATCTCTTCTTCTTTTTAAATTAGTCTGTTTGGCCGGGTGTGGTGGCTCATGCCTGTAATCCCAGCACTTTGGGAGGCCGAGGTGGGTGATCACCTGAGGTCAGGAGTTTGAGACCAGCCTGGTCAACATGGTGAAACCCCGTCTCTACTAAAAATACAAAAATTAGGGCGTGGTGGGGGGCACCTATAATCTCAGCTATTTGGGAAGCTGAGGCAGGACAACTGCTAGAACTGGGGAGGCAGAGGTTGCAGTGAGCCGAGATTGTGCCATTGCACTCCAGCCCAGGCTGACAACAGCAACACTCTGAAATAAAATAAAAAATAAAATAAAAAATAAAAATAAAACAAAATAAAATAGTCTTAGGATTCTTTTCAACTATTTCGTCTGTTTTTGTTTTTTAAGACAGGGTCTCGCTCTGTCACTCAGGCTGGCGTGCAGTGGTGCTATGTTGGCTCACTGCAACCTCTGCTTCTTGCGCTCAAGCGATCCTCCCACCGCAGCCTTCCAAGTATCTGGGACCATAGGCATGCACCACTACATCTGGCTAATTTTTTTTGTATTTTTGGTAGATATGGGGTTTCACCGTGTTGCCCAGGCTGGTCTTGAACTCAAGTGATCCACTAGCCTCAGTCTCCCAAAGTTCTGGGAGCTATCACTCCCGGCCCCTTTTCAGCCATTCTTACTGAGAACTTTGAAGATGACCCAGGAGGAAATTGTTTTTATAGCTAAAAAATAGTAGCTAACATTAGTTCCCATTCCCTATCATAAATATAAGATATAAAGCACCAAAATTTACATTAAGTACTAAACTCTGAGACCTTGTGAGTCCTGGCTCACTCTTCAATGCCCCATAGTACTAATGTTTTAGAGTTTGCTTCAAAACAAAGCCTATTTTGGTTTTAACTTAAGGTTTCCCTTCTGCACAATTACATATACAAGTTTATATGCAAGCTACATAGCCTTTTACAGAATTAAACCTTGTTGACTTATACTAACTGGTAGGTCTTTCTCCATCTGATTAATTTAAACTCATACCTTAAGAGCTAGCTTCCCTTCTACAGCCTTACCCTGTGCCACCAGGCAGAATTAAGTACTTCTTCCTTGGTATTTTCACCATATTTGGCACACAGTACCGTCTGATCCATCTCTCCCTCCTTCCTTTTGGGACATGCTTTCTAATACCCACAGATTCAACCGCCTAATCATATAGATTTGCCATGCTCTGTCTAAGGAAGTCTGTATATAATTCTATTGTCTATTTTTTCTAAGAATGATATTCTGAAACAGACAGTCTTAATTATTTAATTTGGGTTAGAATTCTGTGAGACCAGTCCATTATGGGCTTCTTAGACTGTAACACAAATATTGAGAGTCAAATGCTCTAATGTGGGGGATCTCAGTGATACCTATTTGAGGGAAACAGGATCCCTATTTGAGGGAATCAGTTGAAACTCACTTTTTCATTTTCTCCTAAGACTTAAGAAGATAACCATGGAGACAAATAGAAGATATGCCATAGTGTTAGGATGAATAAGGCCTATGAGGAGAGTTTTGATTTCTTCTGAAAATTCTGTAAGGCTCATGATAGCAAAAGAATGCAAGAAGGAATGGCAAGGCATGACTGATGGGCACAAAGAAATTAAATACTATAAATCGAAGTAAGCCTAAACAGTAAAAGAGACTCATGGTGATAATGAAAGAATGAATTGCATTGCCTTTAATAAACCTGATGACTGTTTAGAAAAAGACATATATTACCCTCATGCAGAAAGTCACGATACTTTAAGACCCAAAGAAAGTACATGTTACTAGGGTTTGTCTATGGGTTAAATGTGTGAGGAGGAGGAACTGTGCATCATCTAGACAGAAAAATATATAGCTAGCTAAAACACAAATCTCAGAACCCTAATGAAATTTTACTTAAAAATAGCACTTCAGGGCAAGATGGACGATCCCTGTTGAGTGTCTTGTTAAGTCACAAAAATAGGAAGGAAATGAATTATCAGACTACTTCCTGAGGAATTTGCTTTCCTGGTAAGGAGAGATCCTTTATCCAAGGCTTTTTGGAAAAGACTGGTTGTTTTGTGTGGTGTTATAATTAGGTATCCAAGCTTGTTCAAAAATCATATCCCACTGCCTGTAGTTACGGTTCACCAGATAATCAGGGTTAGTAAGCACTTTAAACACAGCTAGTATCTGTTTGTATGTATTTATATCTTGCATATGAAAAGGAATTATTCTCAACAAATATTTCTGTGAAGTGCAGTGAGCCGGTAGTATTATATGTAATACAGTGCAGTGGTTCTCAGAGTGTAGCCCCACAGAACCCCAGCAAAGATGCTGGGGTGTAATGATGTCCTCAAAACCATTTCAAAGGGTCTACAATGTTAAAATTATTTTCATAATTATACTAAGAGGCTATTTGCCATTTTAACTTGTTGACATCTGTGCTAATTACATAAAAGCAATTGTGGGTTCAACTGCTGTCACCTTTACATGAATCAAGGTAATGATACCAAACGGTTCTAGCAGTCTTCATGTTCTTTTGCTACCACACATTTAGTTTTTAAAAAATCAGTTTCATTTCATGTCATTGACCAAGACGTATAAATTAATTTTATTACTTCTTAACTGCTAAATTACCTATTTTCAATTTTCTGTATGATTAACTGGAAATTACACATACAGCCATTCTGTCACATACTGATGGTTACCTCAACAAAGAGTATTTGTGCAATTCTTTGAATTGCAAGCAAAATTAGCTGCTTTATTAATGAAACAGTATTTATAATAATTGACAAAGTTTGATTATTCTTCTTAAGTGGTACACATTTTCTTTGAAATTGTATGAAGGGAATCTGTTACTGCAAGTGAAACAAATGGCGACATTTGTTGTCAGTGAGTAAATTTCGAGCTTTCAAATAAATATTAGAATTTTGGAAAACTTGTAACTGCCCTGTGATTTTGACAGCTTCCCATATGGTGTGAATGCCAACACCCAGGGTTTAGCCAGAAGATGTAACCAAATCTTGCAAGGGACTATCAGTGCCTACAGAAATGGGATAGATCTGAGTTCATCTTGACTCAACAGGGGTAAACTGGAGCTACTACTTATCTTTACTTAGCCTACTGACAATGAGCCAGAACAGCAGTGTTGAACAACAAAGAAAGTGGACTGCCATCTCAATACCGGGATATCATACAGAATTCTGCCTCCCCTATCACTCCTCCTAGTCTCAACATCAGGGGAGAAAGGGTCAAGAAAGACGAAGGGCAGAAGAGTCTGACAAACAGAAATTACCCACCTACCCCCAAAGTTTTAAGTTCCAGGTAAAGGTCTAGTCTGCCCTGGGAGGAAGTGAGACGAGCACTGGATTTAAAACTGACTGAAGTTTTAATATTAAGAGAACTGACTCTTAAATACTAGAATGAAATGAATTTTTGAAAATTATAGAATTGGTTTCAAGATGCTGTTAAGGTAATTGACATCCAGTGGGAAAGGGAAGTTGGACAGGCTGGAGTTGAGAGACAGTTATAGACAAAAAGAAAAACTGATTTATATTAGTACCTCAACAAGTTAAGCCTCCTCAATAAAATGGTTACACACAGGTGGACAGTTTTCCACACAGATTGGTGTTCTCAGCCTTCTATCCCATTCCTTTTTTGTATAATCAATGGAACTGAAGAGGGATACCAGTAATGAGATCCTGGTATGAGTTCTAGCATACCATAATATTTAAGTCTAGAACTAGTCCACCAATTTGGATTAGTTCACTCCTATTTGTAGCTCTGTTTGATAAATGCTAAGTGGATAAGAACCATATTTCTACATCTGGGAGGACACCATCAGAGTTAGACAGATATGAATGGACAAATAAGCATTACTAATGATAGGAGATGCTGAAAGTAATAAGTATTTCAAATAATAAAGTAGAGAAGATTGCTGGGAACACAGCTCAAATTAATTTCTATTAATTTGATATCTCAATGCTTTTAACTTTCACCTTTTAATGATTCAACCAAAGAAGAAACCCAAAAGGAGGCTCATCTGACAAAGAGGAGAAACCAATATATTTTAAATGGATGCTGTTCAACTACACAATACAGAGGAAGGAAAATGAAGGATCTAAAAAAAGAGATTAAGAGAAAAGTAAGTGAAAGCTCATCAAAAAGTAGAACCTGACTTGGGGCCAAACATGGAGGGTGGACAGGCATGAATGATAGACAGAGCGGAACAATTCCTGGATGAATGAAAGACAATAATGTAGAGTGGCTGTGACACATTGCATTATTAATACATACCGAGACTGAATTGCGGGTAATGTTCATGAATCTAACTGCAATTAGTACAGGTTTCTGGATTAGGAAGGACATGAAAAGGAAAGCAGAAGGTTAGAATGTACATGTCATTGCCCCATTAAAAGAGAAGGTTTAATCTTGCAATGGACTGAATATCCATCTTCTGCAACACAGGAAAAAAGCACAGCTTATCTATCTGCTTTGAAAAGTAGGTTTATAGCAAAAGGTTCTTCCCTTCCTGCCTGGATAGCCACCACTACATTGGGCCTCTCAGAACTGAGCTCCTGAAAATTCATACTACAGAAATGTTTCACTTTTAAGTGGGATTTCTGTTTTTAATTCCTGGGGAAAAGATTTAGATAGTATCCTATGATGAGTTTTATTTAATATCTTTACTGCCTGCAAAAAGCCCATGCTTATGTTTGTTTTTACAGAAGACCCTTCAATACCTTAATCAACAGACCTTTGTTAAGCACTTATTCAGTGCCAGGCAGATTAAATAGTAAAGGAAGAAAAAAGAATTATTTTAGTGCTAATCTAAATGCAAACTGTGAAGATATGGGAGGAAGTACTGCTGGACCCCTGAAAGAATGAGGGCATCATGAAGCCTCCTTCTCTTTAGAGATTTACCGGGAATCTGAAATGCGTGCTCATTGTCACAATTTTATTTCACAACTGAGAGGAAGGGTAGCAAATGGGCAATAACTAAACCTTAATGCAGCAGTTTTCCAGTTATCCTGAAAACTGACTTCAGAGTAATATATATGGATAACTCCAGTTCTCAATAAGCACTAATCAATAGGGCTGATGCTATTGATTAGTGATCACTGAGAACTGGAGTTATATGTTACTGGTTGCAAAGGAAGATATTAAAAAGTGGGCAAACCAAGGAAATAAATTATCAGTTTTACAAGGACTGTCTCAAAACCTAACCTTAAACTCAAAGAAATACTTTTTCATTACAGTAGACTCACAGATGGAATTCCATTTACTTAAGAATCAAATGATTCCATTTAAATTCAGTTACAAATGATTAAATTCTCTACATCCCAGGAGTCTTGGCAGGACTACCAAAAGTGACACGATTAAAGCTGGGAACAGACAGTGGAAGGAAGTAGGGAAAAAAGTTAGAAAAGGACTACGTTTTCATAGAAAGGACATGAAAAGAAAGCAGGGCAGATTATTAAGACACCAGCATTTTATCTAAATACTTGATTTGAAAAATGCTACACACTTATTGACATAGATTCTATAATGTAACTAAAGAGCAGATTAAACATGAGGAAGCCATAGCACCCCGAGATTTGGTGACTTTTTACTTGTTGTTTTATAAAAAAGATTCTGATAATAATCCTTGTATACACCACAAATGCACAATTAAATTCCCAAGACAACTCCCATTTTTCCATTATTTCATGTCTTGCATCTTACCATTGATCTACGAATCAGTGACAACCTGGTCTTTGCCTTATTCTCAGCAAATTCCAAGCTACTGATATCTTTGAGACGAGCCTTGTATTTATTCATTTGTTCCACAACGATTAGCTCCACACAACTGAAACAGGAGGAAAGAGAAAAAACTGTTAAGAATGTAAATAAATAAAGTATAGCACTCACAGACTGTTTTTGTTTTAGACAGTTGAAAGATGAAGGAAAAAATTAACATCCCTTGCTTCACAAACTCAGAGACAAGGTTTAGAATGGTGGTTCACAACTTTGGCTGCACTTTAGAAGCCACCTAAAGAGCAGTTACGGCCGGGCACAGTGGTTCACGCCTGTAATCCCAGCACTTTGCGGGGCAGAGGCAGGTGGATCACCTGAGGTCAGGAGTTTGAGACCAACCTGGCCAACATGGTGAAATTCTGTCTCTACTAAAAATACTAAATTAGCCAGGCGTGGTGTTGCATGCCTATAATCCCAGCTACTTGGGAGGCTGAGGCAGGAGAATCACTTGAACCTGGGAGGTGGAGGTTGCAGTGAGCCAAGATCGTGCCATTGCACTCCAGCTTAGGCGACAAGAGCAAAACTCCATCTCAAAAAAAATAAAAAAATAAAAAATAATAAAAAATAAAGAGCAGTTACAAATCCCAATGCCCAGGCTATACCCTAAACCAATTAAATCAGACTCTATGGGGATGGGATCCAAACAGTGACATATTTTTTTAAAGTTCCTTTTGCAGTCAAGATTAAGGAGAGCAAAAGAAAACCACATTAGAAGGAAAGCAGAGCCCCAAGAAAAAAGACCAAGGTGAAATACAAGAATACTGAAGTATTAAGACCAAAGGATTCAGAGCCATAAGACCACAGTTAGGCTAGATTACAGGAAGATACTAAGTGTTCATAATTTGGTAAAATGGAAATCTAAAACCTATTTAGAAACTATAAGCAGTCCTAAAGAAAAGCCAGATTTAAAAAATAAGACGCTTTAAGACAAATGATGCTCAGTTGAATCCAGGAGTTTGCATCCTCAGCATAAGAAAACCCAGCAGTGTCCAACAATCTTCTTAAAAACACCTGAATTTATGAACCCATTCACTATGTCTGATATCTGGATACAGTGACTACGTAGTCAGAAGTCCCTGAGGTCTTGTAGAGGTTATGGTAACTGGCCTTACGTGGTAGTCTTACTGATGTCCTGTACGCTTTGTAGTGGGTCAGTGGTGTCAGGGCAGCGGAGAATGCAGGGCGCAAACACAATGGCCAAAGCATTAGCAGACATTCGATTAGTGTCTTCCTGTAGAGCAATCCTAAGAAATAAAACAAAACAAAAAACAAGTGACTAAGGGATAAAAAGGGAGCACCATAGGGAAAAGGCAGAAGAGATGAGCAAAAGAAGACAGTATGACATGAACTGCATAGTACTAGAAGGATATAAGTACTTCTAGTAAGTTTCAGTGTCTGCAGACTTTTCCCAAGTTGTTCCTTTGTCTCTGGAAAATGTATTTTCACTTGTTCTTTCCTTGAAGCAGTCTAGGTCAGCCGATAGCTTCCCAAGGGAAATCTGGGACCTACCTGCTCCAGGCCAAGATCACTAGATGAACTGAAGTCCAAAGAATGCAGAATCAGCCAGGCATGGTGGCCCACACTTGTAATCCAGCATTTTGGGAGGCCGATGTGGGCAGATTACTTGAGGTCAGGAGTTTGAGACAAGCTTGGCCAACATGGCAAAACCTTGTCTCCATTAACAATACAAAAATTAGCCAGGTGTGGTGGCGCACGCCTGTAATCTCAGCTATGTAGGGGGCTGAGGCAGGAGAATCACTTGAATTGGGGAGGCGGAGGTTGCAGTGAGCTGAGACTGCACTCCAGCCTGCCTGGGTGACAGAGTGAAACTGTGTCTCCACAACAACAACAACAACAAAAAAGAATGCAGAGTAGAAGCTTTAACCACAAATAAAGATGGCTTTCTTCTCAACTACTGCTGATATTTACATACAGGGGAAGAGACACTACTCCTGACACCTCTTTGGTCAGTTAATTTCTGAGAACGATCTGAACCCCTCATATGAATTAGGTCATTTCAGTAGATTATATATCCTTTCTAGTTCAGCTGTTAGAAAACAGGCTAAACTACACAGTGCCACCATGAGGCTGAAGCTGCTACATGGTTCAAACAAGGGCAGAAAAGCAACCGCCATGCATTCCAGCTCAGCTGAAGATTTCTGCTCCAAGGTATCCTAACCACCTGTTTGAGACACTGACTTTATAAATAGAAGAAAAAATATAAATACCTGTCAGTTTTCCAAAGGAGAAATTCCTTATCTATGTAAAATAATCCAAGAGAAACTATCAAAAATCGTTTCCTTGCTTCTTAAAGTTACCTGACTAGATGAAAGATGAGGCGTTCCAGTGTATTGAGATGAGTTCGGGAGAGTTGATCAATCACAGAGTATACACCACGGATTGTCTCCTTCCTCTCCTGAAGGCCTAAAAACATTAAGAGCAGAAACTAAGACTAAATATCCCCTCTTATACAGTGTATCTTCCTCCCAGACACTATGAAGCAAAGGAGGCTGGCTATAGAGTTTCAGGAGTAGTTGTACCTGTAAGGCTGGAGAAGAGCAACTCAAACTAACTATTTAACTCCTTTAGCTTGAGTTCTGTATTCATAAACAGTCTCCTTAGTTTGAACCTGTATCACAGTAATCCTTAATAACAGCAAGGGGAAAGAGATGTTCTAGTTTTTCAGTCATTGTGTAGCAGATTGATTTCTCATTAAATTCAACATAATTTATGAATCCTCAGGGCCTAAATGCCTCTAGAAAGGCCTTTATGAATATCCTATGCACCTATAGCACTGAGAAACTACACTCTGAAACCTGTTAGGCTTGGCATAAAACAGCCAGCTTTACACATAGTTCTTGCCTAGATTTCCAATTTAAATGAACATAAGCCTAATCTTAAAACTCTTATTTTTAATATTTTAATCTGTTTTATAACCCCAGTCTTTCAATTTCTTTGTAAGAAGCAACCAAGTGGCTCACTCAGAACATTTTTAGGACACTAACATTTTGATGAGTCTCTAAAAAGTCAACATATGAATAGGTGACAGTATACTGGCAGTTTTGTATTCACTGTCAAAAGTTTACCTTTAGATCTATAATAATTAAACCACTAAAGGACGGCTTGAAGGTGGCATTTCTTTCCCAACTACAGGCCTTCTCTCTAACCCAGGAAGCCTATGCTTACCCATAGCTCGAAGAAATTCCTCATAGAGTTCAAAGGTCATGAGAGGATTGGGCAAATCTCGAAGCCATTGTTTGAATACACTTGCAATGACGTGTATGTTATAGTCATCTAGATTTACATTCTCAGCATCTATTTAGAGACAAGAGTTAGATTAACAAAGCCAAAACATGCAAAGAGATTAAAATAATTCACTTTACAAACTATCATCATTAAAGGAAGGCTTCATGTTTCTTTTTTTTTTGAGATGGAGTTTCGCTCTTGTTGTCCAGGCTGGAGTGCAATGTTGTGATCTTGGCTCACCACCTCTGCCTCCCAAGTTCAAGTGATTCTCCTGCCTCAGCCTCCCAAGTAGTTGGGATTACAGGCATGTGCTGCCACGCCTGGCTAATTTTGTATTTTTAGTAGAGCTGGGGTTTCTCCATGTTGGTCAGGCTGGTCTCAAACTCCCAATCTCATGTGATCCACCTGCCTCGGCCTCCCAAAGTGGAGGGATTACAGGAGTGAGCCACCATGCCTGGCCGGCTTCATGTTTCTTAATCAAACTGACTAACCTGTTTTCCACAATGTAATTCCATGCTTTGGAACTGTGTTTCTAACTGTTGTGAAAGAATACGTCTTGTTGATTTGTTTTCTAAATCTGTTGTGGAGTGAAGTGCGTAAAATAAAAGATCATGGCCAGGCACGGTGGCTCATGCCTGTAATCCCAGCACTTTGGGAGGCTGAGATGGGCAGATCACTTGAGGTCAGGAGACAGAAAGCAGCCTGGCCAACATGGTGAAAGCTGTCTCTACTAAAAATATAAAAATTAGCTGGGTGTGGTGGCACACGCCTGTAATCCCAGCTACTTGGGAGGCTGAGGCAGAATTGCCTGAACCCGGGAGACAGAGGTTGCAGTGAGCCAAGGTTGCACCATTGTACTACAGCCTGGGCAACAGAGCAACTGTCTCTAAATAAATAAATAAATAAATAAAATATTTTGATGCTGAAGTATTGTTAAACTGCTATAAACGTCTCTACATGCTTGCTCTCAATTTCTGTATTTCTCTTACTATGGCTTTGTCCTCAGACCACACTTTGAGTAGCAATGTTTTACATGACAAATGAAAAAACACATACAGGACATTTTCTGAAAGTAAGGCTGATTTTAAGTAATTCTTAGAGATAAAAGGACAGTGATAATTGAGCTTAGAAAATGTAAAGAAAACACGTTTACCCATTTCACTTATAAACTCCCTAAGGTTATACAGATTAGATGACTGCGAAGATTTGGGATGACTGATTTTCACTTGTGCTATTTCAAGGTATCAGAGACAAAGTCAGTAACTGCCTGTAAACTAAAGTAGACCAAGTCTCTTGTAGACGGAACCTTCTTGTAGACGGAACTGGTAAGACGGAGTCTTACCAGACATTGTTACTATTTTCATACTCATTTCTCATTGATTTGTTCATAAGAAACAGCACTGTACACAGGTTCTTGGCCACACAAGGACACACTTTGTACTCTGTTTGGTTCAAAAAGATCTATTCCTTCCCAACAGTGATAAAGTGTAGAAATTGAGAATGAAACTAAAGTCAATCCCCAGCATGAATTCCAGTACTAAAACTACAGCTCTACAAAGATACATGCTCAACTCACTATCAGTTTGAGTAACTGTCATCAACGTAGGCAGGCAAGATGATACACAGGAAAGAGTACCCGGCTGGGCGCGGTGGCTCAAGCCTGTAATCCCAGCACTTTGGGAGGCCGAGACGGGCGGATCACGAGGTCAGGAGATCGAGACCATCCTGGGTAACACAGTGAAACCCCGTCTCTACTAAAAATACAAAAACTTAGCCGGGCGAGGTGGCAGGCGCCTGTAGTCCCAGCTACTCGGGAGGCTGAGGCAGGAGAATGGCGTGAACCCGGGAGGCGGAGCTTGCAGTGAGCTGAGATCCGGCCACTGCACTCCAGCCTGGGTGACAGAGCGAGACTCCGTCTCAAAAAAAAAAAAAAAAAAAAAAAAAAAGAAAGAGTACCCCTTGGAGTCAGAATCATAAAGAGAAAGGGGAAACATTACGAATTCAGAAGATCTGGGGTTAACTCCAATTTGGTCACTTATTGGTGATGAGTCTTTGGGCAAGATCCTCTGTAAGCCTCAGTTCCTTTTTTCTGTAAATGGGGATAATAATATCCCTAATTCATAGGATTGTTGTGAATATTATAAAAACATTAGTACAGCACCTTGCATCATCATCAGCAGCTCATTATTTAATTTCCCTGTACCTTAGTTTTCTTCTTTGTCAGAGGTATCACAATCTTACTGAATTATTACAAAAATTAAATGACATCTGCCCCAAGTACAAATTATATGCTCAATATATGTCTGCTGAATTGACCAAATGAAACCAAAGACTCTTTAGAAAACCAAAAAATGATAACAAAGCGCCACAGAAAAGAACGCATTCTTCCGGCTGCTAAGGAAAGGATCGACATGTAATGAAAACTTGAAGAGCATGAAATGACCTATTTAAATAAAGTATTTCATTATGATTTAGAGGGCACTATCTTACCTGTATCTAGACCCTGTCGAAGCTCCTTGATTTTATTGGTCGAACCAGACTTTCGATAAATACCTTCTGTATACAGTCCATGCATTTCAATGTAGTTTATGAGCTTTTCCACCACTAAAGGAACAGTTCGGTCTTCGCTGGTCAAACGGGACAGTTCAACCCCAAATTGTCGAGATGATAGCTCTGGATCATACTAAATAAAAGATAATTTTTAGTTTCCAAATGCATTCTAACACCTTGAAACGTGTTTAACCAATTCTTTACCAGGAGCTACTTTTTATTTCTCTGAAGTTTTATGAGCATAGTTAGAAGAGTTGGGAGAAAGGGAATTATGTTTAACTAAGTATAAATAAGTGAGATTAGTTTCAATCCTTTTCCACCAGAATCTCCAAAACAAAATAATGGAGTGAAGAATGAAGGCAGTGGCAAAGGGCTACAGCTTCTCCTGTCAAAAATTTGCTTCAAAAGCAAAGCTGGGATTTGGGCGTGGGGGAAAGGGTTGGATTTTATATGCAAACAGCTTGACCACCTACCAGATACCACTAGAAAATCTACTGATTTGATAAGAATTAGAGTTGTCAGCAAGTTCTTAAGCATAAGAATGCTTTGATGTTTATATAAACTTTATGGAAGTTTAACTGAAAAATGATTTCATAATTAAAGGTAGAGGAACACACAGATTAGCCCATGACTACTGTTATAGCTCTTCTGTATTGACTTGAAGAGTGTATCTAATATCATACTTTATTTATTTATTTATTTATTTATTTATTTATTTGAGACAGAGTCTCACTCTGTCACCCAGGCTGGAGTGCAATGATGCGATCTCAACTCACTGCAACCTCCGCTTCCCAGGTTCCAGCGATTCTCATGCATCAGCCTCCCGAGTAGCTGGGACTACAGGTGCGTGCCACCACGCCCAGCTGGTATTTGTAGTTTTAGTACAGACGGGGTTTCATCATGTTGGCCAGGCTGGTCTCAAAATCCTGTCCTCAAGTGATCTGCCCGCCTTGGCCTCCCAAAGTGCTGGGATTACAGGTGTGAGCCACTGCGTCCGGCCAATATCATACTTTATTAACCTATAGGTTACTTTATATCCTATGTGACTGCAACAGAACAGCTTACCCAAGATTATTTGAAGTAATTCACTGAAAACAAAAATGGCAGGTATTATCTCTGAGACTGAAAATTGTTTTGCAAATCTGTCTTTCCTTCTCCTGTACCATTGGCCTTCCCTAACTGTATATTCCATTTTCTTCTTTAACCTGCACCCAACCAGTTGCCAAGTCAATTAGTTCATCATCTCTATTTTTTCCTTTGTAAGTGTCATCACCTCAGCTCAAAACTGTATCACTAACCAATTAGACTATTTCAACAGTTTCTTGGCCAGTTTTCCCCATATTCATATTTCCCCTTTTAAAATATTCTATAGTATATATAATGTTTTATTATCCTCAAAAACCTTTAGTGGCTAATTAGTATATAGCAAACTAAAGTGCAAACATTCTTGAGTCTCATACTCAAGAATTTACTTGAACTGATTCTAATTTCTACTTTCCAGCCTTACATTCATAAATTTGTCATTTACGTGTTAGGTACCAAGAAAATAAAATCAAGGCCTTCTGCTTCAGACTAGTAGTGTTAGGCCCAGAGCAATGGCTCACACCTGTAATCCCAGCATTTTGGGAGGCCGACACAGGTGGATCACCTAAGGTCAGGAGTTCAAGACCAGCCTGGCCCATATGGTGAAACCCCATCTCTACTAAAAATATAAAAATTAGCCAGGCATGGTGGCGGGTGCCTGTAATCCCAGCTACTCAGGAGGCTGAGGCAGGAGAATCACTTGAACACAGGAAGCAGAGATTGCAGTGAGCCAAGATTGCGCCACTGTACTCCAGCCTGGGTGACAAGAGCAAAACTGTCTCAAAAGAAAAAGAGTTAGTGTGTGAAGATAAGTAAAATTATAAATAGATTTATTAAGTATTATGGAACCACGGAAGAGAGATAGCTAGATCAGGAAAGACTGGGCTGGATAACAAACAACTAGTAATCTTGAAAAGACCTGATGTTAAACCTTAGTGTTGGAAAGCAAGTAATAGGTAAGTAAAGAAAGCAGGATCTTTTAGGCACAGGACATACAAAACTACAAAGTTGGGCAGAGCAAAGTAGCTACGGAAAGGAAGCCACCAGATAATTTTAAATAAGGGATGGCATAATCAGTTTATTAGTTTGTATCAGTATTATCAGGATTATTTTGCATCATTAATGTATCTACATACTCTGCATTCCAGCACTCAATTCTTAGAGAATTTCTTTTCTTTTTCTTTTTTTTTTGAGACGGAGTCTGGCTCTGTGGCCCAGGCTGGAGTGCAGTAGCCGGATCTCAGCTCACTGCAAGCTCCGCCTCCCGGGTTTACGCCATTCTCCTGCCTCAGCCTCCCGAGTAGCTGGGACTACAGGCGCCCGCCATCTCGCCTGGCTAGTTTTTTGTATTTTTTTAGTAGAGACGAGGTTTCACCGGGTTAGCCAGGATGGTCTAGATCTCCTGACCTCGTGATCTGCCCATCTCGGCCTCCCAAAGTGCTGGGATTACAGGCTTGAGCCACCGCGCCCGGCCTAGAGCATTAATTTCATGTCTATTTTGACATATGTTAAATTTCAGAGACAACATCTCTGAAAAGCATTTCCAAGTCTGAGGCAGAATGGACACAATCTTGGAATATTTAGAGGATGCATATTAAAAGTTTTGCCTTGTCACTATGTGAACTTGGCTAGGTTATTTCACGTTTGCAGCAGAAATATCTCCTTTCTACTTCAGAGGTTGTTGTAAACATTAAGTTGAACATACACAGCATGACAACCTGGTATATGTCAAATACAGAAAAAATTATTATAGAAATAGAATAGAATAAGGTTTGCTGTAATGATTAAATTTTAGCCAAATGTTTTCCTAATGCTGGGACACAGATGTGCAAATACATATTCTGTTTATTTAAATCCCTATGGTATTAGAAATGTTATAACTTGTGAAAGCAAAATAACAAATAATTTTTAGGTATTAAACAAAAACTTTTAAAATATTTGATTTGAAACTAAGTAATCTAAAGCAAACATGCTAGAATAATCTAAAGCAAACATGCTAGAATATTCTATTTCTTGAAATGAAGAAACAAATTAATTTTACTATTTTAAATGGAAAAAAATTTAATTCTGAGTACTTTTCTAAAAATATATTTTAATAGTTTTTGTTTCATAGTTATTTTTCATTTAAACTAACTTCATGAGTATTTTAAATAAAATCTTTATGGAGCTATGACATACACACATTGCAAGTTACAGCTTAAAGGATTTTCACAAAGACCCAAATTAAGAAACAAAATATTACCAACAGTTTAAAATTCCCCTAGGTCTCTTCCAGCCACCATGCCCTTTACCCTTCACAAATAACCAGTATCTGTACTTCTGTCACTAAAAATTAGTTTTACCTGCATTTGGATGTTATGTAAATGGAAAAACACAGTATGTGCACCTAGAGTTAGTTTAATCTATTTTTGAACTCTGTTTAAATGTACTCTTTTGTCTCTAGCTTTCAGTCAACATTGTTTGCATCAATACATTTTTTTTTCTTTTGCACTTTTTACATTAATGAATATTATTGATATGTAAAAGTACATGAAAGTACATGGAAAAATAACAGTATGAAAACAATGCAAAGCAAGCTAGAATACCTAGGTAATTAATAATACAAAGATATTAATTTTGCACCTGTTCTAATTTGCTCTATGACATACAACTGACAATTTTTAATTGATTTAACTTCTGACTTTCTTTTGAATACCTATGGTCAAGATTTGATTTTAAGGCTTTAATGAAAATTGTTTAATAGATGTTTCTTTTTTTATTATAAGTTCTAGGGTACATATGCAGAACGTGCATGTTTATTACATAGGTATACATGTGCCATGTTGGTTTGCTGCACCCATCAACTCATCATTTACATTAGGTATTTCTCCTAATGCTATCCCTCCCCCAGACCCTCACCCTCCAACAGGCCCCGGTGTGTGATTTTCCCAACCCTGTGTCCAAGTGTTCTCATTGTTCAATTCCCACCTGTGAGTGAGAACATGCAGTGTTTGGTTTTCTGTCCTTGTGATAGTTTGCTGAGAATGATGGTTTCCAGCTTCATCCACGTCCCTGCAAAGGACATGAATTCATCCTTTCTTTATGGCTGCATAGTATTCCATGATGTATATGTGCCACATTTTCTTAATCCAGTCTATCACTGATGGACATTTGGGTTGGTTCCAAGTCTTTGCTATTATGAGTAGTGCCACAACAAACGTATGTATGCATGTGTCTTTATAGTAGCATAATTTATAATCCTCTAGGTATATACCCAGTAAAGGGGTCGCTGGGTCAAATGGAATGTCTAGTTCTAGATCCTTGAGGAACTGCCACACTGTTTTCCACAATGGTTGAACTAATTTACATGCTCATCAACAGTGTAAAAGCATTCCTATTTCTCCACCTCCTCTCCAGCATCTTTTGTTTCCTGACTTTTTAATGATCGCCATTCTAACTGGTGTGAGATAGTATCTCATTGTGGTTTTGATTTGCATTTCTCTGATGACCAGTGATGATGAGCATTTTTTCATGTGTCTGTTGGCTGCATAAATGGCTTCTTTTGAGAACTGTCTGTGCATATCCTTTGCCTACTTTTGATGGGGTTTTTTTCTTGTAAATTTGTTTAAGTTCTTTGTAGATTCTGGGTATAAGCCCTTTGTCAGATGGGTAGATTGTAAAAATTTTCTCCCATTCTGTAGGCTGCCTGTTCACTCTGATGGTAATTTCTTTTGCTCTGCAGAAGCTCTTTAGTTTAATTAGACCCCATTTGTCTATTTTGGCTTTTGTTGCCATTGCTTTTGGTGTTTTAGTCATGAAGTCGTTGCCCATGCCTATGTCCTGAATGGTATTGCCTAGGTTTTCTTCTAGGGTTTTTATGGTTTTAGGTCTTACATTTAAGTCTTTAATCCATCTTGAATTAATTTTTGTTTAAGGTGTAAGGAAGGGATCCAGTTTCAGCTTTCTACATGTGGCTAGCCAGTTTTCCCAGCACCATTTATTAAATAGGGAATCCTTTCCTCATTTCTTGTTTTTGTCAGGTTTGTCAAAGATCAGATGGTTGTAGATGTGTGGTGTTATTTCTGTGGCCTCTGTTCTGTTCCATTGGTCTATATATGTGTTTTGATACCAGTACCATGCTGTTTTGGTTACTGTAGCCTTGTAGTATAGTTTGAAGTCAGGTAGTGTGATGCCTCCAGCTTTGTTCTTTTGGCTTAGGATTGTCTTGGCTATGTGGGCTCCTTTTTGGTTCCATATGAACTTTAAAGTCGTTTTTTCCAATTCTGTGAAGAAAGTCGTTGGTAGCCTGATGGGGATAGCACTGAATCTATAAATTATCTTGGGCAGTATGGCCATTTTCACAATATTGATTCTTCCTACCCATGAGCATGGAATGTTCTTCTATTTGTTTGTGTCCTGTTTTATTTCCTTGAGCAGTGGTTTGTAGTTCTCCTTGAAGAGGTCCTTCACATCCCTTGTAAGCTGGTTTCCTAGGTATTTTATTCTCTTTGTAGCAATTGTGAATGGGAGTTCACTCATGATTTGGCTCTCTGTTTGTCTGTTATTGGTGTATAGGAAAGCTTGTGATTTTTGCACATTGATTCTTGTATCCTGAGACATTGCTGAAGCTGCTTATTAGCTTAAGATTTGGGGCTGAGATGATGGAGTTCTCTAAATATACAATCATGTCATCTGCAAATAGGGACAATTTGACTTCCTCTTTTCCTAATTGAATACCCTTTATTTCTTTCTCTTGCCTGATTGCCCTGGCCAAAACTTCCAACACTACGTCAAAAAGGAGTGGTGAGAGAGGGCATCCCTGTCTTGTGCTGGTTTTCAAAGGGAATGCTTCCAGCTTTTGCCCATTCAGTATGATACTGGCTTTGTCATAAATAGCTCTTATTATTTTGAGATATGTTCCATCAATACCTAGTTTATTGAGAGTTTTTAGCATGAAGGGCTCTTGAATTTTGTCAAAGGCCTTTTCTGCATTTATTGAGATAATCATGTGGTTTTTGTCTTTGATTCTGTTTATGTGATGAATTACGTTTATTGATTTGCATATACTGAACCAGCCTTGCATCCCAGGGATGAAGCCAACTTGATCATGGTGAGTAAGCTTTTTGATGTGCTGCTGGATTCAGCTTACCAGTATTTTATTGAGGATTTCTGCATCAATGTTCATCAGGGATACTGGTCTAAAATTCTTTTTCTTCTTGTGTCTCTGCCAGGCTTTGGTATCAGGATGATGCTGGTCTCATAAAATGAGTTAGGGAGGATTCCCTCTTTTTCTGTTGATTGGAACAGTTTCAGAAGGAATGGTACCAGCCCCTCTTTGTACCTCTGGTCGAATTTGGCTGTGAATCTGTCTGGTCTGGGACTTTTTTTGGTTGGTAGGCTATTGATGATTGCCTCAATTTCAGAGCCTGTTATTGGTCTATTCAGAGATTCAACTTTCTCCTCGTTTAGTCTTGGGAGGGTGCATGTATCCAGGAATTTGCCCATTTCTTCTAGATTTTCTAGTTTGTTTGCATAGAGGTGTTTATAGTATTCTCTGACGGTAGTCTGCACTTCTGTGGGGTCGGTGGTGATACCCCTTTATCATTTTTTATTGCATCTATTTGATTCTTCTCTCTTATTAGTCTTGCTAGCGATCTATCAATTTTGTTGATCTTTTCAAAAAATCAGCTCCTGGATTCACTGATTTTTTCAAGGGTTTTTTGTGTCTCTATCTCCTTCAGTTCTGCTCTGATATCAGTTATTTTTTGCCTTCTGCTAGCTTTTGAATTTGTTTGCTCTTGCTTCTCTAGTTCTTTTAATTGTGATATTAGGGTGTCAATTTTAGAATATTCCTGCTTTCTCTTGTGGGCATTTAGTGCTATAAATTTCCCTCTACATACTGCTTTAAATGTGTCTCAGAGATTCTGGTACATTGTGTCTTTGTTCTCATTGGTTTCAAACAACACTTTTATTTCTTCCTTCATTTCGTTATTTACCCAGTAGTCATTCAGGAGTAGGTTGTTCCGTTTCTATGTAGTTGTGTGGTTTTGAGTGAGTTTCTTAATCCTGAGTTCTAATTTGATTGACAGTTTGTTGTGATTTCTGTTCTTTTACATTTGCTGAGGAGTGTTTGACTTCCAACTATGTGGTCAATTTTAGAATAAGTGCAATGTGGTGCTGAGAAGAATGTATATTCTGTTGATTTGGGGTGGAGAGTTCTGTAGATGTCTATTAGGTCCACTTGGTGCAGAGCTGAGTTCAAGTCCTGGATATTCTTTGTTAACCTTCTGTCTCGTTGATCTAATATTGACAGTGCAGTGTTAAAGTCTCCAATTATTATTGTGTGGGAGTCTAAGTCTCTTTGTAGGTCTCTTAGGACTTGCTTTATGAATCTGGGTGCTCTTGTATTGGGTGCATATATATTTAGGATAGTTAGCTCTCCTTGTTGAATTGATCCCTTTACCATTATGTAATGGCCTTCTTTGTCTCTTTTGATCTTTGTTGGCTTAAAGTCTGTTTTATCAGAGACTAGGATTGCAACCCCTGCTTTTTTTTTTTTTTTTTTGCTTTCCATTTGCTTGGCAGATCTTCCTCCATCCCTTTATTTTGAGCCTATATGTGTCTCTGCACCTGAGATGGGTCTCCTGAATACAGCACACTGATGGATCTTGACTCTATCCAATTTGCCAGTCTGTGTCTTTTAATTGGAGCATTTAGCCCGTTTACATTTAAGGTTAATATTGTTATGTGTGAATTTGATCCTGTCATTATGATGTTAGTTGGTTATTTTGTCTGTTAATTGATGCAGTTTCTTCATAGCATTGATGGTCTTTACGGTTTGGCATGTTTTTACAGTGGCTGGTATCACTTATTCCTTTCCATGTTTAGTGCTTCCTTTAGGAGCTCTTCTAAGGCAGGCCTGGTGGTGACAAAATCCCTCAGCATTTGCTTGTCTGTAAAGGATTTTATTTCTCCTTCACTTTTGAATCTTAGTTTGGCTGGATATGAAATTCTGGGTTGAAAATTCTTTTCTTTAAGAATGTTGAATATGGGCCCCCACTCTCTTCTTTCTGGCTTGTAGGGTTTATGCAGAAAGATCTGCTGTTAGTCTGATGGGCTTCCCTTTGTGGGTAACTCAACCTTTCTCTCTGGCTGCCCTTAATACTCTTTCCTTCATTTCAACCTTGGTGAATCTGACAATTATGTGTTTTGGGGTTGCTCTTCTTGAGGAGTATCTTTGTGGTATTCTCCGTATTTCCTGAATTTGAATGTTGGCCTGCCTTGCTAGGATGGGGAAGTTCTCCTGGAAAACATTCTGAAGAGTGTTTTCCAACTTGGTTCCATTCTCCCCGTTGCTTTCAGTACACCAAACGTAGATTTGGTCTTTTCACATAGTCCCATATTTTTTGGAGGCTTTGTTCCTTTCTTTTCATTCTGTTTTCTCTAATCTTGTCTTCTCGCTTTATTTCATTAATTTGATCTGCAATCACTGATATCCTTTCTTCTACTTGATTGAATCAGTTATTGAAGCTTGTGCATGTGTCACAAAGTTCTTGTGCCATGGTTTTCAGCTCCATCAGGTCATTTAAGGTCTTCTCTACACTGTTTATTCTAGTTAGCCATTCGTCTAACCTTTTTTCAAGGTTTTTAGCTTCCTTGTGATGGGTCAGAACACGCTCCTTTAGCTCGGAGAATTTTGTTATTACTGACCTTCTGAAGTCTACTTCTGTCAACTTGTGAAAGTCATTCTCCATCTAGCTTTGTTCTGTTGCTGGCAAGGAGCTGCAATCCTTTGGAAGAGAAGAGGCACTCTGGTTTTTAGAATTTTCGACTTTTCTGCTCTGGTTTCTCCTCATCTTTGTGGTTTTATCTGCCTTTGGTCTTTGATGTTGGTCATCTACTGATGGGGTTTTGGTGTGGATTTCGTTTTTGTTAATGTTGATGATATTCCTTTCCATTTGTTAGTTTTCCTTCTAACAGTCAGGTCCCTCAGCTACAGGTCTATTGGAGTTTGCTGGAGGTCCACTCCAGACCCTATCTGCCTGGGTATCACCAGCAGAGGCTGCAGAACAGCAAATATTGCAGAACAGCAAATATTGCTGCCTAATCCTTCCTCTGGAAGCTTCGTCCCAGAGAGGCACCCGCCTGTATGAAGTGTCTGTCGGCCCCTACTGGGAGGTGTGTCCCAGTTAGGCTACACAGGAGTCAGGGACCCACTTGAGGAGGCAGCCTGTCCGTTCTCAGAGCTCAAACACCATGCTGGGAGAACCACTGCTCTCTTCAGAGCAGTCAGACAGGAACGTTTAAGTCTGCAGAAGTTTCTGCTGCCATCTGTTTAGCTATGCCCTGCCCACAGAGGTGGAGTCTAGAGGCAGTAGGCCTTGCTGAGCTGTGGAGGGCTCCACCCAGTTCGAGCTTCCTGGCCACTTTGTTTACCTACTCAAGCCTCAGCAATGGCAGACGCCCCTCCCCCTGCCAGGCTGCAGCCTCGTAGGTCTATCTCGGACTGCTGTGCTAGCAGTGAACAAGGCTCTGTGGGCATGGGACCCGCCAAGCCAGGCACGGGAGAGAATCTCCTGGTCTGCCGGTTGCTAAGACTGTGCGAAAAAACACAGTATTTGGGCGGAAGTGTCCTGTTTTTCCAGGTACAGTCTGTCATGGCTTCCCTTGGCTAGGAAAGGGAAATCCCCTGACCCCTTGTGCTTCCTGGGTGAGGCGATGCCCTGCCCTGCTTCGGCTCGCCCTCCGTGGGCTGCACCCACTGTCCAGCCAGTCCCAATGAGAGGAACCAGGTACGTCAGTTGGAAATGCAGAAATCACCCATTGCATGGGTATCAATAGTTTAATCTCATTACTAGACTTTATTCCATTATATAAAGACAGTATATTTTATTTATTCATTCTACTGCTAATAGACACGTTTCTTCTAAGTTTTGGTATGTTTCACATAATGTTCATATTGTGCTTTGGCACAAACACATATGTATATCTGTTGGGTGTATGTCTTGCAGGGGTATTGCTGAGTCATGAGAAATGCTTATGCTTAAAAGGTTTGATAGATACTACGAAATAATTTTTTTTTTTTTGAGACGGAGTCTGGCTCTGTCGCCCAGGCTGGAGTGCAGTGGCGTGATCTCGGCTCACTGCAAGCTCCGCCTCCCGGGTTTACGCCATTCTCCTGCCTCAGCCTCCCAAGTAGCTGGGACTACAGGCACCTGCCACCTCGCCCAGCTAGTTTTTCGTATTTTTTAGTAGAGACGGGGTTTCACCGTGTTAGCCAGGATGGTCTTGATCTCCTGACCTCGTGATCCGCCCATCTCGGCCTCCCAAAGTGCTGGGATTATAGGCTTGAGCCACCGCGCCCGGCCACTACGAAATAATTTAAAGAGTGTATTGGCCAACCTACACTCCTACCAGCAATGTATTAAAAGTTTTGTTTTCCATTTTAGTCATTCAAATGAGTATATGATATATCTCACTGTGTTTTAATTTGCATGTTCCTGATGATTAGTGACGCTGGAGACCTTTTTGTATGTTTTTGGTTAGGTAGAAATCCAGTTTTGGCCAGGCATAGTGGCTCATGACTTTAGTAATCCCAACACTTTGGGAGGCCTAGGGAGACAGATTGCTTGAGCCCAGAAGTTCAAGTCTAGCCTGAGCAACATGGTAAAACTCTGTTTCTACTAAGAATACAAAAAAATTAGCCAGGCATGGTGGTGCACACATGTAGTCCCAGCAACTGAGGAGGCTGAGGTGGGAGGATCACTTGAGTCAAGGCTGCAGTGAGCCAAGATTATTATTATTATTATTTTTTGAGACGGAGTCTCGCTCTGTCTCCCAGGCTGGAGTGCAGTGGCTGGATCTCAGCTCACTGCAAGCTCTGCCTCCTGGGTTTATGCCATTCTCCTGCCTCAGCCTCCCGAGTAGCTGGGACTACAGGCGCCCGCCACCTCGCCTGGCTAGTTTTTTGTATTTTTTAGTAGAGACAGGGTTTCACTGGGTTAGCCAGGATGGTCTCGATCTCGTGACCTCGTGATCTGCCTGTCTCGGCCTCCCAAAGTGCTGGGATTACAGGCTTGAGCCACGGCGCCTGGCTTGAGCCAAGATTATACCACTACACTCCAGCCTGGACAACTTGTCTCAAAAAAAAAAAAAAAAAAAAAGGAAAAGAAAAGAAAAGAGAAATCCACTTTTGTGAAGTACATTTGCTCAGTTTTTTACAGAGATGAAAATTGTCTTTGCTACTGATCTGTGGATGCTTTTTATGTATTTTAGATCCAAGCTCTCTCTCTATATACATACCCATCCATCCATATATATATATATATCTTCTGTGATTTTTTGAATAATGAATGAGTTTTGAATTTTACCCAATACTTTTCCTGTATTTATTGAGATGATTATTCTTTTATTTGTACTGTGTAGTAAATCATTCATTAATTTTTGAATGGTAAATCAACCCTGCATTTATGGAATGAGGTATTATCATTTTTATAGATCACTAGATTCAATGTACTAATATTTTGATTAAGACTTTTACATCTATGCTTATGAGATATGACTTGTAATTTTCTGTTATTACAGTATCCTTTATATTTGACTTGAAGGTTTCTCTGTTCTCATAAGCCAAGTTGGGAAAAAAAGTTATGATACATTCTTTTTTTTTTTTTTTTTTTTTTTTGAGATGGAGTCTTGCTCTGTCGCCCAGGCTGGAGTGCAGTGGCTGGATCTCAGCTCACTGAAAGCTCCGTCTCCCAGGTTTACGCCATTCTCCTGCCTCAGCCTCCTGAGTAGCTGGGACTACAGGCGCCTGCCACCTCGCCCGGCTAGTTTTTTGTATTTTTTTTTTAGTAGAGACGGGGTTTCACCGTGTTAGCCAGGATGGTCTCGATCTGCTGACCTTGTGATCCGCCCGTCTCGGCCTCCCAAAGTGCTGGGATTACAGGCTTGAGCCACCGCACCCGGCCTATGACACATTCTTTTACCATTTCTCTGACAGAGTTTATAAAAAGATTTGTGTTATTTCTTCCTTAAATATGTGGAAGTATTCAAAGATGAAATCTGGGCCTGGAGATATCTTTGTGAGATTTTAAACTACAAATTCTATTTTAATAGATTTTAATCAGATTTCCTACTTTTTGAGTTAGTTTAACTGAGTTGTATTTTCAAAGGAGTTTGTCCAATTGATCTTAATTATCAAATTTATTGGTATCAATTTATCCATAACAGCCTTTTTTTTTTTTTTTTTTTTTTTTTTTAAGGAGGAGTCCTGCTCTTTCGCCCAGGCTGGAGTGCAATGGCGCAATCTCGGCTCATTGCAACCTCTGCCTCCCAGGTTCAAGCGGTTCTCCTGCCTCAGCCTCCCTAGTAGCTGGGAGTACAGGCGCATGCCACCATGTCTGGCTAATTTTTTGTGTTTTAGTAGAGATGGGGTTTCACTGTGGTTAGCCAGGATGGTCTCGATCTCCTGACCCTGTGATCCACCCGCCTCGGGGTATCCTTTTAATCTGTGCAGTATCTGCAGTGATATCCACATTTTTATTCTTGATATTGACAATTGCTGCTTTTGAAAAAAATTTTTTTCTTGATTATTCTTTCTTGTTTACTTATTTTTTAAATTCTTTTCCAGGAGCCAAAATTTGGCATTGTAGATTTTCCTCTACTGTACAAATGATCTCGATTTCATTTATTTCTTTATTATTGTCTTCCTTCCACTGTCTTGAGGTTTAATTAGATGGGTTTTTGGAGGTTTTTCCTACCTTCTTGAGATGAAAGTTAAGATCATTTTCAAACCTGCTCACTTTCTAATGTATGCACTTAAAAGCTGTAAGTTTTTCTCTTAGGATAATTTTAACTGTACTCCAGGTATTTTGTTATATCATACCCATTACCATTTAGTTCAAAATGTTTTTCCACTTTTATTGTAATTTAGAAATATGCTGCTTAATTTCTAAACATTTGAGAATTGTCCACTTATCTTTTTGTTCATTTACAGCTCAATTCCACTGTGGTCAAAGAACATACTACCGATATTTTCAATCCATTGAAATTTACAGGGACTAGCTCCATGGTTCAGCACATGATTAATTTTATCAAATGTTTCACATGCACTGGAAAAGAATGTGCATTTAGCAGCTGTAGGACATAGAGTTTAATATATGCCAATTACATCAAATTTTTCTTATCACTTGTATCCTTCCTAATTTGTCTTCCAGATACTGAAACTAAATATTAGAGGCTTATAATGTTAGAATTTTTATATTTCCCTGATGGTTTGACCCTTCATTATGATACACCTTTATTTGAAGTGATGCTTCTTGCCTTAAAGTACACTTTATAACATCTTCTATTGGTTATTCTTTGCATGCCATCTATTTCTATCCTGTTGCTTTCAATCTTTCTATAGTTTTATATTTAAGTATGTCTCTTATGAATATCATATCACTGAGATTTTTCAGTTGATTTTAACTTAAGTCTTCTATTTGGAGCATTTACCCTTTTAACATGTAACGTGATCACCAATATATTTCAATCTATATCTGTCAATCTGCTATTTATTTTTTCTTTGTCAACCTGTTTTGTGTTTTTCTCTAATTTCTTACTTTCTTTTATAATACATTAATAAACTACTTTTGTTTTTCCACTTTATTGTCTTTATTAGTTTTTAAGTTACATATTCTTTTACTTGGTGGTTACTTTAGCAAATATTCACAAAATATTTAAGTCTAATATATTTCTAGCATGCTTACCAGTTTCCACATGACACAGAGACCTTAGAATATTTTGACTTCACTTAACCAACTGCTTTTGTGTTGTTGTCATGCATTTTAATTCTGTATACACTTTAAGCCCCACAAGACATTATGACTGTTTTCAGCCACTATACATTTATATTTATGCATATTATTTACTCTTTCTACTGCTCTTCATTCCTTCCTTATTTCTGTTTCCATCTGAGACCATTTTCCTTCTTTTTGGAGAACCTCCTTTAGTATTTCTTCTAGTGTAGATCTGCTGGTGACAAATTCTGGTGCAGGTCTGCTGCTGAGTTTCTGTTTGAAAATGTCTTCACAACACTTTCACTTTTGAAGGGTATTTTCACTGGGTACAGATATCTGGGTTGTCTTTATTTTTACACTAAAAGATAACAAGTCACTGTTTTCTTGGCTTCCATCACTTCTGTCCAGAATTCAGTTGTCAATCGTCAAGCAATTTCATTGCTCCTTTAGGTAATGCTTATTTCCTTCTGAATGCTTTTAAGAAATTTTTTTGTTTGTTTGTTTGGAGCACTGTACACATCTAGGTGTAGTTTTCTCTATATTTGTCCCACTTTAGGTTAAAAGGTTTTTATGAACCTGTGACTTGCTGTGTTGGCCATTATCTCTTAAAATGTTGCTTCTGCCTTGTTCTCTCTACTTTTTTCCTGGACTCCAATTATATACATTTAAGAACCTTCATTCTTTCCCCTATGTCTCTCACATCTATTTCTGTATTTCTCCATTCTCTTTGCTCTCCATGCCTGGATATATCTACCAACCTATCTTTCGGTTCACCAAATTTCTCCTCTTTTTTTCTTGAGACAGGATTTCACTCTGTTACCAGGATGAAGTATAGTGGCATGCTCACAGCTCACTGAAGCCTCAACCTCCCAGGTTCAAGTGTTCCTCCTGCCTTGGTCTCCCTAGTAGCTAAGACTACAGGAATGTGCCAACATGCCCAACTGATTTTTGTATTTTTAGTAGAGACGGGGTTTCGTCGTGTTGCCCAAGCTGGTCTTAAACTCCTGGGCTCAGGTGATCCACCCAAGTTGGCCTCCCAAAGGGCTGAGATTACAGGCATAAGCCACCACGCCTGGCCCAAAGTTCTCTTCTGCTATGACGATTAAACCTATATTTTCAGTTTATAATTTTAACTCCATTTTGCATTTCCGGAATTTCCATTTGATTCTTTAAAAATATATATTTAAATATATACAGTTATCCCTTGGAGAATGGTTCCAGGACACCCTCCCTGCCCCCCACGGATACCAAAATCCATGGATACTCAAGTCCTTCATATAAAATGGTGCTGTATCTGCATATAACAGATATACTTCCTCCTGTATACTTCAAGTCAGCCCTAGATTACTTATAATACCTAATATAATGCCTCACATTATTTTATTCTGTGGATTCAACGTAGTATTTAATACACAGAAAATTGAAGTTTTACTTTTTGGAACTGTGTGCAATGTTTTTTCCCAATTACTGTTTTTTTTTTTTTTTTGAGATGGAGTCTTGCTCTGTCACCCAGGCTGGAGTGCAGTGGCAGGATCTCAGCTCACTGCAACCACCTCCTAGGTTCAAGCGATTCTCCTGACTCAGCCTCCTGAGTAGCTGGGATTATAGCTGTCCACAACTACACTCGGCTAATTTTTGTATTTTTTGTAGAGAGGGGGTTTCTCTGTTGGCCAGGCTGGTCTTGAACTCCTGATCTCAGGTGATCTGTCCACCTCAACCTTCCAAAGTGCTGGGATTACAGGCATGAGCCACCGTGTCCGGCCCCCAATTACTTTTGACTTGTAGTTGGTTAAATTCACAGATATGGAACCCATGGATACAGAGGGCCAACTGTATTTCAGTTCTTTGGCTAACTTCTCCATCTTTGTATCTATTATTTAAACATATTAATTAAAAATCCCTTAACATATGTATCTGGTAATTCACTAACTGGGTTATCTGTAAGTCTGTTGATATTGCCCACTAGTTTTTCTCTTAGTCTTATTTCTTTTTTTTTTTTTGAGACGGAGTCTCGCTCTGTCACCCAGGCTGGAGTGCAGTGGCCGGATCTCAGCTCACTGCAAGCTCCGCTTCCTGGGTTTACGCCATTCTCCTGCCTCAGCCTCCCGAGTAGCTGGGACTACAGGCGCCGCCACCTCGTCCGGCTAGTTTTTTGTATTATTTTTAGTAGACACGGGGTTTCACCGTGTTAGCCAGGATGGTCTCGATCTCCTGACCTCGTGATCCGCCCGTCTCGGCCTCCCAAAGTGCTGGGATTACAGGCTTCAGCCACCGCGCCCGGCCCTAGTCTTATTTCTTTATGTCTGAGATTATATGGAAAAAAGTTACAAAGGCTCTGGATGATGTTATCTTTCTAGAGAGGCTTCACCCTATTCTTTCTGATGGGTGGCTTATTAGAAAAAGGAGCAGATCACCTTAATACACTCAAGGAGTGGCTCAAAGTTAGTTTGTAGTTTTTGTTAAGCTCAGTTTATCAGTAGTTTACCCCCATTCCTAGAGTGCACTTCTTCAGAGGTCTCATTGAGAGTCTACAGTATTGCCTAGGGCCCCTCTCTTCAAAAGGGGATACTATAACCCTAATTTTTCTCTCCTTAGCATTGAGAGACTGCAGAAAACTTCAGTCTTCTTTTCTGATTAACGTCTTAGACTTTAAGAATTGAAAAAAGAAAATGCCTTGAGTGGAAAATCTCTGAGTTTCAGGTTGCCTTCTGCAGATGACTGGATCATGGTCCCTCAAGTCCTGTCAGTCCCAGATTTCAACTTTTGTCTCTAAAGTCCTATGAGATTGCTAAATGCTCTGCTGGCTTCTCTGAATCTTAAATGTGGCCTTCTGCCCAGAATATTGGTTTCTTGTCCTACAGCAAAAATTGAACAATTTCCACTAGAAGAAAAAGATCTCACAGATCTAGATTCACTACTCTGCATTCTCTTCTCTCTAAAATCTAGTCTCCTAAGGTACAATTTCCCTGGGCAGTTCCCTGATGCTTGCCAACAAACATTTTTAGTAGTGGTCTGACACAAGCTACTTCATCTTAGCTGGAAGCAAATGTCTCACTCATATTCTTTGCATTTTAATTCCTGAATCAAATTTCTCTCTGTACTTTACCATGACTGGTCTACTGCAAACAACATGGACACACATTTATATTTCAGATTTACATGCTATTGTAACAACTGTCAGTATGTGATTAATGAACAAGAAAATGTTGTGATCATACATCAATAAAAGGCTGAATTTTTTTTAAAAGATTACTTCCTTGAAACATAAGGTATCAAACAGTATGTGTACAGTATATTTTAGATCTCTGTGTACCCAAGAGATATATGTAAAAACAACAACCATCCATGCTGGTGAATTTTGCTATTCATGTTTAAATTTGTTGATCTTTAATTGTAGCTTACTGCATTGAGGATAATTCCTAGGAAGATTTATGAGTGTTTAAGGAAGTATGAAACCTCAATGCAGTGTTCTTCAAATTGTGGCTTATGAAATTAATTTAGTAACTCACATATAGTAATAGTAAAGTAATTCTATGAAAATCAATTTAGTTTTGTACATATATCACCAAACATGTGAACTGGATCATGGCATAAAACATATTTCTTACTGTGATTTGTGGTCAAAAAGTTTAAAAACCACTTTTCTGTAAAACTACCAAAAAGGCCTTAATTTATTTCCATAAGGCACAAAAGACCAACAGGTCTGTTATCTATTACTGATAAGAAGATAATTTCTTACCTTTTTAGAGCACTTGGCTGTGGTTTTCAGACAGCATTTCTTATGGCAAGCATACTTGCATACTGAAAAATAGGTGAGGAATGCAACAGTTTTAGAAATCGGCACATCAATGATAAGAACTTATCAAGTATACTTTATTTTAGACTTACTATTTTTCTTTAAATGTCAGACTGCTGTAAGTAATATGACATACATACTTTGTACAATGGTATAATTAAAAAGAATTTTAGCCCATTCTATTTGGTATAATGACATTGAAAACATGATCAAAATTTCTAGCCACAGTCAATGAAAAAGCTTTTTGTTCTTTCAAAATTGCTCATCCTGCTCCTATGCTACACAGTACCACTCCCCAATAAATTCCAGCAGGATACTTATATTTGTGGTTTGATTCACAAATTAGTGTTCATGTTCCACCACATATATGCTCTACAACATACTAAAATCTCAGAAATGCCTAGTAAGAATCATTCCTATAGATAAGAAAGGCATTAATGTCAAAGACCCTTCCTGAAATGAAAACAAATTGGGTAGCACAATAAGATATAAGAAAGGTCTTATTTATCATCTCTAAAGGTTCAGAACAGAGCTCTGAAGAACCAGAACATGAAGAATATTCAGTTGTGATTGGGAAGATGGGATAAAGAAAAGGTTCAGAGCTAAAATAATTTACAGAAGTGGTGATAACCCAGGGTGGCTTGGCAGCTGGTGAACAGGAAGAGGCATATTAAGAGGAAGGTACTGAGAACACCGCTGCTTATTCATTTTGCTATACCAGCTCTGGCTTCTGTGTACCAATACCTGAATATCCTTTCTTGAGCTTGTAAAATATAACTTGTAGGCTTCTGAAGGCCAAGATCAAGTAAGGAAGGCCATGTCACTGTACTGGTGAAATCATCAGGATAACAACAAAGAAAGTTAGCTAAATCTATTAAAAAATCAAATCAGGACAGGCACAGTGGTTCATGCCTATAATCCCAGCACTTTGGGAGGTCGAGGCGGGTGGATCACTTGAGGTCAGGAGTTCCAGACCAGCCTGACCAACATGGTAAAACCCTGTCTCTACTAAAAATACAAAAATTAGCTGGGCATGGTGGTGGGTGCCTGTAATCCCAGCTACTCGGGAGGCTGAGGCAGGACAAGCACTTAAACCTGGGAGGCGAAGGTTGCAGTGAGCTGAGATTGTGCCACTGCACTCTAGCCTGGCCAACAAAGTTAGACTCCATCTCAAAAAAAAAAAAAAAAAAAAAAAAATCAAACCAACCCAACAGTCATAAAAAAGAAAATCATTTAAATTTTTAGCTTTAAGTTACAGAAGAAACTAAACCTACAAGAATCATAGTTACACTAAAGAGTCAAATACATTTCAAACTACTTCCTATTTTCAGACTCATTATGATTTTTTAGACTACTGATAATAAAACCAAAGCAAAACTGCTGTTGAACCATGGAATAAGTAAATATATAGTAATAGTGGCAATTTTTCTGTGGCAAACTGCTGTCATACCGGATCTGGTCCTTTCCTGGTATTTGCTTCATTCAATTTTAGCCCACTAGTAAAAGCGAAGCTTCACGGAACTAATAATAGCACCAGAGCAGATGTATAAAATGAGTGGAGGCTAAAGGTCCACTGTGAGCCAGAACCAAGTTGATCTACAAAGAATCTCTACTCACATTTTAGGATTTATATATTTGTATATATATTTATATATATATTTATACGTGAAATAATATATATTATATATTTATATATTTTATATATTTATATTTTTCTATTGTAATCTGCTAAAAGGATTACAGTAGGAAAAGTACCTTTCTGACTATAATCTAAGAATTTATTCATTTATCCATCCATCCATCCATCTATAGGTCTATCTAACCAACAAATATTTATTGAAACTTACTATGTGCCATCATTGTTTTAGGTACTGATGATATATATTTTTAAAAAAAGACAAATAAGTTTCCTGACCTATAGAGCATATATTTTAGAGGCATAGACTGAAAAACAAGAAAACAAATACTTAATGTAATTTTGGGTGGTAATGAGTTCTATGAAGACTATTAAGTCTGAGTAAAAGAATAGAGAATTCTGGGGGGTGGGGAGCGGGTGCAGTGGCTCACACCTGTAATCCCAGCACTTTAGGAGGACAAGGTGGGTGGATCACCTGAGGTCAGGAGTTCGAGACCAGCCTGGCCAACATGGCAAAACCCTGTCTCTACTAAAAACACAAAAATTAGTTAGGCGTGGTGGTATGTGCCTGTAATCCTAGCTACTTGGGAGGCTGAGGCAGGGAGAATCGCTTGAACCCGGGAAGCAGAGGTTGCAGTGAGCTGAGATTATGCCACTGCACTCCAGCCTGGGCGATGGAGCAACATCATCTCAAAAAAAAAGAATAGAGAATTTGGGGACAGGGTAGCATTTAAACTGGGGGTAGAAAAGAGAGCTCTCTGAGAAGGTGAGATTTGAGTGTAGGCATGAAGTAATTGAAATATGAAGTCATGCTAAAATCTGGGAGAAGACCATTTTAGACAGAGTGAATTACATGTACAAGGCTCTCAGTGACCAAATAACATCAAAATGTCTGGTTTAGATACAAAGAATAGGTGAAGAGAGTATAGCAAGAGATGAGGCTAAAAATTTAGGTAGTGTAAATAACTCCTTTATGCTAAAGGAGAATAAGACAACTCAAGGAAATAGAAATGTCAGTGGTTAAAAATATTCCTCAAAGATCACTCATACTTACATTTGCAAACAGAGGCTCGGTCCATTATCCATATCAAAGAAGAACAGTATTCACAGTATGTAGGGATGCTATATTGGGTGGCTTTAAAGATGTGACCATTGTGTTCTTCCACCTGAATGAGAAAATTTAGCTACTTATATTAAAGCCAAAACAGTAAATGCTGCCCTAACATGGTGGGAAATCCTTCAATCTCTTGTTAAGTCTTCACTAGGCACTAATTCTAGAGGGACAAGTATGATCTTTTGAGAAATAACATAAAAATAAAATATATTTTTCCTGCTTTCCAAAAGCTAACAATCTAGATAAACATGACCAAATTATATGAAAAACAGAAAGCAACACAACAGACATATAACAGCTATCTTGTATGACTCTAATGTTACATTAAAAGCAGCAGTTCTCAAAGTATGTTTTCTTTTTTTGACTTTTTTGTTTTTTCATTTTTTTTTTGAGACTTAGTCTTGCTATGTTGCCCAGGCTGGAGTGCAGTGGCGCTATCAGCTCACTGCAGCCTCCGCCTCCCGGGTTCAGGCAATTCTCCTGCTTTTGCCTCCCAAATAGCTGGGATTATAGGCACCTGCCACTGTGTCTGGATAGTTTATATAAACACTGGATTTTTTTATTAGTGACAGTGTTTCACCATGTTGGCCAGGCTGGTCTTGAACTCCTGATCTCAAGTTATCCGACTGCCTCAGACTCCCAAAGTGCTGGGATTATCGGCGTGAACCACTGCTCCCAGCTAAAATATATATATTTTTTGTAATCTCAGGAAATTTTTACAGTTGAAAATTACTGATGACCTCAGAGAGCTTTTGTTTACATGAGTTACATCTGTTGATATTTACTATGCTAGCAATTAAAGCTGAAAAAAATTTAAAGTATATATACATTAATTTATTTTAAATTAACAATAAAGGTATTACACATGAACATAGCATTTTAATTAAAAACAACTATATCTTTAAAGTTAAAAAAAAATCAGTGGCAAAAGGGGTATTGTTTTACATTTCTGTAAATTTCTTTAATGTCTGAATTAATAAAAGACACCTGGATTCTCACATCTACTTCTGCACTCAATCTGTTGCAATATGCAATTCAGTTTGCAATATGCAGTTCAGTTTGAAATATACGAAGAAAATCTAGCTTAATACAGATATGAAAGTGGAAAATGAAGGAATATATTTTTAATTAAAATTTTTTTATCTGTATAAATGTATGTGGTACAAATGTAATTTTGTTACATGCATAGATTGCATAGTGGTGAAGTCAGGCTTTTAGGGTATCAACCACTCAAATAACGTGTATTGTACCCATTAAGTAATCTCTCATCAGCCATCCCCTTCCCAACCCCCCTCACTCTTCTGAGTCAGTGGAGTAATATTTTAACAGTCCTTTCAGATAGTAATACGGCACCAAAACTTTACAAATGGTAACTTAAAAGTTAAGTAAAAAACCATAACCAATGAACCCTTCATGTCCTATGACAGTAAAATCTATTGTTTTGGACTTAATTAAAATTTAAAACTTCAACCTTCAAAGACATCATTAAGAAAAAAAGATAAACCACAGACTCAGACAAAACATTTGCAAATCATATATCTGATAAATGACTTCTACTCAGAATATATAAAGAAATGTTACAACCCAATAATAAGGCAATCTAACTCAAAAATGGGCAAAATACTGAATAGATGATTCATCAAAGAAGCAGTTCAAATGGCCAGTGGGCACATGAAAAGATGTTCAACATCATTAGTTATCAAAGAAATGCAAACTAAAACCACAATGAGATGCTACTTCATACCTACCAGAATGGCTATAACAAAAAAGGTAGATAATAGCAAATGTTGGTAAGAATGTAGACAGACTACAACCCTCAGGTACTGCAGGTGGGATTGTAAAGTGGTTCAGTCACTTGGAAAACAGCATGGAAGTTTCTGAAAACTGGAAGCATAGAGTTGCCATTTGACCCAGAAATTCCACTCTCAGGTTTATACACAAGATAACTGAAAATGTACGTCCACAAAAAAACCTGTACGCAACTGTTCATAGTGGCATTACTCATGGTAGCCAAAAATACAAAGCAACTCAAATGTCTACCAACTGATAAAAAAGATAAATAAAACATGACATATCCATGCAATGGAATTCTATTTAGCATTAAAGAAGACTTAACTACGATAAACACAATGATACAGATGAACTTCAAAAACATTATGCTAAAAAGCCACATGCAAAAACCACAGTGTATGATTCTATTTACATGAAATATCCAGAAAAGGCAAGACTATAGAAACAGAGAGTAAGTAGTGCCTGAGGCTAGTAAAGAGCAGTGATTGTAAACTGGCATGAAAATCCTTTTGGGATTTTTCTAAAATTGGATTGAGATGACGGGAAAACTGTGAATTTACTGAAATCACTGAATTGTACACACAAAAAGGGATAAATCTGTGTTAAGTAAATTTACCTCAAGAAAGCTGGTTTACAATACCAACTGGTCTATTTTGTATTTGGACATTTTACCTATACATGATTTTATAGTGGTACGTGTTGATCATTTGGAATATACTGATTCACTAAATTAAACTTCCAAATGTTGACACATTTCATTATACACTAGTAGAAAGTCATAGTCCTTAACTTTATCACTGACCTCATTAGAAAACTTGGCAGACACAAGTTTTCCAAAATTTGAATTTTTGCTTGAATTCACAAGTTTCATCACTGGTAATAAGTATCGTCAGCTGTTTTCCTTGAAGTGACAAGATAACTGCTCATGCCAAAATCTTAATGAATAGTTTAAGTAAAAATAATGTTCTATGAAAAAAGTGGCTAGAAACATGTTGCCACAAAAACTTGTTCATGAATTCTCATGGAAGCATTATTCAAACAAAAAGCAGAAACAACTGAAATATCCTTCAATTAATAAACAGATATATAAAATGTTATATATGCATACAACAGAATGTTTAGCCTTACAAAGGAATGATGTACTGACACATGTTACAACACGGATGAACCTTGAAAACATTATGCTAAGTGAGAGAAGGCAGATACAAAAGGCCATATATATGATTTTTTAAGTCAATATGAAATGTTCAGAATAGGCAAATCCATAGGGACAGAAAGTAGCTGGTGGTTGTGAGGGGCTAGGAGGAAGAGAGAAGAGGGATTGAGTGAGTGTTCAGAAAGTACAGTTTCTTTTTGGGATAATGTTCTCAAACTATAAAGTGGTAATGATTGCTTAACATAGTGAATATACTAAAACCCACTAAATTGTACACTTTACATAGTCAAAATGGCTAAATGGTTAAATTTTCTTATATGAATTTATCTCAATTTTAAAAAATGCTACTAGATCAGCCTGCAATCTAATTGTACAAGTAATTTCTTGAGACAACCATCATATTGTGGTTTTGCATCTTTCCCATTTCATTACACAGAATATTAAAGAGATGTGAATTCAAGAATCAAAATTTGATGCAATTAACATTTTTATTATTTCACCTTCTTAAGTAAAGCTTCTCTATTTTTCTTAAACTATGAGTGTGTGACTGTAAAAAATTATAACGCCCATTAACAAAGTTTGCAGGCGCTGCCTTGATTCATGTTGACGGCAGTTTTACTCATGTTTGCTTTTGTGTCAACTCAATGAAAAAGGAAAATGATGTTTTATTATTATGAAAACAGTTGTGATACCATAAAATCCCTAAAAGTCTACCAGAAACTACTGTAGACCGCACTTTGAAACACTGGATCATATATAAACTAGACATAGTCTCGAGTTTATATAGACGATATATGTTTATTAATGATCTAGTACAAAAGGATATACATGATACTGTTAACTATAGTGATTATCCGAGCTGAGATAAAACATTCAATACTAAGTGTAACATGACTGGGCGTGGTGGTGTGTGCCTGTAGTCTGAGCTACTAGGGAGGGTAAGGTGGGAGGATCACTTGAGCTCAGGAGTTTGAGGTTGGTCTGGGCAACACAGTGAGACCCCATCTCTTAAATAAATAAATGTACGTATGTAACATGAAGATTTTTTTTTAAACCTATATATGAAACACTTTAAAACCCTCTTGAAGGACACAAAAATAGACTTAATCAGAGGAAAATATTCAAAATAATGAAGATGTCAGTTCTCTCTACATTAATTTATAAATATAAGGTAATAGAAATAGAAGTACTAATAGATCTTTTTTCTGCTCAAACTATACAATCAAATAGTTGGAATGGCTCACGACTATTTGGATCAACTAACGAAACAGGATAAAAAAGATCCAAGCAGGCCGGGCGCAGTGGCTCACTTGGGAGGTCGAGGTGGGTGGATCACAAGGTCAGGAATTTGAGACCAGCCTGACCAACATGGTGAAACTCCGTCTCTACTAAAAATACAAAAATTAGCCGGGCGTGGTGGCACACACCTGTGGTCCCAGCTACTCAGGAGGCTGAGGCAGGAGAATCGCTTGAACCCGGGAGGCGGAAGTCGTGGTGAGCTGAGATCGCACCACTGCACTCCAGCCTTGGTGACAGAGCAAGATTCTGTATCAAAAAAAAAAAAAAAAAAAAAAATTCCAAGCATAATGGGAAATTTAGAATATAAAAAAGGTGACATCTCAAAGTTGATGAGTAAAGATGAACTTTAAAATAAATGATGTTGCCGTGTGCGGTGGCTCAAGCACTTTGGGAGGCTGAGACGGGCGGATCACGAGGTCAGGCGATCGAGACCATCCTGGCTAACACGGTGAAACCTCGTCTCTACAAAAAAATACTAAAAAACTAGCCGGTGAGGTGGCGGGCACCTGTAGTCCCAGCTACTGGGGAGGCTGAGGCAGGAGAATGGCGTAAATCCGGGAGGCGGAGCTTGCAGTGAGCTGAGATCCGGCCACTGCACTCCAGCCTGGGCGACAGCGAGACTCCATCTCAAAAAAATAAAAAATAAAAAAATAAAATAAAATAAATGATGTTGGTAGCCACTGATAAGAGGCAAAATTAGATTCATATCTTACACTGTACCCCAGGACAATTCCATAAAGACTGGAATTTAAAAGTAAAAAATGTGACCACTAAAAGAAAACACTGAGAATTCCTTTATAACCCTGTAGTGACGAAAGTCTTAACTATGACTCAAAATTCAGAAGCTATGAAAAAAAAAGATTCATAAGTTTAATTTCTTAAAAATCTTCCACATGGCAAAAAAATATAATAAGCCAAGTGAAAAGACTGACAAACCAGGAAAACATACTTTGAACTTATATTACGAAGGGTAATCTCTCTAATGCACAGAGCTGCTACAAATTGAGATGGAAAAGACCAAAACCAAAAGAAAAATGGGTAATGAACAAAAACATACAGACTGCAGTTAAAAAAAAAAAAAAAGTAAATGGTACCTAAGCATAAGAAAAGATACTCAATCTCACTGATAGTATGAGAAAAGCAAATAAAAACTGTGTAGAGATACAAACTACAAAATGAGACTACCTCTATTACAGAGAAATGAAGCAATATTTATGAAAATAAATGCATTCACCCTATGACCCAGTAATTTCAATTCTAGGAGTCCATCACAAACACATACACACATGGTTATTCATTGTGTCACTCTTTGTAATGGCAGAAGACTAGAAGCAGCCTAATAGTACAGTAAGGAATGGTAGCCAGTTGTGAAATAGATTTCTGTGTATAGCTATTGTATTAGTTTTCTATTGCTGCTGCCACAAATTACCATAAATTCAGTGGCTTAAAATAACACCTATCATTTGTTATCTCACAGTTCAGTAAGCTAGAAGTCTGACACTTCTCAGAGTCAGAGACTTTTAGTCTCACCAAGCTAAAATCAGATATCGACAAGGGTGTGTGCCCTTCTGGATGCTCTGCGGAACAATCTGCTTCCAATCTCATTCAGGTTGTTGGTAGAATTCAGTTCCATGTGGTTGTTGGACTGAGGTCCTATTTCCTTGCTATTAGCTGGTAGTTTTTCTCAGCGTCTAGAGGCCGCTCACATTCCCTTGCTCAACACCCTCCTTTCTCCATCTTCATAGACAGCAAAAGAGGATTGAGTCCTTCTCATGCTCGTATTTCTCTGACTTCTTCTACCTATGTCTCCCACATCGTCTTCTACCTCATCTCTCTGACTGACTCTTCTGCCTTCTTCTTCAGCTTTTAAGGGCCTATGTGGTTACATTGGGCTCATCTGCATAATCCAAAATAAACTGTTATGTTAAAGTGAGTTAATTAGCAATCTCAATTCTATTTGCGAAGTCCCTTCGCAGCAGTACCCAGATTATGTGTGAATGAATAACCAGGTGACAAGAACCTTGGAGGGAACATCTTTAGAATTCTGTCTACCATAGATAAAGAAGGGTCTTCTGAATACATTGTTCAATGATAAAAGCAAGGCACAAAAGAATACTATGCTGTTATTATATAACATGCTATGTTTTATGTGAGAAAGTTTATACTGGAGAAAGAAATGCTAGAAAGTTAAATAACAAACAACAATTTACCACTAGAAGACAAAGGTTGTGGGTTGGAGTTAGACTTCTCAGTATATATAATTTTAAAAAAGTTTGAATGGTAAAAATATATCTATTAGAAAAAACACTAAAAATAAATTATATCAGTGCAGGCTAAGGAATTCTTCTTTTATTTAATAGTTTTACTCTCATTTAGTTTGATGCTCTATCACAAATTTGTCCAGTGGGACTTCCTTTGAGCTAAATAAATAAAAAGGGAATGCTTGTCTTTAGAGCAAAAATTCAACTAATAAATGTAAAATGAATGATGGAATTTTAAAAAATCACTATTGAGCAACTATCACAGCAATTGATTCGGTCAAGAATCATCAAGGAATAACAACACTAGTAAGAGTTTGAGGAATAAAAGGATATTTATTTACATGGTCTGAAGTATATCCCCAGAAGGTAATAATTATAAGGGAAAATAGTAACTTTGCTGAGTTTTGTGAAATATCCTTGCAGATATCAACCACAATAGGACAAAGAGACATCATATATCTCCTGATATCACACAATGAAAAATCATGGCATTTCTTCTGTGGTGTTTCATGCCAAAAATGTGTAACCTGAATCTAATCATGAGGAAATATAAGACAAACTCAAATGGAAAAACATGTTATAAAATAACTGACCTATGTTCTTCAACAATGCCAATGTCATGGAAACTAAAAAGGCTAAGGAACTATTCTTGATTAAAAGAGATTAAAAAGGCATAACAAGTGTAACAAATTTCTTGTTATAAAGGAATGATACTGGGGCAAATGGTGGAATCTAAATAAATCTGGGTTAAGGGATACAGTTTATTTGTACTTCTCTTGCAACTTTTCTGTAACGCTGCAATTATATTTTGTCAAACAAAAAGAAGGGGAGAGGAGGGAAGGGAAGGAAGGTAAAACCAAAATGAAACAAAAAGAACTGATCCAGGACAGTGAGACGATTATGGCTGCTAGAACAAGTTGGTAGAGAGTAGTGAAAAATAAGGCTGGACAGCAGTGTAGCGGGGACCATGAAAGCCTTTCAAGTCATTCAACATTCACTCATTCAACTAAACATTTATAAATGCTTACTATGTGTCAGGAACTGGCATGAACCAGTTGTTGTGGAAAAGAATGCTAACTGCCTACTAACATCCATTCTTTCTTCCTTCCTTAAATACAGATTTCCCAAGCCCTATCTGGGCACGTGATAATCTATCTAAACTTTACTTCTCAGCTTCTTTTGCATCTATAAATGGCTGCATAAGTAGCTCTGAATAATGAAATGTGAACATAGGCGATGAGTGACACTTTCAAGTGATGCCTAACATTATGGGCTCTCTTGTCCTTTTTACTGTCCTGCAAGCTAAGATGGTTATCAAGAAATTGAGACCTGGAGCAGCGATTTTGAAAGTATGTATTACTTTCACGGTAAAAGTGGTAAAAAAAAAAAAAAAAAAAAAAAAAGGTGGTAAAAGTTCCAAAGCACAGTGGAAGCACAAAGAAAGGAGCAATTAAATGGTTCCATAGGAAAAAAGGTTTCATAGAGGAGGGAATGCTTGAGATGAACACAAAGAACTGAGCAAACACATTTTAAAAAAATGATATATTTAGGGAATAGTAATTATTTCTATTTAAGCTGGAATATGCAAAATATTTAAGCTGGAAAATATGCAAAAATAGCTTTTAAGACTTTTTAGAGTTATGTGTATATAGGGGCATACATGTACATATATATTTGATAAAATAAAAGTAATTTAAGAGATTTGGTACTGATATAAGAATAAACACATTAATGAATAAAAAGAGAGACTAAAAAATTAAATCCAAATACATTAAGATGTGAGTATACAGTTGTCTCTCAGAAGCTGTGGGGAATTAGTTCCAGCAACCCCCTGCAGATACCAAACTGCAGATGCTGAAGTCCCTTATATAAAATGGCACAGTATTTGCATATTATTTAGACATATCTGCACATCCTTCCATATACTTTATATCTAGATTACTTACAATGCCTAATACAATGCCTATACATCATTTCATTTCTGTGGATTCACTCAATGGACAGCAAATTCAAGTTTGCTTTTTGGAACTTTGTGGAATTTCTTTTTCTAAGTATTTTGGATTCATTGTTGGTTGAACCCATGGATGTGCTGGACCAACTGTACTATAAAAATGGTATTTCAAACCAGTGAAAAAGAAATATATCATTAAACAGTGGGCAGACAACTGATATACTATTATACTATTAAAGAAAAAAAGCATGATCCCTTGGTGCCTTGGTCCATAACTCAATCTTGAGACTAAAATAAATTCAAGAATGATTAAATATTTTTGTAGGAAAAAAATGAAATAATAAACATACTAGGCCAGGTGTGGTGGCTCATGCCTGTAATCCCAGCACTATGGGAGGCTGGGGCACGAGAATCACGTGAGCCCAGGAATTTGAGACCAGACTGGGCAACATGGTGAGACCCTATCTCTACAAAAAATGAAAAAACATTTAGCTAGGCATGACAGATGTGTGTGTGGTCCCAGCCACCCAGGAGGCTAAGATGGGAGGACTGCTTGAGCCCAAGAGGTTGAGGTTGCAGTGAGATGTCATCACGCTGCTGCACTTCAGGTTGGGCAACAGAGCGAGACCTAGTCTTAAAAAAAGAAAGAAAGAAAGAAAATGTACTGGAAAAAAGGTATAAATTGACAGGTATGGTGGCTCACACCACCCAGTACTTTGGGAGGTTGAGGTAGGTGGACTGCTTGAGCCCAGGAGTTTGAGAACAGCCTGGGCACCATGGTGAAACCCCATCTCTACAAAAAAATACAATAAAGTTAGCTAGGCATGGTGGTGCACTACTCGGGACACTGATGTGGGAGGGTCACTTGAGCCTGGCTAGGTTGTGAGGCAGCAGTGAGCCGTCATCGTACCACTGCACTCCGGCTTAGGTAACAAGAGTGAGATCCTGTCTCAAAAAGAAGAAAGAAACAAGAAAGGTATGGAAAAAAGTAAAAAAAAAAAAAAAAAAAAAAAAAAAATTATGTAAATAATTTATCTAAGGACAAAAAACCCCAGTAGCATAAAAAATTTAAAGAAATTAAAATGAGTAATAAATAAATCTACTATAAACAAAGTAACAACATAATTCCACTCAGAATATCCTGAAAACAGAGGAGGAATATATGTGTAATATGTATGTGTATAAAATATATATAATCATTTATATATAAATGATTTTATAGGGACACTGTATTTCTGGAATACCACCAAAAAACTGGTAACAGTATCTCTGGGAAGAAGGGCTAGGGAAGAGGTCTACTTTATAATGTATATAATTTTAAATTATGTTTATGTGACTTTCTCAATTGAAAAAACTTTAGTTCAAAATTTTAAAAAATTATGCTGATAAAACAGAACTAGACCAAGAATGTCATTAATCCTGATTGACACCATCGCCTGTATCAAACCATACTGGCACAAGAAGATTGGCAGTCATTTTTTTTCTTAAGAAATTAAGTAAATAATCAACTAACTTAAAAAAAACCAAGGGGAGAAGGAAAAAAAATACCTCAACTCACGGTTTGTCCATCCTAGTTTCATAATATGGCCTTATTCTATGTTATCTCAAATATTCCCAGATAATAACATCTTCTCTCACAGACACTCCTCTAATTATAAATCACACAAACATTATTTTCCTCTACTAAACTCTAACATTAAAGTTGTTTTCATTAAAATTTTCATTAAAAATTATTCTGTAGGCAGAAGAGAGGACTTGAAATGTTCCCAACACACAGAAATGATGCTCAAGGTGATATGTTCCCCCAAATACCCTGACTTGATCATTATACATTTTATTCATGTAACAAATACTCATATGTACCCCTAAAATATGTAAAATATGTCAATTTAAAAATTACTTCATTCTGAATGGATATAATATAAACCCCTGACCAAAAGGAACACAAAGCAAAATAAGTATTTTTCCTATCTCTGTATCCAACCTGTCTAGTTCCTCTTCATAGAAATAATCACTGCTATCAGTATACTCCCAGATATTTTATATGTGTGTATATGTCTGTGTGTGACTGCAGATACTAAAATTTTTAAAAACATATGCAAATAGTAGCTTTCTATACAGTGTTTAGCTCTTGTACTTTTTTTTCTCTTTCTTTTTTTGAGACAGAGTCTCACTCTGTCACCCAGGCTGGAGTGCAGTGGCACAATCTTGGCTCACTGCAACCTCTGCCTCCTGGGTTCAAGTGATTCTCCTGTCTCAGCCTCCCGAGTAGCTGGGATTACAGGCACCCACAACCACACCTGGCTAATTTTTTTTTTTGTATTTTTAGTAGAGATGGGGTTTCACCATGTTGGCCAGGCTGGTCTCGAACTCCTGACCTCAGGTGATTCACCTGCCTCAGCCTCCCAAAGTGCTGGGATTACAAGCTTGAGCTACCGCGCCTGGCCAGCTATCACTGATAAGAAGTCCAGTCACATCTAATCATTCTAAATTTTTGTAAAGGTATAAATATGATTATTGCCTAGGTACCTGATAAACTTATTTCATAAATATATCCACATAAATATTGTATGATATACCTCAGACAACTGATCTGAAAATTACTTTTTTAATTTAAAAAACAGATTATAACTTACCAAATCCGTTTCTTTTTTCCTTCTTTTCTTTCTTTCTGTTTTTGGCACCTGACAGGGGGACAGGAGAAATACAGAAATTGTGATAACAAAGACTAACATACTTTCTTACTTCATTGCAAATGTTGAGGTACTTGCTCAACAGGTAACACAACAGTTATTTCTTTATTCTTCAAGAGGTACTGTGCAGTGCTAATAAGCAAATGTGAGAAAAAATTTAAAATCTGATAAAACATAATTGCCAATAACAGCAACAGAACGGAAGGACACTTTAGAGATTATTCTTTTTTAAACCTCAGTTCTGCCCAGAAGCCACCACCATATTAATTTAAATGATTATTTTATAAATAAATTATTTTATTATTTAATCATTAATTAATTGATCATTAATTGATTTTTTTTTTTTGAGACGGAGTCTTGCTCTGTCACCCAGGTTGGAGTGCAATGGTGCAGTATAGGCTCTCTGCTTCCCAGATTCAGGTGATTCTCCTGCCTCAGCCTCCCGAGTAGCTGGGATTACAGGCACACACTACCACACCTGGCTATTTTTATATTTTTTGTAGAGATGAGTTTTCACCATGTTGGCCCGGCTGGTCTCAAACCCCTGACCTCGTGATCCACCTGCTTGGCCTCCCAAAGTGCTGGGATTACAAGCTTGAGCCACCACGCCCAGCTGATTTTTTTCTTTTCGTTTTTTTTTTTTGAGACGGAGTCTCGCTCTGTTGCCCAGGCTGGAGGGCAGTGGTGCAATCTTGGCTCACCACAACCTCTGCCTCCCGAGTTCAAGCAATTCTCTTGCCTCAGTCTCCCGAGTAGCTGGGACTACAGGTGCGCACCACCACACCTGGCTAATTTTTGTATTTTTAGTAGGGACAGGGTTTCACTATGTTGGCCAGTCTGATCTTGAACTCCTGACCTTGTGATCCCCCCGCCTCAGCCTCCCAAAACGCTGGGATTACAGGCGTGAGCCACTGTGCTCAGCCAATTGTTTTAAAGATTTTACTTCCCATATTTTAGCTCTAGAAAACTACCATGGAGCTAAATATATATACAAAAAGGTAACATTTGGGACATGGAAAAACTCTTTTACATATGACATTTCCTGATAACCATAGTACAGAACAATCTTTTTTTTTTCTGAGACAGAATCTCGCCTTGTCACCCAGGCTGAAGTCCAGTGACACGATCGTGGCTCACTGCAACCTCCACCTCCCAGGTTCAAGCGACTCTTCTGCCTCAGCCTCCCGAGTAGCCGGAACCACAGGTGTCTGCCACCACGCTTGGCTAATTTTTGTAGTTTTCAGTGGAGACGGGGTTTTACCATGTTGGCCAGGCTGATCTTGAACTCCCGACCTCGTGATCCACCCGTCTAGGCCTCCCAAAGTGCTGGGATTACAGGCGTGAGCCACTGCACCCAGCCAGTACAGAACAATCTAAACCCAACCTTTTAACTTAAAAACAAAGGCAGTACAAGCCTAGTAAGACTCTTCTTCAGTATAAAATAAATACCTCAACCTAGATCTGGAACTGAAGAACTTTCCAGAACTTTTTTATATCTGACTTCAAAAATGGGATTGAAGAGGTTTTGGAAATCTAAATACATATAAGGTAGAATAACTAAAAATAAAATGGAATATAATACAAAATATTGATGGTATTCTTGATGAGAATAGGTATCTAATTATTTCATCTGGGGTACTGAAAAGAAACACATTGATAACTTTGTCTAAGCCTGATGTCTCTTCTGTAATATGGATTTTATAAAAATTATTTAATAAGGCTGAAGCAAGAATTAAATAAAATATACAACACCGAGTACAATTCTCAGGCTATAATAGGCACTCAAAATAAAAAGGTTATTATTATTATATAGACTTCCCAAAACACATATTTTCCTAAAACTTAATTCAAGAATAAATATAATTTGTAGGTTTTTATAAAGAGGCCACTGGGTAATACAATGAATTACATCTTTAACTATAATTTTTCAAAAGTAAATTCAGATACTGATCTTTTTTTTTTTTTTTTTTTTTTTTTTTTTTTTTTTTTTTTTTTTTGAGACAGAGTCTCGCTTTGCCACCCAGGGTGGAGTGCAGTGGCGTAACCTTGGCTAACTACAACCTCTGCCTCCTGGGTTCAAGTGATTCTCCTGCTTCAGCCTCCTGAGTAGCTGAAATTACAGGTGCCTGCCATCATGCCCAGCTAATTTTTGTGTATTTACTAGAGACGGGTTTTTGCCATGTTGGCCAGGCTGGTCTCGAGCTCCTAATTTCAAGTTATCTGCCCACCAAGGCCTCCCAAAGTGCTAGGATTACAGGCACGAGCCAGCGCCCCACCCCGATCCCTATTAAAGCTAAGAGTATAATCTTGAGGGCAGAACACTATATTTTAACTCAGTGAACAATGTATTGATTGCAGATGGTTTAGAAAATATGGTCTGATAAATTGTAAGACAGAATTAAGTTTGGAGGATCTAAAGTGGCGCTAAGCTGACATGTTCCCTGTAATGTTTTTCTCAAATACAAGATGTCTCAAATGCTCTTAAAAAGAATTCATAATTAAATCCTTTTAGTGATCAAAATATATCACATTTACCTTTGTAGCTGTGTAATCTGAAGTCTTGAATTCATTCATATATTCATCTAAAAACACTTTAAAAGTGTTGACCCAAACTCTCACTGGAGATTCACCCAGTGAATCCCGCTGCTCCAGCCTCATTGTCTTTTCCAGAATCTGTTCAAATAGTGCATAGAGGTCTTTATACCGTATGCTTTTCCCATCATCCATCTATAAGCAATAAGAAAAGAAACGTATGGTTTTATAAAGAAACTCTTTAAATATAGAGGAACGGTTACACTTGTAATGGGGTAGTATTTAGAATAAAGATGAGGATCCTGATACAATTTCTAATGAGCATGCCCATGAGATCCTGTGGCATTTGTAAACTCCCATTCTAGTATGGGATGAATGCAGAATAAAACATGCTAAATTTTAGTAAAAAACCGAACTGTAATAATTTGAGGAAGTCTCGAGAATTTCTCTTCTAAATGTGACTTTTTAATTTTATGTAGCTATAAAGGTTATTTGCATCCCTCTTAATTACTTACCTCCCCAGAAATGAACCTTGTTTAGATGGTTCTACTCTAAAATTGAAAGAATGAATACTTGAATTGTTGCCTAAGGATATATTAAGTAACCAATTTATTTTTCCAAAGAAGAGTGACATGCCCAGAGTAACATCATATTATTTGCAAGAAACTGAAATAGAATTTCTTTTATTTAAATAAGATCCGGAATTTTTTTTTTTTTTTTTTTGAGACAGAGTCTTGCTCTGTCACCCAGGTTGGAGTCCAGTGGCATGATCTTGGCTCACTGTAACCTCCACCTCAAGCCACTGAATAGATTCAATCCATTCTCCTGCCTCAGCCTCCCCAGTAGCTGGGATTACAGGTGTACACCACCATACCCAGCTAATTTTTGTATTTTCAGTAGAGACGGAGTTTCACCATATTGCCCAGGCTGGTCTCGAACTCCTGACCTCATGATCCACCCGCCTCAGCCACCCAAAGTGCTGGGATTACAGGCTTGAGCCACTGTGCCCAGCCAAGTAGAGTATAAATTTAGAAGTTTTCCTGATTTTTCTCTTCACAGTGAATTAATATATTGAACAATGAAAAGCCAATAAAATATGAATTATTTTACAGAATATGATAATTCATAAACACGAATGCTTCTCTAGACCAAAGCATTAATTGCACACACCAAAAATAAATGTTCTAAAACATGACCAATATCATGTGAAAGTATAAGGTAAATTTCAAAGTGATATAAACTGATAAGTAGAAATCAGTGACCATAAACTAACTGCCCTAATTCCATTAAAAGAAAACATATAATGCATTCCTCACACAGGAAAATTAGACATTATAGCCTAGCAATACAGCTAAAAGGATTATGAAAAGTCACAGGGAAAACAGAATCATACCCAGGACATCTGAAGTCAGTACCTTAAAAGACGAAAAAAAACAGCTGTAAGGTGGGAAAAAGCTACTCAAGGAAATTCAAGTAAGCTTTTAATCTGAAACCATTCAGTACGTTTTTCCTTGTCTATCCCTAAAACAAAAACAAGGAACTGGAGAAATCTCTTGTGAATCATGGCTTTTGTATTATCTTCTACAGCACTGTCAAATTTTTCATATGCTGAACTACTAAATATCTCCTAACATAGTCCAACTCACCGCCAATGCAGATGAATAAAAGCTGAAGATATTCTGCCGAAATTCCTTCAGGGCTTTTTTAAATACAACATCCACTAGTGTATCCTTCTTGCTGTCTTCATTATCTAGGTCATTCATCTGGGAACCACAAAACCAGTTTTGGTATACAATCAACTAATTGAAAAGAAGTAAATACAACAGTAGCCATGTATTGTCTCTTCCACAATGACTGTCCTCAAAGTGCAAGTCACAGGCTATTATAGGACTCAGGTAAAAGTATGACTAGATAGTCAAACTATAATTACTACTCCATGATTTCTAAGGTCCCTTCTAACATTGTATGATTCTATAGTTCTGTTACAAGAAAACTCTCACGTGCAACAAGTTGCACCTTCCCATATGAAATGGGACAATTTTAGTAAAATTAAAGTCACTACTAAAGCCTACAACCTTAAATCCTGTCTACCCTGTCTGACTAATGCATATCCTATTATTTGCACCTTTCTGGTAAAGAACAGACCATCTAAAGCATGGAAGCCTATGCAATTTTGATATCTAGAGGATATATCCTGATAAACACAAGTATTCCATAGACAGAGCTGCTAAGGGGCCTAACTTGGCAAATAAAGTGTACCTTTTTCAGAAGAAATTCATCCATGCTTTTTAAATCACTGACACTTGCTATGATCTGGACAGAGTCATTTTGCCAATGCATAGAATCCAAAGCCACGTTGCTAATCTTCACACTTCGCTTGCGCTTAGCCTTTGGAGAAGGTTCTTTGTTCTCTTTGAACTCCTTCCGGCAACTGCCAGGCAGTTCTGGGCTCAAAGGAGGTGTTGGGTGATATTGAGCTAATTCTACAATTCAAGATGGAAGACCCGAAAGGACACATTTAGTAAATATATTGATAATCTTCACATCCTTCTTTTTAAGGTTCCTTTAGTAAGTCACTGAAGGAAACATGCAAATATATGAAAAGCAAAGTAACATTAATGTGTGAAGTCAGGCAGCTACGCAATAAATCCAGATGACACATTTGTACAGAAAATGTATTTAAAAATTACCATTTTTCTTTTTTTTTTTTTTTGAGACGGAGTCTCGCTCTGCCGTTCAGGCTGGAGTGCAGTGGCCGGATCTCAGCTCACTGCAAGCTCCGCCTCCCGGGTTGACGCCATTCTCCTGCCTCAGCCTCCCGAGTAGCTGGGACTACAGGCGCCCGCCACCACGCCCGGCTAGTTTTTTGTATTTTTTAGTAGAGATGGGGTTTCACCGTGTTAGTCAGGATGGTCTCGATCTCCTGACCTCGTGATCCGCCCGTCTCAGCCTCCCAAAGTGCTGGGATTACAGGCTTGAGCCACCGCGCCTGGCCTAAAAATTACCATTTTTCGAAGGGAAATGATATCCTATCTCCCAAGAAGCTGAGGTCTGATATTAAAAACCTGGATAGAAATGCTTTGCAGGACACCAAGTTAGATCCCAAAGACCTCAGTCCCAAAGAAAAGAAGAGAATATACAACCATACTAGCATATTAAATACTCACTGTTAACAAAGTCATAGCTTTGCTACACGTTTGAAACAACATGTGTAGCTATATACAAGTCCAACAAACTAGTGGAGTTTGATAATTATTATTATTTCTTTACTACAGTCTAAAGTCCTGAATACTTCTGTGAAAACATTTGGTGATTGCTGGCAACCTGTTAGGGAGTCAAGTAACTCAACTGGCTTACTTCTGCTTGGGTGTCTTCAGCATTTAGGATTTTCTTAAACATCCCCCACATAACTGTCAATTTATTTTCTCTACAATTTTTCTCTGCAAATGTTTACAACGGAGAAATTAGATTCCATGTAGCCCATTACAATTTAGAACTAGACCAGATATGCCAAAGTCCTATCTGGAGCTTGATGAGAATGTTGGCCTCCTCTCATTTCACATGCTTGTCTTCCCAACGTGTATGCTCTTTACCTTCTGTCCAATGGTATATCCTGATTCCATCTAAACTAACTTTGACAATAAAGGAAAAAAGTAGCCTCCTACATGCTAAATACCACCTCAGGCAGGAATTGAGACAAACCCAATCTCAACTATGACATGAGAGTAAAGAATATAAAGATATAGGATACAACTATATTCAAACATATATCAACTGATTTTAATTCTGTTATACAGCTTAGATATATTAAGTATCTAATTATTTTATTTAGCAAAGTCAGTATCTTTATTAATAAAATAAACATTTATTAAAGAAATTATCCATAATCCCATATTAGCATTAAAAACAAGGGCTACCTTAATACATTTTTTCCAAATACAAATAAAAAGCTATAATCCTAACTTTTATACATGTGTCATTATGAAGCAAACACACAACAAAGTTTGCTTATAATATGAATTTTCAATTAGAGTTTATACTTCTTTCTCAAGAATGAGCAGCAAAGAATATATAATTGTGGGAAATAAAAAACTTCGAATGATGACTGTCAACCAGATGAAATTGATCACCTTAGTCACTCAATAGCAGGGAATTCTGTTTCCCAAACCTGTAGTATTCATTTAACTTGTTATTGGTTTTATCCACATCCATTTGTCAACTGGTAGAAGCAAAGCCGTAAGATACAAAAACAGGGGTCTAACTACCTTTCCACCATTTTTTCCTCTGGCATAGAGAGCTCAAGCCCATCCATCCCTCTGGGAAGCTTGATGATTTTTCCTCCTTGTTTCTCTATTTTATCCCAGATATGGGAAGATTTTGGTTTCTTATTTTAACTGGGTCTGTTCTATCCTGCCTTAGACTTTCTTCCGAGGACCTCTTTCTATTTTAGTCAATGCTAGTATTTCACCCACATTACCATATACCCACCTTGGATGTATATCCCTGTTGAAGATAGTTGGTATCTTTACATAGTAGCTAACAACTCTCAGGCATACCTGAGAAAAGGGCTTGAGAAGAAGGGGTAATCTTCTAACATTAGGATAACATGGAGAATAAGTAATTTTCCCATTTAGAAAGGTCAGTTTTCTGAAAGATGAACTAACTGTTGAGTACTTCTCAAATGTGTTATGCTGCATGCCCAGAAAGTTAAAATAAGAGCTATGGGACTGGGCATGGTGGATGATGGCTGTAATCCCAGCACTCTGAGAGGCTGAGGTGGGAGGACAGATTGAGCCCAGAAGTTAGAGATTACAGTGAGCTATGATCACACCACTCCAGCCTAAGCAACACAGTGAGACCTTGTCTCTAAAATTGAAAAATAAGAGCTATTATAAAGTGCCAGGCATCTGCTAGATACTGAAATATAGCAAGTACTTAATATACAACACAGTGGTTAAGACTGTGGACTCTGGAGCAGGACTGCCTGGATTCAACTCTTAGCTCTTCCAGTTACCATATGCACATACATAAATAACTTTTCTTTTTTATTTATTTATTTGAGACAGGGTCTCACTCTGTCTCCCAGGCTGAAGTGCAGTGGTGTGGTCACAGCTCACTGTAGCCTCAACTTCCCAGACTCAAGTGATCCTCCTACCTCAGCCTCCCAAGTAGCTGGGACTACAGGCACACGCCTCCATGCCTGGCTAAATTTTATATTTTTTGTAGAGATGGGGTTTCACTATGTGCTCAGGCTGGTGTTGAATTCCTGGACTCATGTGATCTGCCCACCTCAGTCTCCCAAAGTGCTGGGATTACAGGTGTGAACCATTGTGCCTGGCCTAATAAAAAAACTTCCTGTGCCTGAGTTTTCTCATCCATAAATTGGGAATAATAAGTATACCAACTCTCAAAAAACTGTTGTCAGGAGCAACTGACTTAATAACCATAACATGCTTACTACAGTGCGTTGCATGCAGTAAGCACTCAAATATTAGCTGCTATTAGCTATAACCAGTAATACATAGGTTAAATGAATGAATAATGGCTACATTTTTACAGTTTAGAAAACTAAGACTAACCTATGATACACAGTCATTTTTGAGGTGGTTGCTGCTTCATTGTTTTGTGACACATTTTTTGGGAACTTCTATTGTAGGAAAAATGTAACTTTATTTTTTAGTTAAGGAAGGATTTAACAATGCTGGTCCTATCTCATTAGAACATCCAGCCAACAGAATTGACATTATAAATACTACAGGAATAGCAAACTTTCGGAAAGAGTGAACAGAAATTAAGAACATAAGCTCCACTCTTTCGTCACTTTTACCATCTGGAAACTGATGAGCTGGAATCACATCTGCGCCTGTGAAGACTGGCGAAACCTCTGACTGAGTAGTAGGCTTCACTCTAGTCGTCTTCTTCTCCCCTTGTTTCCCTTTGGCCCAGAATCTCATCTTAGCTCTTTGAGGTCTGTTTAAAGAAATAAAGGTAAAAATGGAAATTAGAATATCTCAGTGGTAGTATTTGTATATATCACTTTAAGCTTTACAAACCTTCTATGTATATTAGCTCATTTAAGCTTCACATTTAAATTAAGTATATTTATCTTTATTTTTGCATTTAAACTTCACCTGGAAGATGAAAAATTATTTAACTTCTCTGGGTTTTGTTATTTCTATATTCAGATGAGGAAACATCTTGAATATAGAAATAACAAAACCCAGAGAAGTTAAATAATATTTCTAAAATAAAACAGCCACAAAGCAGTGGAGCTAGAATTCTAACTCAAGTTTTCTAATTCCCAAACTGGTTTCTTTTCATTCTTGTCCCCCATCCAGCTTGGATTCAGTATATACACAATTTAACAACAAAGAAAATACTTTTTAAAGAAATCACTAATAATCCTACCACTCTAAAAAACATTAGTTTTACATCACTGTTATGATGCACACAGAATTTTAAATCTTTCCACTCACCAGTACATAATAAAAGCTTTAATGTCACTATTTTATATTCATGAGTTATTAGTATTATTAATAACAGTCACTTATTTGAACTTGTATCATGCTCCAGGCACAGTGCTTACAAAATTTAATTATAATATCAATTTTTCTTTTTTCTTTTTCCTTAAAGACCAGGTGATAGTAACAACTTTGCTTTTAACAAACTAGTATAAATATGATACAGATGAAAAACTGGAGACTTAAATATTAGGTAACTTTCCGAAAGTTTCACAGTGAGTGAAAAATTCAGAACCACATCTATTATATTGTATTGCCTCTTCTTAGTGCTTATATACGCTTTCATAATATACATCAAAGAAGTACCTTGCAATAACAATGGCATGTAGTTACTGACCTCATAGTTGTAGGTTTATTTGTATATTAATTTATCTGTTTATTTGTCTGTTCATTCAATTAAAAATTTTTGAGTATGTACTAGGTGACAAGCACTATGCCTTACATATGATATTTCTAATTTTCACAACTACTGTGATAAACAGGTATTATTATCCTTACTTTACACATGAGCAAACTAAGGCTTAGAGGTCCGATGGAGATGGAAGTTAAAATCAAGTCTATCTGGTTTTGAAGCCCATGCTCTTTCTTTCTTCCTTCTTCTTTTCCTTTTTTAATTTTTTTAAAAAAAGCTTATTACTAAACTCATACATTTATACATTAAAAAGAGAAATTGTTCTACATGACTTACTAAAAACAACAGTATCTCTCCGCCATGCTCACCCCATTTGCTGCTCCCTAGAGGCAACACTTTTGAATTGCTTTAACTAATTCTTCTGATATTTAACGTGCTTCTGTAACTATCATACTCATGGCCACAGATAAGGATTAGGCATGTTCCACCATTCCAGTCCTAACCCCACCACAAACATGTGCTCCCGAAAGAATTATACTGTAATTTTAGTTAGATCAATATTCAGTATTTACTTTTAATAATATTCAGTATTTATTTTTATTATGTAAATAATATTCACAGTTGAGGGATGTAATTCCCTAAACGATCTACTTTATTCTAGAGGATTTTTAAAATTTGCTCATGAAAACTGATTTTTCATTTGCTCATTTTCTATATACAATTCACCTCCACGTGTTTCCCCATTTCTATCAACTCTCAATACATTCAAATATATTAGGTACTTTCTCAGTTTCATCTTATTGAAAAAAATCTCTCCCAGAGCCTTCTAACTTGCTCCAATTTGGAGTGGTTTCCCTCATTGCTTGCTGTGCAGTTGTTATTTGAAAAGCTACTTTCATCATAACAGAGATTCCTTTTGTCTCTTTTGTTTCATAACATGTCTTTTGGTATGGGTCTGTTTTCATTCATTACGTTGGGCACTCAGTGGCATCTTCGAATCTGGAAAATCATGTCCTTCAGTTCCGTAAAATTTCGCTGAATTATTTTATTAATAATTTATCCTCCATTTTCTTGGTTCTATCTTTCCAAAGTTCCTACCATTGGGTCACTGGATCTCCTGAATGGAGCTTCTAATATTCCCATCTCTTCCATTTCTTCATTTTTTGCTCAACGTTCTGAGACATGTCCTCAACTTTCCTTCTGATTCTTGAGTTGCTCCTTTACATTATCATATTTTTAATTTTCAAAAGCCCTTTTTATTATGGATGTTTCTCTTTCACGCACCATTTGGTTTCATGAATACAATTGTATCTGTTGTGCAGAAGGTCTGTTGATAGTTATAGTTGTCTATCTTGAAGTGTTCTATTCCCTGCATAGTTGATTTCTTCCAAGTTGTATTTTATCTGTTAGTTTTGGTTTCAATATAAGGTATTTCCTCAAATGTATGGTGATCAGTGGTATGTGATTAATATTTAAAGTAGGGTTAAAAAAAAAAAAAAAAGCTGCTTGGAAGCTCTAATGTGCCTTGGTGGGGCTGCTAAAATATGGTCTTCCTTATAGGGTTATCTGGTTGGTTGACTTTGCAGGGAGAGCTCCTGATAGTAAACTCTTTGAACCATTTGCTCAGAGGGTATGGGAAATGAAGAAGGCTGGGAAATCTTAACATTCTGTATGTAAACAGTCATTAAATCCCTATGTTCCAAATATGTGCCCCAGCCCTCAATTTTACCTAGTAAACTCCAGATCCAGAGATACTCTGTTTTATACTTTCCAGATAATAAATTTCTTGTTCTGCTATAATTAGGGAAGGTCAACCAGTTAGATGTATCTTTCTCAGCTTTACTCAGCTGGATTAGGATTTTGCTTTCTCGTATGTATTAACATATTTAAAATTTAAAGTCCATTTATTTTTTGGATTCCATAGTTTTACTGCAGTTGTCTTCACTTCTGAGTTTTTTTGAAGGGGAGAACAGTCCTTTGTAGATTTTGTCATTTTAGTAATTGTAGGGGAGGATGTGGAAATTAAATATACATAATCTATTATTTCCAGATGTATGTTCTTCTACTGTGTTATATCTTATTTCTCAATATTTGATTTCTAGTATTATTTGCTCTGGATTTGGGATACCTTAAATTATACCTCTACAGTCAGTGAAAAAGTGGTCTTTAATATGGTTATGAACCAGAAAAATTTCAACATAATCTTGTAAGTTTTCAGTGAGGCCCAAATGCTTATACAACATAATGAGGGACAAAGATATTTATTTGAAAAATAAAAATTCCATAAGCTCTCTTAAAGAGAAAAGAATTATCTCCTGAAAGTTCTTCTCAGTTCCATTTCTAAAATACTTACCTCAGAACAGAATCCAAGTCCAAAGCTTGCATCTATTTAGTCTCATCTAAGTAACACTAAATCTTATTTAGTCTCAGCCTCTTTTACAACAAAATACCATAAGTCATATAACGATTTGGAGACTTTCCCCAAATCATACTGCTAAGTATAGAGGGAGATAAAGCTCATTATATTGAAAGGAACCAGTATGTGCCACCCCAAAGTATTCCTCTCTGAGATAAATATTTTTAAGCTAAAGGCAATTAAGAAGTAGGTGCAGAAAAGCTCTCTACCCTACTGTTCCCCTAAAAGCAGGATATAAATTTGTAAAGGTGTTCTTTCTTCCCTCTCTACCAACAAGGACGGAAGTTAATCACTGGAGACAGTGTAGACCTTTATCAGCTAGAAATGACATCAGAGGAATCTACTAACTTTACTCCATTAGTTTCCCCATAAATTTACCTTCCCACAGTTTTGTCACCTTTGGAAGCCTGAAACTGCTTATCTTTGTCTTGTCACTTCTCTAAAATTTATTGTTCATTGTTGAAGACAATATATAAGTCAGATTCCTAAACCACTGTTTTGAGTTACTTTTCCTCTGTATGATGTGCATGTACTATATGCACTAACTTGCGTATTTTTCTCTTGTTAATCTGTCTTTTGTTACAGGATTCTGTCCCAACCATGAACTTTTGAGGGTTGAGGGAAATTTTTCTTCTCTTCTCTTCAATACGTATCTGAACTACTATGTGCCTATAAACAGTAGGTACTTACCATTTCTTGAAAAATTGGTAAATAAGCTTAATTTCAAAAGTGGCCTATCAATTCCAGTTTTTTAAAAAAGCTCAGTACTTAACTATAGTCAATTATCAAATAAAATTATATTACCCCATTAACTCTATGTATACTTTATACCTTATATCTGAATCTGAAGCCTTCTGTCTCACTGCCAACTTGGTAATCTCTCCTTGAGACATAGTCTTATGAAGCTTTGCTTGTTCATCAACTGATGAAAATCGCTGTGATGTCTGTAATAATTACATATGTGAAAGATTTAATGCCAAGTAAATATATGATAGCACTGTAATTAAAATTCAGGTTATAGAATTACTTGAGCTATTTAAAAACACACAAAAACATTCATATTATTCAGAGATTCATTGAAATAATAGAGCCTACTGAAAACTTTATATAAAGTAATCTGAAATAAAGAGGACTTGGTCAATGAAATAAACAGGATCTACCGGTTCATATTTTCTGACAATTTAAAAAGGAATCTCAACTGGAGAGGCAAGAAAGTAAAAACCATTTAAAGATATAGAGAAAAGATGCAGGATCTAATAAATCTAGAGGGCTAACTATTGTTTTTCAAATCTCCTTTTATTTATCCCAAAAGGTGGCTATTACTTTTATGGCTTAATTTGCTATTATAAATTCTTCATGTATCTAATCAATAATTTAAAAGAGATGGAATATACAATGATTTTTAAAGAGCCAAAAGACGAAAGAATAAAGGCTCATTACCATCATTAATGGTCTAAATTATAAACAACTTATAAGGCTATCAAACTGTGACCTGATTTTTAATTGGCAGTTCTTGTTCCATTTGTTTAAAATGTGTCCCTCTAAAGACAATCCTGTCCTGAGGAGAGAATTTCTTGTTATCTGTTCAAGTCATTTCCTAATATTTCATTTTTCTGTAGTTATAATATTCTTTCTTTAGTCTTTTGGACTGTGTGACTATGGCCTTATTAACAGAAAGAGGAAATACCCTAAGTTGGCAAAGATGAAGTAATAGGGATCTGGTCTACCCTCTTACATGAAACCAACAAAAAACCCAGACAAAATAATATGAAACCGCAATGTTTAAAACAATGGACAGATATCCCTGACAGATGGGGAAAAAAGGAAGTATGTCCTACACTTGTCCCATCTTACTGCCTTGAGAGTTTCTAGGCCGTGATGCAGAGAGAGGGAAACCAGGTGAAACTTGACAGACTCTGAGTGGAACACATGAAGCTGAAAGTGAACATGATGACTAGAGACCAAAAGACAGAGTACTGGAGAGGAGTGAGAAGCACAAAGACAGAACTCTAGAGATCTACCGAAGGTCCACATTGAATATTCAGCTTGAGTACTAATCAACACTTTGTATGAGAAAACAACCCAAGACTAGGAAAAAGATCACTTCAAAGGATTAAAGGTAATTGAGCCCATCACTCACAAAAGGTCAGTAATAGTGTCTATGCCCAAGAGCCAGAGGACATAACTTTATGATTCCCAGGGCACTGGGCAAAGTGTACAGAGGATCTCACCTCAATAGTCAAGAATAATTAGCCTTAGACTGAGTACTGTTTGGGTCTAACAAATCTATTTTTTTTTTTTAAGAGACAGGGTCTCGCTCTGTTGCCCAGACTGGAGTGCAGTGATACGATCACAGCTCACTGCATCCTTGCACTCCTGGGCTCCAGTTATCCTCCTGCCTCGGCCTTCTGAGTAGCTGGGACTACAGGCACATGCCTCTGTGCTCAGCTCTTATTTTCCAGACCTCTATGCAAATAAACTGAAAAGTTAGATGAAATTGATAATTTTATAAGAAAAAAGTGTTCACCAAAATTGACCCTGTTAGATAAAAGGTTTAAAAAAGACAAATTTCCCTAGAAGAAAAAAAGAAAAACTTATCAAGGAACTACACCACAAAAAAGTATCACTCCCAGGTGGTTTCATAGAAAATTCTGCCAAATCTTCAAAGAACAGATAGTTCAATGCTATAAACTAGTCCTTTTTTTAGAGGAATAAAATACACATATGAATACTAAGTGTATAGTCAACAGTGTGGCTGCTGTCTTAAGGCTGACAATCCAAAACTCTTACGTAATAAACTTTGTTCAATAACAACCAGTTTTCTACATGCAAGACCGACCTCAAAATCACCTAGCCCAGGTCCTAAAACTTTATGAATATCCTCTCCTGACTTCTCCCTTGTGAGATATTACTAAGATACAGTCAAAGTGGGTTTTTTCTTACTGTAATAAGCTAATAAACAGCTTTGTTTGATCAACAGGTTTTTCTGGCAGTCCATGGAATAGACATCAGAGAGAAAGAAAATTCAACACAGATAAGGATTAGAGAGTATCTCAGAGAACAGCAGAAACAGGAATATAAGAAGTGACAGCAGTTTAGGGGGAATAATGAGAAATTTAATTTTACTATGCTGGAAGTAATAAAGATTGAAATTCTGGAGAGCTATTCAGGAGTCATATCCATAGAGATGATTGCTTTAAATTTAGGGGATGATAAAAGAAAACTGTATAGAGAAAAGTATAATGTTTCTAATACTAATCCTATAAATAAGGAATAGAAATGATTCTACTAACCCGCTTACCATCCAGAAAACGGAGAAACTAAAAAAATATATAAAAGTTACCTTAAAAAAAAAAAAATGTTTAGCAGAACATGCCATTCTTCTTGAATAAATGCCAACATGGTGTGTATAAAAATGGAGTGAGAGCAGCATACAGAAACTAAACAGTTATTCAAACGGCAGAGTTTGAAGTAAGAGGTTAAAAAACACCAAAGTCACTAAGGAGGGAAACTACTACACTTGTTTCCCCTCCCAGAGCAGGTAACAACTGATTAATAATTTAAAAACTCAACAGGTAATGCTTATGAAATCTCCTTCAATTCATTTGTGAAAGTCTTTATCCCATTAGATTGAGTTACTTCACAATTAGAAAGGTCATACAGCAATTTCTTCCAAGATTTAATGACACACTTCAGAGTAATAAAATCAGTTTGTTCAGAAAAAAAAATCCAGTTTTTAAAACTCCATGTACCTAGAAAATCAAATCCATTTAAAATCCAGAAAATATCTGGATTGTGAGATAGCAGTAGATTTTATTTAGACATAATACATCTTCATCTTCACAATATCAGATAATGTTAGAACATGGAATATTCTCAAGATAAATAAAAAGAGAAACATATTTAAAAATTGTTCCTACCCACCCCATCCCCAACCCCAGTAAGTATCTATCCGCATATTCTACAAAGCAAAGCTGCTTCATGCAGTGTCCACAAGAAACAAGCACCATCACCTGTTCCTAAAATAGCTCGTGATGAAAGAGAAGGAAAGGAGAAAGCTGGAGACATGACTAACACACTGTGCAGGGAAGTGCTCTACAACTACTGGCATGCAGTGACCGTCAAGCAGGTGAACAGAGGCTAGAACACTGAAAGGAGCTGAATGCTCCAAGCAGAAAGCCCAACTTCCTGGTTCATCTCAGTAAAAGTTCCCAGTGTAAAAAAAGTCTATCACCAAAAGGACTAAGGGTTGTTACAAAGGAAACTCTCAGGAACAAAACAGCAGTCATAAATGCCAAAGTTTTTCTGCAAACAATAAATCTATGTATACTAGACAAAGCAGGACTTCTCATTAAAATTAGTTTATTCCATTACATAATTTCGTATTTAACTGTTAATCAGATAACACAGTATATTTCCTTATTTATAACTCAAATACAGGGCACCTCTAAAATGCTGTTATTTTATTCTACACTGAAGATTTTGGCTCTAATTATATATATTAACAGATACACAGAATGTTTCCAGTTTCTGTAATCCTACAGTTCGGCTCAGGTTAATGACTCATTTATCTAATCAGGGGACTTGTCCTGCATTCTTCTCTTTTTGTTGTTTTTGCCTTCATAAAACATCAGTTTTGTCACTTAAAAACTGGGTATACCTCCAACAAAAGAAAAAGGCAACGAGATTATTCTGGACAATAGGAGAAATTTCAATTAACTAAATCTTGGACAATTCAAACAGCTTAAAACAGTTCAAAGATAGAATATTTAATGAGTCAAATAAAGATCATTCTAAAATTTTTCTCCAATAATTGACAGACACTAAAGAATATTAGAGAGCTCAGTTACAGATATGCATGGAAATAAAACGTTATTTCACTCCACTTCATCAGTGATGTTTTGGTTCATATTAGACATATGGTCCTTACATTATATATTTCTAGGACAATTCCAAAATGAAACTCTTTGCCTTAATATTAAGGCAATACCCATCAATACACTAATACTTGTCAAACCACATATACACCTGATTTCGGCTGAAAAGGTGATATAGTTATATTCTTAGCTTAAAATAGTGCAGCTTTATTCAAACGCAACACCAATGTTATATTGTGTGATTAATGCAAATTCACATTATATATAGCCTTCTATTTGGCTGGGTTGGTCCAGGAAGACACTTTTTGCTCACTGTATGTTTAAAAATTCATGTTTATTTCTTATCAGTGAAAAGTGAGGTGGAGGAAGCAAGTTTACAGGCAAAAAATGTACAAGTGCATTGTAGCTAAAAGCTACTGGATTATTTCAGACCAAGGATCAGTAAACTAAACCAAGGATCAGTAAACGATGGACAACAGGTCAAATACAATCTACTGTCTGTTTTTGCAGTTTTATTACAAGACAGTCATGCCCATTTGTTTACTTAGTGTCTACGGCTGCTTTCACACTATAGTGGCTAAGTTAAGTTGTTAAGTTAGGTAGTTGCAATAGAGCCTACATGCCCCACAAAGTCTAAAATATTTATTATCTGACCTTTTACAGAAAAAATGTAAGGACCACTGCTCTAGACCTTTTAAGATACAACATGGAAAATTTCTACATTAGTGCTAAGTCAAATAATCTTAATTTTGCCTAATTTATACCTTTTTAAAGTGCCATTTATTTGAGTTCTATTAAATTAAGGTTTAGCTTAGTTGCTGTGTTCACTGAGGTTTCCCATGTACAAACCGTTACATGGGAAGAAGCTGTGAAGGTTAGCTTTAGATTAGCAAAGACTATTTCCATCAGATTTGCTTGCTATTTTTCTTATATTGCTGTAAAATTACCATTTCGGAGTCACTGTGAGAGGCCTGATCCAGGCTGGGTGTAGGCCCTAGCTCACAGTGAGAAGCTTGGTCAAGGGAGAGAAGGGGCTCAATAATGTCATCGTAATCGTCTTCCTCTGTATCCCCCTCCCCATCGGCAAAAGTACCTCTAGTCAAGAAATCGGAGCGCGTCCGCGCCATTCGAGCTTTCTTTTTATGGGCCGGTCTGGCAACCTGCTTGACCAAATGATAAAACAAATAACACAACAATGTTTGGGTTTTTTTTTCTTTGTGAGATGATGCCAATGAAAGACATCAGAGGGCTCATGAATTTCTTGAAATATCCCTCCACCCCACCATGCCCTTTCCACTAGGAGAAGTGACAGGGATGACCAAAAGGAATTTGATACATTACTCTGGACGAAGGACGAGAATGAAAGCTAAATCTACACTGTTCTACATAGCCAAAGAAGTCATCTTTCACTGCCATAATAAGTCAACAACGTCACTTGCACAAATTGCCTTCTTTTTCTTAGCAACTGGGTTCTCAGGCACCATTCCCTGCCTGGAGTACACCTCCATAATTATAACAATCTCAGCTCATGGCTTCTTTCTCTAAAAACACTTGGGAGTAAATGGGTAGATGAGGTGCTCTACCTACAAGAATAACAATTTCCAAAATAATGTACATCTCTTTTGCATAGAAGATAGATAAACAAGACCCAATACTTACCTCTCTTTGGCCTGGCCCAGCTAACTTCACAGGTTTCCATGCTGGTTCATCTCCTTTACGGAGTTGAGGATTTTTACTGTTTAAGGCTTCTTTGCTGACACTTTAAATAAAACAATGAAATTATGTTTCAGTTCTTAGCAGATATCCCATGGCAGCCAGGTTAAAGACTTCCAGCAAATTCCATAAATATTTTCAACTCTTAGTCAATTCCCAAGACACTAAGTCATATTTTTTCTGCTTAGCTAATTAGTAATAATAATCCTGAACCTACACATATGACTGAATTACTAGAGGCCTTGTCCTGATGATCAGTGGGTATATTCCACTATGAATATGACATGTTTAAGAATACTAGTTGCAAAATAAAACTCAAGAAATAAAATAGATCTGATGATGAGGAAAGGAAAATACCAAATCCCTGAATCTTTAGAATACTAGTCTTACAAGGGGCCTTTCCATCTAATCATTATAAAATATCTGAAAAATAGCCATCCAGTGATGAGGATCTCATTATATTTTATACTGAGATAGTTCCTATTGGTTAGAAAACTCCTTCTGAAATCTCTCTTTGTAGCTTTCGTCCATTGTCTGAGTTTTAAAACTTGACGTTGAGGCCGGGCGCAGTGGCTCATGCCTGTAATCCCAGCAGTTTGGGAGGCCGAGGCAGGCGGACCACACGAGGTCAGGAGTTTGAGACCACCTTGGTCAACATGGCAAAACTCCGTCTCTACTAAAAATACAAAAATTAGCTGGGTGTGGTGGCAGGTGCCTGTAATCCAGGTACTTGGGAGGCTGAGGCAGGAGAATCACTTGAACCCAGGAGGCAGAGGTTGCAGTGAGCCAAGATCGTGCCACTGCATACTCTAGCCTGGGTGACAAGAGTGAAACTCTGTCTGAAAAAACCCAAAAAACAAACAAAAGGCTTCATGTTGAATAGAATAAAATCAACACTGGCAGGATAAGAAGTTGTTATCAAACTTAAAGTATGCTCCAGACCTGAATAACTGTATGATGGGACTATTTTATCATTAAATTCTGGGCAGAAATAGATGTCAGAATCTGATGAAAAAGTATATATAACCTGCACCTTCATGGCCCCAATTACCTATATTAACTCAGTACCATAAGTCTCAACAACATATTGATAATCTCTCCTGAGTAGAACTGTAAGCTCCTTGAGAATCATATCTTACTTCCAAGCATAGTGCTGGCTAAAATTAGACACTAACTTATGATACTAGTTGGTAGATTAATTGTTCTTCCATTGAAAATCTTTCATTTAATTTTTATAAAAGAAAGTCTAGGAGACGTAAGAAATTATCTTGCCCTTTGCCTCTATGCAATAAGCCTGAAACAAATACAAATAGATGCAATCTTTGCTAGCTAAAGTCTTCATAGAGATCTCCTTTTTTGTATGTAATATATGTAAGCCTAGCAATCCTAGCTTGTCCTAAAGGATTCTCTTCTGGCTATCAAAATCTCTCTTGCCACAGTTGAGCCTATTGGACCTTCATTTATCCTCCAAAGAGAAACAACGATTAATAGAATCTTGATAGTACTTGACCACTGCAATTAACCTTTTAACTCACAGCAATTTTTAGACTTCACCATGATTTTTTTTGTCCTCTCTCATTAAACAGTTAAAAACTACTGTGTACTCATCATGATCCACTACAGTACAAAAGGGACACTAACCTAGTATTACTTTCTAAACATAAAACCCAATGCTGATCCTTAATGATAAAATGCAAGTTCTAGTCCCAGCCATTTCTCTAAATATATGATCTTGAATAAGTCATTTCACCTCTATGGACCCCAGTGGCCTTATCTATAACATGTGGGAACTAGACTACATAATTCAGAAGCACTAACATTTATGATTCTACAAAATGTTCATGTTTCTAGTATTACTTATATAATAGAACGAGATTTAAAGTATGAATTTTATCTGTAGAGTTTAATATAATCTAATATACAATAATTTTAAAGATAAGTAGACCATTAATAAAGCAATAAAGGAAATCAGCTCAAATAGACCTACAACTATATATCTTGGAAAAATAAGATAAATAATTCACAAGGATGATTAATATTTTTTGGAATCTACAATTGTTTTCTACAAAACAAATTCATGGATCCCAACAGCTACTTTGTAAGTGTATACATCTATAATACAATGACACACATAAATGTCATAATTAACAGACATTAAAGAAGAATATTAAAGAGCTCACTCACAGATATGCATGGAATAGCATGTATCACTAAACTTAGAATGACAGGGAATATGTTTTTAACACTCTCTTATGGGTGCATATGCTACACAGAGCCTTTGAACTTCTGGGAAATCTGTAGGTTAATGGGTGGGAATAATACTTAAAGCTGTCACTAAGCTCAACTGCACTTTATAATACTATAGAAACTCTTGGTGGAAAAATAAATTATTGATCATCTCTTGCCCACATTTACAAAGGATTTCTCTAAAATCCATATGAAATTTTAAAGGGTGGAACATTTAAATGTTCGGGTTATACATAAAAGGAGAGAAAAGGTTATTTTCATTGTTAATGTAAAATTTATTTTCTTAGCCCAAAGATACAGCCCTCCTTTCATTTCAATGATGACATTCTCCCACAAGAACCAAAAGAATCTACCAAATACAAAGACAATACAAGTATCTTCAATTTTGTTAAATTTGTTTTTATGTACCACTTAAAAATGCTTTTCTCATGACTACCACTAGTTTAAAAAAGTATAAAGAAATTCTACTCAGGGCTGGGCATGGTGGCTCACACCTGTAATCCCAGCAATTTGGGGGGCAGAGGCGGGTGGATAACCTGAGGTCAGGAGTTTGAAATCAGCCTGACAATATGGTGAAACCCTGTCTCCACTAAAAATACAAAAATTAGCCAGGCATGGTGGCGTGCACCTGTAGTCCCAGCTACTCAGGAAGCTGAGACAGAAGAACTGCTTGAACCCAGGAGGCAGAGGTTGCAGTTAGCTGAGATCACACCATTGCACTCCAGCCTGGGTGACAGAGTGAGACTCCATCTATTAAAAAAAGAAAAAAGAAAAAAGAAATTCTATTTATATGAGGTATAAAAAGTAAACTCTTGGAAACAGAAAGTAGAATGATGGTTGGCAGGGGCTAGACGGAAAAGCAGAGTTGTTCAGTGGGTACAGAGTTTTATTTTACAGGAAGAAAAAGTTCTAGAGATCTTCTGCAAAACAAACAGTTAACACTACTGTAAAATGGTTAAGATGGGAAACTTTATGTTATGTGTTTATCACACACAAAGAAGTAAAATGAACGTAATGATGATCATAAATAGGCCGACAGGCCGGGCGCGGTGGCTCAAGCCTGTAATCCCAGCACTTTGGGAGGCCGAGATGGGCGGATCACAAGGTCAGGAGATCGAGACCATCCTGGCTAACCTGGTGAAACCCCATCTCTACTAAAAAAAAAAAAAATACAAAACACTAGCCGGGCGAGGTGGCGGGCGCCTGTAGTCCCAGCTACTTGGGAGGCTGAGGCAGGAGAATGGCGTGAACCTGGGAGGCGGAGCTTGCAGTGAGCTGAGATCCGGCCACTGCACTCCAGCCTGGGCGACAGAGCGAGACTCCGTCTCAAAAAAAAAAAAAAAAAAAAGGCCGACAGCTGTAACAAAACAAATTAACTTCTTTAAAGCCTGAAATGAACAACCTTGGACTACTAAACCTCACAGCTGTAAAGCAACCAGTATTCGGTGAATGCCTACTATGTTTACAGGCACTGTACTGCCCTTCACAAATGCTTCTCACTTAATGGGGAGGAACCCAGTATTTACTCTGCTATTCATGATTAGTCAAGGATTCCTAGGGTATAACTACAACCAACTTCAGGTGATGGTAGAGTCAACAATTAGGGAATATTTTTACAAAGAGAAAATGGCCAAGTTGAGCAGCCACTTTACACAAACAGTTGGAGCAGAACAAGGCACCTTAATAAAAATACTCCAAGAAGTTTCCCATTTATACATAAACATAAATAAACATTTCACTTACAGGGGAATATTCATATTGTCCTTTGGAGTGAAGAAAATGGGCCTAGTATTTCCCTCTCTGGAAAGGTCATCAGAATTGTGGCTATAAGACTGAGTTGGCATAAAGTGTTCTCTTTTTGAAATGCGATTATTAGAGAGTTTACAGGCTACATTCAGCTGGGCACCCATTCTGTCTGTCTTGGATAATTCTTTAACAGTACTAGATTGGCATGGACTTCCTTTTCTTTCAAAGAACACGGTGACAGGTCTATCCTTTGGGAGTAAGCGAGCAGAGGAGCTGTCTTTCTGGGCAAGAGCTGCATCTTTTACTGATAGGGACCCCAGTACGTTAAGTTCTCCCTTATTTGAGGTATTTAAGCTGAGGAGAGAGGATGGCCTCTCTACTCTCTGCTTTGACTGATAGGAAGATGGTGCCACCAAACACTCTCCAATTCTTGGCTTTTCAATTGTCTTGAACGCTTTGCGCTCCTTCTCTAAAATATCGGTTTGCTGGCGAATCTGTTCCATCATCTCTTTTTCATTCTGTTGCTGCAACTGCTTTTGCCTTTCTTCCTTCTCAGTGTTTAGCTTTTCTAACTTCTTAAGCATAGGATTAGAAGACTCTGTATTCAAAGGAGGAACAATTTGATCTTCTCCTGAGCAGTGATACCTTCTAGTTTCCCTGTTGATATCCAAAGTAAGAGCTTCCCCTGGTGTGTCTTCATTTTCCAATAGTTTGTTTCTTTGGATACTTGTGTCTAGTTGGGAATTTGTTTTCTGTGGGTCTTGTTGGGGGATATAAAAAAAAGTAGGCAGACTATTTGAAATGAAGGAGTCTTTCAGCTGTGGTTTACAGGTAATAGACTCAGAACTGCAGACCACCTTTTCCTTCATAGTTCCATCCTTCAAATGCTCTGCATAGCTAGTCTCATTTGAGGCACTGAGGGCATTGTCCCGTGAATCAAATTTTGGACTGCTGGATATCTTAGGTGATGGAAACAGCAAGTCTCCTTCATCTGAAATTACAGATTCTAGTTTGCTCTTTTGGCTTTCCTCAGAGCTCAGAAGTTCCAAGCTTCCTTGAGAGCTCTCACTATCAGGTGTACCCCGTGGAGACTGAAGGCCTTCAGGCACCAATTCTGTAGACCATCTGCGATCCTCTGAAGGAGAAACACCACCAAGAGAACGAACTTTCAGCAATTCTAAGCTAAATATAGCTTGCTCTAGTTCTCTCATTCTCCTACTTTCTCTTTTAGCCCGGCCTACTTTTTTCTGATGGAGATCCTCCAAGGATCTGGGTCTCTCTCTTACAAGCACATCTTCCTGCAAGTCCACACCACTCCGGCTTTGGGCTCTCTCCTGCTGCTTGTTTGGTGACTTCTTCAAGCAGTCCACCGAACTTTCATGGCTAATTCGATTACTCTCTGTTACAGATTTACATTCCTCTATGGCTTTTATTCTGTTGTCAAAAGAACAATCCTCCCATTCTGAAGGGTCTGAACCCTGAATTTCCAGAGATCCATATCCTTTAATATTCACCAATCCAAGTTCTGGTTTTGTTTCTCTTAGCCTTTGTTCTTTTAAAGCTTTAAATCTATATAAAAACAGACAAAATGGGTTACAGAAATATCTTAGTTACCACTGAAGAGAACATACTTCCTGAGAATTTAAGAAAAAATGCAGTTATAAAATCTTTTTACAATACCTAAGTACTTCTTAAATTAACTTGAATGCACATTTTACAATTTTCCTATTTCCATGAGTCAGATGATATTTCATTAAGTGTATAACTTCTACCTGGGCATTTCAGTCAAAATGTAAACTAATTCAGAAATAAAGCTCTCACTTTAATATTAGCTTTATTTTAAAGTAAACCTCAAACTAAAGTGAAATTTTAATTTAAGTGTGAAATTACAGTTTCTGAAAGTAAAAACAGTTGAATATTGCCAATTTTGTAAGATTCGGCCTAATGTAAAAGTTAATTCTTAGCAGTTATGATCACAGACCATGTAGATTTTCGATCCAATTTAATTCAATAAAACCTTATTTAACTTCCATTATAGACAATACAATGTGGGTTAAAATCAGTAAAAGTATCACAGTATAGTGGAAAAGAAATTGTATACAACCAATTCTAATACAAATTAGATAAGTGTTAACGCAGAGGTATAAACAAAGCACTTGGGATGAAAGAAAAAAAGCAAGTATTATAGTATAGTGTAGAGATTACCTTTGTCTTGCTCTGAATCCTCTACATGTTGATTGCAAAAGGATAATTTTTTTCCTTTGTTCTTGGTACCTTTTACTTTCCCTGTAGGCTTTCCATCTTGCTTGTATGCAAATAGCAGCCATGTGCCTGCGCCTATAGTGATCTCTCCATTTCTGCTGGATAACGATGGCTGCAGCCCGTAGCTCCAAGTACCGCTGCCTCTCTAAGTGAGCACGCCAGGAAGCTTGGAGAAGAGCAGCTGCACTAGCCATAACAAAAGCATCCTTCTGCACAGCTGCATCTCTGACTTGCTTCCGATTTAGGTAATTCCTCCAGAATCTCTGTGGGGAAGACAAAATAACAGAAACTGGTTGTCATATCTTACATTGCATTTTCACAAGAAAAAAAGAGAATAAATTTCTTATGTCATAATTACAGGTTAAGTGCCTATGCAGCTAAATTCTTGGTGATTAAAAATAAGTTTTCTGGCCAGGCGCGGTGGCTCACGTCTGTAATCCCAGCACTTCTGGAGGCCAAGGCAGGCGGATCATGAGGTCAGGAGATCGAAACCATCCTGGCTAACAGTGAAACTAAAATACATCTCTACTAAAAATACCATCTCTACTAAAAATACAAAAAAAAAAAAATTAGCTGGGCGTGGTGGTGGGCGCCTGTAGTCCCAGCTACTGAAGAGGCTGAGGCAGGAGAATGGCATGAACCTGGGAGGTGGAGCTTGCAGTGAGCCGAGTTCACGCCACTCCACTCCAGTCTGGGCGACAGAGAGAGTCTCTCTCTCAAAAAAATAAAAAATAAAAAAATTAGTTTTCTACAAAAGCAGAAAGTGCAACTGAAAAAGATAAATAGAAAAAAGTTTTCTCTTCCAGATATGTTTGGCTAAAACAGCTATTTTAAATACTATAACCTTGATGGAGTTAATTACAGAACTTAATTTAAAGTTTTTGGATGATTCATGTCCTTCAAATTATTAATAATTTTAACATATTATATTCTTTTGTTACAATTTGTCCAAATAACACTAATGGGTTTAAGGTAATCCTGACACACATTCCAAAGATGAAGATACTAAAGATTTTCTTGCACAAATGGAAAAGATATTATGGAAATGATATAAATCAATGAGGGTATTAATAAAACAAATAAATGTAAAAAAAAGGTACCTATCATCCAAAATGAGTGTCTAAAACCAACAGTATATATAAACTCTCAAACATCACTCCAAAACTGTTAAATAAAAACAACTATGTCAACAAATATTAGGTAACTCCTTAGCCCCTACTCAGACCTCACAAGACATTATAACTAAAAATTCAATTTAATTTAAATTCAATGGAATCAATATTTATTAATAGTCTATTATATGCCAGATAATCTGTTGGGTGTTATGAGCACTTCAAAAGTGGGTATAACATATTCTCATTTCTAAAGTTTACATTATTATTGAAAATGTTTTACAGTAAAAAGGTTCTGGTTACTAAACAAAGGCCAAATAAATTAGTCAATCTCATGCAAAGAATCCTTTGCTTCTCACCTGGATAATAACAGATGCTTGTCTCAGATGGAGGAAATGCTGCCTACACAGCAAGACCCTGAACCATCGCTGCAACAATATGATTCTGCGGAGCACCTCTTGGTGAAGCAGATCTTGTAAGTGCTGTCGTTCCTGCTCCTTTAGAAAGACCTACCAAAAGGAAGATAAGGAATGCAGCGAAAGAAGAAATGAGAAATTTATTTCATGAATCATCCTTTCCGTGATAAGCTTTTAGAGAAGAACAAACACAGTGGCAGGCATGTAAATGAAGTACTGATAAATACTATCCAAAGTAGTCATTCTCAAATTGAAATGGAGACAGTAGAATAAGGAAGGTGAGCTGGGTGTGGTACTACATGCCTATACTCCTAGCTACTCAGAAGGCTGAAACAGGAATGTTGCTTAAGCCCAGGAGTTCAAGTTCTATGGCAAAATAGAGAGATCCGGTCTCAAAAAAAAAAAAAAAAAAAAAAAAAAGACAGAAAAAAAGGAAGGTAAGCAAGGGAGGAAGGGAGAGAGAAATGACAAGGTCAGCAAGAGTATCAAAATTCCAGCACCAGAGATTATGCTACATTACTCCATTGGGGAAACCACTGCTATAAGTAAATGTATTACTGGTAATAAATCATATTTTTCAAAGGTGTTACGGTGGGGAAAAAAGTTGAAAACCACAGATCTTGAAGCTTGAATCATATCATGAATAAACCAATGATAACAGTCTTTTTGAAATCCAGAGTGCATTAAGCTTCTCACTGTCCAAAGTTATTAATAAGTTTACTTTATTTACTCCTTCATTCCACTAATGTTTAGGGCTTGGGAGGCTGCAAAGGTGAAGGAGACATATCCCTTTAGAAACAGGAATTATACCTCTCATTTGAGAGCAGGTAGATATTATATACCCAAAGAGGAAGATGGTAAACTAATAAGGGCCAGAGACAAAAGATCCCACCTGAGTAACACAAACAGTTGAAAATAATAATAAAGGCATGCACAGGAGACAATGGGACAATTAATCTCCATAAAAAAAGATACTAAGTAATGTGAAGCCACAATATGAAGGTTCTCAAAAAGAGAAAGATGTTTGTATTTAATGAGGAGGTTATGAGGGGGTTATTATCAAGCAGGAGGCAGACATAAAGAACTAAGTATATTAAGATAACAATTTTAAAATTATGAGTAGAATAAATTAAATGGAATGACAAATACACTAGAATCAGATAAGTAAGCTGTTCACTGTATAAGCAATGTAGATGAGAAGAGATAAGGAATAAAAATAAAATGGAAGCAGTAGTAATGGAGAAACAGAAAGTGATGTGAGAATTTCTTTGTAAAAGGAAAAAAAATCCCTAAAACTTTGTGAAAGGATTAAAGCGAATGGTATGCTAAAGACAATTATGGTTTCTAGACTGAGAAACTGGAAAAGGGATGACAGAGAAAGAAAGTATTTGATAAATTTAAGACCAGATGAATCTCAAATTCATCTTGGGCAAGCTGACTTGGAGATTACAGTAGAACATCTATGGAGAGATGATTTTTAGGCAGTTAAAATTAGAACTACAGCACTGGCCAGAGCTCTGTGATTAATACTGACTATATAATTAAATAAAAACCTGGGTCTAAGCAATTGTCTTTTGATATCTGATTCACTATCTTTTTAATAAACAATCTCATAGGCAAAAATTATTATTTTTTAAATAAATGCACTCAATTTTGACAAGAGCTATACAGATTATATTTACCATGGTTTTTCCAACTTGATAATTATCTGGATTAAGATTTATTTTCCTGAAGAAATCCTGAATGTTAAATTTGGATGGAATAATATTTCGGGGAAGAAGTACATGGAAGTGGCTCACAAAATCCTGAAAAATAATAAAAAAAATTGTAAAATCAGAAAGTAATGTATATAAACAAGACCTTAAACTAATTATCATTTTATTAATCTTTTCCTCTTTCTTTTAAACAGGGTGAAACCAAGAAGTGCATGTTAATTTAAGATATAATAAAAGGTTAATTCGAAAAACATTAGGAGGCGGAGAAAGATATTGGGTTCTACATATATCATATCATCAAAAGGGAATGAGAGGAAAAAAAAAAAGGGCAGAGGCTAATTATCCCTTTTGAGGAAGCTTTATAAAAGACCAAAGAAAAAGTTATTTAACAAGCACCTAAAATTTCTATCAGGGAAAAAAAAAGCAAACGTGGCAGGATAACTGAGAATGAGGCTTTCCGTCCCAGTAACAGCAAAGACTTGCTCAGTTGCTGAACAGCTTCAATACAATTTCCATACCCACAGCAGTAACTGCTGATAAGAGTAGCTGTGAGCCTTCTTGGCAGCTTACTATGAAAGAAAATCCTGCTAAGAAAACTTTAGGAAAAACCAAATGGAATCTTTTCACTAGATAGTTCTCATTGAAACATTTCAGTTACTGGAGAGGTCAGTGCAAAGAATTGTTATATCAGGAGTAAACTTAGTATTAGCAAACATTCTGATCAAATGAGAATAACCAACTACCGGATTCTATTACAATAATCTTAATGAGATTGCTGCCATTCAGTCAAAGTAAATACTGTCTATCCCTTTTCAATTCCGTATACAAAACGTGAAATGGAAAGGAAGAATTAAGAGAAATAAGTAAGCCCTAAAGAAATAATAAGCAAGATATGTGGGAATCATTTACTTGATGTGTCTAAATATGTAAATATCACTATAAAAACAGAACCTGGAAAGAATATTTGGAGCTGTATCCTGATTGGCGAATTCGAACTGTTTCCAGCATTCCAGTGTATCGAAGCTGTCTAAGTACCAAGGCATCATTGAACCTTAAGGGCAGCTAAAGCAAATGGAAAAAAGATTAACCCAGAACAGTAGATCTCCAAATTATCTGTTTATAAGCATGGCTAAGTGTTAAGTATCTAGAGATTGATTGGAGGTTGTCTGGTTAAGATATATAACAACTAAGCTGATAGGTAAGGCAAGCTCACCTCTCAGCTGGTAGCTTCAGAGAAGTTCTGACTGCCCAACCCTAGGGAAAAGAGAGAAACCAAGCTTCCAGGCTTCTCTGGTTGTGAAGAGAGAGGACCTTAAAAGCTCAAAAAGAATGTAATCACCCCCAGAGGCCACATAGTCCAATCACTACAAAATCTGTAACAAGATAACCTACAACTGGGTGTGGTGGCTCACACCTGTAATCCCAGCACTTTGGGAGGCCAAGGTCACTTGAGGTCAGGAGTTCAAGACCAGCCTGGCCAACGTGGCAAATCCCTGTCTCTACTAAAAATACAAAAATTAGCTGGGTGTGGTAGTGCACACCGGTAGTCCCAGTTACCTGGGAGGCTGAGACAGGAGAATTGCTTGAAACCCAAGGTGGAGATTGCAGTGAGGTGAGATCATGCCATTGCACTCCAGCCTGGGCGATAGAATGAGACTCTGTCTCAAAACAAAAAAAAAAAAAAAAAAAAAGAAAAAAGAAAACTCTTTTCTGACAGGACTTCAAGATGTATTTGCTTCTCAAATTCTGGGTGATGCTAAATCAAATCCATATAAACACCTTACAAGCAGGTAAATATGGAAAAATCCATTGAAAGTATTTATAAAACACTATTTTCCTTATAAATATTATAGTTAGTGCTTCCCCTCCACTTATTCTGCTTAAAAGTATTTAAAGCTCAGTTTGAAGTAAGCTGAGATATGTGCTCTCATTTATAGGACATTTTTACCTTTTCAGCATTAGAGCGGATGCATTTTACAAAATATGGTTCTGCTTGACCAAGTGTTTCCATTAGCTTGCTTAATGATGTCTGCAACAGAAAGCAATATAATTATCATACTCTCCCATTCCAAACTATTAACAAGTAACATATAAATGTAATCAATATGCTGGCAAAACATTCAAAAAGGAGAGGCACACATAGCAAAAGGTTTGTTTTTGAAAAGTACATTGTGTATATTCTTATACTGGTTAAATTATGGATAATTAAGGATAAGGATGGTAGTTTAGTATTAAAGTAGATAGCCTGGAAATAGTAAATATCGCAGATGTATTTCAGAATAATCAAATGTAGAACTTTTTTTCACTTTTCTTCACATTTCATGAAATAATTTTATTCAAACTCATGTATCCTACAACTTTTAAAATGATTCAGGAGGGTATCCAGTAAGGTAGTACTCCCTTGCTTTTTGTCTACAGAGTATGTAATGATACCCCTTTTTTTAATTCCTGATAATGATAATTTGTACGTTCTCTCTTTCTTCCTGATTAGTGGCTAGAAGTTTATCAACTTTTTGATTTGCTCAGCCCAGGCTTGGTGGCTCACGCCTATAATCCCAGCACTTTGGAAGGCCGAGGCGGGCGGACCACCTGAGGTCAGGAGTTTGAGACCAGCCTGGCCAACATGGTGAAACCCCGTCTCTACTAAAAGATATACAAAAATTAGCCAGGCATGGTGGTGCCTGGCTGAGGCACGAGAATTACTTAAACCTGGGGGGTGTGGGTAAGTAAGGGCAGTAAGCCAAGATGGTGCCACTGCACTCCAGCCTAGGCAACAAAGTAAGACTCTCTCAAAAAAAAAAAAATTTTTTTTTTGATCTGCTTAAAGAACCAGCTTTTGGTGTCAGTGTTTTTTTTTTTTGTTTTTTTTTTTTTTTGTCTATTTTTCTGTTTTTCATTTCATTGAATTCTGCTGTTATCTTTATTATTTACTTCTCTCTGCTTGCACTGGGTTTCATATATTCTTTTTATAGTCTATAAGGTAGAAATTTAGATTATTGAATTGAGACACTTCTCCTTTTTCAATAAAAGTATTTAGCGCTATAAATTAACCTTGGAGCACTGCTTTAGCTGCATTGCACAAATTTTGATATTTCATTTTATTTAAAATATTTAAAAATTTTCCTTCCTCTAAAAAATGTATTATTTAGAAGTCTGTTTTATATATTCTAAATATTTGGGGATTGATATTTTTCTTTGATTTCTGGTTTAATTCTATTACAAATACAACATTTTGTATGATTTTAACTCAAATTTATTAAGGTTTTATGGCCTAGTTTATGATCTACCTTGGCAAGTATTTCATGGGCACTTAAAATGAATGTATATTCTGCAATTCTTGGCTAGGCTGTTCTATAAATTTCAGTTAGGTCAAGTAGGTTTATCATTCTATTCAAGTCTTCCATGTCCTTCCTAATTGTCTACTTACCCTATCAATTACCAAGAGGTATGCTGAAGTTTCCAAGCATAATTGCAGATCTGTCCATTTTTCTTTTAATTCTATCAGTTTTTGGTTCAGATATTTGGGAGCTCCGTTATTAGATGAATACACATGTAAGACTTTGTAAATTGCACCTTTTATCATTATGAAATTATCTCCCTTTATCCTTGGTAGTTTTCTCTGTTCTGAAGTCTACTTTGTCTGACTCTACTATAGTCACTATAGCTTTCTTTTGGTTTTTGTTTGCATGGTTTATTTTTTTCATTTTTTAACCCTTTAGTATCATTGTATTTAAACAGGTTTCTTGTAGATAACACACAGTTAGGTCTTATTTTATCCAATCAGATAATATCCATTTCTTAATTGGACTGTTTAGAGCATTTACATTGTTAATAATTAGTATGGCTGGATTTAGGGCTACCAGTTTTATTACTGGCCTTCTGTTTGTCCTCTCTCATTTGTTCCTCCCTTCCTCCTCTTACTCCCTGCCTGTTTAAAATAGACTTTTGGAGCAGTTTTAGGTTCACAGCAAAAATAAGCAGAACATACAGAGAATTCCCACATGCCCCTTTACCCTCACATGCACAATTTCCCCTATAATTAACATCTTGCATTACTGTGTTATATGTGATGAACCAATACTGACACATGATTATTAACTATAGTCCATAATATGCATTAGGGTTCACTCTTTATGTTGCACATTCTATGGGTTTAAACAAATATATAGACATTTATTCACCATTGCATTATCATATAGATTAATCTGACTAAAGTCCTCTATGCTCTGCCTACTCATCCTCCCCCAACTAGATCCTGGCAACTACTGATCTTTTTTACCGTCTCCATAGTTTTGCTTTTTCCAGAATGTCATATATTTGGAATCTTATGGTATGTAACCTTTCCATATTGGCTTCCTCTACTCAGTAATATGCATTTAAGATTCCTCTAAGCCTTTTCATGGCTTGAAAGCTCATTTCTTTTTAGTGTTGAATAATACTCCATTGTCTGAATGTACCATAGTTTGTTAATCCATTCACCTACTGCAGGACGTCTTGACTGTTTCCAAGTTTTACCAATTATGAATAAGGCTGCTATGAATACCCGTGTACAGGTTATTGTGTGGACATAAGTTTTCAGTTCATTTAGGTAAATACCAAGAAGTTGTTACCGCTGGATCATATGGTAAAAATACAGTTTTATAAGAAACTGTCAAACTGTTTTCCAAAGTGGCTGCACCATTTGGCATTCCCACCAGCAATGAATGAGTGTTCCTGTTGCTCCACATTCTCACCAGCATTTGGTGTTCTCATTGCTTTGGACTTTTGCCATTCCGATAGCTGTGCTGTGGTATCTCATTTTTGTTTTAATTTGCAATTCCCTAGTAACATATAATGTGGAACATCTTTTCATATGCTTATTTGCCATCTGTGTACTTTCTTTAGTGAGGTGCCCCTCCCCTCTGTTCAATATACTCAATATTCCATATTAATTTATCTACTTTTCAGCTATCTTTGTACTGCATTTTAGTAGCTGCTCTAGGGATTACAATATACAAACCTAACTTGTCACAGTCTACTTAGGAGTCGACATTTCACAAGTTCAAGTAAAACAAAGAAGTCTTAGAACTATATATAGACCTCTGTTACTGTTGTGAAATTTATTACATCAACATACAAATTTTTAAACTTTTCAGTGTTCATTATTCTTGCAAATGCTATTGTAGTGTAATACACATAGGGCTTGGCACCGTGTCACATGCCTGTAGCATCTACTTGTGAAGCTGAGGAGGGAGGATAGCTTAAGCCCAGAAGTCGGAGTACAGCCTGGGCATTTTATGAGACGCTGTCTCAAAATAATGACAATAATAATACACATAAAATATTAAAATCATAAGTGTAGATTATGACTTTTTACAAAAGGAAGATATTCTTGTAACTAGAGCCCAAATTAAACGTGTGTGTGTGTGTGTGTGTGTGTGTGTATATGTATAAAATCAGAATCTCAGAAGCCCTTTGGGCCCCATCCCATTTAATTTAGCAAGGTCACTGTACATAAGCTATGTACTCATATTTCCACACCCCAACCAAGGGTAATTATTATTCTTACTTTTAAGATGATAAGTTAGTTTAACCTACTATTAAAGTTCATATGAATGGAAAAATAAACCATGTACTATTTTGTATTTGTTGCATACAATTATATTCTGTAAATTTTCAGGGCTGTATATTAGTGATCCATTATTTGGCATTACTACCATTAAACTATCCATTAAGAGATGAGTATTTTGTTGTTTCCAGTTTATTATGAAAAATTTTGCTATGAACATACTTGTCTTTTAATTTTTTTTTTTTTTTTTTTTTGAGATGGAGTCTCGCTCAGTTGCCCAGGCTGGAGTGCAGGGGCGTGATCTTGGCTCACTGCAAGCTCTGCCTCCCGGGTTCACGCCATTCTCCTGCCTCAGCCTCCCGAGTAGCTGGGACTACAGGCGCCTGCCGCCACGCCCGGCTAATTTTTTGCATTTTTAGTAGAGACGGGGTTTCACCGTGTAAGCCAGGATGGTCTCGATTTCCTGACCTCGTGATCCGCCCGCCTCGGCCTCCCAAAGTGCTGGGATTACAGGTGTGAGCCACCGCGCCCGGCCATTAACTGTTTTCCAATATGCTTGTATCAATCTACATTTTAACAGTACCATATAGGAGTTCTGAACGCTCCCCAATCTTGCCAACATGTTGTATAATCAGTTTATTTCAGCCATGTTGGCGAGTATGTAACAGCATTGCTTTGTGGTATTAATTGGCATTTCCCTCATGAATCATAATATTGAACAGGTTTTACATAGGTGTATTGGCCTTCTGGATATGTTTTATAAATTGCCTATTTGAGACTTTTGTCCATTTGTCTATTAGGTTTTCTTCCTTTTAATAGTTCCTTCATATACTACATATATGAGTCCTTTTTTAGTCTTGCTCTTTTTCTTCTTTTAATGGTGACTTTTTTGGTTTAAACAGTTTTATTGAAATAAAATCTACATACTATTAAAATATATACATTGTAGTTCACAAATCAATGAGTTTTAGTAAATTTACACAGTTATGCCACTATCACTACAGTCCAGTTTCAGAACTCCTCTATCACCCCCAAAAAACTCCTTTCTGCCCATCTGCAGTCAATAACCACTTGAGTCACAGCCCCAGGGAACTACCAATCTGCTTCCTGCTGCTATAAACTATCTTTTAAAAAAATATAATCTTTTTTAGATGGCTTTTCCTCTTATTATAAAAGTAATATGTAGCTATTCTAGAAAACTTAATATACACATATATGTCCAGAGAATATCAGCTTGGGTTTAATTTGACTAATGACTAAATTCTTAGAGATATAAATTAAAAGCTGGTTAATTTCTTCAAACCAATCAGCCTTTTCCAAGGGAATTCACACTTTTACAAAAAAACAAGCTTAATGTATCCTACATCTTCCTTATACCCACAGTTAGAAAGACTCCTAGGAAGAGAAAAATTTAGTTTCCCCTACTTGAAGCAAAGAGTATGTTGACTGTTGATACAATGGCAGATATATTTCCTAGCAACCTGTGGATCCCTAGGCAGCTGAGTATGGAGAGGAGCAGCAGCTTTATCAGTAAGTTTTAGTAGCTATAACAAGCAACAACGTGTATGACCGATTATATTAGGAGAAAGCCACACAACTTCTTTTAAAAAACTACTAAGTAGAGACATAGTGCTATGAAGTGACCAGACTTTGACATACAGGTCCATGTATAAACACTGCACAGTTCTTTGCTTTATGATCAAGTTATAGCATCCCAGTCATAACTTAAGGCTTTACCTACTTTGAAAGTTTGGTGGTCAAAGGGACTGACTCATTAAAATCTAACATTAGCCTGCAGAAGACAAACTCTCAAGAGTGAATGTTTTAGAGTATAGTGAAGGTGGTAATTTACCAAAAGGCTGAAATAATACAGAAAATATACATTACAGTCTACCATATTGTTACTTATTTCTATTTATCAGTCTGAATTTTCTTTTTCCTTTTTTTATCGAGTATATTTTATGGTTCCATTTTAGTTCTGCTACTACCTTACTAACTGTTAACTCTTTTTTAAAGGATTTTTCTAGGATTTGCACCTTTATCACAGTCTACCTTCAAATAACACGATACCATGTTCTGTATAGTGTAAAAGCTTAACAACAGTATATTTCCACTTAGTACCACTTTACGTGTTTTGGGATACTTTTATTATACATTTTATTTCTACCCCACAATATACTATTATTTTTGTTTTCTATAGCCAATTATTTTAAAAAGAGAAAAGGATTTTTTTTTTCCTTCTTTCTTTCTTGAGACAGAGTCTTGCTCTGTTGCCTAGACTGGAGTGCAGTGGTGCAATCTCAGCTCACTGCAACCTCCACCTCCTGAGTTCAAGTGATTTTCATGTCCCAGTCTCCTGAGTAGCTGGGCTTACAGGCACACACCACCAAGCCCAGCTAATTTTTGTATTTTTAGTACAGACGGGGTTTCGCCATGTTGGCCAGGCTGGTCTTGAACTCCTGACCTTGGGTGATCCGCCCACCTCAGCCTCCCAAAGTGCTGGGATTACAGGTTTGAGCCACCACGTCTGTCCAAGAAAATGTGTTTTTAAAATATTAGCCTACATTTCTATCATTCTGGCACTATTCATGTTTTGTGTAAACTCAAATTTCCATGTGGTTTTCCCATCATTTTTCTTTCATATTTAACATTTCTGATATTATAGATCTGCTGGTAATAAATTATCTCAGCTTTTTTGGTCTGAAAATGTCTCTACTTAACCTTTCACCATGCATAGAATTCTAGGGTGACTTTTCTTCTCTTTTTGGTCTTTTAAAGATATCACTTTCTTGTCTCATGGCTTTGATAGTTTCTGATGATCTTCACTTTGTTACACAAAATGTCTCTTTTCTCCCTCTGGCTAAGTTTAAGATGCTCTCTTTTTAACTGGTTTTAGCAATTTGATATAATGTGCCTTGGTGTGTTTTTGTTTGCTCTGATTGTGGTTTACTGAGATTCTTTGATCTCTGCAGTTTTTTTTTTTTTCCCCATCAAATCAGAAAATATTTTGGTCATTATTTCTTCAAATATGTTTTTCTGTGCCCTCCTCCCTTTCCTCTCCTGAGATTCCAATTACACCTATGTTAGACTGCATCATATTGCTTCATAAGTTATTGCTATTTTCGTTTTTTTACATCTTTGTTGCTTTCTCTGGGCTTTAATAAACTATGACTTCAAATTTACTACTTCTGAACTAACAGATGTTAATCCAATTTAGTTTCTTTTTTATTGTCAAATATTACATATTTAATCTCTAAAAGTTTTATTTTAGTCTTTTTCATATCTTCATTTTTTTCTTTTTCATAAAACAAATGGCCCTTATTGGTTCCAACAGACAGTGAAAGAAAGGAGAGGACAGAACAACTCTATCTCCTGAGGAAGCATCCAGAGACTCTGTCATCACCTTCCAAAATAAAGAATCTATTTTGTTCTCATCATATTCATATTTTTTGTTATATCTTTGGGCATATTTAAAAGATACATTATAGCTAATTTGACATTCTTACTTACTATTTACATCGTCTTCATCATTTTAAAGTCTGTCTCTAAATACTGACTTCCCCCCCCCCTTGTTATGGGTTATTTTTTTCCTGACTCTTTCTCTGCCTTGTAATTTCTCATTGGATGTTAGACACTGTGTTTTACATTGTTGGATTTTGTTGTATTCCTTTAAAGAGTGACAAACATTCTTCTTAACATGTAGTTAAGTTACTTAGGATCAGTCTGATTCTTTTAAAACTTGATTTTTAGTTTTGTGAGAGCAGGGCCAGAGCAGTCTTTACATTAGGACTATGTTGGTCCCATTGCTAAAACAATGTCTTTCTGAGGATTCTACCTAATGCCTCATGTAATAAAAGGTCGTTTCACTCTGGCTGATGAGAACAGAACTACTCCTCTAATCCTGTATAAATACCAGAAATTGTTAGGTCTACAGGATTCAGGTGATTAGAATAATCATTCTTTCCCCGATCTCATGGAATTTTAACCCATATATGCAGAGATCGGTAGTCAGTCACAGAGACTCAAGGAGACCCCTCAGCAGTCTAGCTCTTTCTCTTCATACAATGTCCTTCTCCTCTTTACTCTGCCTCACAAATTCTAGTTGCCTCTACCTTTCTATCTCCATCTCTTCAGTTAGCAAGACCACTGGCATTTGTTTGGGTTTCTTCTTCCTGAGCTGTAGCAAATTATCTTTAGGTGTTAATCTGGGGCTTTCCTCATTTATTTCCCCTATTCTCACAGATTGGAACCCCGTAATGCTTACTGCCTAATATCTGAAAATATCTGACTCATAATATCTTTTGTCCAATTTCTGGTTGTTTATAGCAGAAGGGCAATTTCTGTATCAGTTAATCCTTTGTGAGTTCTATGATATCATTTTCATGAAAATAAGCATTCAAGGAAGGGCACAGAGTCAAAGACGGCTGGGTGCCATCCATTTTGATCACCTGCAATTTCCTCATCTGCTACTTGGTTTCCTCATCTTTATAATAAATATAATAGTAATTATCCTAGAACAATTGGAGAAAAACTTAGACAACACCTATTAGAAAATGCGTATGTGTAAATTTTTGGCAAAGGGCCTGGAAAACATACTATACATTGGTCATTATCTATGGATGGTAGACGACTTTCACTTGTTTTTGCTCATCTATATTTTCCAAATAATCAAAAATTAACTCATTACTTTTTTAATAACTTAATGGTCTATTAGAAATATTAAAGAGGACTCTTTTTCTAAAAATTAAATATAATTCATGAATATAAATTAAGAATATGTAAATTTGGAAGGATTTTAAGAGACACAATAGGATTGTGATTATAACTAAGTTTTTATTGTACTAGCTATATGGTATTCTTCAAATTAAAGAATGATTTCGGTATACATGGCATCTGTAAAAGATCCAAGGTAACAAAACAAAGGACACTTAACAGCTTAATAATTCTACCTTTCATAATCGTGAGATTAATGTTCCCTTTTCAGACATTGAGCTCACCAAATTACCTTTTGATCAGAATTTGGCTTCCCATGTGGATTTGCTAATCAGGGAGAAATATGCTAATAAACTAACCATTGTATTAAGTCTGCTTATGACTCATATTTATGTTGTATATTAATAAACATATCACTCAACATGATTTTTTTTCTATAACCCATTAATCTTTGCATTTCTAATCTACAAAGTCTGGATTGTGAGGACAGCAGCAAGGTAAAGACAGACGTCCCTAAGCACTATCTTCTCATTCTTCCCAACCAAATGCCATTAACCCATATGATTATTAAGAAGGATTTTTAAAATTCATAGCAGTGATTTCATTATACTCAATTCCCTTTCCTTTAAGCTTATTTGCACATATGAGTTATACGGCTCCTTGATTTTGCTTTTTTTCTTTTCTTTTTTTTTTTTTTTTAAAGAGAAAGCATGTGACCAAACAGCCTTCACAGATTCAAATTTTCCTTTAGGCCTATGGTGAGAATTATCTAAAATAAAATGACATTTCTAGCCCACAATTTGAAGAACTGTGCCTATAAATCACATAATGATACATTAGTAGATAATTTATGTTCAAACATCCTAGCTGTAAAAGAAGCATTTTAAAAAGTGTTAACATATACAGATACATCTATCACAAATAAGGAAATTTTTATTCAACAGTGAGCATTGCTTCTGTGATATAAACATGAAATAGAGTAAAATTATGCAAAGCATTGTTATCTACCAGATATTTTGCTTATTTTCATAAATACCTACCAAATGAAAAGATCTTAGGAGATAGATGATTTGAGAAGAATGCAAGAGGCAATTTAAAAAGGAATCTGAAAACAATTATTCTGGAAGAAATTTGGTTAACTATGATCATATTTATTCCTAAAAGCCCCCCAAAAAAGAACTGGATTTCTATGTAGACAAAAGTAAAATAAATACACAGAAAAAAGCCCTTCAGCCTCATTTAGTTAACTATCAATGGTAGCAGCATGAGGTTTAAGCAGGGAAAAAAAAACATACATCATTAGGCTAACAGTGACATTATCTAAGCAGCAGGGTTTAAAGGCAGATTTGTTTATAACATCAATTTTCTGCTTTCTCCTCACAATGAAAATAACAAATATTGAGATAGCCATTATCCAGACATATGTGGATGAAAAACAAAGGCATCTGACTTTTTTTTTTCATCTTTGGTTCTTCTTTCCAAAATGATCAGTAATATATGGCTTTTTAGTCACATAAATTAAAATCCTATTCGAGTAATCTGCAGATCACTTTAACCTTTCAATGACAATCTGAAAGATACAGATTCTTATTTGTTTTAAGCAAAACAGGAAATAACCTGAAACTGGGCACTGATGCTGGGAGGTTTTTTCTTCTTGTGTAAATGAAGAAGAGACTTGGTAATGCGATCTTGTAGTGTCAGTCTTGTCAGGTGCTTTAAAGAATTTACTTCTAGCAAGTGCTGAAAGAAGAGAAAAAATAAATTGCTCACATATATTAATCTAACAATAAGCCAAAATTCTCAGCCAGTTTTCATCAGTTCCTATCTATATGATCATTTCCCATCTTAAATGACTGTGATGAATATGAAAGACTGATATCCAACATTCATTCTATTCTCTAAAAAGAAAAGTACACTTCACAAACTCTCTTGCATAGAGTTCTGGATATCGTTTAAGTTTACCAGTAAAAGGCCCACATGTGAAACTGGGAAGGTGTAACTGAGGAAGAGGCTCTGGCTACTAGTTCTGCTTCTGCTAGCAAAAATGCACATACTTTATGTACCTTTTTTCTGTAGTTCCAGCCTCCAGACACTAGTTTTGTGAATGCTCAGAGGCAGAGTGCAGAACATTTGTGTTGTCATCACAACTATACTAAATGCAGCTTAGCTCTGGAGCAAATAGTTGTAGTTGTTTCTGCCAGATGGCTAAATTACACCACAGGCAGTATATACCTGCAAGTAGCAGCTGCACTGACAGCTTCCTGATTTCCTAGCTTTCTAATTACATCTAGCGACATTCCTGCAAATGTTATTTTAACCTGTGACTTCTAATGATTTTGTAAGTGTCTACTTAATTCCCTTTCTACTTAAAAATATCTACTGTAATTATTGTTATCTCAAACTGAATCCTGACTCACAGAGACAACAACTAAATACCAGGGCGACAGTCGGTGTGCCAGGGACATACACAAAAACAAAGCATAGGCTGGGCACGGTGGCTCATGCCTGCAAACCCAGCACTTTGGGAGACTGAGGTGGGCGGATCATGAGGTCAAGAGTTCGAGACCAGCCTAACATAGTGAAACCCCATCTCTACTAAAAATAGAAAAATTAGGCAGGCATGGTGGCGTGTGTCCCAGTTACTCGGGAGGCTGAGGTAGGAGAACTGCTTGAACCCGGGAGGCAGAGGTGGCAGCGAACCAAGATCACACTACTGCACACCAGCCAGAGCGACAATGAGAGACTCCGTCAAAAAAACAAAAAACAAAACAAAAAAACAAAGCATAGTCCCTATTAAGCCTCATCATGATGTACTATACTATAAATTAGGAAAATAGGAGTTAGACATGAAGCAACTAAAGTATACAAAGTAAAGATAGTTAAACCACACAATATTTATCGTAGTGAGTTTGTAAATGGAAAGAATGTATCTATACAGATGTAAACTATATGTTATTTAAAAAGTAGTATAAAGTCAATGTATGAGAAACACAAGATTGTGTTAAAAACATGACAAATTTTCAAGTCTAAAGGTATTTATTTCGACAATACAAACATTAAAAAAACAAAACCATGCAAACTGAAAGAAGTACAACACACATGTAAACAACCTGAATTAAGGAAATGTTATTTCCTACAAATGAAAAGGTTTATTATCTGTATGTAAAAAAAACTTGTAAAAATTCTTAAATAGATATCACAATAAAAAAAAGGGCAGATGATCTGATGAGGCAATTCTCAAAGTACAAATGGCAAGTAACAAAATCACAATCCATTCAATCTCACCTGTATTGAAGGAAAATGTCATTTCTTTTAAAAAAGGTTTTCTGCATCAGTTTGGCAAATACAAGAAAGACTGACAAGAGTCAGTATTCATGAGGTGGTGGGGAAACATACACTATATACCCACTGTTCTTAGGAATGTAAATTATTATAACTTTCCTGATGAGAAATTTCCAATCTAGATATTTATTCTAAGGAGTTATCAAAAAAGATCTATGTTTTTTATAATAATATACTTCAAAAATAGTGAAAAATTATAGAGATACACAATTATATAGAATTATTTATATAAAGTATGCTTCATTTACACAACTGAATACTCAGCAGCTGATAAAGTTACTGTAAATCTATATTTCCTGACATGGGAAAATATTTGCAAACACTATTGATCAAAAAAAAAAAAGCCATGTAAAACAACATACATGTAAAAAGGGTATTTGTGCTAAATATTAGACAGTTTTGTTTTACTTTTATTAGCACTTTTGAATTATCACAACTTCACTGTATGTATACTCATGAAAAATAATTTTTCATACTAGTCAAGAATTAATTAGAAGAATTCATAGGTTACCCTTATGTAAAAACAAATTAGCATTGAAGCCTAAAATAATTCCCCCACTTCCACTTTTAAGATATTATTGAGAAAAAGACCTTGGAAATAAAGTTTGAGTTTAAATTGTTTTTCACTATGAAAAAAACACCAGAGGGACTATGTAAAATAAAATAACTACTAAAAAATCTTTGCTGTCAGGTACATTGTAAAAGTTTGTAAAACCAAACATGACATTCATTTCTGCCTCAGAGTCATTCCAATTTTTTTCATTTGCTTGGAATACTCTATTGCCAGGCCTTCACAAGACTTGGTTCTACTTGGCACTGAATTTGTACTTTAAATGTAACTTTCTCAGAAAGTTCTTGCTTAAATACTGAAAAAAATAGCCCACTTCTATGTCAATTACATGTCACTTAATTTTCAACACTGCATATAATATCATCTAAATTATTTTTTCATTTATTTGTTAATTTGTATATTGTCTTCTTCTTCTCTAAAAAATAACCTCCTGGAGTGCCAGCCACTGTGGTTCAGGCCTGTAATCCCAGCACAGTCAAGGCAGGCAGATCACCTGAGCTCAGGAGTTGCAGACCAGCCTGGGCAACATGGCAAGGTCTCTTCCCTACTTAAAGTACAAAAATTAGCCAGGTGGTGGCGAGTGCCTGCGGTCCTAGCTATTCGGGAGGTGGAGATATGGGAGGATTGCTTGAGCTCAGGGCCAGAGGCTGCAGTGAACCGGGATTGCGCCACTGCACTCCAGCCTGGGTGACAGAGCGAGACACTGTCTCAAAAAATAAAAAATAAATAAAAGATAACCTCCCAGAGAATTCTGACTGTACCGTTCATCCCTGTACCCTCAATTTCTAAAATAGTGTCTGGTTCAGAGTAGGATTCAATAAATATTAGTTTGAATAAATTAAATACCTAGTAACTGGCCAGGTGTGGTGGCTCACGCCTGTAATCCCAGGCGTGAGGAGGCCGAGGACAGTGGATCACCTGAGGTCAGGAGTTTGGGACCAGCCTGGCCAACATGGCGAAACATCATCTCTACTAAAAATATAAAAATTAGCCAGGCATGGTGACAGGCGCCTGTAATCCCAGCTACTTGGGAGGCTGAGACAGGAGAATCGCTTGAACCTGGGAGGCAGAGGTAGAAGGGAGCTGAGATCGCACTACTGCACTCCAGCCAGGGCGACAGAATGAAAATCCATCTCAAAAAAAAAAAAAAAAAAAAGCTAGCAACTAACGAACTTTGAGCAATGCTTTCCCTATCAAGTGGAGATAAGACTTCTTCCTATATACCTAACAATAACCTGGTCAATCAACAAATGTTCAGAGTCATTACTAAAGGTCAGGCTCTGTTGTAAGTGCTAGGGATACATTGCATTCAAGTTCAGGCTATTGGGACATTAAAAAATAATTCGATCGTGCATAAGGTTTATGAAAAAAGATAAAATATGACCATAAATCTAGAGGTAAAGGGATACAGAGTTATTTCCTTTCTTAGGGCTTCAGTTCCTTGTCTACTTCTTTCCTTTCTTAATTCCATCATTATGGTTGAGTTTATTAAGCTTAGTTAACCAGTTTATTATTTTTTTCAACAATTATCTACACTTGCTGTGCAAGGTGCTGTAGACAACAAGATTAATAAGATATTGCTTGATTATAGTCTAAATGCTTGAGTCTCCCAAAATTCATATATTGAAACCTAATCCTGGTGTGACAGTACTAGGAGGCAAAGGAGAGGGGCCCTTGGGAAGTAGCTGGGTAGTGGTATTAGTACCTTGATAGAAGAGGCCCAAAAGAGCTGCCATGTTAAAACACATAGAAGGTATCATTCCATGAGGAATGGACCATCACTAGACATCAACTCTGAAAACTTGATTTTGAACTTCCCTGCCTCTTGCGCTGTAATATATTTCTTTCGTTTATAAATTAACCAATCTAAAACATTTTATCATAGCAGCCCAAACAAACTAAGGTATTTCTCATGTTATTAAAAAGGACTAAAATGGGTAATAAAATTAACTTCAAGGCTGGGCACAGTGGCTCGCACCTGTAATCCCAGCACTTTGGAAGGCCAAGGCAAGCAGATCACTTGAGGCCAGGAGTTGGAGACCAGTGAGGTCAATATGGCAAAACTCTGTTTCTAGTTAAAAAAAAAAAAAAAAAAAAATAGCCAGGCATGGTGGTGCATGCCTGTAATCCCAGCTACTTGGGTGGCTGGGGCACAAGAACTGCTTGAACCCAAGAGGCAGAGGTGGCAGTCAGTCAAGATCGTGCCACTCCAGCCTAGGTGACAGAGTGAGACTTTGTCTCAAACAAATAATAAATTCAAGATTGGAGCCTAAGTGACTATAAAAATGTACTAGGGGAGCGACACAGTAAAATTACCTTGAGCATGAATTTTGAGACAAGGAAGATATCAAAGTACAAATGTACAACTGGGCTATGCAGCTGTCACTAAAAGAATGTAATTACAAAAATAGGTGATGTTAGAAAAGTAGATCTAATACAAGCGACAGTTTCAAGTTATGAGGGAATAAATTCTAACAAGAAAAATGGGAAAGTACTACCAAAACAGAGCTATCATCTTGTGGAAGGATGAACTTGAGCTCATGAAAACAGCTTCTGCATTTCAAGTGGATGCTTGTCTGATTCAAACTAGGCTAACTTGTTATCCAAAAGTGAACAGCTGTGTGTCATCTCAGAGACAAAGTTGTACAAACTAAGTGCTGACTGTGGCTCCTGTCAACAGGTTTGATGGAAAGGCTCCCTGTAATAACAAGGATCTCAGATTGTTTTCACTTATCCTGCAAAAGCCAACCTAGATGTCATCCCTTCCACCCACTACTTCCACCCATCCACACTCCATCCCTACCTAACTCATCCCTACTTCTTAAATAGAGAACTTAGTCTGGGATGAAATTAGTGAGTTGAGGATATTTGGTCTCCTACCACATACTCAAAAAATTCCTCAGGATAGGGATATATCTTATCTAGCATAGACTGTGTAAACAGAAGATATTTTAAATAAAAAGTTAAAATGAATTAAAAGTAGTAAGAAGTTTAAAACATATATATTCAATAAGTAAAAAGGTCAAAAAGTTAGTATGAGTCTAAATTCCTTTCCCTCAATGATCTTTTTTCCAATAGCTTTTCTGAAACAAAATAAGCTGCACGTATTTAATGTATACAAATTATGACATATTTATATAGCTATGGAGCCATCACCACAATCAAGATAATGAACATATCTATAGCCCCTAACGCTTTCTTTGTTCCTTCTCCCACTTTGCAACTCCTCTCTTTTCCCTAAACACTGCATGCTGCTTCCTGGAAATCTTTTTGTTTTTTGAGAGTGGAGTCTCACTCTGTCGCCCAGGCTGTAGTGCAGTGGCGCAAACTTGGTCACTGCAACCTCTGTTTCCCGGGTTCAAGCAACTCAGCCTCCTGAGTAGTTGGGACTACAGGCACTCGCCACTATGCCCAGGTAATTTTCTGTATTTTTAGTAGAGACGGGGTTTCACCGTGTTGCCCAGGCTGGTCTTGAACTCCTGAGCTCAGGCAAATCCGCCCACCTTGGCCTCCCAAAGTGCTGACGTCCTCCCAATATTACGGACGTCAACCACCGCACCTGGCATCTGGCAATCTTTAATCTACTTTAGGTCACTGTATATTTTTGGTTTTTCATCTTTTTTAAAATGACAAATAATAATTTTATATATTTATGGGGCACAATGTGATACTATGATACATGCATACATTGAGTAGTGATTAAATCAGGCTAAATAAAATATCTCACATACTTATTTCTTTGTGGTGAGATCACCTGAAATTTACTTGTACAGCAACTTTGAAATATATAATACATTATTATGAACCATATTCAACCTGCAACGCAAAAGATCACTAGAACCTGTCTACCTGAAACATTATCCTTTGACCAGTGTTGTTGCTTTCCCATCCCACTTCTACACCCCAAAGCTTTGGGAACCATAACTCTACTATATACTGCTATGAGTTTGTCTTTTTGTTCTTGTTATGGTTAAAAGAAACTTTTTATTTAAAAACAATATGACATTTTAATTCTAATTAGCATTCATTAAGTAGCCAGTTTTTAATTCCTGGGGAACAAATATGTATAAATATCAAGCACTATATAATTGATAATTACTAATGTACTTAACATTAGATAATTAAGTTAGTGTCTTCCTCCTTTCCAATTTGTATGCCCTTTATTTCTTTCTCTTGCTTACTTGCTCTGGCTAGGACTTCCAGTATTATGTTGAATAGAGAAAGTGGTGAAAGTGGGAATCCTTGTCTTATTCTGGATCACAGAAGAAAAGCTTTCCATTTTTCCTTGTTTACTATGTTCTCTGTGAGTCTGTTGTGTGGTCTTTACTGTGTTGAGGTACATTCATTCTGTCTATATCATGAGAGTTTTTATCATGAATGAGTGTTGAATTGTCAGATGCTTTATCTGTTTCTATTGAAATAACTGTATAATTTTTCCCTTAATTCTGTTAATGTAATGTATCACATTAATTGATTTGCATATGTTAAACCATTCTTGCATCCCTGGGATGAATCCCATTTAGTCATGATAAATTATCTTTTTAATGTGCTTTTGAATTTGGTTTCTTAATTCCATGAGGATTTATGCATCCATGTTCAATCAGAGACATTGTCCTATAATTTCCTTTTTTGTTGTGTTCTTGTCTGGTTTTCTTATCAAGTGCTTGAAAATAAGTTGGGAAGAATTCTCTCCTCTCCATTTTTCTGAAATAATTTTAAAAGGACTGAGATTCACTCTTCTTCAAATGTTTGGTAGAACTGAGCAGTGAAGCTGTCAGGTACTAGACTTTTCTTTGATGGGAAACTTTATTACTGATTTGAACTCATAGTCGTTACCAGTTTCGTCAGATTTTCTATTTCTTCATGATTCAATTTTGGTAGATTGTATGTGACTAGGAATTTACCAATTTCTTCTAGGTTTTCCAAATAGTTGCCTTATAGTTGTTAGTAACAGGCTCTTATGATCCCTTATATTTCTGTAATATCAGTCATAATGTCACCTTTTCACATCTCTCAATTTGAATCTTCCCCTTTTAAAATTTTGTCTAGCTAGAAATTTGTCAATTTTTATCGTTTCAAAACACTAACTCGTAATTAATGTTTTATATTTTTTAAGTCTCTATTTCACTTATTTCTGCTATGAGCTTTATCATTTATTTTCTTCTATTAACTTAAGGTTTATTTTGTTCTCATTTTTCCTAGTTCCTTGAGGAATAATGTTATTAGTGGTTTACTGGAGATCTTTCTCATTTACTGACGTAGACAATTATTGCTATAAACTTCCCCATTAGAACTGCTTTTGTTGTAGACCACAGGTTTTGGTACATTGCATTTGCATTCTCATTTGTTTACATTTTTCAAAATTTCCTTTTTAGTATCTCCTTTGACTCATTTGTAGTTCAGAAGCATGTTGTTCAAAAACTATTTGTATATAGTTTCTAAAAAACCTTCTATTACTGATTTCTAGTTTAATCCCTTATGGTCACAAAAGATACTCCCCAATTTGAAATTTCTTTTATTATTATTATTATTATTGTTATTATTTTGAGACAGAGTCTCACTCTGTCACCCAGGCTGGATCCCAGTGGTGTGATCACGGCTCACTGCAAGCTCCACCTCCCGGGTCATGCCATTCTCCTGCCTCAGCCTCCTGAGTAGCTGGGAATACAGGCGCCTGCCACCACGTCTGGCTAATTTTTTTGTATTTTTAGTAGAGACAGGGTTTCACCGTGTTAGCCAGGATGGTCTCGATCTCCTGACCTCGTGATCTGCCCGCCTCAGCCTCCCAAAGTGCTGGGATTACAGGTGTGAGCCACTGCGCCCGGCTCCCAATTTGAAATTTTTTAACTTACTGAGACTTGTTTTGTGGCCCAACACATGATATATCTTGAAGACAGTTTCATGTGCTAATGAAAAAAATGTTGGCCAGGCATGGTGACTCATGCCTGTAATCCCAGCACTTTGGGAGGCCAAGGTGGGTGGATCACCTGAGGTCAGGAATTCGTGACCAGCCTGACCAACATGGTGAAACCCCGTTTCTACTAAATACAAAAAATTAGCCAGGCGTGGTGACACATGCCTGTAATCCCAGCTACTTGGGAGGCTGAGGCAGGAGAATCGCTTGAACTTGGGAGGTGGAGATTGCAGGGAGCCAAGATCATGTCACTGCACTCCAGTCTGGGTGACAAGAGCGAAACTCAGTCTCCAAAAAAAATGTGTATTCTACAACTGCTGGGCAGAATGTTTTATAAATGTCTGTTAGGTTCATTTATCTAGAGTGCAGTTTAACTATCATTCTTCACTGATTTTCTGTCTGGCTGTTCTATCCATTGCTGAAAGTGGAGTGTTGATGTCTCCTATAATTACAGTATTGCTATCTCTCTCTCCCTTTAGGGTTAATAATATTTCCTCCACATATTTGTGGGTGCTTGGGTGTTGGTTGCATATGTATTTACAATTGTTATAGCCTCTTGTTGAATTGACCCCTTTATCATTATATAATGGCCTGCTTGTCTCATTTTACAGTTTTTGATTTGAAGTCTATTTTATCTGACATAACTACAGCTACTCACGCTCTCTTTTGGTTTCTTTTGTGTATAATATCATTTCCCATTCCTTCACTTTCATTCTATGAGTCTTTACAGGTAAAGTGATTTTTTTGAATGCATCATATAGTTGGGTCTTGTTTATTTATTCATTCCACTAGTCTGTATCTTTTAATTGGAGAATTTAATGCATTTACATTCAAGGTCATTATTGATAGGTGAGGACTTACTCCTGCCATTTTGTTAATTGTATTCTAGTTGTTTTGTGTATATATATATATTTACCTTTCTTCCTCTCTTACTATTTATCTGTCTGCTTTGGTGGTTTTCTGGAGTGTTAAGCTTTAATTCTTTTCTCTTTCTTATTTATGTATCTGCTGTCGTTTTGTTCTTTCAGGTTACTATGGGGCTTACATTTTAAAATCTTATATTTATAATGGACTATTTTAAACAGATAATAACTTTGCATACAAATACGCTAGACTTTTATCCCCATCCCTCCACAATTTATAACTTGCTGCCTTAATTTACATCTTTTTAAAATAATGTGTTACTCAACATCTAATTGAGCTATAGACATCACTGACCATTTTGAGTTATAACCTTCATACTAGATATTTAAAAGACTATATGCCACCATTACATTAATAATATATTCTGAGTTTGAAAGTGAAATTGCCTCTACTGGTTCTAAATTTGATTCTGAATTTACTTCTACCAGTGAGTTTTATTCTTTTGCATATTTTTATCTGGTAGTTATCTTATCATATTTCTTGGGTCCCTGTATTGACCTGTGCCATTTGGTGAAACAGTTGCCTCTTCCAATTTTATCGGGTAACTTTCATAGAAGACATTTTCCTGTAGATGGATCCTAGGGTGGTAATTGGGTAGGGTGCTTTGGCTTTGGTTCTAGGTAAGTGCAGCAGTGTAGTCTCTGTGTAATTTCTTTAGCTGTAGTCAACATCCGATGTTACTGTCTCAGTGACTTAGGCTATGGGTGTTTACAAAGTTGGTGTGCTATTCCAGTACTATGTTGGTGCCACCAAGCAAGCCAGTCCTCTGGTCCTGGGGGGCATGAACAAGGCATGAGTGACAGTTCCAAGCCATGCACGTGGTATATGCCTGTAATCCCAGCAATTTGGGAGGCTGAGGCTGGAGGATCACTTGAACCGAGGAGTTCAAGTCCAGTCTGGGCAACATAATGAGACCCTGCATATTTTTGTTTGTTTGTTTTAAAGTGCAGAGGGCCAGACACAGTGGTTCATGCCTTTAACCCCAGCACTTTGGGAGGCCAAGGCAGAAAAACTGCTTGAGGTCAGAAGTTCGAGACAAGCCTAGGCAACATAGTGAGATCTTGTCTACCAAAAATAGAAAAATTAGCTGGGCATGGTGGTGCATGCCTGTATTTCCAGCTACTTGGGAGGCTAAGGCAGGAGAACTGATTGAGCTTGGGAGGTAGACACTGCAGTGAGCTAAGATCGCACCACTGTACTCCAGCCTGGGTGACAGTGTGGCTGTGGGTAAAGCCACCACGCAAGCAATCTTGATGCCAAGGGTTTATGTACGAAGCATGGTTATTCAAGCAAATGAAAAGGCAGTGTCACCAGGAGCAGAGCAGAACTACCAGACAGCCTGGCCCTCAGACCCTGCAGGGTACACATACAAAGCGTGGTGGTTCTGTAGGTTGCATCATCGGATACACACCAGTCCATTGGCTCTGGACGGCGCACATAAAAAGCACCAGTTCAGCCAGTTGTAGGGACAGTGTCATCAGGGGTGGGGATGCTGGGTGGGCTGGTCCTCAGGACCTGTGGTAAGAGTACAAATCCATTCGTCATGGGGGTGGTGCTGGCAAGAGTGGGGCAACCAAGTGGGCCCATCCTCAGGCCCTCAGGGAGGGCACAAATCTGATTATCACAGGAGCTGCATTGTCAGGGGTGGGGCTGCTGAGCAGGCTGATCCTCAGGCCCTAAGACCTTTCTTTGGCAAAATGTCTATTTAAGTCTTTTGCCCATTTTTAAATCAAATTATTTGCTTTTTTGCTATTAAGTTGTTTGGACTCCTTATATATTCTGGACATGAACCCACTGACAGATGCATAGTCTGCAAATATTTTCTCCCATTTACAGTTTGTCTTATCATTCTGTTGATTAGTTCCTTTGCTGTGCAGAAGCTTTCGAGTTTGATGCATTTGTCTATTACTGCTTTTGTTATCTGTGTTTTGGGGGTCAGAGTCAAGAAATCAATGTCCAAAACAGTGTCATAGAGTTTTCCCCCTATGTTTTATTCTACAGTTGTCCCTCAGTATCCATGGGGATTGGTTCCAGAACCACGCTGAGAAAACAAAATCTGTACATACTCAAGTCCGATGGCCGGCCCTGCAGAACCCATAGCTACAAAAAGTTGGTCCTCCATAAGGGTGGATCTTGTATCTCACAAATACCATATTTTTGATCCACATTTGGTTGCAGATGTAGATCCCACTGATATGTATGACTGTATTTATGTTTTAAAACCCATGTGTAAGTGGACCTCACAGTTCAAATCTGCATTCAAGTTTAACAGTTTCAGGTCTTATATTTAAGTCTTTAACCCACTTGAGTTGGATTTTTTACATGGGGTGAGATATGGTTCCAATTCCATTCTTCTACATGTGAATATCCAGTTTTCCCAACATCATTTATTGAAGAGACTGTACTTTACTCATTGTGTATACTTGGCACCTTTGTTTAAAGTCAACGGACCATAAATGTACGGGTTTACTTCTGAGCTTTTAATACTTTTCCATTGGTTAATGTATATTTTCTTCTGCCAGCTCCATGCTGTTTTGATAATAATATCTTTCTAATATATTTTTAAATCGGGTAGTGTAGCTTTGTTCTTTTTGTTCAAGATTGCTTTGGCTATTTGGGGTCTTTTGTATATTCATACGAATTTCAGGATTTTTTTTTATTTCTGTGAAAAATGAAAATGGAATGTGATAGGGATTGCACTGAATCAGTGAATCACTTTGGGCAATATGGAGATTTTAACAATATTAATTTTTCCAATCCACTAACACAGGACATCATTTGTTTATTTGCGTTGTCATTGATTTCATCAATGTTTTATGATTTTTTGTATACAAATTTTTAACATCTTTGGTTAAGTTTACTATAAAATAGTTTATATTTTTTGATGCTATTGTAAATGGGATGGTTTCCTTAATTTCTTTTTCAGATAGTTCATTTTTAGTTTATAAAATGCTACTGATTTTTAGGCTGGGTGCAGTGGCACATGACTATAACTCTAGTACTTTAGGAGGCCAAAGCAGGAAAATCATCTGAGGCTAAGACTTCAAGACCAGCCTGGGCAACACAGAGAAAGAAGACTCTACCAAAAAAAAAAAAAAAAAAAAAATTTAATAGCCAGATGTGGTAGTGTGCACCTGCAGTCCTAGCTACTGAGGAGGCCGAGGTGGAAGGATTGCTTGAACGCATGAGTTCAAGGTACAGTGAGCTATGATCATGCCCCTGCACTTCAGCCTGAGTGGCAGAGTGATATCCTGTCTCTATTTAAAAAAAAAAAAAAAAAAAAGCAAGAAACACTGCTGATTTTTGTATGTTGACTTTGTATCCTGAAACATTACTGAAGCACATTCCAGAATTTATGTATCAGTTCTAACAGCTTTTTAGTGGGGTCTTGAGGATTTTCTATACAACGTTATGCTGTTGACAACCACAATATCACTTCTTCCTTTTAAATCTGTATGCTTTTTATTTCTTTTTATTATCTAATTTCTGTGGCTAACAATTCCAGTAATACACTGAATTGAAGTGTAACAGAAGCAGTGACAGTGGGCATCCTTTTCTTGTTCCTGATCCTAACAGAAAAGCTTTCAACTTTTCACCAATGAGTATAATGGCAGCTGTGGGCTTGTCACATATTGACTAATTATATTGAGGAACAGTCCTTCTACATCTAATTTGTTGAGCTTTTATCATGAAAGGCTGAATTTTGTCAAATTCTTTATCTGCATGTGTTGAGATGATAGTATGGTTTTTGCTATTCATTGTGTTAATATGGTAAATCACATTTCTTGATTTGCATATGTTGAACCATTCTTGTATCCCAAGAATAAATCCCAACTGATCATGGTAAATGATCCTTTCAAATGTTGTATTGAATATGGTGTAATGGCATTTTGATGAGGATATCTGCACTATTCACAGTAGTCTTTGCTACTGTGAATGAACGTACAGGTGCATGTGTCTTTTTGGTAGAACAATTTATTTTCCTTTGGGCATGCACCCAGTCATGGGACTGCTGGGTTGAATGGGAGTTCAACTCTTAGTTCTTTGCGAAATCTCCAAACTTCTCCATAGTAGCTGAACTAATTTTCTTGTAGTATTTTCGTATCGCTTTGCTATCAGGGTAATGCTGGCCTTGTAAAATGAGTTTCAGGTATTCTCTCCAGTTCAATTTTTTGAAAGAGTTTGAGAAAGACTAGTACTCATTTTTCTTTAAATATTTGGTAGTGTTGCATCGTGAAACTATCTGGTCCTAGACTATTCTTTTATGAAAGAATTTTTATTACTGGCCAGGCATGGTGGCTCACGCCTGTAATCTCCTGAAGAATGTCCTATGTGCGCTTCAGATGAATTTGTATTCTGCTGCTGTTGATTGAAATGTTCTGTATATGTCTATTAAATGCATTTGGTCCAATGTTTTCTTCAAATCCACTGTTTCCTTATTGATTTTTGGTGTGGATGGTCTGTTCATTGTTGAAAGTGGGGTACTGAAATCCCCTAGGATTACTGTATTGTAGTTTATCTCTCTCTTCAGAAGTCTCCATGTTTGCTTTATACATTTAGATGCTACAATGTTGGGTGCACATATATTTAAAATTGTTACATCCTTTTGATGACCAGACCCCTTTTTATCATTATATATTGACCTTCTTTATCTCATCTACAGTTTTTGACTTTATTTTGTCTGTTATAAGGATAGTGCTGCTGTCTCTTCAGGTTTTATTTGCATGGGCTATTTTTTCCCATCCCTTAATGTTCATTCTCTGTACACTGTTAAAGCTAAAGTGAGTCTCTTGCAGGTAGCATATAGATGAGTCTCTCTTCTTTTAAGGCATTCAGGCACTCTGTGTCTTTTAATTGGAGAATTTAATCCATTTACATTCAAACCAGTTATTGATAGGTAAAGATTTACTAGTGCCACTTTGTTTGTTATTTTATCGTTTTGTAGAGCCTTTCTTCCACTACTGCTGTCTTCCCTTGTGGTTTGATGGTTTTCTATAGTGGTACGACTTCCATCCTTTTATCTTTTGTGTATCCATTAAAGGTGGTCACCTTGAGGCTTACATAAAAGCCAGTCATATACTTACAACTGGCTATTTTATGCTTATAAAAACTAAACTTTCATTGCACGCATAAATCCTACACTTTTACTCATCCTTCATGTTTTATCTCTTTGATGTTACATTTTATATCTTTTTATAATTTGTGTCCCTTCACAAACTTTTGTAGCTGCCATTGTTTCAACAGTTTTGTATTTCAACCTTTACACTAGAGATATCATTGATTTACACACTGGCATTACATAATTACAATGTTTAAATTAGATAGTGTACTTACTTTTATCAGTGAGTTTTCTGCTTTCATATTCTCATGGTACCACTGTCCTTTAGCTTGAAGAACTTTGTTTAGAGAACTCTCAAGAAAGAAGTTCAAGAAAATAGAGTTCTACTTTCCTGTAAGTCAGGTCTAGCAGTGCTGAATTCCCTTAGCCATTGTTTGTCTGAGAAAGTTGTTATCTCTCCTTTTCATTTTTGAAAGACAAAATTGCTGGGCATAGTACTATGGTTGGCAGGTCTTTTTTCTCAGAGGATTTTGAATCCCACTACCTCTGGCATGCAAGGTTTCTCATGAAAAATCTGATGATAGTCTTGTGGGGGACCCTTGTACTTAACATGTTGCTTTTTCATTGTTGCTCTTTAAAAAATACTCTGTCTTTAACTTTTGACAAATTGATTATAACGTACCTTAATATGGATCTCTTTGGATTGATAGTATTTGGTGTCCTTTGAATTTTCTAGATCTGGAGTTCTATTTCCCCAGACTTGAGTAGCTTTCTGCCTTTACATCTTTGAAACTGTTTTATCTCACTTTTTCTTTCTTCTCCTTCTGGTACTTTTTGAATTTATCTTGTTTCTCTATTTGGAACACACTTCCCCATTTCTTCATTTGCCTTTACCCCCTGTGTTTTCTGCACATTAGATAACCTAATAGCTTCTCCCAGTCCCGTTTCATGTAGAAGGACCTAACCAGTCAGTCTGGCCAGAAATTCTAAGGTAACTCTCAAACCTTTGTGTTTGTCCAAACTGCTGCCTTTGTTTTTTGTTGCCTCCAGGAAATTAGGATGTGCCAAGTTCTGTCAGTACCTCAAAACATGTAAGAGAGAAGTCATTCCCTCTAGACACAGCTAAAAAGGTTGAAGTGTTAAAAGTGTGTTCCAGTTCCTTCTACCCTCAGGGTGAAGCTGAAAGTAGGATTCTCTCTGCACTACGCTGGAGAGAGGAATTCTAGCAAACGCCTACATTTTAGATCAGACTGCATTATCTCATCTTGGGGGAAGAAAGTGGGCCCATTTATTTGTTTTCACTGGTCTAGAGACTCAGAAATTCAGTGTCCCATCAATTCCCAGAACTATTCCCAGAACTATATGGTTAAGGAGGCCATCCCTTGGGAGGGAGCTGTGGCAGTTGTGATCAATCCATGAATAAACTCCTTCCAGGGATAATCTATAGAGACAATCTGCTCTAGCTTTATTGCTGGAGCAAGTCAGATGAAAAAACTCAGGAAACGCTGGAACTCAGTCAGTATCCCAGGGGTCTACTGTTTGTTTGCCTGTGGCTACCAGATACAGACTAGAGAGGAGCCCAATCCTCAAACAACAGCTACAAAAGTACACAGACAAACCCCTTCCAGAAATTAACTGGGGAGTGTGCTTTTTAACTACTTATCTGCATTGATCCAGGGGGCTGTAGTCCCTGGAAATGTCTGTGTGTTTAAAACCACCTCTTTGTTCTCTGTCACTGCAATTCATATTTTCTGAGATTTATATACAGTATCCACTATTGCATGCAATTATTTTGAGATTCATTCATGTTGTTACACGCATCAATAGTTTATTAATTTTTATTGGTGAGTTAAATATTCAATTATATGGATATACCACAATGTATTTATCCATTTTTCTGTTGATGAAAGTTTGAGTTGCTTCCAGTTTTTTGCTATTACAAATAAAGTTGTTACAAACATTAATAAAACAAACAAAGCAAAATGAAACAACAATCCCCGCAAAAAAATAAAAAACCAGAGCTATATTAACAGAGGGGCAAGTACTGCTCACCAAACCCTTCCCATTATTTATAAATGGTTTATATGGGTTAAAATAATAATATTTTATGGCATGTGAAAAATTATATAAAATTCAATTTTCAGTATCCATTAATAAAATTTTATTGGAATGCAAATTATAGCCACATTTCTGCTACAACAGCAGAGCCAACTAGTTATATCAGAAACCATAAGCCTGAAAAGACAATGTCCCTTTATAGAAAAACCTGGCAAACATTTATTATAGATAATTGGATTATGTAAGCACTAAACAGAAATTATTTTAAAATCAGGTACAATTCAGAATTTGACCTTAACTTGGCTCAAGGAGAAATGAAAAGACCTTAAATAAAGAGGCAATAACTGAACAACATTTATATTCAGGAGCTATTAAAATACTAGAAAATGGTATATACCACAAATAAATATTTACCTGAACCATTAGGCTTAGCCATTTCATAACAGTGTTATTTCTAAAATGTATTCAACTAAGTGCACAATCACTATCTTGGATACAAATAAGGTTATTTCTTGTTTTTGATGTATGAAGATTGTATGTGTAATAAAAAATAATTGTGTAGCAGAATACCAATACAAAAAGAGTTTTCATAGTACTCACCTTTGGAAGGGCAGGCTTGGGTTTGAAATTTTTGTTTCTCCTATAGAGATAAATCATTCATTAAAAAAAGCTACTGCATAAAAACAAAAATAAAAACAAAAGCTACTATAGAGAAGTAAGATTTCAAGGTCTCTCCTCAAACAACAGATTATATACCCACTACCAAGACTGTAGGTCTTCTATATGAAAACACTATCTGATTCAGCCAAGCAGGCACCTTGGGAAGGAAGAATAAACAAGGAAAATACACCTGCCTTGTTATATAAGTATAAACAGATTTACACCTGATGATTAGTAACACTGTATTGTACATTCTAAGCTACAGGTTCATTTTCTTCAGTTGTTAGTAGCTTCTTGTACCTACAGAAGACTTATTTCTATCATTTCAAGACTAAGTGAGACGTTTGTTTCATAAATTTTTTAAAAACGTATTTATCACCAAAATGTAATCTTCCATTTTTGGTAATTAAAAATTCTTCTATTCCACTCATTTTTTTTTTCCTTATTCAAACCTCAATACCATACTTAAGTCTTTTTAATTTTATTTTTAGCTTTTTTTATGGCCACAGAAAGAAGGAATAAAGTCCAACGCTTATGAATATGGGCTGGGAAGTCAGAAAGACCTGGACAACAATCTATGGTCTACCATCTGTTAAGGTATGATTTTAACATTTTTAACTTTTCATTATGTAATAATGTAAAATGGGGATGACAATACTACCTATAACTTAAAAGTTATTGTGAGGATTAAATGAGTTAACGTATATCTCTGGGCTAGAGCAAGACCTGCATAAATAGAACCTATTAACATTATTAAGCAGTGATTCAGACAAGGCTTATGGAATCCAATTCAGTCACACCTCTTGCTAGTGGTCAAACGATATGCTTGGGAAATGTCTAAAATATGTTAATGTTAATAATTAATAACTTTTTTTTCCTTTTTTTTTTTTTTCTCTCAGAGACAGGATCTTAATCGGTCACCCAGGCTGAAGTGCAATGGCAAGATCAAGACTCACTGCAGCCTCAACTTCCTTGGCTCAAATGACCCTCCTACCTCAGTCTCCTGAATAGCTGGAACTACATGCATGCACTACCACACCTAGCTAATTTTTTTTCTTTTCCTTATTTTTTTGGAGAGATGGGGTCTCTATGAAGCATGGTAGAGCATGGTTATGGCTATGTCTTCAACTCTATAATCAGTTTATGAGAAATGGAAAGCTTGGATAAGTGTCATGTATCACTCAACCATTCACCATTTATAGATTTTCTTGCCTAATTTGTTAAGACTGCTAGAATTAAAGGAGACCTGTAGTAAAAATTGGGAATCCTAAAAGGAGCTAATAGTTTTTTCTTTCTCTGAAGGTAGGGCCTGTCTAAACAATAAGACCTTTATTATCATCTCTATAATAAATATATTCAGTCACGATTCTCCTGGTAATATGGGGCAGAAAAATCAACAAAAATACAAGCTTTACAACACATGAGATTCATGGCTGTAAATGCTACCTAAACACCTTTGAGTCTTGTTTCAGTCAAAATTCTTCCCATGAAAATAACACTTCACCATCTCCCTCCTTCATTTTTTCCTGCCAGAAATTTTAAACCAGACCGAAAAAAAAAAAAAAAATCACATTACTGATCAGTACTGACGTGAGAATTCCATGGGCTCTCTCCAGGAGTTTGCTGCTAGTTGAATTAGCAAATATTCCATCTTTATCAAGCAAGGAGGTGCTACTTGATAGTCTGCTCTGGCGAATCCCAGTTCTGCCATTCCAGGCAATATCAAATGTATCACTGTAAAAAACAGAATTTGCTTTAGTTAATCAAGACCTCTCTAATTAACACTATATTGCTTAAATAAAATAAAACTTTAAATACTAAAGTTAAAATTTAGAAAAAAAATGCTAAACCAATAAAAAAATGATTTCATGCAAATGATTGCCAATCAGTTGGGACTAACCTTTGTCTCATTCAGAACAAATTCCTATGAATTCCGTCATATTCACATACAAATGTGCATGTAGATGAGCACATCATGCAGTTGACATCTTTAAATATATTATCATTCAACTAGTAACTAATATAATGGATTATAATATCTTCTCTCTTTGTTAGATTTTAGAATTTTCAAATGCTACTGTAGGAATCTGTAATCCTAATAGACCATCCCATCCTATGGAATATCTAATTTCCTCCTGAAAGGTCTTATTCACACACACACACTCACTACTCACACACGCATTAAACTTACTAAGTCCTATGAGACTCTAGACACTGCAGATGTAGCAATGAATAAAACATAAAATTATCAGTGATTATAACGTAATAATTAATGGCTCCCCAGGTAAAGTATGTAATAATTAATGGAGGGCTCTCCAGGTAAACTAGTAGGATCCAACAACAAATGAATGGATAAAGAAAATGTGGTATATACACACAATGGAATGCTATTCAGTCATTAAAAAAAGAATAAAGTCCTATCATTTGGACAACATGGACAAACATAAGAGTACATTATGTTAACTGAAATAAGCCAGACACAGAAACACAAACACTGCATGACCCCACTCATATGTGGAATCTAAATAAGCTGCTCTCACAGAAGTACTGAATAGAACAGTGATTATCAGAGACTGGAAAAGGTAACGAGGTGGAGCAGTGTAGTAAGGGGAGAGGTTGGTCAACAGGTATGAAGTTACAGTAAGACAAGAGGAATAAATTCTGGTCTTCTATTGAACAATGGAGTGATTATAGTTAACAATAAGGTATTATATACCTGAAAATAGCTAGAAAAGAAAATTTTGAAAGAGAAATGTTCCCACCACAAAAAAATGATAAATATTTGAGATGAATATGGTAATTACCTTAATTTGATCATTATACAATGTATACAGGTATCAAAACATCACACTGTACCCTATAATATGTATAATTATTATGAGTGAACTAAAATTTTTTTAAAATAAATATCAGGAGATAGCTACTTACAACAATTTCACATTTGTCCATATTTATAAATCTCAGCTTCCATTTGCTTAGAGCATTTATTCAAGATATATAAATGGCATGTAATCAATAAACTCTTTAGAAATGCTTGTATTTTCATTATTTTGTGCTAAACCATTAAAAAAAGTCAGTGAATCATTATCCCTAAGATAATGCGTCTTCTCAAACGGGAGAATCATATTGCACTTAAGATGGTTTGTGTGTGCACTTATATTTTTCTCATTTAAAAAAATGAGTGCTACTCTGGCTTTAGAGAAAAAAAAAAGGAAACAAAAGGAGAAAGAGAGAAGAGAGTGAGAGGAAGGAAGGAAGCAAGTGAGGGAAGAAGGAAAGAAAGAAAGAAGGGAGGGACGGAGACGGAGGAAAAAATACAGCAGAAAAATACATTCCTGGTGAAGATGCTGTGAAAATTGTTGAAATGACAACGTATTCTGTGGTTAAGGACTGCTGAGGAAAAAATTCTTTTAAAAACAGGCAACAGAGGATTCAAAGCATTATATAAGTTGAGTTGATAAAGCAGTGGCAGGGCTTAAGAGGACTGACTCCAATTCTGGAGTTCTACTGTGGTTAAAATGCTATCAAACAGCACTGGATGCTACAGAGAAATTTTTCCTATAAGGAAGAGGCAATTGATGTAATAAATTTCATTGTGTTATTTTAAGAAATTGCCATAGCCCCTCCAATTTTCAGCATCCACCACCTTAATCAGTCAGCAGCCATCAACATCAAGGAAAGACCCTCTACCAGCAAAAAGATTATGACTCACTGAAGGCTCAGATGATTGTTAGTTTTATTAGCAACAAAGTATTTTTTAATTAACGTATATATTTTTTAAACATAATACTATTGCACAATTGACAGACTACAGTATAGTGTAAATGTAACTTTTATATGCACTGGGAAACCAAAAAATCTGTGTGATTTGTTTTACTGAGAATTCATTTTATTGTGGTGGTCTGGAACTGAACCAGAAACCCACATAGACCACTTCAGGTATCCAAAATGGAAAGTACAAAGAAAGAAACACGAACTAGAAATTAGGAAACTTAAAACCACTAACTGCTTTGTGAAATGAGGCATATCGTGGTTTCTTTTTTATATAATCAAGAAAATTGGGTTCTCATCCGATGACCAGGGTGAGAATACTGCCAACAGATGAAACTGAAGGTACACAGGTCAAGGTTAACTATCTAATTTGTTTTGGGGTAAAATTTAACATGAAAATATGGTGGTAGATATCATAATTAGTCAAATACTACTGTTAAGAAAACAAAGGACATACAATATAAAGATAGCAAATAGTTTAATTTGTGGCATTCGAAGTGAATATATTTGTGGCTAGATACTTGGGCTGTGACAGATCTTGCACATGAAGTTATTGAACCTAGACTTTTAATAGACAATAAAGAGTCATGAAAAAGTTATTGAGCAGACAAGTGACAATTATGTATTAGAAAGACATAGTAACTCAATTGGAAAAAATGATCAGTGAAGTTATACCTTCATTTTAATGACAGACCATCCTTATTACCAGAGTATTAGGAAGCTCAATTTTTTGATGATGTTTAAAACACAGAGAATGCATTCCAGAAACAATGTTCTTCTCCTCATATAAATTACAGTCTTTATCAAATAGTATACATAAAAAACAAAGAGACTTTATGAACTCATAAAATTATTTATATTTGTTACTGTCAAATTGTTCTCAGGAATTCATCATTGAAAATAGTAAAAGGTAAGCTTTGTTAATCACACTCACCCAAAAAAGGTATTAGATGGTTTGATGTAAATCAAACTACTCTATTATTACTTCCCAATAAGATTTCTCCACAGAAAGCAGCAGAATAACCCTTAAATTTTGTAAAAGACATAAAATGCACGAAGGGTCTCAGCAATTAAAATATATGAGCTCATTTTAAATTATTCTGAAGAAACTTTTTCAAAATTGTAAAGCCATTTTACCAGAAGCAACTGTAAACAAATTTTGTTAACTTTAACCTATTAATGTGTTATCACATCACTTATAAAGGATTTAAGAAATAAAACAACACCTGAATTACTTGGTACTTTTAAAGTCACAAAAATATCAACAAGAATGCTAGTTATTTCTTCTATATGTCTTTGAAAACATAAACCAAACACACTTACTGTTGGTTTTTTTCATTTAGAGCATTCATGCCCTGGAGATCAGAAAGAGGTGTTCTGGGATTTTTCCGGGTTATACCTAGTAAAATTTAAAAAACAGAACATTTCAAATCAGTGTGAAGAAAAATGAAACGTGAAACAATTTTTCTAAAGACAGATGAAATTTAATAACGAGTATTTGCTAAATATTTCAGAAATATCTAAATAATTATATGACCCAAGTCTCAAAACTGTCACAGATCTTAGTTAACAGTGAACCCAATTAGAAAATTTAATAATGAAATCTTTTATTTCTTCTTTCATTGAATCATTAACTTCAGGAAATACAAGGGTGACCGGACTGAAGGCCCAGAAGTGTAAAAGTTCATTTTTATTTTTAGGTTCGGGGGGTACACATGAAGGTTTGTTACAAAGGTAAACTCATGTAATGGGGGTTTGTTGTACAAATTATTTCACCCAGGTATTAAGTCCAGTACTCAATAGTTATTTTTTCTGCTCCTCTCCCTCTTCCCAATCTCCACCTTCAACTAGACCTCACTGTCTGTTTTTTCCTTCTTTGTGTTCACAAGTTTTTATCATTTAGCTCCCACTTATAAGTGAGAATATGCAGTATTTGGTTTTCTGTTCCTGCATTAGTTTGCTAAGGACAATAGCCTCCAGCTCCATCCATGTTCCCACAAAAGACATGATCTTGTTCTTTTTACGACTGCACAAGTTCATTTCTTATTTTGATGCATCATTTTTTAGTAATATGTTTCTGACACGTTCAGATAAATACAATGAGTATCAATGTATTGAGAATTAACATTACAGATAAATACAATGAATATAAAAGACAAATTGCTTAAGAATTACCAATATTTTAAAAACGTAATGTTCTTCAAATCATATGATAAACATGTAAGTTCTGTAAACATAAGGCTATCAATTTTTATAACACACACACAAATATTTAATATAGGCCGGGCGCGGTGGCTCAAGCCTGTAATCCCAGCACTTTGGGAGGCCGAGATGGGCGGATCACGAGGTCAGGAGATCGAGACCATGCTGGCTAACACGGTGAAACCCCGTCTCTACTAAAAAATACAAAAAATTAGCCGGGCGAGGTGGCGGGCGCCTGTAGTCCCAGCTACTTGGGAGGCTGAGGCAGGAGAATGGCATGAACCCAGGAGGCGGAGCTTGCAGTGAGCTGAGATCCGGCCACTGCACTCCAGCCTGGGCGACAGAGCGAGACTCCATCTCAAAAAAAAAAAAAAAAAAAAAATATTTAATATAGATAAAGATACACTGGCAAAAAAAGAAGTAAAAGTATCTCTATTCAAGATGACAATCTTGTAGGCAGATTAAAAAAAAAAAGCTCATTTGAACTAATAAACGAGTTCTACAAAACTACTGGAAACAAATAAATATACAGTGGTGGCCAGGCGTGGTCGCATACGCCTGTAATCCCAGCACTTTGGGAGGCCGGGCAGGCAGATGACTTGAGCTCTGTATTTCAAGACCAGCTGGCCAACTCAGACTTTATCTATACTAAAAATAAAATGTATATAAAAGTGCTTAGAAGAGTGCTTGGCACATAGTCAACACTATATCCACATGAAGTGATTGTTATCTTTCTGTATGAATGAGGGAAACTGAAAATCCACAGAAGACTCTTTGTTCTGTTTAAATCATGCAAATGGGCCAGGCACAGTGGCCCATGCCAGTAATGCCAACAGTTTGGGAGGCCAAGGCAGGCAGATTACTTGAGCCCAAGAGTTCAGGACAAGCCTGGGCAACATGGTAAAACCCCATCTCTACAAAAAATACAAAAATTAGCCGAGTGTGGTGGCTGACACCTATAGCCGCAGCTTGAGAGGCTGATGTGGGAGAATTGCTTGGGACCCGGAGGTCGAGGTTGCAGTGAGCTGAGGTCGTGCCACTGCACTCTAGCCTGGGCGACAGACTGAGACCCTGCCTTGGAGTGGGGAGTGGGAAGTGGGGACGGGGCCGGGGGAGGAGGGGCGGAAATAGCAATAAATATTCTGAAATGACATTTTTAAAAGTATAAAATGTCTACACTGAAAACTATAAAACATCATTAAAAGAAAATAAAGACCCAACTAAATGGAATGCTACCTATGTGCATGAATTGGAAAACATAACATTGTTAAGATGTCAATGTTCCCCAAACTGACCTACAGATCAATGCATTTTCTATTAAAATTCCAGATAATTATTTTTGTAGAAATGAATGAGCTAATCCTAAAATTAACACGGAAATACAAGGGATCCCGAAGAGCTGAAACAATCTTGCAAACAATCTTCAAGGAGAATGGCTTGAGTCCAAGAATTTGAGGCTACAGTGAGTTATGATTGCAACATCTCACCCCCAGCCTGGATGGCTGAGGAAGTCTCCATCTCAAAGAAGGAGGAAAAAGAAAGAAGGAGGAGACAGAAGAAAGAGGAGTAAATTTCTAGACAATACATTAGGCAACGGTTACCATTTTTTCATCAATTATTAAGTATTTTAAACATAAAAGTGGCCTAAATAATAATATACTAAACACTTATGATGGATCACTCAGATTAAAAAATGAAGCACTGTGTAGCCCACTCCCTGATCCCATTTAAAAATCAACACATCCGGCCAAGTGCAGTGGCTCCCACCTGTAATCCCAGCACTTTGGGAGGCAGAGGTGGGCGCATCACCTGAGGTCAGGAGTTCAAGACCAGCCTGGCTATCATGGGAAAACCCTGTCTCCACAAAAATACAAAAATTAGCCCAGCATGGTGGCATGCACTTGTAATCTCAACTACTTAGGAAGCTGAGGCAGGAGAATCACTCAAACCCAGAAGGCAGAGGTTGCAGTGAGCCAAGATTGCGACATTACACTCCAACCTGGAGGACAGAGCGAGACTCCATCTCAAAAACAACAACAACAAACCCATCAGATCCCAAGATCTCCTATTTGTTCGAATTAGAAAAAAAGAATTTGAAAATAGCTATATTGAGATGGCATCAAATATTGTAACAACACGTAATTGGAGTTTCAGAAGGAAAAAAGAAATTGCAGCAGAAAAAATTTTTGAAAAATACTGGCCAAAAATTGTCTAAATTTGATGAAAAACAATGAAAGTCCAAAAGGTACAGCAAATCCCAAAGAAAATTAATATAAATCATATTTAGAGACATGAGAATCAAATTGCTGAATGCCAAATATAAAGTCAAAGGAAAAAAAGGTACACGACATATGAAGGAATAACAATGGGATGACATCTGAGTAACCATCACAAATAAAGCCCTAAGAACATGGCACATCTTAAAAATGCCAAAAATTTGATAGTTCGTAATGATGTTAAACATATGCCTATTTCATGAAATAACTTCACTCATAAGTATTTACTGAGGAATAAAAATATGTCTGCAAAATGACTCAAAAAAGAATGTTCATAGCACTGTTGTTCACAATAGCTCTAACAATATATATAACTCTTAACTATATCAATAAATCAATAAGCACAATTATATACATATATCACATAAATTAAATACAATGTGTGTATATACATATACAATGGAACACACCTGAGCAACAAATGACTGATACATGGAAAAATATGCATGAATACATGCATAACTATGTTGCATAACACAATCAGAACACAAAATACATACTGTGTAATCCCACTTGAGTAAAATTTTTAGAAAATGTAAAGCTGACTTATAGTAATCAATCTGTGGTTACCTAAAGGAGGTGGGAAAATGTACAAAAGAATAAGTTTTCTGATATAAGTCTTTCCTAATATTCTTAATTTTTTTGTGTTCATATGCTTTAGGTTTGTCCTTGTAAGCATTCTACAGCTAAATTTTGCTCATCTTCCTTAATTCATAATGTTTTTTAAACTGTTCAGCTCAGTCCATTTTAACTCCATTTTAACTTACTGCTATAATAGATACATCTGGAATTTTTTTCTGACATCTTAGTTTATATTTTTTAATTTACCTTAACTATTATATGCTTTTATTCAGGCTTCTATTGTTTTCTTTGTATTTTGACTTCTTTTGTTCCACAAATTGTATACACTCTCCGCTTTATTTGCCCTTAAATGTTTAACATACTCATGAATTCTAAACTAATAATCTCTTCTCTTTCCCTGAAGAGTACAAGAACATTCAAATGTTTTAAAGTCATCCCCTTCTCATTAGGGATGTTATTGCTACCCAATACTTACTTTCACCTTGTTTCCTTTCCTTCATCAAGAACATTAGGTATAAGTTTTATAAAACTGTTGCTTATTTAGATTTATATATACATTTATCAAGTTCTTTATTAAATATCAAAACTTTCTAGTGGGTTCAGCTTCTGTCTTTCTCAACTAAATTTCAGAAATATACATAGGTGAACATCTGTTCAGATTACTGTCTAGCTTTATTAATTGCTATCATTCATATTTGCCTGGTACATCACTGTCCATCCTTTTATTTTCACCACTTTAATTAAAAATCATGTAGCTATCACTTAAACTATTGAAAAATTCATTGAGAGTTTAACTGGTGAGTGTAAACCATTTACATTAATGTTAAATAATACTTGTTTCTGGCATTTTATTTCATGTTTTTCATTTATTTCACTCTTTCATTTTTTCCCTTCTTGGTTTTCACTTTATAAGGTTTCTTATGCTACCTTAAAAGATAAAAATTGTTATTACTGTGGTTGTCCTTAAGGCACATGTTCAATTTATTTACCTATACTGATTTCCTAAACTTGAAAAGATTATGTTAATTCAAGAGCAGTAGAGCTCCCCACTTTCCCTTCAGTTTTCACCAAAATGCATGCCAGTATCTTCTATATTTGTCTCTGCAAACCATCTGCAACCAGTAGTTCTGATCATATACAATTTTTTATTTTGGATATTCTTAGTTTCACGAAAAATAATCTAGGTATTTACTTGTAACCTGTATCAGGCTTAATGACATGTAATTAATGACATGTCCATTTTTTATTGGACTAAAAATTTCAAACAGTTAAACATATATATGTTAAGTACATAGTTAAGTAAGTTTTGCTAAACGCATTCACCACACTAATAACCAGCAAAGAAAGATACAAAACATTTCCATCATCACCAAAGTTGCCTCATGCCCCTTCTTGGACAATCTCCCACACGTACTTACAGGTCAAGACAATCACTAACTTGCTCTCCACACAGATTGGCTTGTATTGTCTAGAACTTTGTATAAATGGAATAAAACAGTATGCTTTGAGGATAGGCCTTCCCTTAGCATAACACTTTAGAGATTCATCTGTAAAAGTCTTTTGTGAATATATACTTTGATTTCTCAGGTAAATAACTGAGATTTGAATTCATGAAACATATAGGAAAAATATGCTTATCTTTATAAAACTGACAAACTGTTTTCGGAAATAATGGTACCATTTGACACTGCCAAGAGACAGTATGAGAGCTCCAGTTGCTCCACATGCTTATCAGTTAGTATTTCAACTTCTTATATTTTAGCCCCGATAGAGGGTATTAGTGACCTTACTCAGATTACAATTTGTCTTTCCATAATGAATAACAAAGTTGAACATCTTTCATGAGAACACAGACAAATCTTCTTTTGTGGAAGTGCATGTTCAAATCTTTTGCCCATTTGAAAACTGGCCCGTTTATCTTATTATTGTAGTTTTTATATTTTGTTTTCAAGTCCATTATCAGGTATGAATATTACAAATTGTAACAAATACTGTTTCCCAGGTGGTGGTATGTTTTTTTGTTTTCTTAACAGCAGTTAAGAAAAGTAGTTTTCAAATTGGCTATCTCCAATTTGTCAAATTTTGCCTTTTATACTCATAGTCTTATGTCTTATCTAAGAAACTTTTGCCCGTCGCAAGATTACAAAAATTTCTCAGGTTTTCTATTTTAATAAAAAATTAATTATTTTGGTCCTTACAAAGAGCTGTATGACACATTTCAAAGTTAACTTACATGTATAAAGGTCAAAGTTCTCTTATACCTTATGGATATCCAGTTGTTCTAGTGCTATTTGTTTAAAAGACTACCCCTTACCCCCACTAAATTATCTTGGTGCCTTAACAGAAAATCAACTGACTGTTTATGTGTAGATCTACTTCTGTATTTTGTATTTGGTTCATTAATCTATTGATCCTTAACAACAATAGAACAATGTCATGAATATTTTAGTCTCAAAATCACATGATGTAAATTATCCAGCTTTGTTCTGTTTAAAAATTGTTTTGGACAGTTTGGGTATTCTACATTTCTCCATAAAGTTTAGATTCAGCTTGTTAATTTCTACCAAAAATCTGCTATTATACTTATTGGGTTGCATTCAATCTATAGATCCATCTGAGAGAGAGCTGCATCTCAAAAATACAAACATAAATATGTATCTCTCTTCACTGTATTCTTCAATTTCTCCTAGTAACGTACAACTCTTACACATATTTGTTAAATTTATCCCCAAGTATTTCATGTTTCTGTTAATTATCCACTGCATATTAAATTACTCCAAAATCCAGTACTTTAAAACAAGTTATCATCTCAAATAGTTTTTAGAGGAACAAGAATTCAGGAGTGGCTTAGCTGGGTGGTTCTGACTCAAGGTGTCTCAAGAGGTTGTATTCAAGCTATCAGCCAAGGCTGCAGTCATCTCAACATTGAAATGAAGGATCCACTTCTAAGGTCACTCACATAGTTGGTGACAAGCCTCAGTTCATACTGAGTTTTGGCTACTGACAAATAGCATCTTGTTTCTCTAAGAGACAGCGATTTCACAGAGGGCTAGCAAGTGAAGCAGTACTCCAGAAGGAAATTGCAGTCTTTTACAGCAATCTTAAAAGTGACATACCATCATTTTTGCCATGTGCTTTCTGTCACACAGACCAACTCTTGTAAAATACAGGAGAAGACTATAAAAGCTTGTGACATCTAGGAGGCTGGCCGCCATAGATGTATAGTAAATGGAATTTGTAAATCATTTTCTAAGTGCTCATGGCTAGGGTATTACAATTTTCTATAATTACTTGGTATCCTGTAAAAATGTTAAACTCAATTTTTAGTTTTAAGAGCACTTTTCCAATGAATTTGTTGACTATTTGTTTTCAATCTATGTACAATTTATTTTTGTTGCCTATTGCACCACCTGTGACCTTTAGTAAATGTCAAATCTGAGTGGCAAAAAATGTCTTTGCTTTGTTCTTAATGTTAGGGAAAAAGTATTCAATCTTTCACTATTAAGTATGAAGTTTGCTGTAGGATTTTCATGCATGTTCTTCATAAAGTAGAGGAAGCTGGTCTCTATTCCTAGGTGACTAAAGTTTTAAAATAGAATGAGTGTGGTGGTAAGACAAACTTTTCCTCCATCTACTGAGACGATCATATGTGGCTTCCTTTTTATATGGTTAACACGGTCAAACCAACCTTTCTCATCCCTGGAATAAATTCCATGTGGTCTTCATGTATTATCTTTAATATACTGCTGAATTCAGCCAGCTATTATTATTTTTATATCTACCATCATGAAGTTATATTGGTCTATAGTTTTTTAAGGCTGCTGTTTTGGTAACAGAATAATAACACTGGCCTCATGAAATGATTTGGATAGTGTTCCCTTCTCCTCTGTTTTTTGAAAGAGTTGAAGAGAACTGGTAGAATAGTCATTTCTTAAATAAAATTACTAATCAGCCTATCTGGGCCTGAACTTTGTGTGAGGGGAAAATTTTAGTTAAGAATTCAATATTGTAAAAAGATATCGCACTATTCATATTTTCCGTATTTTCTTGGGTTGATTTTAATAACCGTTGACATTCAAGGAATTTTTCCATTTCATGTCAGTTGAACTGATTGCCATAAATGTTCATAATCTCTTTGTCAAACTTCTGATTTCTGTAGAAATTACAATTGTGGCCACTCTTTCATTCTAGGTAATAGCTTTGTGTCTTCTCTTACTTTTCTAGATCAAAATAGCTATAACTGCACTGTCCAATACAGTAGCCACTAGCTATATGTGGCTATATAAACTCATTAAACAAAACGAGAACTTCAGTTTCAGCTACACCAGACACAGTTCGGTGCTTAACAGCCACATGTGGCTAGCAGCTACAGTACTGACAGTGTAGCTGGAGAACATTTCCACATCGCAGAAAGTTCTACTGCACCATGCTGGGCTAGAAATTTATCAGCTTCATTGTTCTTTTCAAAAAACCAGCTTTAGGCCAGATGTAGTGGCTCACATCTGTAATCCTAGTACTTTGGAAGGCCAAGGCAGGAGGATTGCTTGAAGCCAGGAGTTTGAGAACAACCTGGACAACACAGTGAGACTCCATTTCCACAAATAAAAATTTAAAAATTAGCAGGGCATGGTGGCATGCACCTGTAGACCCAGCTACTTGAGAGACTGGGGTGGGAAGATCACTTGAGCCGAGGAGGTCAAGGCTGCAACAAGCCATGATTGTGCCATTACACTCCAGCCTGCATGACAAAACGAGCTCCTATCTCTAAAATACGAAACAAAACAAAGCAAAACAGTGGCATCCACCTGTAGCCCAAGGTGCTTGGGAGGCTGAGGCATGAGAATCACTTGAACCTGGGACGCAGAGGTTGTAGTGGGTCAAGGTGGTGCCACTGCACTCCAGCCTGAGCAACAGAGCCAGACTCTGTCTCAAAAAAAAAAAAAAAAAAAAAAAAAAAAAGTTTTATTTACTTCCTTCTATTTATTTGGAGTCTAATATGCTCTTTTCTTCCTAGCTTAAAGTGAAAGCCTAAATCACTGATTATTTTACCTTACTTTTCTAATTTAAGAATTTAAAGCTGTAAGTTTTCTCCTAAGTACTTCTTCATTTGTAGTCCATAAGTTGTAATATGTTGTGTTTCCATCATCTTTCAGATCAAAAAACTTCCAAGTTACCCTTATGAAATTTTTTCAACTCATTAGTTACATATACATTTTATTTTTCAAATATTTGAAGGTTTCTCAGATATATCTGTTATTGATTTGCATTTAATTCCATTTTGATCAGACAATCCACTAAATTTTCAATCATCTGAATGACCATACTGATACCTGAGGTTAGGGACATTAAAATAGGCACTGTCAGCAAGGTGAGAGTAATGAGGTGGAGTAAGCCCTCAGCCCTTCCCTGGCAATTGCTGATCCTTCATCTTGCTGATGCACATTATATTCTCAATCATCCCAAACGGAACTGAAGGCCAAAAGAATGGGTGCAAATTAAAGTCAGATTCTTCTTTTCTACCCGTTCTCCTTCTGCCATCTGATTCCTTCTTTCTAGGGCTCCTGTCATTTCTGGAGTGGGGTATAGCTCATGCTCCCCAAAACTTCAATTTCTCCTCACTCCTCTAATTTCCTCCCTGAGAAATTTCAGAGAAGAGCCACTTTGGAGAGAAGGCGGGAGCACCAGAAACAAAGAGAAGGAGGAAAGGCCGCAATATCTTTATGTCTTAATATTGAAGGTCACACACTGTCACTTCTGCCACATTCCATTTCTTGGATGCAAGTCACTAAGTACAGCACATGCCTTATGAAGGGGGGAGTATCAATTTGTGGACATATTTTAAACCGTCAAAATAATGTCAGATTTTTTACTTTAAACAGTCTTTTTTTAATTAAGAGAAGGCAAGAAAATATGTGTAGTCATTTATATTTTTATACATATTTATTAGTTGTGCCTTCTTTATTCCTGCCAGTAATTCATGCATGTATCAGCAAACTAGAGTCCATGGCCTAAACCAAACCCACTGCCTGTTTTTGTATGACCTATGAATGGCTTATATAGTTTTTAACTGAGGAGAAAAAGAACATTTTTGTACCATGTGAAAATTTTTTGAAATTTAAGTATCAATGTCCATAATAAAGCTTTATTGGAACACAGCTATACTCATTTATTTATGTATTGTCTATAGCTCCCTTCACAGAAGAGTTGAGTAGCTGCAACAGAAACCATACTGGCCTACAAAGCCTAAAATATTCACTGTCTGCTCTTCGCAGAAAAATTTTGCCAACCCCTACTATAGACCCAAGTTACGATCCTGGGATGATTTCCCTTGAGCATGAAGAATTTCTATTATCATTTCCCATAGAATGCATATGGTGACAAATTCTCAGACTCCATTAGTCTGAAAATGTATTTCACCTTCATTTTTGAAGGATACTTTTGCTACATGATAACAGGACATTGTGGATAACACATCACAGCAACAGTGGATACTGTTAGGTTCTTCTAAAGATTGTTAATTTTTCTTCTATCAGTTAACTTGTCTGGACCCAAACTGCAAATATAGAAATTCTGGCTCAGATTTTTTTGGGGGAGGTGGGGGACATGACACATTAAACATGATTTTTTGACACCTTTTGGCCTCCCATTATTTTTACTGAGAAGTCAGGTGTTAATCATCTCATTATTCCCCTGTATTTAATATGTACATATTTTCCAGGCTGCTTTCAAGATTTTCTCTTTACCTTTAACATTTTAATCTATAATGTGCCTAGGTGTAGTTTTCCTTCATATTTATCCGGCTTTGTGGTCACTGATCTTCCTGGATCTGTAAGCTAGTATTTGTTTGTTTTGAGACAGAGTCTCGCTCTGTTGCCTAGGCTGGAGTGCAGGGGTGTGATCTCAGCTCACTGCAACCTCTACCTCCCAGGTTCAAGCAATTCTTGTGCCTCAGCCACACGAGGAGGCTGGAATTACAGGTGTGCACTACCATGCCTGGCTAAATTTTGTATTTTCAGTAGAGACAGGGTTTCACTATGTTGGGTTTTTTTTTTTTAACCAAATAAGGGATGTTTTCTGCCACTGTCTTCAAATAATTTTCCGACTCCTTTATCTCTCATTTCCTATGGGACTCCAATTAAGGCAAAAAGACTTGTTTTTCCCACACAAGCTAAGCACAGGCAGAAAATTTCCTCAGTTTTTCTAAAAAGCAGCAAAGTTGCAAATCTCAGCTATTATAGTTATGTCTTTCAAGGATTATCTTTTATTTGGTTTCCACTTTTTTTTTTTTAATACGGTTCCTGGGGTCTTCCCTGCATACTCACAGCAGTCAGCCAGGGATTTGTGCAGAGTTCATACTTTAATTTGTGTTTTAGCCCTTTAGCAGCTCTCTCAGTTCCAGGATTTTCCTCCTAAACTCCAAGCTGCTCTGAAAGTCTTCCAACATAATAAGCCAGTATGGTGGTGGTGGTTGTTTTCTATCTCTGAAACCATGCAAGTTAGGAAAACCCCTTGTATAAAAAGCGACAAATTCACAATTCTTACCCACTGCTTTACTACCTTTAAAGAATAAACTTTTCCCTACTTTCTGCCTACTTTTGGTCTTTTTCCCGTACTTTCAAATACTCGGTTATTTAAAAATTTTTTTTTCAGGTTTTATCGCTGTTACTTGTGGGAGGATTCATTCACCTCACCAATTCACCACTACCTAAAGCTGGTAGTCCCGTTTTCTTAAGAACAATTTCCAAAACTTGAATTTACAATTTTACATATAATAAAATTTATAATGTGATACCTTTTTATAATTAGTATATTGCTAATACTATAGTGGAAAATGGAATAAATTACATAAAATAATGGAAGAGCTCCAACGTTCACAAAAGTAGAAATTTGCAAGTAAACACACATAGACGCACAATTTCTTCATGTAGCCTATGCTGAAACTGGTGCCTTCCTAGTCAAGATCCATATGTAGCTGGCATACAATCAGGTCTGGGGTTGTAGGCTGAGTCATGAAAAAACAAAGCAAATAAACCATTTGCAACTATTTAAAGAATTAAGAGAAATTAATTTAAGCTCCCCAAAATGATTTATAGACTATTTTAAATAATGTCCCATGGATTAAAAGACAGAATAGGAAGATGAATAACTGGAATGAGGATTTGTTACATTCCTCTCAGAAACACCAGCAACAATTAAGAATAATATTAAGGATGTCTTTTTAAAATGCAACACTTACCTTTGTTCTTCTTAAAATGAGAAAATACTTTAAATACTGTTTTTCAAAATACATTACACACCCTTTTTTTTTAACCAAGACGGTAACAGGAATTGAAAAAGAATCCACAACATTTGCTCTTAGGAATTCTACTTATATTCTCCTCTCACTGACAACTGGATAGTAAAATTTCATGGAATTTCAACCAGAAAACTGTGAAATTAGCAAACTAAATCAGTGGTAATTTATTAAAAGCTCAGAACAGATTATGTAGGTCCATTATATGCAAATTGCTGAGTTGTCTTTGAGTATTTTGAAGGATCCACTTATTCTCACAACAGCAGTGCCTCAATAATAGTAACTAATCTTACAACTGGCAAAAGAATCAATTTTCATGCAGAATGAGTACAACAAGAGCAAGAAAGGAAATGGAGACCAAGGGCATCTTTTTACACCAATTTTATAAAAAAGCAAACAAAAGAACATGCACCATGATTCTGTTATTCTTCCTCAAGTCAAAACATTAATGCGGTGGCTTTGCTCTAAACCAGACATAGGAAAGGCTGGTTGAAGCACTGCAATCAAACTAAGTGGATTTACCAATGATACACAAAAATAACATTTGCTAATGTTGAAATTCAAGCATAAGCAAACACAAAAATCAGCCAGATTTAGAAAGGGGTATGAGAAAACTTTTTGGGAATGCTGAACATATTCATTATTTTGATTCTGGAGATAATTTCATGGGTGCCTACATACGTCAAAACTTACCAAACTGTTCTCTTTGCATTCAGTTTTTTACTTCAATTAGACCTTAATTTTTTTTTTTTTTTTTTTTTTTTAATGAGCAGGAAAGAAAACATTGTTGATTCCTATCCATCACTTGGCTACTTGAAAGACAAACAGAAACCAATCCAGTGACTGTAACCAAGTATAATTAACAATCCAATGATCACAGGCAAACAGAAAAGTCACCACAGTTAAAAAAAAGTTTATCAGTATTTTCAAAAGAAACTACTGAAGACTCAACAGAAATATTCAAAGACTGCTCAGAGGTTTATGGAGGCCATGTTGCCTGTGAAATCTATATCCCACCCTGGTGTAAGATGCTCCTGGTTTCCATTTCCAAATGGATATGTGATAACAGTTTATCAGGATTTGTAGCCTTACTGTACTTCTCTTCCTTGCATCTCTGCAGAATCTCTAAGCTCCTCTGGTGGACTGGGTGTTGGAGAAAGCTAAAACTATCCATACTTTTCAAAATTGCACATGGCGCTGTATCATCATGTCCTTAGGAAGCAAAAAAAAAAAAAAATGGAGAAAAGAAAAAGACATTATATAAGCCCAAACCAACAGAGAATCAAGGACAATGCTGCCAACTATTTAAGGGTGTATAAAAATGTATCAAATAATAGAGGTTATATGTGAATGTCCAATTATTTTGAGGAAAATGCTTAAAAATAATAGGAAAAAATAAAGGTCTTTTCAGATATTCAAAGTGTCTTTTTCAGTACTCAAAAAATTGTTAGTTAACACCATATTAAAAATTTCTCAATACAAGCAAAAATTCAAAAGCAATTTGTAAGATTTATTTTTTAAAAATAGACTCATTTTTATCAGGTCTCAAACATAATTAACATATAGTTGGCAACACTGATGGAACCCCGAAGAGAAATATACCCAAAATAATTTACTGAAAGTTAAACAATTCTTTCACAAACCTGCAATTAACCACACTTGTAGGAATTTCAACAAGTGTGTCAATAATGAAAATATGAAGAAAAGCACCATAGAGCAGGAAAGCCCAGCAGCACTTCTGTAATTACAAATTTGAAAACAAAGCTGAAGAATCTGTACCTCATTATCAATTCTTAGGAAAGTAGGATAAAAATCAGCTACCAGTGAAAAAAAGAAGAGAGCACATTCAAGTAAAGACCAAAGCCCCAGATCAGTGTTATTTAAGGTGAGTACTTAAGCAATAAAGTGAATGGGAGATGAGTGCCATAAATATTAGCAATAAAGAGTTTCCAGGCTTTAGAGTGGTGGTTGTGTATCATTTATTCAGAGATCACCTCTGGAGTTAGGGTATAATGTTCAAATTTAAGTAAGTTTGCTTTTAGAAGACAAAGTGCATAATAACATAGAGGCAAATTAAGTAACACATTAAAATGAACTGAAGTTCTATTACTGCATTTTACTGTATAATTAGGAATGAGATACAAGAGAACAATCTTTGGAAAAATCTCATAGTAGAATAAGTTTAAAAGTTAAACAGTCTCATACTGATTCAAAGAGGTTTGTAGGGCATATTTTAGTCTCGTTCTAATTCTCTAAATTGAATTTATATATGCAGAGAATAGGCAGCCATATATAGCAATGCAGAGGGAATCTAATACCATAAATCATATAATACTATACACAGAAACAGGCTTTTAAAAAATAAAGTGAATTTGAAATATTTTTCATAATAAAAAGTAACTAAACTAGTAAAATACTATATTATTTGTACAATACAAAAAGTCAATAGGTACAAAGGTTGAATGTTTTAAAAAGAGAAGTATAACTGAGCTTAACTTCATTTCTTACTCAAAAGATACCTCGATAAAAATACTCTATTCTCATTATTACCAGTAATCCCCCTTGATGGACTGCTTGGAGAAAGAAAGCTTAGGCCTCAGACTCCACAGCACTTGGTTTGGCAGTCAGCTGAAGGGGACCAGTTGAGGAAAAAACACTCAGTGAGTTCTAGTCAGACTCCATTCAAATTGTAAATTGAACAAGTTATCACTAAACAATCATGCCTTTCAACAGCTAATCTGATAATCTGCTAGTCAAAAATAATTCAAGAATATTATGTGTTAAAGTATTCTGTATAAGAGCTCAAGATATTAAAATACACTAAATTATTATGTAGAGTTTTAAAAAATCAGTCAACATTACTACAACCACCAAACTCTATTTTCTATTTCATCTAATAAATGGTGGCAGTGCCATTTAAATATGGGTATTTTTGTATCTGTGACTGCTTTGTCTCACCACCATGCCTAGATTAGTTTCTTTAACCTCTCTCCTGTTCTTTCATTCTGCTTTCTATACCTTTTTATAATTTTGAACATTGTTTTCCAGACTGTGATATAATTTCTAAATCTTAAAGTGATATTCCTTGTTTGTTTTATGATATAATTTCTAAATCTTAAAGTGATATTCCTTGTTTTATGTACCAAACCCCTTCCAAGGTAGTTTGGTTTCCTAGGATGGTTTATATTTTCAGTGGGGATTATTTTCTAAGGAGTCTCATCAACTATTTTTTTTTTTTTGAGACGGAGTCTCACTGTGTCACCAAGCTGGAGTGCAGTGGTATACTCTCGGCTCACTGCAACCTCCATGTCCCAGGTTCAAGCAATTCTCCTGACCCAGCTTCCACAGTAGCTGGGACTACAGGGGTGTGCCATCATGCCCAGCTAATTTTTGTATTTTTAGTGGAGATGGGGTTTTATCATGTTGACCAGGATGGTCTCAATCTCCTGGCCTCGTGACCTGCCTGCCTCAACCTCCCAAAGTGCTGGGATGAGCCACTGCTCCCGGCCTACTGATCATCAACTCTTAAAAGAGATTTATTTAGTATTTGCTTATGCTAGTTGCTGGACTGGTTTTGATGATAATTTCTTAGTTTGACATTATGCACCAAACACAAAGTATAAATTCAGAACCCATACTCACATATGGTGCAGATGTAGGGCATTGATTTTTTTTTAAAGCTAACTTCTTTATAACCTTATCTAAGGCCTAACACAGATTGCTAAGGTTCCTCGTTTTTTCTTACGCAGGACCAGCATTTTTCAACAATTTTTTTAGTGACAGAAAAGTTCCATAACTTTGAAGGTTTGAAGGACTCGGACTATGTAACAGAGGCTCAATCCCAGCTCCAAAGTATCATTCAGACCTTACAATATCTTTGGCCCTATAAAAGTTTCTGTAATGTCAACTCAAAGCCTTAAGGCCATTTTTTTAAAAGCTCTATTTCACAAACATAAAATACACTTTTCTTAAGTACTCAGTTTGATGAATTTAAACAAACGTTTACGTCCACAAAATCCTGAATCAAGATAGAGAACATTTCTATCACAATCCCCAAGTTATTTTATCTCCGTTCCTATCAGTACTACCCTTGCCCCTGATCCCACCAGAAGTAATCAAGTTCTGATTTATCACAATTTGTTACTTTTTTTTTGAGACGGAGTTTCGCTCTTGTTGCCCAGGCTGGAGTGCAACGGTGCGATCTCGGCTCACCACAATCTCCACCTCCTGGGTTCAAGTGATTCTCCTGCCTCAGCCTCCCAAGTAGCTGGGGATTACAGGCATGTGCCACCAAGCCTGGCTAATTTTTTGTATTTTTAGTAGAGTCAGGGTATCTCCATGTTGGTCAGGCTGGTCTTGAACTCCTGACCTCAGGTGATCCTCCCACCTCGGCCTCCCAAAGTGCTGGGATTACAGGCATGAGCCACTGGGCCCAGCCATTTTGTCTGTTCTTAAACCAAAGAAATAACACAGCATATATTCTTTCATATGTAGCTTTTTGCTCAGGATTTTTTGTGACTCATTCATTCTATCAGTGGTTTGTTTCTTTTCATGGCTGAGTAATGTTACATGGTAGGAGTATATCACAATTTGGTCATCCATTCTTCCACTGATGAACACTTGGAAGCTATTATGAATAAAAGCACTTTAGAATATTCTTTTTTGTATGTTTGTAACAGTTTTATTGAAATACAACTCACCTACTAAACAATTCATTGATTTAAAGTATACAATTAAATGCTTTTAGTATAATGCATGAAGCTACATAAACATTACCACAATCAATTTTAGAACATTTTGATCATACAAAAAGCCACCCATACTCTCTATCGCTCTCCCTGTCTCTTAGCTCCATACCTGACCCTCTAGCCCTAGGCAAACACTAATCTAAGTTCTGTTTCTACAGATTTGCTTATTCTGGACAATTCACATAAATGGAATCATACAATATTCCATTTTGTAATATAGAGTATTATATGACTCCATATTACAAATATGGAAACTGTACTTCTTTGATATATCATAATGAGAACCAGGCATGGCGGCATGCACCTGTAATCCCAGACACTCGGGAGGCTGAGCAGGGAGGATCACTTAAGGCCAGGAGTTCAAGACCACCCTGGGTAATTCGGCAAGACCCCAAGTCTAAAAACAAACTTAAAAAAAGAAAAGGCCAGGCATGGTGGCATGTGCTGTAGTTCCAGAGTCTTGAGACGCTGAAGCAGGAAGGTACCTGAGCCCAGGAGTTTGAGGCTACAGTGAACTGTGATAGCACCACTGCATGCCAACACATGCAACACAGCGAAACCCGGCTCTTAAGAAAAAATCTGGCCAACACAGTGAAACCTCATCTCTACTAAAAATACAAAAAGAGCCAGGCATGGTGGCGAGTGACTGTAGTCCCAGCTACTAGGGAGGTTAAGGCAAGAGAATTGCTTGAACCTGGGAGGTGAAGGTTGCAGTGAGCCAAGATGGCACCACTGCACTCCTGCCTGGGCGACAGAGTGAGACTCCGTCTCAAAAAATATATATGTGCGTGTGTGTGTGTGTGTGTGTATGTATCATATACATGTAGCATGTGTGTAGCATATGTATTAGTATATACATACATATATGCAGCACATATGTATATATACATATACACTTGTATATATATACACACACACACATATATATATATATATATCTTAATGCTTTCAAGGTTCATTCATATTGTGGCATGTACCAGTATTTCATTTCTTTTATGGACAAATAACATTCCATGTATACATATACCACATTTTGTTCATCCATTCATCAGTTGATGGAACATTTGGGTTGTCTCTACTTGTTGGCTATTAGAAAGATGTTGTGAAGAATATCTGTCTACACATTTTGTTTAGTTTGTTCTTCTAAGTATATACCTAGGAGCAGAATTGGTGGGTCAAATATAATTCTATATTTAACTTTCTGAGGAACTGCCAAAACGTTTTACAAAGTGGCTACATCATTTTACATTTCCATCAGTAGTATACAAGACTTCTAATTTTTCCATATCCTCACTAAAATTTGATATTACCTATCTTTTATTATAGCCATCCGAGTAGTTGTGATGGCTATCTCATTATTGATTTCATTTGCACTTTCCTGATGACAAACGATACTGAGCATCTTTTAGTGTGTTTACTGGCCATTTGCATGTGTCTTTTCAGATCCATTGCCCACATTAGATTGGTTTCTTTTTTGTTATTGGGTAATAAGAGCTCTCTATATATTCTAGATGCCAGTTCTTCATCAAATATATGATTTACAAGTATTTTCTACTATTCTGCAGACTGTAATTTCACTTTCTTGATAATGTTCTTTGAAGCACAAAAGTTTACAATTTGATGAAGTACAATTTATCCATTTTTGTCCTTTGTCTTTTTGTTGTTACATGGAAGAATCCATTGCCTAATACATATTGGGAAGTTCAAGTCCTCCAAATTTGTTCTTGCATTTCCAGATCCCTTTCCATATCAATTTTACGATCAGGTTGTTAATTTCTACAAAAAGGCAGCGGAGGTTTCGACAGGGACTGCATCAAACTGCATCAAATCAGTAGATTTGTTGGGCCATGGTGCCATCTTAACCATATTAAGTCTTCAAATGCATGAACACAGGATATCCCTCCATTTATTCAGGTATTCTTCAGGTTTGTTCAAAGGTGTTTTGTGGTCTTCAGTGTACAAGTCTTGCAACTCTTTTTGTTAAATTTAATCATAACTATTTTATTATTATTGGTGTTCCTGTAAATGAGCACCGATTTAATTTTGTTTTCAGGTTGTTCATTGCTACACTATAGAAATACAACTTATTTTTGCATATTGATCTCGTGCCTTACAACCTTGCTGACCTCACTTATTGGCTTTATGATTTTATAGATTCCTTAGATATTCTATACACAGTATCACATCACCTGTAACCTAAATAATTTCTTCCTTTCAAATTATTTCATTTTCTGGCCTAACTGCCCTGGTCAGAACCTCCAGGACAATGTTAACCAGAAGAGGTGAAAACGGGTATCTTGTCTTATTCTCGATCTTAGCGGAAAAGGAAAACATTCAGTCTTTCACCGTTAAGTATGATGTAAGTTTTGGGTGTCTTACAGATTCCCTTATCAGGTTGAGAAACTTCCCTTATATTTCCAATTTGTTCAGTGTCTTTGTAGGAATGTGTTGGCTTGTGTCAAATGCTTTTTTCTGTGTCTCTGAGGGTGATGATGTGATTTTTATCTTTTATTCTATTAATGTGGTTTTTATTACATTGATTCATTTTCATAAGTTGAACAACCTTGCATTCCTGGGTAAACTCCAATAAGTCATGGTGTATAATACTTTTTATCTGTTGCTAGATTCCATTTGTTAGAATTTTGTTAAGGATTTTTGCGTGTATATATATATACGGGATATCTGTTTGTGGTATTCTTTTCTTGTGATGTCTGCTATCCAGGTAATACTGCCTCACAAAATGGTATGAAAAATATTCCCTCATATTCTGTTTTTTGGAAGAGCTTACAAAGGATTAGTGTTAATTCTTCTTTAAATATTTGGAAGAATTCATCAGTGAATTCCCTTGTCCTTGGCTTTTCTTTGTAGGATGTTATTACAAATTCTCTTTCTTTGTTACAGGCCTATTCAAATTTTCTGTTTCTTCTGGAGTAAGTATTGGTTGTTTGTATTCAAGAATTTGTCCATTTCAACTAGGTTCTAACTTGTTGCCATATAACCATTCATACTGTTAGAATCCTTTTTCACTTCCATAAATTCAATAAAATTGCCCCCCCGACTTTCATTACTGAAATTAGTAAATTGAGGTCTTCTCTATTTCTTGGTCAAGTCTAGCTCAAGGTCTGTCAATTTCATTTATCTTTTTAGAAAACCAACACGGTTTTGTTTTCTGTACTGTTTTCTCTACTTCGTTTATTTCAGATCTACTCTTTGTTACATCCCTCCTTCCATGTGCTTCATTTTTTTTTTCCAGATTCTTAAGGTAGAGTATTAGCTTATTGATTTGAGATCTTTCTTCTTTTTTAAATGTAGGTATTTAAAGATATAAACTTCCCTCCTAGAACTGCTTTAGCTGAATCCCGTCAGTTTTGGTGTATTGTTTTTGCCTCCGCTCATCTCAAAGTATTTTCTAATCTTGTGATTTCTTCTTCAACCCATTGGTTATCTGGAAGTATGCTGTTTAATTTTCACATATTAAGACATTTTTGTTTCTCAATTACTCATTACTGCTTTCCTTTCTATTAAATAGATGTTTTAAGTCAGGCATCATGTCTCACACCTGTAATCCCAGCACTTCGGGAGGCCAAGGTGGGCAGATCACTTGAGGTCAGGTGTTCAAGTCCAGCCTGGCCAACATGGTGAAACCCCATCACTACTAAAAATACGAAAATTAGCTGGGTGTGGTGGTGTGTGCCTGTAGTCCCAGCTACTTGGGAGGCTAAGGCAAAAGAATTGCTTGAACCTGGGAGGTGGAGGTTGCGGTGAGCCAAGATTGCACCACTGCACTCCAGCCTGGGCAACAGAGCGAGACTCGATCTCTAAATAAACAAATAAATAAATAAATAAGATGTTTCCTAGTACACTATTTTAATTTTCTTGTTATTTCTGTTACTATAGCACTTTTTAGTTCTTTTCTTAATGGTTGCCAAGGGAATTATAATTAATATCTGAACTTACAGAATCTAGTCAGGATTTAAAACAAGTTAATTTCAATAGTATATAAAAAAAACTTTCCTCCCACATAGCTCCATTCCCTCCCTACTCCTTTATACTGTTATTGTCCTAAAAATTATGTCTTCAAAATTGTATGTCCATCAGGAAAGAATTATAATTATTGCTTTATGCAAGTTATCTTTCAAAATTAGATTAGAAGAAAAGAGCATAAAAAATGTATTTATATACTGTCTTCCTGTAGTTGGCAATAATGACAGTCTTTATTTCTTCATATGCATTAGTTACTGTCTAGTGTACTTTCATTTCAACCATAAGAACTCCCGTTAGTACTTCTGGTGGGGCGGGTTTGCTAGTAATAAATTGCTCAGGATTGATTTAACTGGGAATATCTTAATTTCATCATCATTTTGAAGGATAGTTTTGCTGGATACAGAATTCCTGATTGGCAGTCTTTTTCTCTTTCAGAGCTTCAAATGCCATCCTGCTACCATCTAGCCCCAGTGGTTTCTGTTTTTAAAAAAATTTACGTATCGGCCGGGTGCGGTGGCTCAAGCCTGTAATCCCAGCACTTTGGGAGGCCGAGACGGGTGGATCACGAGGTCAGGAGATCGAGACCATCCTGGCTAACACGGTGAAACCCCGTCTCTACTAAAAAAATACAAAAAAATAGCCGGGCGAGGTGGTGGGCGCCTGTAGTCCCAGCTACTCGGGAGGCTGAGGCAGGAGAATGGCGTGAACCCGGGAGGTGGAGCTTGCAGTGAGCTGAGATCCGGCCACTGCACTCCAGCCTGGGCGACAGAGCGAGACTCCGTCTCAAAAAAAAAAAAAAAAATTTACATATCAAGTTTGTAATAGGAAACCCAATGGCTTCTGATAATAAATCAGCTGTTAATCTTATTGAAGATAGTTTGTATAAGATGAGTTGCTTTTCTTTTGCTGCTTTCAAATATTCTCTCTTTGTCGTTGGACACGGACACTTTTACTATGATGTATCTGAATTTGGATCTCTTTGAATCAATTCTCCTTATAATTCACTGGGCTTTTTGGAGTTACAGGCAATATTCTTTCATCACATTTGAACAGTTTATGGCCATTATCTCTTCAAATATTGTTTCTACTCCTTTCTCTTCTTACCTTCTAGATTCTCAGAAATTGGTATGCCTGATGATATCTAACAGGTCTCTGAGGCTCTGATCATTTTTCCTCATTCTTTTTTCTTTCTGTTGTTTTAGCTGGATAATCTCAATTATCTGTCTTCAAATTCACTGATTCTTCTATCTGTTCAAATCTGCTGTTGAACTCCTCTAGCCAATATTTCATTTCAGTGATTATATTTTTTTCCAAATCATATTGGAGGGAAAATAAGAGTTATGAAATGTAAAAAAATACATTTATACTGTCTTTCATATTTAACTATTTACTGACATAAATATTTACACATATGTAACTTTTATCTTTTTAGTAATATTCCCTATTTTCCTTTAACTCCTCAGACATTGTTGTGAGCTTTAGCTCTTTGAACATATTTGAAATAGCTTAAAGTCTTCATTAAATTCAATGTCTGGCTTTCCATGAGGATGGTTTCTATTGATTCTTTCCTTCCTGTGTATAGTTCAAACTTTCTATGTTTCATAATTTTGTGTTATTTAAATAATATAATGTGGTAAGTCTGGAAATTAGATTTTCCCTCATCCCTAGGGTTTGCTGTTGTTGCTGTCTCTTGTAGTTGTTTTTTGTTTTTGTTTTTTTTTTGATATGAAGTCTGGCTCTGTCACCTAGGCTGGAGTACAGTGGTGCAATCTTGGCTCACTGCAACCTCCGCCTCCCGGGTTCAAGCAATTCTCCTGCCTCAGCCTCCCGAGTAGCTGGGATTACAGATACTTGCCACCGCACCCAGCTAATTTTTGTATTTTTAGTACAGAAGGGGTTTCACTATGGTGGCCAGGCTGGTCTCGAACTCCTGACCTTGTGATCCACCTGCCTCGGCCTCCCAAAGTGCTGGGATTACAGGTGTGAGCCACTGCTACAACAACCTTGTAGTTGTTTTTAAAAACAATTTTCCTGAACTAATTCTGTAAGGTTTGTCTTTGTCACATGTGACCATTCAAGTCTCTGCTCAGTTAGCTTAGTGGTCAGGCAATGACTGAAGAGAGACATACCACCTGCCTAAAAACGAGTAAGTCTCCCAGGCTTTTTCAATGGTCAATGTCTGTGAGTTGAGGCACACCTTCGACACTTGGCTAGGGAGCTTATAAACTGCCTTGGCCTTCACTTCCTGCTTGCTCAGAGCCTTAAAGTTATTCAGCAAGCAATCAGGACATTGTTGGTCTTTCTTGAGAATGCACATAGTCCTGAGCATGTACACAACCCCATATATACGCACAGCCATCTAGATGCCCAGGAATATGTTGGAACTTTTCAAGGTCATATGGAGATCTCATTCTCCAGCTCATCCTTTTAAGCATTTTGATTAAGATATTGGTTGTCTCAACTGTTGCCTACTGCCACAGGCAGCTGTGATGTTCAACAACCTATTCTGTTTGCTGTGCACAATGCCCCTGGGGGTTAAAGGCTGTTCGCAGTGGGCAAACTCCAAGTGAGGTTAAACAAAGACAGTGTGGTAAGTAGGGTATTCAGGAAATCACCCCGTAGGTGGAATAATGAAAATTCTCTGGGAATGGGGCATTGAAGGAGCTCAAATTGCTTCTATTCCCTCCAAGTGGTTGCCACACTGCTGATTTCCACCATGATCCAGGCTGTCGGTTTTCTAGGCTACCATGGATCTGAAGAGGAAGGGATGTGAACATTACATGTTAAAATGCCACAAAGTACACTGGCTTTACGATATTCAGCCTTTTTTCTTACATAAACACTTCTCAGGTTACTGTGAGCCTTTGATTAATTTCCAGGGTTCTGACAAAGTTGTTTTGACAATTTTTGCCCATTTTCTCATTGCTATTATGAGAAAATTTTTAGAGGTCCTTACCCCACCATTTCACTGATGTCTATCCAAAATCCTTATTCTTAATTGCCCTACTATACTGACCAATACAGAAGTGATTTATAAAAAATAGTCTTTTTTTTTTTTTTTAACAAAAGTTTATTTAAATCTATTAAGTACTAGGAAGAATTGTGTACAAAGTACAGCATAGAGATTTTAGACTTATGGTGATACCCAAATCAATTTTAGTATCTGGTCAATTTTGAAAATAGATGGTCACTAGAACACTTCTCCCACTTACAGAAACAAACAGGAGTACATCAGAGTCACATAGTCTATTCAGTGGGATGAAGAAGAAAAACAGGTTCTGTGGAAACCCTTAAAGCTCTCTTATCTGCAGACACTATATAAAGGGTTTCAGCTTCTCTCCTTGTAGATGAAGAAACTGAAAAATACTTTGGACCCTCTTGTTCATGTCTCATCCTGATGGCACAGCTGAATTACCCATCTTTGCCTAGCCTTTTTAGACTAAATTCCTATTTGGCTATACTTTTATTTATTAATAACTCCAAAAGAATCAAATAAAGCATCATTGTACTCAGTTCTACATACTGTATAATTCCCAGTCAGGTTATGATTTCTGCTATATCTTCTTCATGATCCTTAAATAGTATTCTCTACTCTGGGCTCTTCCTTATTTATGAGGAGGAAATCACAGGCAAGGTTGATGATACAACTGGATCATCTGTTCTCTACTGTCTCACTGCTGACCAGACAAATCATTGCCATTTCTCATTCTACCTCTCAGCAGGGCCAACATGCAGCTTCACTGAGACTGCCTATTGATGTGACTCCACTAAGAACATTTTATGGTTTCCAACAGCCTGATCACCATAATACACATTCTGCAATTATAGTAACATTTTCTCAAAAATAGTTGAATTACTTTTGATTTAAAGGCCTTAAATGGTATTGTGTCTTTTAATATGAAAGTCTATAAAAAAAAAGAACACAATAATAAGAGTAAAAAGTAGATTTTAATTTGATATCATAATTTGTGCTCAGTTGGCTTGGTGAAAAGAATGTCAGGGAATTCCTTGAAGAAATCCAGGGTATTGTTGGTGAACACACCTGTTTACCATCAGGGTGTTTCTTGACAATTAACTAAGAGTCCACTGAAGTTTTTAATTAAGATATCATCAAAGGAAATAAAAATACACTGTAATTCTGCAGGTTAACATCTTCTTTCTTCTTTAGAAAGTATTATCTTTGCCCTCTTATTCTCATCCAACATCTAGAATTGGTCACCTCACCTTTTCTGCCTTTCATATTTTCTACTTCATCTTAATCTGTAATTCCCATTTCATCTTAATATGACTGCATAATATTTATGGTCATTATAAAAATTCTGGATCTACCGTTTAAACCATTTGTACAATCTGTTAGTTTTTACAGTGATACAGTGTTCCAAGTTTATAATATGTTTTTATCCTAAACCTACCAAAAGAGAGTAGGTAGGAAGCGGTGTGGAGAAAATAAAATGTTAGGGTGAATGCTGGCATTGACACTGATATATTGTAATATAAACAATTACTTTCAGAAATGAATCTGCTCAGGCCTCAAAATGCAAACAAACCAGAGTTTTCGTTTTCCTTTATAAAAAGTAGAACTTTTAAAGTTTTTTCCAAGAGGAAATTTTGGGTAGCTGGGATGTTGTGTTTCTTAACCTAGGTGGTAGTTCCAGGGTTGTGTTTACTTTGTGATACTTCACTGAACTACACATTTTTGCTTTGTGTACTTTTCTATACGCATGTTATGTTGAATATAAATTTTCAGAAAGAGATTATTATATGGAAGCTCTGTACTAGCCAGAAGGGAAAACAAGATTAGAAAATAAGGAATCTAGACTTTATCAAGGTAGAGAAAATACAGGTTTATCATTAATAACACTGCATGTCATTGCCCATATTGATAATAACAGATATGTAACAACTAGCTTTCACAAATAATAGATTTTAAATGCCAAAGGAATATACAGATAATGTGAATAAGGTAAATAGGCTTTGATAGTGAATACAAGAAAAGTTTCTTCTCTTAATTATGTCTTAGCAGGATACTAATCAATTTTGAGTGGTTTTCTTGATTAAAAGTTTGTCATAATAAACAAGAAAGCATCTTAAAGAAAAAAAAATTTCCTTAAAACTTTTTATAAAGATAATCTCTTAGAAATCACTTTGTAAAAGGCAAACCAGGTTTGAAATAGTCCTTTTATTTCTCAAACTATAATTCTCCCTATATATCTACAAAGACCAGTTCAAATACTTTACAATCTGAAAAAACAGAAACTAGGTTCAATTATTTTATATATATTTTTAGAAATACACTCTCTCAAATATATTTATTTGTCTCAAACATTTAAAAGCTAAACTTAAAAGTTTTACTACTAGTGCACATCCCAAAAAGCCACATAAGTCGCTTTGGGAGTCCTGAATGCACAGGTGAGCCCTATAACATTTCTACCGAAAGGCATAAATCTCAACTGCATATGTATCACAAAATCTTCACTATGCAGCAATGGCCCTACCTTAGAGCTACAGCAAACAACAGTTTGGTTTCCAGTAGGCCAAAAGTGCTTATGAAGTTGTCCTCCCACAGAACGTGAGATGAGAGATTTTATGATTGAAGCGGGAGGCATACAGAAAAAGTATCCTGCTTTATCTATTTCTAAATTTCAAAGTTTTTAAAAATCCATGAACTAAGAGTAAAGGAAAAGAAAATGAACACTTCATGAACATATGCTCTGACTTTATCCTCATAATTTTAAAGGCAGTATAACTCTCTTCTACAGAAAAGAAAAACTGTTCCTAGTCACAAATCAGTTAAGAGATGACACTAGATTGACTACAGAACCAGGATTTTTGTCCTTGAGAATCTCGTAGCAAGAATTCTGCTCCTTTTTGTGGAGAAGTAGAAAGGTAAAAAAAAGATGAAGTATGGTAGAATACTAATAACTGCCACTTACCAGCTTTTCTGTGAATGTGTCTTTTCCCAGCTTCCCTGAAAGCAACCATGGCTCTGAAAAAAGCTCGGAGAATTGCCCATCGGAAAACAGCTACAGGATCAATTCCAATCATCCCAGAGATAAATGCATTCTTGCTGCTTCTCAGAAGAGCTACAATGTCTGGGCGCATATGATCTGTATTTTTTTCCCGGAAATCCTACATGAAAAAAGTACCAGTGTTACTTATGGGAAAAAAAAATTTATTAAAAACAAGATGATGAGTGATAACATACTTTGGATGCTTGCCCCTCCAAACCTCATGTTGAAATGTGATTCCCCCATGGTGGAGGTGGAGCCTGGTGGGAGGTGTTTGGGTCATGGAGGTAGATCCCTCATGAATGGACTGGGGCTCTCCTCAAAGTAATGAGTGAGTTTTTACTCTAAATTCACCAAAATCTGGTTATTTAAAAGTGTGGCACTCCTACTTCTCCATCTCTTTTTCCCTCTCTCTTGTTCTCTCTCTCTCTTGCCGTATGACATACATGCTTCCACTTCGCCTTCCACCACAAGTAAAACCTCTCTGAGGCTTCACCAGAAGCCGGGTAGATATCAGTGCTCTGCTTCCTGTACAGCCTGAAGAATCGTGAGCCAATTAAACCTCTTTTCTTTATAAGTTGCCCAGCCTTCGGTGTTTCTTTATAGCAACATGAGAATGGACTAACCCAAGTGACATGTTTGAACAGTGGTTGAACAATGAGATAGAAGAAATGTCTGCTCCAGGTAGCTAACTGGACTGGGTATCTTCTATAATGTCTCATTCAATCCTAAAACTATTGATTTCTATAATACATGTAAATTAGAATAAATATTCTACAATTTTATAGCAGCTTGTTAAACTCTGGTCAGGGACAGCCTCTCCAAAGAGGTATCACATACAGCAATAGGAGAGCTGAATAACAAGAAGGAGGCAGAGATGAGAAGACTGGGAAGAGCAAGCAAGGGTAACACCTACAACCTATAGATGATGATAAGCTGGACAAGTTAGGAGAAAAGCAATAAAAACCACAGGCTGGAGCATTGGGAACAAGGAGAAAGTAGTGGAAGATTAGATAAATAAATAGGCTATTTAGACTCTGAACTTCAGTTGTTTGTTCAAATTTTATTCAAGTATAAAGGAAAGCCCTGGAAAGGTAACGACATGAGTTAACTGGTGTTTTATACATGGTTGCTGCATAGGAAATGAATTATTCAAAGAAAGAATGGAAAAAAGAAGGCTCGATATTAAAGTAAACCAGATAAGAACTGCTAGTGACTTGGATTTGGTCAGCTGTAACAGCAGAAATGAAAAATAGTTATATTTGGGACATGTAAAGGCAAAAAATCTGCTGATTAATTAGGGTGTGATGAGAAAATGAGGAAATCAGGTTAAAACTTATATTCTGGGGTTGGGTATTCAGTGGATGGAGATGCCATATACTGATAAGGAGAAGACTAGAGAAAGAAAAGATATGAGGATAAGAAATGAAGATCAAGAGATCAGTTTTGTCCAAGAGAAGTTTGTGCCAGTGAGGATAATAATAGTAGGTAACACTTAGAGGTTAGTATGTATCTGGTACTCTTCTAAACATTTTACATGTATTGTCTCATGTAATATCATTTAATACTCCTAATAATCCTTTCAGATAGATATTACTACTCCTATTTTATAGATGAGAAAACTGAATCAGAGAGAGGTGAAATATCTTGGCTCCTATTACACAATAAGTGGAAGAGCAAGGGCTCAAAAACATACACTCATAACCAAATGGATTTGTGAGTCTGGAGTGCCAGGGAGATTTCAGAAAATATATTTGGTTATTATCAGCATATAGTTTTTATTTTTTTTTATTTATTTTTTTATTTTTTTAACAAGGTCTCACTCTTCAGGTCAGGCTGGAATACAGTTGGCAACATCATAGCTCCCTGCAGCTTGTAACTCCTGGACTCAGGCAATCCTTTGCCTTAGCCTTCCGGGTACCTGTGAGTACAGATGTACACCACCATGTCTGGCTAATTTTTTTATTTTGGTAGAGAAAGAGTCTTGCTATGTTGCCCAGGCTGGTCTTGAACTCCTGGCCTCAAGTAATTCCCCCACCTCAGCCTCCCAAAATGCTGGGATTACAGGTGTTAAGCCATTGTGCTCAGCCAGCATATAGATTTTTAAAGCTGAATAAGAAGGATTGTAAATAGGCAGGAACAACCATCTACCAAAGAACAGCAGCTGGAGGAGCTAGAACATAAGAAAATGGGTTAAAATGCACCATAATTAAATGGGGAGAGTAAACTTCCACTGTGGGAACAAGGGCCCAGACTGATATTACAGCATAGGCATTGATTATAATCTTACCAAATGCAAGGAGTAAAAATTTGGTAAGTAAATCACTCCAAGTTGGTACAACTTCATAGAATATCTCTAACTCAGAATTCTATGAGAAATACACCTAGTATTATATCATCTATCCTCATGTACAGAAGTCAGCTTGCACTCATCCTATTACTTTCAGGGCTTTCCTTTCCTAATTCTTCTTTATTCTCCTGAGAACAAGGAAAAACAGGAAACAAGCCCAGAATTTTGGTCCTTGGCTTGTCCCTACATACCCTTAGAGCAAACATATGTATTATAAAAGAAAATTAGAAAAACTGAATAAGAGTACTCAAATCCAAATAACCTCTGACACCATAATCAGCAGCTAATAACTACTGATAGCAGACAAGCTGTGAGGCGTGAACTTTATGTGTTTTACATAACTTATTGCTATCCAATTCTAATAAATACTCAATAAAGCAGACATAGTCATAAGCCATAATTTACTGATAAGTAAACAGAAAGGTAAAGCAGCTTTCCAAAAGGCAAAGAGACAGTAAGTACCAGTGGTAGGAACTGAAACACCAGTCTGCCCTACTCCTATTAATAACTACACTATGCAACCTAAAAATCTAGGATTCTTTTCAATGCTGAGTGTCAAGTGTTGAGAGTGACCATTGACCTTCATTTTCAAAATGAAACAGTCTGTCTTCACATTTCTAGATTTCTAAGTACATTATCAACTGACCATATCATTCTTCTTCAAAATCTCTCTTCTAGTTTCCACAAGAACATACTTTGTGGTTTACTATTTGCTTCCTATGCTGCCCTTCTAAGTTCTCATTGGTAGTTCATATTGGAAATTCAAGGGTTGGCTTAATAGTGTGCACTCATTTCTCTTTTTTAGGTTTGTTTGTTTTTGGAGATAGGGTCTTGTTCTATTGCCCAGGCTGGAGTGCAGTGGTACCATCTCAGTTCACTGCAACCTCTGCCTCCCGGGCTCAAGTGAATTCTACCCCTCTGTCTCCCAAGCAGCTGGGACTACAGGCACACACCACCATGCCCAGCTAACCTTTGGTATTCTGTGTAGACACTAGGTCTTGACATGTTCCCCAGGCTGGTCTTGAACTCAGGGACTTAAGAGATCCACCCACCTCAGCCTCCCAAAGTGCTGGGATTACAGGAGTGAGCCGCCACACCGGGCTGTGCACTCATTTCTTCACTCAACCCTCTTAGATCAAGTGATCAGAACCACAGTTATGACTTTATTTTATCTTATATATTTATTTATTTAGAGACAGAGTTTCGCTCTTGTTTTTCAGGCTGGAGTGCAATTGCTTGATCTTGGCTCACTGTAACCTCTGCCTCCCAGGTTCAAGCAATTCTGCCTCAGCCTCCCGAATAGCTGGGATTACAGGCATACATGCCACTACGCCTGGCTAATTCTGTATTTTTTTAGTAGAGATGGAGTTTCTCCATGTTGATCAGGCTGGTCTCGAACTCCCGACCTCAGGTCATCTGCCTGCCCCGGCCTCCCAAAGTGCTGAGATTACAGGCGTGAAGTTATGACGCTAAATTAACACTATCTTTATGATGAAGCCCAAATGTGTATCTCCAGATCAGATCTTTTGTATTATTTCTTGAGATCCATTAACACATCTTTAAAGGGTATGTCTAATTTGAAAGAAAATGTATAAGACCAGTAGTATATTTAAACGTTTGGAAGCATTCACTAGTAAAATCATGTGGGCCTGGGAATTCCTTTGTGGAAAAGTTCTGAACTACTGATTCAAATTATTTAGCCAACAGAATGCTCAGGTTTTTCTATTTATTCTGGTGTTAGTTTTGGTAAAATGTTTTTTAATGGAATTTATCCATTTTTTGTTTTCAAATTTCCTGACAAAATATGTTCATATCCTTCTAATATCTGTAGGTATGTAGTAAAGTTCTCTTTTTTCATTCCTGGTATCTGTAATCTATAAATTTGTTTATATTATCAGTTATTTTCCTATTACATTTAACTTATATTATTTTCTGTTATCTTTTCAAGGAACTAACTTTTGGCTTAGTTGATTTCTTTGTTCAATGTCTGCTTTATATTGCACTGATTTCTGGTCTTATTTTTACACCCTTTCTCTAATTCCTTTGAGTCTGATTTGCTCTTCTTTTCCTAGTTTCTCACATAGAAGCTTAGATAACCACTTTTCGATCAAGCATGGTGGCTCACACCTGTAATCCCAGCACTCTGGGAGACTGAGGTGAGCAGACCACTTGGGGCCAGGAGTTCGTGACCAGCCTAGCCAACACGGCAAAAACCCATCTCTACTAAAAATACAAAAATTGGCCGGGTGCGATGGCTCATGTCTGTAATCCCAGCACTTTGGGTGGCCAAGGTGGGCGGATCACGAGGTGGAGAGATTGAGACCATCCTGGCCAACATGGTGAGACCCCATCTCTACTAGAAAAAAAAAAAAAATTAGCTGGGCGTGGTGGCGTGCGCCTGTAATTCCAGCTACTCAGAAGGCTGAGGCAGGAGAATCACTTGAACCCAGGAGGCGGAGGTTGCAGTGAGCCGAGATCACGCCACTGCATTCCAGCCTGGCGAAAGAGTAAGACTCTATCTCAAAAAAAAACTAAAAAACAAAAATTAGCCAGGCATGGTGGCACAAGCCTGTAGTCCCAGCTACTTGGGAGGCTGAGGAACGAGAATTGCTTGAACCTGGGTGGCAGTGGTTGCAGTAAGCCAAGATCGCACCACTGCACTCCAGCCTGGGTGACAGAACAAGATTCTTGTCTCAAAAAAAAAAAAAAGTTTAGATAACCACTTTTCAACTCTTGCAACATATGCATTTAAATTTATAAATTTTCCTACATTCATTGCTTTAACTGTATCCTACAAGTTTCTGATATGCTGTATTTCATTAATGTTCAGTATAAAATATCATAATTTTAATAATTTATTGAAAGTAATTTATATTGTCATTTCTTTTTTGAATCATGGGTTATTCAGAAGAGTTTTGTTTAATTTCTAAATATCCAATGATTTTCTAAGTTATCTTTATGATATGCTAATTAGGTCAGCTGTTTAACAATGTTGTTTGATTTCGTGTTGCTTGTTCTGTGAGTTACTAAGAGAGATGTGTTAAAATCCACAATTTTTTCTTTTTTTTTACGTGTTTTTCTTTTTCCTTAGAAAAATGTTGAGAAAAAGAAATCTACAATTATGATGGTGGACTTATCTAGGTCTACTTTTGCTTTCCTTTTCCTTTACATATTTTGAATCAGTCATTAACTACATATAACATCAAGTGACTGGCCAGGCGTAGTGGCTCATGACTGTAAGCCTAGCACTTTGGGAGGCCAAGGAGGGTGGATCAACTGAGGTCAGAAGTTCGAGACCAGCCTGGCCAACATAGTGAAACCTCGCCTCTACTAAAAATACAAAAATTAGCTGGGAGTGGTGGAGTGCACCTCTAATCCCAGCTACTCAGGAGGTGAAGAATCGCTTGAACCTGGAGGGCGGAGGTTGCAGTGAGCCGAGATCACACCACTTCACTTCAGCCTGGCGGAAGAGCGAAATGAGACTCCATCTCAAAAAAAAAAAACAAAAAACAAAAAACATTTAGTGATTATGTTTTCCTGTTGAACTGACCCCTTTTATCATTATAATATGTCCCGTTGTATCTCTAGTAATATTTCTGGTCTTAAAGTCTATTTTGTCCTACAATTTCTTTTTTTTTTTTTTTTTCTTTTTTTTTTTTGAGACAAGTCTCACTCTCTTTCCCAGGCTGGAGTGCAGTGGCAACTATCTCGGCTCCTCCCAGGTTCAAGCACTTCTCCTACCTCAGCCTCCTCAGCAGCTGGGATTACAGGCATGCACCACCATGCCTGGCTAATTTTTGTATTTTTAGTAGAGATGTGGTTTCACCACATTGGCCAGGCTAGTCTCAGACTTCTGACCTCAAATGATCCACCCACCTTGGCCTCCCAAAGTGCTGGGATTACAGGTGTGAGCCACCATGCCTGGCCTGGCCTGAAATAATATACACCAGCTTTTATCCTTTCTCCATCTTTTTACTTTCAACCTATCTGATAATGTGGATGAATATCCCAGGCGTGTGTGTGTGTGTGTGTGTGTGTGTGTGTATGATTCTATTTATCTGAAATTTAATTAAAAATAAAATTAAGAATGATAAAAATTACGGTAGTGGTAATCTCTGAGGGGAGTTGATTGGGAAGGGGTATGAAAGAAATTTAAACACTTTATTTGTGCACTTTATGCACAATATCCTCAAGTTTTTCTATAGGTCAAGCTTTTCTTTTGTTTTACTTTTTAAGCTATAGTCTTAATTTCTCTTCTAAAATCCATTCCTCTCAGTATCTTCCATCGTTGGAAATGGTACCTACAAAGTACCCATCAGCTCTAGCCAGAGGTCACTTACTCATTGAGAGTCCATCAATAAAGTTCGTGGATGATTTACCCCCAGAAATATATCTCATAATCACCTGGATCCCCCACAACCTCTACTGCCACTCCAGTGCTTCAGTTTACCTCAACATTTCACTTCAATTAAAAAAAAAGCGACTTAACTCATCTCCCAGATTCCACTCGTACCCTCTGCTATCCCTTCTCCTCAAGGTAATCAATGCAATCTTTTAAAAACATAAGTCATATCCTCTGCTTAAAATAATATCACAGTGCCACTAATTTTTATAAAAGCCAAACTCAACTTGGCTTACAAGCCCTGAACAATAACCCCGTCTGTTCTCTAAGTTCATTTCATGTTACTCTCCTTAGTTCATCATAATCCAATAGCACTTACCTGTTTTCAATTATTTCACCAAATCAAACTCTTTCCTATCTCATGGCCTATAATATTCATCATCCAAACTCCTCATCAAGGTAACATTTATTTCAGGTCATCTCTCAAAATTTAAGTTTCTTAGAGAGGTGTTCATGAATTCACAAATTCAAAATCCACTACTACTTTCTCTCATAGGACCCATTCACTTATTTATAACACATAGCCCATTTATCTATGTCATATAAATAGATACACATATATATGCACACACAATATGTATGTATGCACATATGTATGAATATGTGTATAGAGAATCAGGAATACATCTGTCTAGTTTATCATTAGATCCACTCCAAACACCAAGCACAGAGTCTGACACATGTTCTGTGTTCAACAAATACTTCTTAAATAAATCAAAAAATGGATGAATAAATGATCTTAAGACACTCAACTCAAGACCCAGGAGAAAACATTTAATTCCACTATTCTCCATATCATCAGCTGCCTTACCTGGGAAATTAAAATGCCTTAAATAGCAGGCTTAAACATCAAGTAGTTGAAGAATCACAGACTCACAAATTACACAAGAAATGGACAAAATTATGAAGATTCCACTCCACAAAAGTTAAGGGTTTCAATATATTCATGAAAAGTACAAACTCACAAATCCCTAATGGTGAATAGAGACATGAAGACCTTATGAGTGCAGAGAAGGGAAAAATTCAACAAGTTATGTGGATAAACCAGTGAGCTTGAGACATAGAGATACAATCTATTCTTTCAGATCTAAAAAGTTTATCGGGATCGACTGACAACATCAGGTTTATCTTCAGGCAGAAACCAACAGAAATATTACCTTACCTAAGACAGTAACGTGCTGAAAAGCAGAATCTAAGTTTTAATAGTATCCTTATAAAGTATCTCCAGTTATTACTGATCAAAAGCCTCCACAAACTACAAAGAGGGCAATGTGCTAGGGACAGTCTCATAGTTAAGAACTCATCTCTGCCCTGTAAGCATATTCAGTGAGAAATTTACTGACCTTTACCCCATATTTTACTTTTCCAGCATAATGTTTTATAATGAAAGCAGGCTCCATCACGGCTGGAAATTCGATGTAAGAATTATCTTCATGTTGATGCTTAAACTTGTCTAGCAATGTTTGATTTGTAGCCTGTGGAAAGCTGAATTTAAAAAAAGAAAAAAGAAAAAATAACACTACAGAAAGATGAGAAAGATACGGTAATTAGTACAGTCCTTTTCAAAGTACATTATAATTACATTGTCATCTTACACATAAAGCAGTTTACAAAAGTTTTCACCTATATTATCTAATCTGATTCTCATAACAAGCTAAAAAGTAATAATAAATATTGGTATTACTATTTTACAGATGAGGAATAAAAAATTATGATTTGCCTATACTCATACTTTGCAAGTAGCAGTACCAAGAAACTAACTCATCACATATTTAGCTTAGATTGCATTGTTCTGAACTACTGTAAAACCCAAAGGAAAATAAAATCCAAATCATATACTCTTTGGGGCCAACAACTTCCAAATAAGAGAACAATATCTCGATTCTTATAGGTCCTAAAAGTCCATAAAAATTATTTGACTTCCTATTCCTTCATGCATAAATAAGTAGCCGTTTTTTTACTATACCAATTATTATTTGTACTCATTGACTGTATTGATCAATTGAGCACTTAATATCCAGGGATCACACAAAAAATATCTATTATTTAATTGTATAATAGGAAATATGGAAATACAAAAGTTCAAAAGAGGAAAAAATTATTAATGGTGTAAATAATGAAAAGGTTCACACAGGACATAGGAGGTGTTAAGATTGTGATGTTAAAGGCTGGGAAGAGTTTCAAATAGAGAAAATATCATTGACAAAAAAGGAGAAAGAAAGTTTCAGAAAATAGCTTCATTTAATGGTAGCTGAAATATGAAAAATAATGTGACATGATGTTGTAAAGTTGCTTAATACAAATCTAACGTGCAAAAATCATTCCAAAATTACAACAAACATAGTTAATTACACAGTATGCACTGCAAACCATACAGAGAATGGCCTTTGGCATCAGATAATCATAGTTTAGATTACTCATTCTATCAGTGACCTGGGGCAAACTAGGCAACCTTCTTTGAGAAGAGGTCTTATAACCCACAAAATGAGATAACAGTTATCACAGTGCCAGTAGAATTAAATAAAACTAGTAAAAACATCTAGCAACAGCAGGCATCCTCTAGGGATTAAACAAACATTATCGACTTTATGTTGCCAACACTGATATTTTCCTGGTCACCTTGGCCTGCTTTTGTATTCAAATAATATCTCTTCCTCAAAACATCTCCACCGTCTAGCTCACTCCAAAACTTTAAAGCCATTTTACAATGGAATATAACTTACTATTTCAAACAGAGACAACAGCACAGCTCCTATTAACAGTCTCACTAATCTTCTTTCAAGTCACCAAAGCATATTATCAAAATAAATTTTCCTATAATATTGCTTTAATCGTTTCCCTTCTGCTCCGAAATGCATAGATCACCAAAGCAAAAAGACTTGACTCCAAGCTCCTAAGCATAGGCCAACTCAACCTCTGCAAACCTATGTCTCACTACTTCACAGCAGTGTGCCTCTCTTAAGGCAGGATGCTCACTTCATCATCTCTAGGTCAAGGTTTATTTGCCTTCTAATCATCTGAGTAATTGAAAAGCTTACGATATATTTTCCCTTACTCTTAAATGGATAATAGAAATTTTCAAAGGAAGGAAGACAGACAAGAAAACAGTCTTTACTTGAAACTAAAAACAATGGAAAGTTCCTGTATTCAACAGACATTTATGGATACCCATTACATTACCAGGCAAAAAAAAAAAAAAAAAAAAGGAACAAAAGAAAATCATTCGTTATTGCTCATATCAAAGCTCTTAACCTAGTGTTCCCCAAAGACTGTCTGGCAGGGTAGTGTCAGGAGAACTTCTGGAGATTTGAAAACTACCAATGCCTGGACCCCACCTACTGCAATTCTGACTTGATTAGGTGGATGACCTAGCATCAGTGGTATTTACAAAGTCCCAAGGTAATTCTTATAAGCAGACAAGATTCACAAAATGCTGCCCTAAATGAATGCTCTAATCCTAACTTCAGTCACTGTTAAAATGTAGACTGATTCAACAGATCTGGAATGAAAGCTTGAGATTCTACATTTCTAACAAGAATCAAAGTGGTCCACTGCTGCTGATAGAAGATGACACTTTCAATACTATGGGAAGATTGATAATATTCCTAACATCCTATTCATATGTAAATCTGACACAATATTCCTCCTTCCTCAATGCCACCCTACATCCTACAGAATCTCGCTTAAGTAACCTGCCCCATATCATACAGCCATTAAGTAGGAGAGAAAGGCTAAACCAAGACCTCTGATTCTAAACCCATACACCTAGAGCACTACAAACACATTGCATGAAGAACACAGTTAAGGATATATTTGACATTATATATTCCCTATAAAAAATATTTTTAGAGAAAAAATACTCAAGGTAAGTCCCAAAATAGTTCTTCCCACATGTGACTAACTTATTTTCAATCTAGTTTTTTTACACGTAAATGGCAGAGAAAAAATATTTCATGCCTTTGCATCTTCTGGAATGTTAAAGCACAGAGATTCTTTACCAGGACAGGTAATAACTACAGGACTGACTCATAAAAAGGTTATTCAGTCTAGTATCCTACCCACAACAATATGCTGACAGATGATGCAAAGTAATTATAATAATAGGAAATTATATTAATTGTTAAAGCAGCTGCCAATCAGCTCTAATAATTATAAAGTTCTTCATTTTATTGAGCCAGAATTTATCTCCCTGAAATTTATGGCCACATGGCTTAACCCCAGTAGCTTTCAGGTCATAGCAAAGAAGTGACATTCTCGGCCAGGCTTGGCGGCTCATGCCTGTAATCCCCAGCACTTTGGGAGGCCGAGGCGGGTGGATCACAAGGTCAGGAGACAGAGACCATCCTGGCTAACACAGTGAAACTGCATCTCTACTAAAAAAATACAAAAAAATTAGCCGGGCGTGGGGGTGGGCACCTGTCCCAGCTGCTTGGGAGGCTGAGGCAGGAGAATGGCGTGAACCCGGGAAGCGGAGCTTGCAGTGAACCGAGATTGCACCACTGCACTCCAGCCTGCACGACAGAGCAAGACTCTGTCTCAAAAAAAAAAAAAAAAGTGACATTCTCATTATTGGGTTAAAATCTATGTGAAGTAGCAACTGGTCAGGAAATTATAGTCTTTGTATAATAAGATGTGCATTCAATGAAATTTTGTTTAAAGAATGACAGGACAGGCACAGTGATTCTCATATGTAATCCCAGCACTTTGGGAGGCTAAGGTGGGAGGACAGCTTGAGTCCAGGAGTTTAAGACCAGCCTGGGCAACAAAGTTGAGTCCTTGTATCTAAAAAAACATTTTAAAATTAGCCAGATGTGGTGGTACGTGCCTGTAGTCCCAGCTACTCAGGAGGCCGAGGCGAGAAGATCACTCAAGCCCATAAATTCAAGGCTTCAGTGAGCCATAACCGCACCACGGCATTCCAGCCTGAGCTACAGAGCAAGACCCTGTCTCAAAAAAAAAAAAAAAAAAAAAAAAAAAAAAAAAAAAAAAAAAAAAAAAAGGAAAGTAATTCTACTACCTCAGTTGCTGTTTACAAACACCTTAAGATATATAGGACAGAACATCAACATTTATCACTGTCATTTGCCTTTTGCATGTAAGAAAACTGAGGACTAAGGATATTATGAGATCTGCCAAGGGTAGTTTTGATATATACAGTTGTGATACTACAATTATATACATATATGTTTTCATCCATGGCTCCTGGCTCATAACTCCCACAGCCCTTGATGGAGTCTTCTGTTATAATGTTGGGGTGCATTAGGCCTCAGGAGCAGGCCTCGGGAAACAGAATCTCTCTCTCTAACCTTCTTCTGTTCCCCTTTTACCTGCCCAAGGGAGGCCTCAAATATGACTGCAGATTAAAAGACCCTCATTCCAGAAAAGGTCCCTCCTCTCCATATTCTGAAGGAAAAAATGCTGCACAAGAAGCCAAGAAGAATCTGGACAGACAGGCCTTGCTGGGTTTCCCACTCAGTCTATCAGTATAAGATCATGTTCTTTTGTCCAATCACATTTCTACACCATTGTCAATAATGCCTATGTAATGAAGCCTCCATAAAAACCCAAAAGGACAGCACTTGGAGAGCTTCCAGATAGCTGAACATATGGGTGTTCCTCAAAGGTAGAGTACCCAAGAAGGACATGGAGACTCTCTACTCCTTCCCCCATACCTTGCCCTACACATCTTTTCATTGTATCCTTTGCAATATCCTTTATAATACACTGGGGTAAATCTAAGTAAGTGTTTCCCTGAGTTCTGCAAGCCACTCCAGCAAATTAATTGAACTCAAGGAGAAGCTGGTTGGTCAGAAGTTCTGGAAGAGTAGACTATTCACTGGTGTCTGAAGGTGGGGTGTGGTGCAGTTTTGGGGACTGAGTCCTCGATCTGTGGGATTTGATGCTAGCTCCAGGTAGATAGTATCAAATCTGAATTAGAGGATACCCAGTTGGTGTCCACTGCTTGCTGGAGGGGAAAACCCCACACACATTTGGTCACAGATGTCTTCATGTTGACTGTTATGGTGTGCGAGCAGAGGAAAACATGGTTTTAATGTTTTTCCCAAATAACTGGTGTCAGAGAAGTGAGATTTGCTAAAAAGGCCCTGGCTCACTGAAACATGTGGTTTGGGAAGAAAAAGGATAAAAGGGTAGAAGATGAGAAACCTTTGTTCTGGTGTGGCCACACGGTCACCCAAGGTATGAAGCCATAGTTGCTATGCTCAGTTATTAAAGGTAAAAGTAATCAGTGGAATTTAGAGATGGTTCCAACTCCTGGGGAACTGGTTCACTGGCTGCATAAGGAAATGCAAACTAATAAGAAAAAATGAACTGGCTGTTATAAATAAACAGCCATAAAACTAGCTATTATAAATAAATAATCCCTTAATTATTGTTATTTATAATAGCTAAAATGAAATTTAAAGAAAGTACTGTGTTGGTCCTTGAAGCTGGATCAAGCTCAGATCTTAGTCTGTTTGAGCTCAGGCTGCTAGCCTCAAAGACACCCTCCAAGGACAGAATTGTGCAGGGACAACAAAGTACCTCTGAGACATGTGGTTACCAAGAAGGCAGTCAATGTGGAAGAAGGGCAAAACGAAGTAACTACAGAAACTGGAGGGCATAGTGTGAAGGAATATTTCCATTTTGTAGATTGATATCATTAGCTTCCTAAAGAATCTTTACTAAAATGGATTATGAGAGTAACTACATTAGGAGAAGTAGCTCTGGTTTTAAATGCTACAGTGGAAAACATGTTTGGGTTGATGTAGGACACACAGCTCACTACTAAAGCAATCTCAGACATCTATACATGATTGAGACACAAAGGAGGTTATTCCCAAGGGAACAGCCAGCATAGTGGACTGGATAAAAGCCACTGTATGATCTTTTTACTCTAGGAAGGAGGATTGCCCAACTCTCCCGAGAAATGCCAAGCAGAACCACCCAGATGAAGCAGCTGATATGCTTCATATGCAAGCTACATAAGACTAGCTTTATGATGATAAGGATATTCGCCCAATGAATGTGTCTGTTATCTATTTATGGGGTTACAGTAAATGCTATAGTTAAGGGGGTCCCTTCTACATAGGTCCATTAAATGAGCAGATATGGGGGTACTACAGCAGTGCTGAGAAGGGCTAAATCTAGACAGTCCTCTTGCACCTTCTCTCAAGCACAAAATGCCAGTAAGAACTGTTCTGTTTGTCAGCAAGAGTCTGAGACTTCCAATGGCTATGTGGCAGTTTCCCTGGTGGGAAGACCCTGAATGTAGATGGTAAGTGAGACCAATGCTGGTAACCCTGGGGGACTACAAATGGGTCTTGACACGAATAGTCATTGACTCTGAAGTGAGCTTTCCTTACCCAGTGGAAGATGCAAATGCTCAAAGTGCCATTTAAAAAACAAAAAACAAACAAACAAAAAACAGAAAATATTGCATGGATTTGGACAACCATCATCTTTTCAGAATGAGAAACACATTGTATAGCCTACGATGTCCAACAAAGGGAAAAAAAATCCTCCTCAGAGTAACAGTTTGATGAAGAAGCAGAATGGGCAATTAAAACACTGGTTGTCTAAAACAGGGGAAGATAAAAGAATGAAGGGCTGGCTTGCACACTTTCATGAGTGTGTGCTCACACTCAACATTAGTGGGACTAAAGGAGCATCCCCTTAGATTTTTCTTATTTTCCTGGTTCATCTGGGAAAGAGGGGTTGGGGAGGATGCCGGTATAACTATCCAATTCTTGCCAAGGGAGGAGTACACCGGAATAACAACTATAATTTTTTTCTTCCCCAGATGACCTCAAAAAGAAAAAACTTTTTTTCTCTCACCTACCAGATGCAGTGGTCCTAGGACCAGGGCTGCAACTGCAAGCGCTGGAAGCAGGGATGATTTCTAAGCAAGAAACTGTAACTACATTTTTTTTTTTTTTTGAGACGGAGTCTTGCTCTGTAGCCCAGGCTGGAGTACAGTGGCCAGATCTCAGCTCACTGCAAGGTCCGCCTCCCGGGTTCACGCCATTCTCCTGCCTCAGCCTCCCGAGTAGCTGGGACTACAGGCGCCTGCCCCCTCGCCCGGCTAAGTTTTTGTATTTTTAGTAGAGACGGGGTTTCACCGTGTTAGCCAGGATGGTCTCGATCTCCTGACCTCGTGATCCACCCGTCTCGGCCTCCCAAAGTGCTGGGATTACAGGCTTGAGCCACCGCGCCCGGCTGTAACTACATTTTTAAACCTTAAGTCAAAATTCCTAAGGGCATGATGGTGATGGGTTGTACTTTCACTCTATCTAGCAAAATTGGGGCTAAGAGTGAAAGCAACTATTTTTCCTGGCCATAAAAACAGCTCACTAGTTCTGCATCCATGTAATTTACCCTATCTAAAGGGGAGTGGTACTGAGGAGGAGGTACTTGCTAGACCAGAATTGCTGTTTGCATTCTAACCACCAGCACAGTGGCAATTCTTAATGTGCCTTCCAAAGGAGGAAAAGTTTGGGAACTAATGGAGAGGAGGAATAGTAGCTGAGGGTAAAGATATGAATAAATGGGTTATACATTGAGGGAAATCTAACATTACATTAACACATTTAAAGAAGCTCAGAGCAAGAGATGACATTGTCTTTTAGCTCAGTTATAAGAGATGCTCGAAAGGTAAAAGTTGTATGTTTGCGGAGACCGCTCCTGCTTCTAGAATCTGACAAGATTGAAAGGAAGTCTGCAAACTTGAGTGGTCTCTCCCTGGGACACATATTCATACAATATGATAATGAACTGGACTAATTACTAATGACTGAATGGGAGTCCAGTAATGCAGCAGTATGTTTGAGTTGTATATTCTTTTGATGATGTAAAGGATCCATGTTTGAAAGCCAGGGCGTGGCCTGTGACATGATTTTATCTTTTTTGTGTGTGTGTGTGTGTGTGTGTGTGTGTGTAGGTTTTCATCCATGGTTCCTGGCTTATGAACTACCATAGCCCTTGGTGTACTCTTTTGTTATAATGTTGGGGTGCTTTAGGTCTCAGGAGCAGGTCACAAGAGCAAGCTGCAGGAAACAGAATCTTTCTCTCTGTCTCCTGTCTTCCTTTTACCTGCCCAAGGAAGGTCTCGAATCTGATTGTGCAGCAAAAGATCCTCATTCCAGAAAGGGTCCCGCCCCATACTCTAAAGAAAAGAATGCTGCACAGAGAGGCCAAGAAGAATCTAGACAAACAGGCCTCACTGGGTTTCCCACTCAGTCTATTAGTATGAGATCATACTTTTTTTCCAATCACATTTCTACACAGTTGTCAATAATGCCTATGTAATGAAGCCTCCATAAAAACCCCAAAAAACAGCATTCGGAAAGCTTCTGAATAGCTGAACATGTGGGAGTTCCTAGAGGGTGGTACACCCAGGGAGGACATGGAGGCTCTGTGCTCCTTCCCTCATCCTATGCATCTCCTCACTGTTTCGTTTTCCCTGAGTTTTGCAAGCTGCTCGGGCAAATTAAATGAACTCAAGGAGAAGCTGGTTGGTCAGAAGTTCTGGAAGCATGGGTTATTGGCTGGTATCTGAAGGCGGGGTGGGGTGCAGTTTTGGGGACTGAGCCCTTGATCTGTGGGATCTGATGCTACCTCCAGGTAGATAGTGTCAAATGTGAATAGAGGATACCCAGCTGGTGTCTACTGCTTGTTAGTGGGGGAAAAAACCCCACATATTTGGTCACAGAAGTCTTCTGTGTTTGTTACTGTGGTGTGAGAGCAGAGGAAAAACATGGTTTGAGAGTTTTTCTGTAACAGTAGTTAATAGAAATGGGATACAAATCCTGGACTTCTGACTCTAACACCTAAATATTACAGGGAAGCAATGTAATACTTCAAAGCACAAGTTTATTAGTCAGAAATACTTGACAGGTTTGAATCTCAGGTCCCCCATTTCCTACCTATATAATCTTTTCTCTTGGATTGTTTCTTAAATGTTTTTTTTGTTACTATAAAATTCCCCGAACAAAAAAAAGTGCTTATCATTGCATTATCAACCACAATGGTTCTCAACACTGAATATCAAAATCACCTATAAAGCCTTCCCAAATAAACATATACCAGAGGTAAGGTATACAAACAGTGAATTACAAACCTTACAATTTTATGAGATAATAATTATGTTGGGGCACACAGAGTAATGCAAGAAACTTGTACAAAACTCTGGACAGAAAATTAAGGTACTTTTTACTTGTGTTAACAACATTTTAATTTCTTTAGATTAATGGAAGTTGACTAGTGATAGAGTAGGTCAGAGTGACACTAAACTGTTAGCAGTCTTCTTTCTGTTAGTTTTTTATTCTACCACCTTACACAATCATCTTACCTCTAATAGTAAATCTTTAATACTTTCTATCCTGTTATAATGAGTATCAAATTAAACTAGAAATCAGGTAAACAAATTCAATTTCTAAATTTTTTACTAAAAAGTCATAAAAACTTCACAACCTCCTCATCTCAGTTTCTCCAAATCTAGATTTGCCATCTCTTAGGATAATCAACTACATTTTATAGATTGTTGAGAATACTCTGAAGAATGCTACATAAAGCATTATTTCTGAAGCATATATTTAACTCAGTTACATTGAACAGTGCTGACAAGGAATAGTAAATAACTGGCAGATGTTGCCACTTACACTGCACGATCATGGTAGACATTACTAATTTACCATAATATTCTTTTTTCTGTTTTTTCGGAGACAAAGTCTTGCTCTGTTGCCCAGGCTGGACTATAGTGCAGTGGCACCATCTTGGCTCACTGCAACTTCTATCTCCTGGGTTCAAGCGATTCTCATGCCTCAGACTCCTGAGTAGCTGGGATTATAGGCCTGCACTACCATGCCCAGCTAATTTTTGTATTTTCAGCACAGACAGGATTTCACCATGTTGGCCAGGCTGGTCTCAAACTTCTGTCCTCAAGTGATCCTCCCGCCTTGGCATCCCAAAGTCAGGAGTTTACAGACATAAGCCACCACATTCAGCCTATCACGATATTCTTTTCCGCTGAACATGAAAACTGCAAACACATCTCATACGTGAAGCTCAATTTACAAAGAAAGAAACATGTAACCAAAAAAACAAATTCAACAAGTCTGACATCAATGTGTATAGAACAAATATAGAAGAAATTAAGAAAAAAATGAATTCAAGTAATGAAGTCCATCCTAATTACCTAGAAACACACAGATATAAAAAAAATTGTACACACACACACACACAAAATTGGCTCTTTATTTGGTAATGTAAGAAAAAAGTTTAAACTTAAAAGGACATAAAAAGCCAAAACAGCCAATAACAAAATTGAAAAGAGTCACACTCACTTGCTTTCTTCATCCAAAAGATGAAGCAGTCCTGTTGGTTTTTTGCTAATAAGATTTATACAGCAGGTATTATCAATGTAATCTATGTTGTGCCAGCTGATACCTTCAGTTCTATATTCCTCCTAGAAAAACCAAAAAACAAAATAACAATTTATTCATCTTGCAGAAAACAGGTATATAATATATACTGAAAAGCTTTTACCCTGCTTAAAATTCTAAGCTTTTTAAAAAGCACCAATCCACACAATGAAAGAATGTATATTTTCAGTTGTATAAATCTTAATACAATGTATTTGTTTTCTCTTAAAAGGACACGCCACAAAATTTGTTAGAATCCTAGTTCTGAGTTCATTCTAATCAAAATGTAGGGCTAGATTTGTTTTAGTCTTACTATCTGATGACTCCACTAAGTAAATACATACAATGAAGAAAGAAGGCTAGTATCTCCCACATGACTTTAAGTCATCAAAAAGGACTATATCTCCTAGATTATCAACAATGAATTTTATGAAACAATTTCTGGGAAAAGTGGGACCCCATCACCCTCCAGTAATTATATGGAATTCATACACACTTAACTTTGGCAAAATAAAATCCTTAGGACATTTTTTTTTTAAGAAAAGGTTTTGAATTCTAGGGTTAAAAAACTTGAGGTTCAGGTCTTGAGTAACTACTTAAAATCATCTTACAAAGCACTCCATTTTTTCTTATTCTTTCCTGTACTGAGATATATTCTTTTATTCATCCCTGTGATACTTTTACTTTTTAGATGGTTTTTTTCAGGAAAAATGCACCTGAGAATGTAAAGAAGATATGTCTCTGCACTGTAGTGATATTTGGGCATCAACTAAAATATCCCATGTACCTAATTTTTTAGCATTCACTTACAGTACTTGTACAAGTCAACTACCAATCTGCAAATAGTGATTTTGAACTTCTTTTTTGTTGCTCTTTTTGATTTTGAAATTTCATCATTCTTTCTGTATTCATTATTATCCAGTAAAGAAGAATGAACCCTAACATAAACTATAGTTACTCTAACTAGGAAAGGTAAATACTTAATTCTTTTATTTTAATTAACAATTTCACATGTAAGAAATTGTCATATAAAGGTCACTCTCAAATGGTAGTAAGAAAGGGATTTCCCCCAATTTTTTGCAGCATGAAAAATATACACACTAGATAGTATGAGCATAATGATTTTTATAGGCATTACTAGAAGTCCAAAAGTCCTCCTCATCATCTCTTCCCAAGGACTATCCAAACCCTCCTACCTAAAGTTAGCTTCTAATACAATTAATAAGATTCCCCTATTTATAAATAGTATCTGAATGGAATCACATAACACATATTCATTTTGTCTCTCTCTTTTCTTTTTTCACTCAACTAATGTTTCAGAGACACATCCATTTTGTTGGATATACCTAAAGTTCATTCATTTTAATTGCATTGTGAAACAACACAATCACTCAACTACATATTGTCTATGGCTACCTTCTCAATGTAACAGCTGAGTTGAGACATATGGCCCAAAAAACCTTAAAAGATCTGGCCCTTATAGAAAAAGTGTGCCAAACTCTGCTACAAAGCATTAGTTCCAAAACTTTAATGTACAACGGAATCACATGAAGAGCTTGTTAAAACACAGAGTATTGGGACTCCATCCCCAGAATTTCTGCATAAGTAGGTATAGAGTACTTAGAATTTTCATTTCTAAAAAGGTTCTATTGAGGAGAGAGAAGGAATAAACTTTGAGAATCACTGCTGTAGAGTATTCCATTGTATCTGCATACAATAACTTGTTCACCCATTCTACTTTTTTCTTTTTTTTTTTTAAGAGACAGGATCTCTCTTTGTTGCCCAGGCTGGTCTTGAACTCCTGGCCTCAAGCAATTTCAAGCAATCCTCCCACAACACCGGGATTATAGGCACAAGTCAAGTCCCACTCTACTACTGATAGACACTGCTCTTAATTCTAATATCTGGTCATTAAAAATAATGTCTTACAACCATTTCTGCACAAAATTTTTGGTGTACATTTATACCTACTTTTTCAGTGAAAACACAGGACTATAAACTACATGTTTAACCACAGCAGATACTACCAAACAGCATTCTGAAGTGGTTGTGGCAATTTACATACCCACCCCAGTGTATGTCCCTATAGACATCTCTCTCCAATACTCGTATTGTCTTGTCTTTTTCATTTTAGTCATTTTGGTGAATGCCTACTGGTATCTCATTGTGATTTTAGTTTTGATTTCCCTGATGAATAAATAACAAAGAAAAAACATTTCCCTATATTTACTGCCCATTTGGATTTCCCCTTGTATGACGTGCTTGTGTTCATGATAAAAACTTGGCTGGGCACAGCATCTCACACCTGTAATCCCAATGCTTTGGGAGGCCTAGTTGGGAGGATCACTTGAGGCCATGAGTTTGAGACTAACCGGGACAACATATTGAGACCCTGACTCTACAAAAATAAAGAAAAAAATTAGCTGAGCATGGTGGTATGCACCTGTAGTCCCAGCTACTTGGGAGGCTGAGGCAAGATGATCTCTTGAGCCTGGGAGATTAAGTCTGCAGTGAGCTATGATCGCACCACTGCACTCCACCTTGGGCTGCAGAGCGAGACTCTTGTCTTAAAAACAAACAAACAAGCAAAACTCTCATAAAACATTATTGCCTTGTTCTTAGTCTCAGAGGAAAAGCACTCAGTCTTTTTCATTCAATAAGATATTAGTTGTACGTATTTTGTAGATGTCCCTTATCAGAAAATTATTTTCTACTCCTACTTTAAAAGAAACAAAGGAATAGCTACGCAGTTTTATCAACTGCTTTTTATGTATCTCTAGAGATAACTGTGTTTTCTCCTTATTAACAGATGATTAAATTGCTTGTTTCAGTTAAATGTAAAGCACATGTTGAAAAAAAAAATCTCCCTTTAGTTACAATGTATTATCCTTTTGTACATATTGATGGATTTTGTTAATATTTGTTTAGAATTTTTGTATCTGTGTTTATGAGTGAAATTGACCTATAATTTCCACTTCTAATGTCCTTAACAGATGTGTGTATCATTATTATCCTGGCCCCCTAAAATGTATTGAGAATTGTTTTGTTTCCATTCCACCTAACAGTTTATGTCAGACTGATACTATTTCTTCTTTTCATGTTGGTAGAATTCACCAGTGGAGCCACCTTGGCTTGCAATGTTCTTCAGAGAAAGGTTTTAAATTACAAAATCAATTTCATTAACAGTTATAGAAACAGATTTTCTATTTCTTCTATGTCAGTTTTGAAAAGTTCTTTTGTTCGTATCATTTGGTAAGTCTATTGACATAAAGTTATTCAATGTGTCCGACTATCTTTTTAATATGTGTAGGATCCAGAGTAATACCCTCTATCATTGGGATTTTGGTTATTTATATCCCTCTGTCTGTCTGTCTGTCTCTCTCTCTCTCTCTCAGATGAATTCCTTGAGGGGTTCATCAATATTACTAGCCCGTTCAAAGTATTACTTTTGGTTTGGTTGATCCTCTCCCATGGTATATTTGTTTTCACACTTTTATTAATTTCCTCTTTTATTTGTATTATTTCATTTTATCTACTTTCCTCTGGTTTAGTTTGCTGATCTTCCCAATTGACAGGGATCACTGATTTTAAATAAAAATCTAAGAGCTATGAAATGTTCCTCTAAGTATAGCTTTAGGCATTTCCCACAGTTGTAACATGTAACATGTCATTAAGTACAATGTATTTTCTAATTGTTCAACTTCTAGGCTATTTAGAATATTTCTTAATTTTTAATCACATAGGTATTTTTCAGTTATTTTTTAACTATTGATTTCAGGTATAATTTTATTATGGTATTAAAATCTGTGTCATTTCAATCTTTGGAAATCTGACTTTCGTTTTATGGTTCAGGATATAAACAAATTTTATAAATATTCCATGCAAACTTGAAAAAAAAAGTGCATTCTGCAGCTGTTGATGCAGTGTTCTATGCATATCAGTTATATATTTGATGTTTAAATCTTCTATATCCTTAATTGATTAGGTTTCAGGCCTAAGGGCAGGAAACTGACATTCCGCTCTGAAGGACAGTCAGTGATGGATGCCCACAAAGGCACTAATTTCATCTTCCAGATATTTTAAATCTTCTGTATCCTTACCAACTTTTTCAACACTTATTCTATCAACAAGTCAGCGTGGTATGTTAAAACATTCCACTATGATGGCAAATATACTTTTCTTCTTCGAGTTTTATTCATTATTGCTTTATATATTTTGAGGTTATGCTATCAGGTACTTTTAAATTTTGGACTGTATACTACTTCCCAAGGAAGTGAATAATGCTAAAGGGTAGCATTATTAAATACTCCTTTTTATCTCTAGTAATGCTTTAAATATGATATTAATACAGCTACAACTGCTTTTTTTCTTAAGGTTTGCTAAATCTTTGCTCATACTTTTAATCTTTCTATATACTTATATTTAAAATGTCTCTCATAAGCAACAATCAATTTAGTTTAGTTTTGTATTATATCCGGTCTGACAATCTTTAGCTTCTAGTTGGGGCAATTAATCAATTATATTTAATGTAATCACCAATATTTGTGAGATTAAATCAAACATCTTACTACTTGTTCTTTGACTTTTGTGGCATTCCTTTTATTTATTTCTTGCTTTCTTCTGGATTAAGTATTTTTACTTTACTTATCCTCTATTTTTTTTAAGTTTTATATTCTTTTACTATTTTTGGCAATTCTAGAAAACATGTATCCTTAACTTAACAGAAATAATATCTCTGTAACTTAGCATTTAATATAAAGATCTTAGAGTATCTTAAATTCTCTTTACTCCTAACTTATATGCTCTTACTGTCATGTATTTTAGTTATATTTAAACATTAAATAGTTCTGCTTTTTATTTTTCTACTTTTTTTTTTGAGATGGAGTCTCGCTCTGTCACCCAGGATGGAGTGCAATATTACGATCTCGGCTCACTGGAACCGCCCTGAACCCCTCCCAGGTGCAAGCGATTCTCCCGCCTCAGCCTCCTGAGTAGCTGAGATTGCAGGCACCTGCCACCAGGCCCTGCTAATTTATGTCTCTGTTGCTGTCTCTCTCTCTCTCTCTGTTTTGGACTGTGTGTTAAATCCTGTATATGAAAAATTATAAAGATAATTTTAGCAGTTGGATGATGTCTTCTTCTAGTGGAGATTGTATTTGCTCTTGGCAGGTAGCTAAGAATACCACAAATTTTATATTATTTTAACCTAATTGGGAACTGAGATGATTTTAAACTGGGCTTCAGTCCATATGATGCCAGGTTTACTTCTGGTTTACTTTTGTCTGACATATAACCCTTTGGGGATCTCAATCTAAAGCCTATAGGAATTACCAAGGGCCTCTTCCTTACTTTTGTGTCAGGAGAAAACTCTGCTCAATTTCTCATACTCTCAAGCCTGACCCTTTTAGAATCAGAAACACTACAAAAATAACAAAATATCTCTAGGAACAAGGCAGCACCCAAATGCGGAGCTCACTTCCCTGGATTTTTTTCTTATAGTCTAGGCCCTATAAAACTTATTTGAAGGTACTCCAATGCCTTCAAATATATGTTGTTGAGGTTTTTTGGTTGTTCTCCAAGGTAAGGTTCATCAAAAGTTTCTAGTCTGACAAAACAGAAGTAAAATGGATGAAACAAAAACTTGCTAGATTATGAGCTCCTCAAATAAGATCCCTGCACTGTAAATTTTCTATCTTCTATGCTTAGCGCATTGCCTGGCACACAACTGTTGTTCAATTTACTCATGAATCAATAAAATGAAGAATAATTCTCAGCAAGTAAAGAAAAAAGAGGGCAGTAATACAAATAACAGAAAACATACAATTGGCCCTCCATATCTGCAAAAGATTCCACATTTGTAGATCCAACGAACCACATATTAAAAATATTTAGAAAAAAATACAATAAAAATATAAACTTAGAAATGAAACAGTATAGCAACTATTTACATAACATTTACAATGTATTAAAGATAAGAAACTGGGAGATGATCTAAAGTATACTGGAGAATGTGTATAGATTATGTGCAAATACTGTGCTATTTTACATAAGGGACCTGAGCATCTGTGGATTTTAGTATTCTTCAGCAGGGGGTCCCTAAACCAATCCCCTGTGGATATGCAGGGATAGCTGTACTTTTAAATATCAGAAACCTCTTTGGGTCTGTCTCTTAGTCTACATTATAGGCTCTACCACTACCTTGATTCAGTTCAGAATCACTCACCCATTTTACAGTCATGTGCCACACAAAAACATTTCGGTCAAGGACCAACTGCATATACAACAGTGATCCCTAATCTCATGAAAAATTCGTATTATCTACCGACATCTTGATCCTGACCCTGTGTAGGCCTATACTAATATGCTATGGTAATATGTATGTATACATGCTAATATGGTAATATGTATGTATACATGCTAATATGTATGTACATGTCTTTGCTTTTAACAAAAATGTTTTTAAAGTTTTAAAAAAATTTAATAAAGGGCTTATAATTATATAAAGAGAAAACATTTTTGCACAGTTATACAATGTGTTTGTGTTTTAAATTGCTACTACAAAAGTCAAAAAGTCAAAAAAAGTTTATAAAGTAAAAACATCACAGTGGGCTCAGGTTAATTTATTATTACAAAAAGAAAAAAATAAATAAACTTAGTGTAACTTAAGTGTACAGTGTTTATAAAGTCTAACTAGTGTGTGTACAGTAATGTCTTAGGCCTTTATCACCACTCACCCAACATCTCACCCAGAGTAACTTCCAGTCCTGCAAGCTCTAATCATGGTAGGTACCCTATGTAACTGTACCATTTTTTATCTTTTATATTGTATTTCTACTGTATCTTTTCTATGTTTAGATACATTTAGATACACAAATACTTACCACTGTGTTACAACTGCCTACAATATTCAGTGTAGTACGCTGTATAGGTTTGTGGCCTAGGAGCAACAGGCTATATCATATAGCCTAGGTGTGTAGTAGGCTATACCACCTAGGTTTGTGTAAATACAGGATGATGTTCATGCAACAGCAAAATCACCCAGTGATGCATTTCTCAGAACACATCCTCATCATTAAGTGACACATGACAGTACCTCAACTAGTTCATAGATTTTTCTCCTTCTTTCCAGTTCACTGCTCTTCAGTCCAATTCAAGTCCTCTGCTAAATATACTTCAAATAGCTTCTCATTGTCTGAAAAATTCTAATCTTCTCTGCACGACATGTAAGTCCACAGTTTTAAGTACAATGTGTATGTTACCTTTGCCTAAAATATATTTTCCCATTGACAATCTAGTGAGCTCCAGCTCACTATTTGAAGCTATATACCAGAATCAACCCTGGAAAATTTCTGCAGCTTTCAGGTAGTTCCAATCAACCTCATCCTTTGTGTAACTACTTTACCTTATATCTGATTTCAGCATTTACATCCTGCATGGCAATTATTACATCTCTTTCCCATCCTACATGCCTATGTACTCCTTTTGGACAAAATTTAGAACCAAACCACAGTCATCATATTGAAGATTTTTCCTATAAACGTACCCATGATACTATATCTTCTTTTTAAATATTTTAACCTTAACTGATTTTATACTCAACTGAACTTAACAAGTAATCACTGAGTCACTGAGTACCCATTTCATACCAGTTACCAATGAGGTACATATAAATAAGACACTTGACAAGATTCTGATCCATAATTGCACCACATTGCCCAAAACATTGATATTCAGGGTAGCAAGTAAATGAGAATCACCCATCTTCCAAGTAGTTTTGAACACATTTTCCATAAACTCTAAGGTTTTTTATTTTTATATAATACATTTATAGCCAAGGCATTTCTTCTGGTTGGCTGTCTAATCTAGACTTCTAGAAAAGAATAATTTCAATTTACAATAAAGAATACCTGTCTTTTTTCAAAAGCAACTTAACCAATGTTCTGTTTAATGATCCACAGAGCAACTGATGTTCTGCTCTGTAAAATATAGAACCCAGACAACAAAATGCATTCCCTCACCCTTTTAACACATATATTTATCTGCAAGAGATAAAGAATATTAATTTAGTATGATTTAAGTAAGAGTCTTGGACTGAATCAAGAGACATGGATGGCAATCCCAGCTTAGCTTTTGGTTAAAAGAAAATATTATACAGCCAGAGTGTTAAGGTTTAATACTGGCTTTAGACATCATCTGAAAAACTAGAATAAAAATAGTACTGACTGATAAATAACACTACATAACTCATAAGTGTTAGCTAATATTATAACAATATTATCTTTCCAAAGCTCTAGTGTAGCATCTAGCTAAAAGGTTGTATGTTTAAAACTTTAAGCATTCATCAAGTTGGCCAGGACTAATATTGTCATGTTATTGTTAACCAGCCATTATGTCCTTTAAGCAAAATAGAGGCACTTTTTTAAAAAGTTAAGACAGAGAGCAACAAGATCCAATGATGGGAGACTTGATGATGTAAAGATCTTTTCTCCCCCTTTTCTGTAGACCTGCTAGCTGCTGTAGTCTTTCTGTTCATTCTCTATTCTTAACCATTTCCCTTGAGTTCAGTTTGATGAAACCTGTGTCTGCCTATGTCCTCACACACAAATTCTGGGGTACAATGTAAACCTATTACTGATTTCAACCTCAGTTTGGAGAAAAAGTCCACATTTTGTTTGACCCTCCCTTTACCCCAATAATTCTCATGGAAACTGAAAGCCCACTCTTTTCTTTGAGACGGAGTCTCACTCTGTCGCCCAGGCTAGAGTACAGTGGCATGATCTCAGCTCACTGCAACCTCCGCCTCCCGGGTTCAGGCGTTTCTCCTGCCTCAGCCTCCTTAGTAGCTGGGATTACAGGCTCCTACCACCACACCCGGCTAATTTTTGTATTTTTAGTAGAGATGGGGTTTCACCATGCTGGTCAGCCTGGTCTCAAACTGCTGACCTCGTCCATCCACCTCGGCCTCCCAAAGTGCTGGGATTACAGGTGTGAGCCACCGCTCCCAGCCGAAAGCACACTCTTTTTATACTAACTTAATCAATCTTGAGATTCTCATAAGAAATATCTAGTTACCCATCTTGGTCTCTCCATACCTAGTTTCTTTGTATCTACACTCTGTATTGACTTGAGATTCTGTTAATAAGCTCCTCTATCCCATCCCAGAACTAAGAGACCAAAGCAATCAAACAAGCATACAGCTGGCCCTCCATATCCTCGAGGGATTGGCTCCAGGACCCCCTGTGGATACCAAATCCACAGATGCTCAAATCTCTAATATAAAATGGCTTAGTACAGTCAGCCCTCTGTATTTGCAGGTTTGTATCAGTAGCTTTGTATCAGCCATGGGTTGAATGCTTGGATGTAAAACCCAAAGATAAGGAGGACTGACTGACTGTACTTAGCATTACACACAGTGACCAAGCCCAAGGTAGCAATTAAAAATCAACACCATTGTTTCTAAACTCCTGTGTGAAAGAAAAAAAAAGAAAAGAAAAAAACAATCAACACCAGCAATAAAAGCAAAACAAACCAAACACACACATCTTTTTATTCAAAGGTTCATTCAAGGCCAGGCGTGGTAGCTTGTGCCTGAAATCCCAGCACTTTTAGGAGGTCAAGGGGGGAGGATCGCTTGAGCCTAAGAGTTTGAGACCACTCTGAGCAACATAGTGACACCTTGTCTCCATAAAAAATAAAAACAAAAATTAGCTGGGCATGGTGACGTGCACCTGTGGTCCCAGCTCTTGAGTGGCTGAAGTGGGGGGACTGTTTGAGCCCCAGAGGTTGACAGAGTGAGCCAAGATCAAGCCGCTGTACTTCAGCTTGGGTGACAGAGCAAGAAGACCCATTTCTAAAAAACATACACCCCTGCAAAAACAACAAAGGTGCAATCAAATAAGCATATATAAGCAATTTTTTTTTTTTTTGAGACAGTCTCATTCTGTTGCCCAGTCTGGCACGCAGTGGCTCGAACACAGCTCACTGCAACCTACATCTCCCAGGCTCAGGTGATCCCCCCACCTGAGTCTCCTGAGTAGCTGGGACTACTGGCATGCAATACCCCATCTGGTTAATTTTTATATTTTTTGTAGAAACAGGGTTTTGCCATGCTGCCCAGGCTGGTCTCTAACTCCTGGGCTCAAGAGATCCACCCACCTTGACCTCCCAAAGTGCTGGGATTATCGCTGTGAGCCACCGCGCCCAGCCAGCAAATCTATTTCGGGGACTATAAAACCTCTGTCATCTGCTTACAATGATATGTGGACCACAATATTTGTATTGAAAGACAAGATTTAAAATGCTTATTATGTGCTTTCCATTCTTTTAATAAAATATTGTAACTGATATTATGATAAACAATTGAAGCTACCAGACTACTCTGTTGTATCTTACACATTTCTAACCCCATCAGTTGAGTTTACATATACAAAGAGGCAACGGTATTTCTTCCCAAGCCAATTTACATCGTTATTCTTGTTTGTAAAGGCACGTTTCAATATTTAATAGAAATACTATGTAAATCAATAAAATGTCTGAAAAAATAAAGTGAATTATTATGAGTATGACTGAAAGATATGTGTGATGGGGGGACAAGTGTATACATATTTAGGTACTCACTTGTTCCAATTTAAAGATATGCTGATTAAAGTAGTGCTGTAAACGTTCATTAGCAAAATTAATACAGAACTGTTCAAAGCTGTTATTTTCATAATCTTCAAACCCAAAAATATCAAGAACACCAATGGACAATGTCTGTAAAACAAGAGAAAGTTTTGATTAAAAGTAATGTTTAAATTTATTTAATGAAAAATATCCACAACATGAGTAACAAAATGCTCAATTCCTCTAAAGCAGTACACAGGGGATTGTGTTTGGTCAGTATTCAAAATATATCATGAATTAAAAGTATTCCAGTTCTCTTTATCTTACTTTTGTCCTAATTAAAAAATACATCCAAACCGTTAATACATATAATCTATAGATTACAGAAATGTGTGAAGCAAGGTTAATGGCCTGTTATCTTAAGAAACCTCAGAAATCCCTAAGATCTAAAAGGGAATGGAAAAAAACAGAGTATGGGGAAATCAAAAGGTTATTTAAATGAAGGATCAAGAGAGGCAGGTTACTCCTGGCTATATCAAGAAGACGATGCAATTTTTCCTATTTTGACTTCTACACTCCAATAAATAGAATTCTTCGTTAAGAACCAAACTAGTATATTTTATAAGCCTCATGAAGACTGAGTGAAACTAGATGTCAGAACGTATGGTTTCTTTTTTTTGTTTGTTTTTTGAGACGGAGTCTCGATTTGTTGCCCAGGCTGGAGTACTGTGACATGATCTCAGCTCACTGTAACCTCTGCCACCGGGGTTCATGCGATTCTCCTGCCTCAGCCTCACCAGCAGCTCGGTTTACCAAGGCATGCACCACCACTCCTGGCTAATTTGTTGTATTTTTGGTAGAGACGAGTTTCACCATGTTGGCCAGTCTGGTATTAAACTCCTTAGTACAGGTGATCCACCCGCCTCGGCCTCCCAAAGTGCTAGGATTACAGGCGTGAGCCACCACACTCAGCCAGAACATATGGTTTCATAAAGTTAAAAATATTTATTTAAAAAAAAAAGTATGAGGTTTAAAATGTTGAATAGTGCTAAAAGGATTATAACGAAAGACAGCAATCCCTGCCTCATCAAGGTCTGCTCCCTAAAGTCAACCACATTCAAATCTTTCAGCTGTTTGGTAGAATACAGAACACAAATGTTTATACTTCTAGGAATAAGCTAACTTCTTACTGTGGATTTGGCTCTAATACCTGCATATAAACACTTTTCTCATGACCCCAACCCATTCTAGAAATACAGTTGTATGACAATTTTGGTTAAATGAAAATAATTTTTCTCCACTGGTGCTAAGAGATACAATGGGCAAACTGATATAATGAATGATAAATAGTAAGATTTTTTTTTAAAGCCTGTACTATTTTGTTTAATTCTGCCAAGTTTAGGCCCTTAAAAAAATTAAAATAATGCCCTTCGAAAATATATCAATTTGACAAATTAGATTACAATTTAAATTAATTTTTGTGACTGTGAGTTTACCTGAAGCATGAAAAATTAACATAAGAGCAATTTCACATTTAAGGCAATATGATTAAATTAAAAAGATGACATTTTTAATCAGTCTGACAAGGTGGACTAGTCCATGAAGGCTGCCCAGAAAATACAACTAGATGTGAAATTAAATACCTATCATCTGCCATATGAAAAATAAATTCTAGTTAGAAAAAGTCTAAACATAAAAAATTATAATTATAAAAATATAAGAATAAATATTTTACAATCTTGGGCTAGAAGAGGCCTTCCTCTGTAAGTAAAATACATATACAAAATGCAAAACTAAAAACAAGAAAAATGACAGAATTAACTGCAAAAAAATTACAACATAAAATCACAAAAACAGATATTATAAATAAATCTAAAAAGTAAATAACTAAGAAAATAATTGCAATATATATCAAACTATAGGCCTCCACAAATATCCACAATAAATGCCTTCTAAAAAGGAGTAGGCCAGGCATGGTGGCTCACGCCTGTAATCCCAGCACTTTGGGAGGCCAAGAAGGGCAGGTCACTTGAGGTCAGGTGTTTGAGACCAGCCTGGCCAACATGGTGAAATCTCATCTTGACTAAAAATACAAAAACTAGTGGCAAGCACCTGTAATCCCAGGTACTTGGGAGGCTGAGGCAGGAGAATCACTTGAACCCAGGAGACGGAGGTTGCAACGAGCCAAGATCATACCATTGTACTCCAGCTTGGGCAAAAAGAGTGAGACACTGTCTCAAAAATAAAATTAAATTAAAAATAAAAGGAGTATCAAAAAGACAAAATAAAAAACAAAAATAACACAAAGATATTTTAAAAACATAGAGAATAAATAAAATAGAGAAAACATAACTTTTATGAACTTTTATCTATCATTAAAAATAACGCAATAAAATGACCATTCCCTTATCAGATTAGGAGAATTTAAATACTGATAACATCCAATGTGGGTAAAGGTGTAGGGGATCAGGTGCTTTCACACACTGCTGCTGGAAATGTATAGTCTTTTTTGGAAAGTGTCCAATTTTTAAAATGTATCTATCCTTAAACTCAACAATCAGCAGGGCATGGTGGCTCATGCCTATAATCCCAGCACTTTGGGAAACCGAAGCATGTGAATTGCCTGAGGTCAAGAGTTCAAGACCAGCCTGGCCAACAAAGTGAGACCCTGTGTCTACTGAAAATACACAAATGAGCTGGATGTGATAGTGGGCACCCATAATCCCAGCTACTAAGGGGGCTGAGGCAGGAGAATCGCCTGAACCTGGAAGTCAGAGGTTGTAGCGAGACCATGCCACTGCACTCCAGCCTGGGTGAGAGCGAGATACCATCTCAAACAAACAAAGACAGCAATCCCACTTTGATAATTTTATCCTAGAGAAATGAATACACAGGTAAGTAAAAGAATATTTGTTACAGCATTATCTATAACAATAAAACAAAAATAATCTATTTTTAATGGATGGATTTATGGTACACATCTTATTATGTATTTATATTAAAACATTTTTTTAAATAACCAGGTCCAGATATATAATGAGACAGAAAATATTTCAAGAGATTCTAGGTAAAAAAATATATATATATGTTTGAAAGAATACAGAGAGCATGATTCTATTTACATTTTTTAAAGCAACTCTGAATATACACGTTTGGGAGGTAAAAACACATAATAAAAAAGGTCTGGAAAGACACACAGAACAATTCTTCTGAACAGGGTAATAAATAATGAATAAAAGTGATTTCTTACTTATTACTCTATATAATTCTGTGTTTTTAAATTTCATGTATTAACCAGTTTACTAAAATAGCTTTTAGGGAAAAACATTATAATCTAATATATCATTACCTTGGTATTATGCTCTAAATCTTTACTATTCAGAAGTGCATGATTAATTCGAAAAACTATCCAGTCAAACAGGGCACTATATAGAGACTTAGCCATGGAGTTCCTCACTGTCACAGCCTGAAAAACAAAAGGATTACAAGTGCATGTAGAATTGACAATGATATGATTAAGATACCATGACAAAGTTTTTTGCTCCCATTCAAGAAAGAAACTTACTATTCTGAATTAGAAACTAATTTTTCTCTCAAAATAAAAAATCTATAACTTAAGTTTTTTGTTTGTTTGTTTTTGAGACAGAGTTTGGCTCTTGTTGCCCAGGCTAGAGTGCAATGGCGCAATCTCGGCTCACCATAGCCTCCGCCTCCCGGGTTCAAGTGATTCTCCTGCCTTAGCTTCCCAAGTAGCTGGGATTACAGGCACATGCCACCATGCCTGGCTAATTTTGTATTTTTAGTAGAAATAGGGTTTCTCCATGTTGGTCAGGCTGGTCTCGAACTCCTGACCTCAGGTGATTCACCCATCTCGGCCTCCCAAAGTGCTGAGATTACAGGCGTGAGCCACCGCACCCAGTCAATTGAAGTTTTCCATATGTACTCATTCAATTAGTCCCACTCAGAGAATCTAGGCCAAAACTGCCATTAAAGATGAGAGAAACAAAATGTAGGTCACCCAGCTCAAAACATGTTTACTAAAAATTGGGATATATATTCCCCCTAGGAAAGAAGGTATAATTGGAAGTTTACAAACAAATGACTTTGCCAGTTAGTGTGGGTAAGAGTATTCTAGGCAGAGGAACAAATCTGTTAGCAAACAGCCATTAATTTCTGCAGGATCCAAATCACCCTCTTAAAACATACACTAATACAACCACAATTACATTGATAGTTGTCTTCAGCTTGTCACCCATAGAAACTCCTAGAATTACTCCATCCTTGAGGACAGAAACAATTCCTTCATTATGTAGTTACAAAATTTATTTTTTCCTCACTCTAAGCTTTCCAAGTTTATGACAATTCTCTATACTATCTGCTCTATTTTCCTGTAAGTCTGAAATTGTTCTTAAAAAAACAAGAATTTCACCATTTAGAAAGCATAAATTTACAAAAAAAAAAAAGGGGGGGAGGAGTAGGGTAGGGCACATGTCTTACAGAATTGAATCTTGGCACTTAGAAGAATATAAATCCTAGCAATTTACATATTTATTATCTAGGGGTTTATTTTGAAGCTTGTATATTCAGGCATATATTTATAACTCTGTTTTGAAGTATAAAGAAAATAGAGAGTAATGATTAAGAACTAGACTATCTTCCAATTCTAGTTTTTCTACTTATTCTAGCTGCATAATCGTGACTAAGTTACTTAACCTCTTAGGCTACTGCTTATACATCTGTAAAAAGAAGGTAATACTACAACCTACCACACAGGTGATGAATTAATTTCTGAATACTGAAGGAAAAAGAAGCTTCCAGTTCCTAGACCAAAAAATAACTGCCTACATAGCAGAGAGAAGATTGGTATCAAATTCTCTATCTTCAACACCAGAAACCTGTATTATTTTTTATTGTTGTGCAGTTTTAGAATATTTTTAATCTGCAAATGGTTGAATCTTTGGATATGGAATCTGAGCGTAAGGTGAACCAACTATCAAGAAAACCAATGGTAGAATGAAAATATAATAGAATACCACTGTATTTTTCCCCCAGAAAGAAAAGAAAAATGAAGATAATCTGATAAAATTCAGGGAAAGTACAATATTTGAAAACTAAATCAACAAATATAAGACATAGAATAAGCATATAAACATTATCACAATAAATTTTATAAATGAGTTGAATTTAAAAGACAGACCTTCAGACAAAGATAAAAACTAAAGTCTAACTACACTATGGTTTACATAATGTACCCTTTTTATAACATACCATAGTTATAGAATCCAGATATGCCAATACAATACCTATTTATTTACTTTGTACTCCAAATTTTATACTTCCAGCCCTCTTCTCTGAAACGCATGTCTGTCTTTCATAGCTTAACCTCAGCAAACCCAAATACCAAGTAATATTTTCCCACCCAAACAAGACCTCATTTAGTGTTTCCTATCTCATTGAAGGGTACCAATATTCTTACAGCTGTGTAAACCAGAAATGTAGGACTCATCCTTGACACCTCCTTTGTTTGCCTTGCTTCCCATTATTCAAGTCATTACCAGGTCCTGTTGATTTAGTCATCAATTTTTTTTCTTTTAAATCCATACATTTCTCCCTGTCAATATGTCACCATTCTACAAAGCAAATATCATTCTCACTATTGCAGCCTCTGAACTCATCTCTCTACATCCACTCCTGACTTCTGTGTTTGACCAAAACCCAAGATAGCCCACAAGATTCCCATCCCCTGGGGAGTACAAGTTCTGTATAATTCCCTCCTCGTAAGTGTAGGCAGAACTGTAAATACAATGGATTCCACTCCCATATGAACCTGATGTTACATGATAAAAATGAAGGGATTTTAAAGATATAAAAACCCAAACCAATTGACTTTTTAATCAAAGGGAGATCATCCTGGATAGGACTGACATAATCAGAAAAAGCTCTTCAAAAGGGATTTGAGTTCTGCTGTAAATAGAGCTTCTCCTGCTGACCCTGAAGAAGCAAACTGCCATGTTACAGGCAGGGTCACATGGCAAAAAATCACATCAGCCTCTAATTGCTGAGAATGGCCCCTGACTGACATCCAACAACAACAGAAAACTAGGTGCCTCAGTCCTAGAATCACAAGGAACTGAATCCTGTCAACCACCTGTGAACTTGGAAGAGAACCTCAAGCCTCAGATGACACATTATACCCCAATGGATATCTCAATTTCAGTGCTTGAGATTAAGGGGCTGAAATTTTTATTAAAGAAATAACGGCCGGGCGCGGTGGCTCATACCTGTAATTCCAGCACTTTGGGAGGCCGAGGCAGGTGATCACACGGTCAGGAGTTCAAGACCAGTCTGACCAAAATGGTGAAACCCTGTCTCTACTAAAAATACAAAAAATTAGCTGGGCATGGTGGCGGGTGCCTGTAATCCCAGCTACTCGGGAGGCTGAAGCAGGAAAATCACTTGAACCTGGGAGGCAGAGGTTGCAATGAGCCGAGATCACATCACTGCACTCCAGCCCAGGTGACAGTGTGAGACTCCATCTCAAAAAAAAAAGAAAAAAATACACCAAACAAACATAAACAAAAACAAAGCTGGGAATACAAAACAATCTCAGAAGGTTACATTTAAAGTTAAAAATAAAAATAAATATTTAAAAAAATTTTGTAATGAAAAAGGTGGTGTGGTCATTAGAGAAATGCAAATCAAAACCACAATGAAACGAGTCACAATGGCTATTGTTAAAAAGTCGAAAAACAACAGATGTTAGTGGGGATGCGGATAAAAAGGAACATTTATACATTGTTGGAGGGAGTGTAAATTAGTTCAACCATCGGGGAAGACGGTGTGGCAATTCCTCAAGGACCTAAAAGCAAAACTACTATTCGACCCAGCAATCCAATTACTGGGCATATATCCAAAGGAATAGAAATCATTTTATCATAAAGACACATGTAAGCATATGCTCACTGCAGCACTATTCACAAGAGCAAAGACATGGAATCAACCTAAATGCTCATCAATGACACACTGGATAAAGAAATGTGGTACTTATACACCATGGAATACAATGCAGCCATAAATAAGAAGAAAACCATGTCCTTTGCAGGAATATAGATGAAGCTGGAAGCCATAATGCCTTGCAAACTAACACAGGAACAGAAAACCAAACACAGCATGTTCTCACTTCTAAGTGGAAGCTAAATGATGAGAACACACGGAGACATACAAGGGGTGATAAAGAGTGGGAGAAGGGAGAGGATCAGGAAAAATAACTAATGGGTACTAGGCCTAACACCTGGGTGACGAAATAATCTCTGCAACAAACCCCCATGACACAAGTTTACCTATATAACAAACCTGCACATGTACCCCGGAACTTAAAGTTAAATTTTTAAAAAAAGAAAAAGGTAGTGAAATAAAATGTAAAAAGCAATGAATATTTATTTTACATAAAAGAAATATAAAACTCTTAAAGATTTGGCTTTCTTATTGTTTAGAAAGAAGCTCTCAAAGTAGAAGACTATAATATGACATAAGAAGAAATGTGGACTTGGAGACACAGAAGATGAGACAAATGGATCAATGTCAAGCTTAAAAAACATTCTCTAGAATTCAATCACAATTTCCTCACCTCTGTCTTCTAATATTCTAATTTCATATTCCTGTCCAATTTTTATAATTATCATAATTTGATTTGTCATCACTTTCATAAAATTACTCCATAAAGTAGTGGCTTTTCAATAATTTTCCTACCCCTACAGATCTGAGTGGTATAATAGTAGCAACAAATATCACCTAGAAGCCTCAGTATACAGATGATATTTAAAGTGATGGGACTGGGTAAGATAACCTCAATGAAGAATATAGAGAAGAAGAAACAAAGACTGTGTCCTAGGGTACTCCACCTTTTAGAGTTGAAGAAAAAAGACAAGACAAGCAGAAAGAACTGCAAACAAGTAGCCAACAATGAAAAAGTTAACCAAAAAAGTATGATGTGCTAGAAGAAACTGTCTCAAGAATAATAATTAATTGGGTCAAATACTGCTCATTTATAATTCTAATCTACCATCTATCTACCCCACATTAGTAATATGAAAGTTAGAAATGATGAAGAGGTTAAGATCCTTGGAGAAAAATGCAAGCCTATTTCTCACAATCACATTCAAATTTAAGTTTCCAAATCAATGGAAAATTCACAATCAAATTTAAAGGCCTAGAAAATATTTCAATGAAAACTTTTTGCCCTTGTCATTTTCCTGCTGTTAAGAGAAAACCCAAACTTCAAACCTAAACTTCTAACAATGTCCAGAATGCTTTCATTTCATAGAAAATTCATCATACCTCTGCCAACTTGTATGGCAAAATAAGCTTTTCTCCCACTGTCACCGTCTTCCTTGTAACTAATGCTTCAAATAGCATCTCTTCTTTAACCTATAAAACAGAAAAGTAAACTCAATATGTAAGATTTATGACAATGTGTTGAATTATCTTTTGAAAAAGCCAAATAGAGGAGGAAAAGCTTAATGAGATTAGCAATTATATAGCAGAGAAAAGAGTCAATACACTGGGCAATTTTAATACTGGCCAAAATGGAATTTAAGTGTCCCACTCAAAAGACAACTGGGTTTTTTCAAGTTAAAGCTTGCTTTCTGATCATAACAGAGAAACATGTTTCACTATGCAGAATACAGAAAATATAGAACAGAACAAAAAACATTTTAAGATGATCAACCATAATCTCACAAGCTGGAGGCAAGGACTAAAAAGTGACAGCACTTCTTGAATTCCAGAAATATTCCAAAGGATATTAATTTATGTTTCAGATATTCCTTCTTCATGAATCTTGAATTCTAGGAATATTCCAAAAAATACTTACATTTCAGATGTTTCTTCTTATTCATGAATGACAAACTTTTAAGATAAAGTTGACACTTCCTTTGTTCTCACTCTCTCCCCAGAGACAAATACTATCATGAATTTCACGTTATCATTTCAGTTCATGTTTCTACACTTTATATGTATTAAATATATTCATAAACACTATACTATACTGTCAAATGAATTTAATGTTTACCTATAAAGTATCATATTGCCCATACGTTTTTCAGATCTAACTATGTGGATAATTTTTATTATTATTATTTTTTTCAGACAGTTTCATTCTGCCATTCAGGCTGCAGTGCAGTGGTGTGATCTCGATTCACTGCAGCCTCAACCTCCCAGACTCAAGCAATCCTCCCGCTTCAGCCTCCTGAGCAGCTGGGACTACAGGCACATACCATGTTGATAATTTAGATCAACCTTATTCATCTTAACTGTTATACAGCATTGCAGCATATAAATATACCACAGTGTGTAATCCATTCTCCTCTTTGTAGGCATTTACACTATTTACAATTGTGTGTGATTACAAAATAAACCACAATAAATATTGTTGCATATGAGTTCAAAAGTTTCTGTGAAGAACAAACCTAAAAGTAGAAGAAGGTTAGAGCATACATATTTTCAGCTTTACAGAATACTACCAAATTCCTATATATAATTTTTACCAATAAGCTCTTTCAGCAGTAGCACTGAGAGTTCCTACTTCTTCCAAACCTTGACTATACTTAATGTTACCAGACCTCAGAATTTTGTCATGATGATGGGCATGAAGTGGTAAAACAAGGACATTTTATAAAAGTATCCATACATAATAAAAACATAACATTCATAAATGTAGGCAATATAAAAATTTATCGGTAAAAAGTATTAGATTATAATAGCTGTGAATGGTAGCTCACGACTGTAATCCCAGCACATTAGGAGGCCAAGGTGGGCGGATCACTTGAGGTCAGGAGTTCGAGAACAGCCTGGCCAACATAGGAAACCCTGTCTTCACCAAAAATACAAAAATTAGCCGGATGTGGTAGTGCACACTTGTAATCATGGCTACTCGGGTGGCTGAGGCAAGAGAATCGCTTGAAACCAGGAGGCGGAGTTTGCAGTGAGCCAAGACCACACCACTGCACTCCAGCCTAGGTAACAGAGTCAGACTCCATCTCAAAAAAAAAAAAAAAAAAGATTATAAGGAGAAGATTGAGTTATAAAATGACAGAAAGAGGCATTACCCTGCCACCAACAACATATGATAGATCAATAATCTTTTAAAGAACAACTTTGAATCATATTGAATGGATAAATATTACCTAGCAAATACAACAGCTTTCAGAGCATTCACTGATCAACTCTCAAATTCCAAAAACTGGAAATAATTTGAGGCATATAACAAAATGCAGTAAAGCCAAAAATCAACAACCAAATTTAAATAAAAGGCCTCAACCTTTTAGATTTATTCAAAATACATTAAGAAACAAAAATAGTACCAGATTACACAAAAATGACAAAACAAAGCTAAGAAAAAAACGTAATAAAATCCAAAGCTATATTGTGAGGTATATTTCTGCAATTATTAAAAGTAAATATTGGCTGGGTACAGTGGCTCACACCTATAATCCCAACACACCTGTAATCCCAAGGCAGTAGGACTGCTTGAGCTCAGGAGTTAAAGACCAGGTTGAACAACACAGCAAGACCTCCTCTCTATTAGAAATAAAATGTAAAATCAGCCAGGCATGGGGGCACATGCCTGAACTCCCAAATACTCAGGAGGCTGAGGCGGGAAGATTGTTTGAGCCCAGGAGATCAAAGCTACAGTGAGCCATGATCGTGCCACTGCATTCCAGCCCAGGACTACAGGCACATGCCACCACGCCCAGCTAATTTTTTTTTTTTGAGACAGAGTTTTGCTTTTGTTACGCAGGCTGGAGTGCAATAGCACAATCTCAGAACACTGCAACCTCCGCCTCCCAGGTTCAAGCAATTCTCCTGCCTCAGCCTCCCGAGTAGCTGGGATTAGAGACGGGGTTTCATCATGTTGCCCAGGCAGGTCTTGAACTCCTAAGCTCAAGTAATCGCCTGCCTCGGCCTTCCAAAGTGCTGAGATTACAAGTGTGGGCCACCGTGCCCAGCCTCATACCATGGACTCTTATACAACAACAAAAAAGAAGAATCTAGAACATAGAAATCAGAATTGAAAGATCTCAAAAACATACTATGGAATGAAAAAAAGCCAAGTTTCAGAATAATACATACAGTATAACATTTATATAAAGACTGAAAACAGGCAAAACTATATATTCTTTATAAAAACATCTATCTATACTGAAAATACAGAAACAAGAATAGGAATGACGAACACCAAATTCATAATAGTGGTTACCTCTGGTGGAGACAGAGGTACACAGTGGGCTTCAATTATATGCAATATTTTATTACTTGAGTGGGGCTGTGAGTACGGGTTGATTACATTGTTTTCTATATAATATTGCGTGCTGGCAACATTTCATAACAGGGAAAAAAGGAAGAAAATATCCTAAAACAAATTAATATGCAACAAGTAAAATGTTAGAACTGATCAATCTAAAGGCCAACTCTTTGAAAACATGAAAGATGGCTAGGTGCGGTGGCTCACGCCTGTAATCCTAGCATGTTGGGAGGCCAAGGCAGGCGCATCACCTGAAGTAAGGAGTTCGAGACCAGCATGACCAATATGGAGAAACCCCATCTCTACTAAAAATACAAAATTAGCTGGGCATGGTGGCGCATGCCTGTAATCCCAGCTACTTGGTAGGCTGAGGCAGGAGAATCACCTATACCTGGGAGGTGCAGGTTGCAGTGAGCTGAGATCATACCATTGCACTCTAGTCTGGGCAACAAGAGCGAAACTCCATCTCAAAAAAAAAAAAAAAAGAAAGAAAGAAAAATAAAACATAAAAGACAAATCTCACACAAAGCAAAAGAAAAAAACTAAGAAACACAAATAGCTAATACTATAGAGAAAAAATTTTAAAGACTGAAATTAACAGACTATTTACAAAGAACTCAAAAGCAACACATTCTAAACATTCAAAACATCATTTTTAGAAAATCACAGATCATCCAATACATCATTTTTAGAAAACTACAGATCATCCAAATAACTCAAGCCAGATTTGAAAATCCTAAAAAATTAGTTAACATGGAACAAATAAAAAGATATCAAATACAGTTGCTCATAAGGTTGACCTCTCTCAAACCCTTGAGGAACATATTATTCTCTGCTAATGATCCTTCTAAATGCAGAAAAAGGAGCAAGGGTACAAAAACTCTCAACTCATTTCCTGAGTTCTCTTTAACTAGCACAAAAACCTAACAAAGATTGTACATAGATCTACGCATAACCACACAACCCCAAAACATACTAATCTTGCATAACATTTGGTAAGGATCCTAAAGAAAATATTATCCAATTCATGATTTTTTAATCAGCTCCTCTATAATTTTCTAAAAATTCTTAAATATAATACTTTTAGAATATTCATAAACTATTAATACAGAACAAGTAGCAATGGGTTTAATATCCATTCTACAAAGTTTCTCATATTTATCTAATTAAAAATCTGATATTTAATTAGAAACCTATTCTTGGCCAGGCACAGTGGCTCACACCTGTAATCCCAACACTTTGGGAGGCCAAGGTGGGTGGATCACCTGAGGTCAGGAGTTGCAGACCAGCCTGACCAACATGGTGAAACCCCATCTCTACTAAAAATACAAAATTAGCCGGGCATGGTGGCGCATGCCTGTAATCTCGGCTACTTGGGAGGCTGAGGCAGGAGAATGGCTTGAACCCGGGAGGCAGAGGTTGCAGTGAGCCAAGATTGCGCCACTGCACTCCAGCCTGGGCAACAACAATGAAACTCCGTCTCAAAAAAACAACAAAAAAACCCTATTCTTTATATTGTTTCAACAGATGTTAAAATACACTCAAAATACATAAACCTGCTAAAAACTGAACAGTTTTTGGTAATGATGACAGTTCTAATATCTCACAACAAAAACATCTTCCACAATTACCTACAATTTATCAATTGGAGCTTGTTCACCTTTCAATAATTTTCACAAGTATCCATGCCAAATAGGCATTAGTAAAGACTCAAGACATTCATTATCGCCTCAGGTAACTACAAAAAAAAACTGAAAAGTAAATAAATAAAATTAAACCACTACTTTAAAAACATTTGTTCTTCTATATTTACCATTGAATTAAATCACCATGGGAAGAAGAGAAATTAAATCACAACTAAAGAGTTTGGATGTTTAAATAAACCAGTCAATGTGCTTATCTTTGTACTCTATCTCAACCAAAGCCTTAAGATTGCAATTATTATTATCAGTCTTAACAAACTAGAGGCAATCATTTTCTAAAATAATTTCTAAGTACTAACTAAAGATGAGATAGGTGTCTTTAGCTTCTGAATTTTGAAGCTATTTTCTTTCTACTTAATACTAAACCTCAGCCCTAGAACCAATACAAATTATACACAAGAAGAAATTTAAGAAGCTGGGGTTCAAAAGTGAGATTTTCTGTCAAATCACATTTGCCATTTGCCATTGTCTTTGATACTGGTTAGCCCAATTCTCAGAATTAGATTTCTCTCTTTTTTTTTAAACCCATACCTGAGTTCCTCTTTGAGTTGCCTGAATTGTTCTTACCAGTCTCTTACCAAAAAAGACAGGATGCACTAGAAACAGAAGCCCTGGTTTCTGCTGAACTGCCTAGACTTACAAGTAGCCACAATGCCCTGTCACAATACCAAACCCTTGACTAAAGTATCACCTGAAATACCTGACTAAAACGCCATCTGTTCTCTGGCCTTTATGATCTTCAAAATTACAAACTTCAGATACCACACTCCATCTCCTGGTAGAATTTCTTTCCAGTAGGTCTAGTTCCAATTCACAGTACTCCCTTCTCCTGCCTCTTCCTCTGCTAGGTTATCATTCCACTGAAGTTAATAAGCAATGCCCAATGTACAGAAAAAATAAACACTGGGTGGTTAGACAAATAAGAAAGAGGTATCTATTGCTCTCAAAGAGCACTGCAACCTTAGACATGAACTAATAAACAATTAACTTTATGCTATAAAACTAAATTATGCTAAGCAGAAACAAATGCTCTGTATTTAGGGAGTCAGTTTAGACCACTTAAGGTTAAACCACATGAAGCGGCCTAGGAACCAAGATTTAGAAGATGAATAATTTTTTTTAAAAAAACAAGCTATTCATAACTGCCAAAAACTGGAAACAACCAAAATGTCCTTCAACAGATAAATGAATAAACTATAGTACATCTATACAATGGAATATTACCCCATGATAAAAAGAAATGAGCTATCAAGCCACAGAAAGACATGAACGAATCTTTTTTTTTGTTTCTTGAGACGGGGTCTCGCTCTGTTACCCAGGCTGGAGTGTAGTGGCGCAATCTAAGCTCACTGCAACCTCCGCCTCTGGGGTTCAAGCCTCCCACCTCAGCCTACCAAGCAGCTGGGTATACAGGTACATGTCACCACGCCCAGCTAATTTTTGTGCTTTTTTTGTTTTCTTGTTGTTGTTTTTAGTAGAGATGGGGTCTCCCTATGCTGCCCAGGCTGGTCTTGAATTCCTAGGGTTCAAGCAACTCACCTGCCTCAGCCTCTCAATGTGCTGGGATTGCAGGCATGAGCCACCACACCCAGCCAGACATAAATAAATCTTAAGTGCATATTACTAAGTAAAACAAAGCAGTCTGAAAAATCTATATATTGTATGATTCAATTATATTACATCCTGGAAAGGGCAAAAATATATATATGTAGTAAAAAAGGTCAGTGGCTGCCAGCAGTTTACGGGGAGGGATTGAACAGGTAAAGCACAAGGAATTTTTATGGCAGTGAAACTATTCTGTATGATACTATAATAGTGGACACATGACTTCCTGCATCTGTCAAAAACCAAATAGCATGAAGAGTGGAACTTAACATATGCAAATATCAAAAATTATTTATGAGATTGGGGGATTCCACGAAGGAATATAGACTATGACAAGAAAACAGCATGCATGACAAGTATATGAAACCTCAACAAATGGGGTGGAAGGAAAAGGTGCTGTTCTAAGTAATTTTGGAAATGAGTGAAGTCTGTAGGATTAAAGGTAAAAGGAATTGCGCATAAGCACTGTATTCTAGTTGAAAAAGTCATTTCCCAGGGGGGTACAGGTTAACAATTTTGATACCACTACACATGTATACTGGAATTAAACAAGTAAATGGATGGCAGAGGATAGAAGACAGCTTTCTCACTGTTGAAGCAGGAGTTCACAGATAAGCAAGGGAAGAGGGCCAGAATGATCCATGTGTAGATGGATTACAGTTGGAGACATCATCATGAACTCATGTTTACCTTTATATAGATACAGATGATTACATATTAAAATATGTATAGATATGTGTATATACACAGGTTAGTATATACATACATATATTTCCTTGCTATGCCAGACAATAGGGCCTGTAAGAAATGACACCCCATCTGATGGGATAAATCTGGCAAGATGAGAAGGAGGTAGGCAAGAGAGAAGTTAAGAATATATGATAAATCATCACTCCAGAAAGAAAGAATCAGGTAATAAAGGCCCTTGATGTAAGAAGAAGCATGCTAGGAGATGAGAACCTTTAGGTCCTATTCAACCCATAAGGAAAAAAAAAAAGTAGTATCCTTTTTTCTCCACCCACCCAGATGCCCCCATCTTGAAACAAAATAATCTAACCAAAATCTTAGTATGAGAAGAAATCTCAAATATGAAAAGAGAAAAATTAGCATAGCCCCAGAACATTATACAGTCTAGCATGGAAATATTCATCCTATCCAGCAAATTTAGGGACTATGGATGTCTGGAGCAAGTGGAGGCAAAGGAGAAAACACAAATTTTCTAAAGATTCTGCCTCACTCAATAGCAAACTGAGGCAGGTATCAGGAAAAATTCCATCTTTTGGAAATGCTATTTAAAAATAGTGCCTAATAAAAACATTATTAATAGAAAGCATTAACCCATTTACACCTACAAAATACACAAAATAAAAAATAAAAAGTTACAAAGTATTTGAAATGACAACTGAGAATGTAATCACTCACTTCTAATAATTCTGAGACAATAGGCAGAACTTCAGGATTACAGATATCAATGGAGTCATCCCGGTATGTCTTCTTTTTATAACAGATATTACCCAAATGTAGTATGGCTGAGAGAAGAGAGAAAATCCTGGGAAAACAAAACACAAATTATAGCTTAGTTGTATCCATTCCCAAAGATGGTTTCATTCTAAAATTCTAGTTAAGCAAACCAACCAGTACAAATATGAAGTATCTAGTCTTTGGAAAATAAGCAATATGGGAATAATTACTAAAATTTACTGAGGGTTTACTATATGTATCACATACTGTTTAAAATGCTTTTCATGGCCTTAAGTATTACACCACTTCTTATATAGTTATTTCAAAGAGACTTCTGCTATTGCCTGAATTTGTCACAGTGTTTTAAAAGGCCATGCCTTTCTAAATGCTATTTATCCTACCTGGAATGCTTTTTTCCTATACTGTTTCAGATACACTGAATCAGAATTGCCAAAGGAAAGGCCTTGAATCTGTATTTTTTTTAATCAAGTATCCTAGCTGATTTTTTATTATTAGTTATGTTGTTAAAATGCTTTCCTATACCACATTACGGTGTTTGGGGTAAACGGTTTTTTGTGGGTGTGGGTGTGTGTGTGTGTGTGTGGGTGTGGGTGTGTGTGTGTGTGTGTGTGTGTGTGTGTGTGTGTTAAGTATGAAGCAATGTGGGGTATATTAACCTCTACTGTGAAACAACTTCATATGGACCCTCCGTTCTAAATTTCCCTCCTGAGTCAGAAGAGCACGTGCCCTCCAATCAACAACTAATCTCTCCTCTTATGCTATATATCCCATCAACTCCTGTTAATTCAGGAACCTTAGGTTACCAAGCATCTCCATGTAGCTAAGAACAGTATATTATGTTCTTAACTTATCTGACATCTCAGAGGCATTTAACACAGCTAAACACTCCACTGAAAAACTCCTCAGTCTCCTTATACATACAGCTTTGTGTCACATGCAGTTATTTTCTTAGAATAAATATGGCTTACAAAATTTGTCTTACGAAAATTTAACACTATGTTTTCCTAAAATTACGAACTATTCCAACTAAAACAAAGATATTGCTTTAGGAACCTGAGATATTACCTTAGCAACATTTGAGAGGTACTGAATCACCATCTAACTTATAAATCTAATTTTTCAAATAATTTAAAGTTTTAAAATCTTTCAATCATTCACATGACTCACAGTAAATACAAGTCTATTAAAAAAATAATGCATAATGTTATTCTGGATTAAAGAATAAACTATCAACCAAAACATAACTAATGGAAGTCAAAAGACAAAAACAAATTCATGAGCTTCTTTAAAAAATTATTTTTAACAGAAATTCACTAATTTTCAGTGAACTGTAGTTTATGTCACCAATTGAGTTGGTATGCCAACTTACATATTGTATTATTTGATTTTAATTGACTTCTCATAAAAAGATTCTAGCAAACAGCCTGCTAATTAAAGAGTCATACCAATGATGTAAGCGCAAGCAAACAAGAAAACAGCAGAGGTGATTTTCTCCTACTCTCAGTATAGGGTCATCAATCATGAGGTTAAAAATTAACAACAGAGGTCGGGTGCAGTGGCTCCTGCTGGTAATCCTAGCACTTTGAGAGGTTGAGAAAGGCAGATCACTTGAGCCCAGGAATGCAAGATCAGCGTAGGCAACATGGCACAAAAAATACAAAATTAGCTAAGTGTGATGGTATAAGTCTGCAGTCCCAACTTCTTGGGAAGTTGAGGTGGGAAAATCATCTGAGCCTGGGGAGGTTGAGGCTGCAGTGAGCACTCCAGCCTAGGTGACAGAGTGAGACCCTGTCTCAAAAAAAAAAAAAAAAAAAAAAATGTTTAACAATATAATCAGATCTGATATACTCATCAACACAACTCTCCCCCTCAAAAAAGTTATAAGTAACTATTTTTTTCTGGTGAGAGCCAAGGTTGAGTCTTTAATTTTAAATAATTTGCTTCAAATATAATTTATCTCATCTTTATCTCAACCTTTTTATATTTTTAATTTGTTTAGATTTACAATTTAAAAACATATTAGAATGGTACAGATATAAACTATACAGAGGAAATACACTGGTAATTAAATACTATGCCTCTGATAAGTATGCATAATTTAATAAGATTAGAGATCACTGATATACAAAAAATGAAGAGCTATAAAAATAGTGTTACAAAGCAAAAGTTTTGAGTAACATCTATGGATAGGCTTCAGGGGCACCATAAATTCCTGCATTTATATGCAAATTGTTAAAGATGTACATTTTACAACAACAATAGTGTCAGGTTTCATCAGATTCTCAAAAGAATTTATGACAAAAAAAGGAATTAGAAATAATGCTCGAGATGGATGAAGTACTAGATGAGGATTACCACTTAGAAAACTATTTTAAAAGACCAACAGGAGAAACCTTTCGAAGACATATCATGTGTTCTCTATTGGAGGTATAAAAATACAACAAGTAAACTCACTGTCTTCGTGTCTTGGGAAGAAATCCTACCATTTCCATGGCAAGTTGTAGGCGCTCAAAATCATGTCTCAAATCTTCTCCTTCCACCATGAAGCAATCCTGCTTATTCAAAATAAAAGTTTAAAAATCAAGATTATATATTTTAAAATAACGTGGGCCATTCAGAAATATGGTAATTTAGGATAAGTACCTGTATGTATAAATGCAAATTAGAGCTGGCAGAATAGTTAGGCCTAGTCAAATTCATTAGACCTCTTATCTTACTATAGGTATGCAAACTAAACACATACCTACTAAAATGCCAATAAGTTTACTTTTGTTCTCCCTTTCACAATCACCAAGATTAGGATCTCAAAAGTTAAGATAAAGAGCTAGCTGTACTTAGTAAGTATGCTGATACCAAGTTTAATTTTGAGTGGTTCTAAACAGTTTCAGAAATTCAAAGTATTTAAGAGTGCTTAATTCCACCAGCAAATATTATTTATTCAACAAACATTTAACAAGTGCCTACTCTATGTAAGGCACTGAACTAGATATTAGTGACACAAAAATAAATTTTAGAAGAGGCAATAATTTAGTTGAAGAGTGAAGCCTAGATTTATATAATATAAAGAAGTTTGCTACATCTATCTAATCTATATTTATATAGATCTACATAGATCTATATAGATTTTTTTTTTCTTCTTTTGAGATAGGGTCTTATTCCTGTTGCTCAAGTTGGAGTACAGTGGCATGATCTTGGCTCACTGCAGCTTCGACCTCCCGGGCTCAGATGATTCTCCCACCTCAGCCTCCCAAGCAACTGGAATTACCCAGCTAGTCCTACCATGACCAGCTAGTTTTTTGTATTTTTAATACAGACAGGGTTTCACCACGTTGCCCAGGCTAGTCTTGAACTCCCGGACTCAAGCAATCCACCCACCTAGGCTTCCAAAAGTGCTGGAATTACATGCGTGAGCCACTGCGCCCAGCCTGTTACATCTACACTAGATATATACATATATAATTATTTATATACTTCATATATGTAATTATTTCCTAATGAAATAATAGACAACACAGTAATCAAACAAGGAAAGAAGTATATGTGAAAGTATAAAAACCCTCAGAAAACACGTCATATGAGTCAGTAAAAATAGTTGTGAATAGTCACACACGCCTGTAATCCCAGCTACTTGGAAGCTTGAGGTAGGAGGATTGCTTGAGCTAAAGAGTTTGAGACCAGCCTGGGCAACACAGCATAACACCATCACAAGAAAAAAAAAAAATGCTGTGGAATACCAGATTAAAAAACATTACTTTTAAAGCATAACCCTTGCATTTCAGTTCCTCAAACAGTAGTAGACATACTCTAAATCTTCAAAACAATAAGTGAGTTATAAATCCCTTTACTGTATGTTGTCACAGTCCCTTGTACTTTCAAAAACCTCCTCACATCTGCATTTACATTTTTAATGCCTATCTTTCTAGGGAATATTCTCTCAAGTACTCAGTGAAGTATATGAACAGTTAATCGTCTTATTAACTGGAGATCCCCAGTGCAAAGTCAGTGCCAAAAACAAGTCATTATTTAGGTAAATACATAGTCATTGAATTACTGAATAACATATATTGAATTGAATGAAACATTCCTTTTTCTGAAATAAAGTGCTCATTTATTTTATAAAAAGTATTTATCAAGTATTTACCATGTACAAAAAAATCTGTTTTAGGCACCATAAGCATTAGTCAACGAATATCTGAAGTTTAAAATAAAGTTTTGAAATGCTGTTAACAGTATTTTTATTCTCTACATGGAAAGCTGCACATGCACAGTTTAAAAATTTAAATTCACAAGTTCTTTCCGAGAACCCATGCATTTAATTTTATGACAATAAAGTTTTTGATAAGCAGTTTTAAGAAATTCTACTGACATGCCAATGTCCTACTCATTAAAATAATTTTTTTTTTTTTTTGAGATGGAGTCTTGCACTTGTTGCCCAGCTGGAGTGCAATGACGCGATGTCTGCGCAGTGCAACCTCTGCCTCACGGGTTCAAGCAATTCCCCTGCCTCAGCTTCTTAAGTAATTGGGATTACAGGTGTGTGCCACCGTGCCAGGCTAATTTTCTTATATTTTTTTAGTAGAGACAGGGTTTTACCACATTGGCCAGGCTGGTCTCAAACTCCTGACCTCAGGTGATCCACCCACCTCAGCCTCCCAAAGTGCTGGGATTACAGGAGTGAGCCACCGTACCCAGCCCTAAGATAAATTTTTAAATGCATTCTTCTTTTACCTATAGTAAGTAAGCTCTCTTACTACTCTTCCCCTTACTTTCAAAACACAAACAGTTCATTCGCTTGATGATTTAACAAATATTTTCCTATCACAAGTGGCAAGGCAGAGGGAATCTATGCTTCACATGTGTCAATAATGATTCTTCTAACTAACAGTGTTCTAATCTGCCCTGAAAGTGAATGGAACAATTAACGTATATAAAATAGTGGAAAGTACACTGAAATATATTTGTATTTGCTCTTATCCTTAATCAAATGTTCTTAGAAACCCGAAGTGGTCTCAGTGAATATCAAAATCATAGTTTTAAAAAAATGTGTATTAATTCCCTTCTCTGTTTCTCTGATGACAACTATAGAAGAAAAACTAAGGATAAATTAAATCTCCCAGAACAGAAATGATTTTATCTTAATCTCGGCTCCCTGGGAGGCAGATCTTGAGACAGACCAAGAGTCAAATACAAGTCACAGAGAAAGTGAGAAAGTAAAAGAGCAGACAGACTAAACAGTCTGTGGTAACTACTATGAAAGTAGTTAAATGGAGTTTAATCCCAAGATTATCTCTGGGAAACAATCTAAAACCTACAGAGGTGAGAGAGCTACTGTATTTATATACCATCTCATCTCTCATCAGTCATTGTTTGAGGACTTCTGGACAGGGGGCAGGCAGCTGTTAATTCCCAAGTCATTTGTGAGTGCATAATGGAGTTTAATCCCAAGGTTATCTCTGGGAAACAATATAAAACCTAGAAAGGTGAGGGAGTGACTGTATTTATATACCATCTCATCTCTCATCAGTCACTGTTTGAGGACTTCTGGAGAGGGAGCAGGCAGCTGTTAATTCCCAAGTCACTTCTAGAGGGCCCTACAAATGCCAAGGCCTTCCAGGGTTCTGCACAAAGCCTTCAGGCCCCAGCATCCAAATACTGGTCAGCCAGAGTTCAAGGAAATGGTAAGGTTCGTTCCAAGGATAAGGCAGGGAACTAACAAACAACTGTTACAACCCCTTCCACTGAAAGAACATAGGCAATCCTTCTGTCAGCTCCGTATAAGTTCTTGTTTGTACTTGATAACATGCCACTACATTCCCCCAACAAACATACCCAAATGCTCTTTCATGCTATCAGATCTTGCTCTTTCTATGAGGTGACACACTATCTCATTTACAAATGCCTAGGATAAACCTAGCATGCAGTAGGCAATTAGTGTGGGTGTGAGGGAGAGAAAGAGAAGAGTCAAATTAGATATTTTCTTCTACTGTGCCTCTATTTCTTAAAATGGTACTTAAGAAATCATACTATCTTGTCTCTTTTTCTTTTTTCTTTGAGATGGAGTCTCGCTCTGTTGCCGAGGTTGGAGTGCAGTGGCACAATCCCAGCTCACTGCAACCTCCGCCTCCTGGGCTCAAGTGGTTCACCTCACCCTCCTGAGGAGTAGCTGGGACTACAGGTGTACACCACAGCATCCATCTGATTTTTATATTTTTTGGAGGGACAGTGTTTTGCCATGTTGCCCAGGCTGGTCTTAAACTCTCGGGCTCAAGCAATCTGCCTAGCTCAGCCTTGCAAAGTGCTGGGATTACAGGCATGAGACACTGTCCAGTTCCATATTATATTTGATCCTTATAAAACCTCTGGTGGTAGTTATGATTCCCTTTCACACAAGCAGCAGCATTGGCTCAGAATTTAAGCCAACTGCTCCTATGGTGGTGAAGCTTGCTAATAGTGTAGCTGGGATTCCAACCAAACCTGTTATTTATCTCCTTTTTTCTTAAGTGATCTCCAGCGTCTTTACTAACCTTCAAAGTCAATTGTTCCAGTTTATGTCCTGCACTCTACACTGGTAGTTATAAAAATGTATGATTTCTTAAGTACCATTTTAAGAAATAGAGACAAGTGGCTGGGCGCAGTGGCTCATGCCTATAATCCCAGAACTTTGGGAGGCTGAGGCGAGCAGGTCACCTGAGGTCAGGAGTTCAAGATCAGCCTGGCCAACACAGTAAAAACCTATCTCTATTAAAAATACAAAAATTAGCTGGGTGTGGTGCCGGGCGCCTGTAATCACAGCTACTCAGGAGGGTGAGGCAGGAGAATCGCTTGAACCTGGGAGGTGGAGGTTGAAGTGAGCTGATACCATGCCACTGTGCTCCAGCCTGAATGACAAAGTGAGGCTCCATCTCGAAAAACAAATTAAAAAAAAAAAAAGGAAGGAAGGAAGGAAGGAAGGAAGGAAGGAAGGAAGGAAGGAAGGAGGGAAGGAAGGAGAGAAAGAAGAAAAAAAAGAAAAGAAAGATGTTAAGTGCTTCTTTTAAATTTTTTTGAGACAGGGTCTCACTCTGTCACCCAGGCTGGAGTGTAGTGGTACGATCTTGGCTAAATGCAACCTATGCCTCCTGGGATCAAGTGATTCTCTCACCTCAGCGTCCTGAGTAGCTGGGACTACAGGCACGTATCACTACGCCCTGCTAATTTTTTTTTGTTGTTTTTTGGTAGAGACAAGGTTTCACCATGTTGGCCAGGCTGGTCTCAAACTCCTGACCTCAAGTGATCCACCCGCCTAGGCTTCCCAAAGTGCTGGGATTACAAGCGTGACCAACCGTATCTGGCCAGATGTGAAGTGCTTTTTAAACGAAAAAATATACGCAGAGAAAGTTGTGCAGTATGCGGAGACCTTATACCAGACTGGCAGAGGAGGGTGAGGAATAAAGCCAGAAAGACAATGTTTAAGTGTGTGACCACAAATTTACAAACTGACAGATGGGTTTTGGCAGTAGGAATCTTTACACTGCAAAAATACTTAAAACAGAGTAGATGAAAACATGGTTTCAGAGTATCTTGCCCAAGTTGCATCATGATCCCTGAAAGCATTATAGGAGGTCTACCACACAGGAAATGAGCTTCCAGGTATTTATAGACGTTTGGATTCCTGTAAAGGTAGTAGTGACCAAGGTTGGAGCTTTGTCTCCACAGAATAATACAGGTCAAATCAGTCTGCAGCATGATGGACACAGGTGTCCTGAGACTATCACTTATGGCAATTACCATTAAAACCCTACCTAATAGTTGGACCCTAAAATTCAAGGCTCAGATAAATAAAAGAATTTGGTGAGGCTGGCTGACCCTTTACATTGAAGTTATTCAGATCAGCTTTTTTTTTTTTCTTTTTCTCGAGACAGAGTCTTGCTCTGTTGCCCAGGCTGGAGTGCAGTGGCATGATCTCAGCTCACCTCAAGTTCCACCTCCAGGGTTCACGCCATTCTCCTGCCTCGGCCTCCCTAGTAGCTGGGACCACCGGCACCCACCACCACACTCAGCTAATTTTTTGTACTTTTTAGTACAGACAGGGTTTCACTGTGTTAGCCAGGATTGTCTCAATCTCTTGACCTCATGATCCGCCCACCTCGGCCTCCCAAAATGCTGGGATTACAGGCGTGAGCCACCGCGCCTAGCCTCAGATCAGCTTTAAGGTACAATGGCAGACATCAGCCAACATATTACCAGTATTTAATTCATTCTTCATATTTTATAATTGAAGAAACAAAGGTTGAGATGTTATTAATAATAAAAATAAAAAGACATTTAATAGATTATTACCACTTGAAGAGGGGAAATTAGCACTTATTAAATATTCTTCTACATGTCAGTCACCATGAGAGTTACTGAAACCTCAAAACACAAGGAGATAATTATATATACATTTACAGACAAGAAAAGAGATTCACAGGTTAAATAACTTTCCAAAGGTTAAAAAAAAAAATCTTATAAATAACAGGGCTGGCCAAACCAAAATCTATGTAGTTCCAAATCCCCTGCTCTCTCCCATGCAACACTGCTGTTTGTGCTTATTTAATAGGATAACCCTTAAATGGAACTAAATCACCATACAAGGGCAACAACAGGTCCCTTGTAAAAAGCAATTTTCTAACTACACGTCTCCTTGGGACCATTTATACAATTCCACTAAATACGTAAGTAATGTAGTACAACAGAACAGTCCTCAATCCTCTCTACCTATGAAGCTAGTCACATAAGTTCTAATAACTCACAGGGAAACAAAGTTTAGTTTGTCCCCAAATATATTATGAGGAAGAGCTAACAGGAAAGAATAAAAGATCCTCTGACTGTTTGCTTTTATTAATTAACATAAGAAAAACAATCAGAAATCAAATTTCAAACTATAATAGATATTCAAACACAATAAATGGATAATGGTGACAAAAGTATTATTAAGGGAAGAGCAGATTATGGATACAAAGTTCTTCTAAAGGGAAAGATGGGTAATGATGACTTAAATGGTGGCAACAGCATTCGCTATGCACTTACTAAGGATTATGTACTCTATCAAGTTCTTTACATGCACAACTTTAAGACTCACAAAACTTAAAGACCATTATTAACCCCTAAAATAAATGATACTGGAAAATAAACCAGCCAATATTCACGTTAGGTCATTCTGCTTCAGAGCACAAATCCTTTTTTTTTTTTTTTTTTTTGAAATAGAGTCTTGCTGTGTCACCCAGGCTGCAGCGTAACGGTGTGATCTTGTCTTGCTGTAGCCTCAACCTCCTGGGCTCAAGCAATCTGCCTGCCTCAGCCTCCTGAGTAGCTGGAACTACAGGCATGTATCACTATACCTGGCTTAACTTTTTGGAGAGATACGGTGTTGCCTTGTTGCTCAGGCTAGTCTCACAAACTCCTAGTCTCAAGCAATTCTCCCACCTCAGCTTCTAAAAGTGTTGAATTATAGGCATGAGCCACTACTCTCGGCCCCCAAATTCTTAAGTATTACTTAGACTACCTCTGAAAAGTAGCAGATCAGTTCACAGCTTCACTGTAAGCTCAGAACAGATGATCTCTTCTATTTGCAGTATGTGTTTGCAGTTCCCTACCTGCTTTCCAAGGAGGCATGGTCACTTGGTGTAGTACGTGAAAAAGGAAAAGGGGGAGCTTCTTAAGAACGGCAAAACAACTTAAATTTTTTCTGTTAAAATATATCAGAATCCATAAATTTAAATGTCAAGTTTTTTTTCCCCCAAAATGTTAAATCTAAACTCCAAAATTACTTGGTTACATAACAGTAATACAATCAAAATTTATCTAAAAAGAAATTATTATCCATGTATACTGAATCTTCTCACCTGTGAAATAGGCTAGTTCGGCAATTAGTAAAGTTTATAAACATGCAGCACGAATCAAAGTTGTGGTTCTTTAAAGCAAGGACTAAGAAATGTTTTCAGAAAGAATATTTAATAAATTAATTCATTAGTTAATTAATAGATATAGGAAGATTAGTGTGTGTTTTCAGCCTTTTTAGAACTAACTTAATTGAAAATTTTTTTAAAAATTTTGTGTTCTTTTTATAGTTACAAACTTGTCATAAAATATAACAAATAAAGCTAAATTTAGCTGGGCATGGTGGCTCATGCCTATAATCCCAGCACTTTGACAGGCCAAGGCAAGAGAATCACTTGAGGCCAGAGGTTCAAGACCAGCCTGGACAACATAGTGAGACTCTGTCTCTAATTTAAATATATACTTATTAAAATACAATAATACAATTTTTAAAAAATTAAAGCAAAATTTACCTATTCACTCTATATTACATCATGTATCCCCTTAAATCACTCAATTTAAAACAGAAAATAGGCTAGGCATAGTGGCTTATACCTGTAATCCCAGCACTTTGAGTGGCCAAGATGGGCAGATCACTTGAGGCCATGAGCTCAAGACCAGCCTGGCCAATATGGCGAAACCCCATCTCTACTAAAAATAGAAAAATTAACCGGGCCTGGTGGCACACGCCTGTAATCCCAGCTACTTGGGAGGCTGAGGCATGAGAATTGCTAGAACCCAGGAGATGGAGGTTGCAGGGAGCCAAGATCATGTCACTGTACTCCAGTAATAGTGCGAGACTCTGTCTCAAAAAATAAAAAATAAAAAAAAAAAACCTTATTTATAGGAATTTCAATACTTATTTTTGGATAATTTTATTAAGGCTACAGACTCTTGCTACTGGGAAAAAAAATAAAAAAAAAAATATTCATGCATTCATTATGTGTAAAGATTGCTGACATATAAAACATAAAGGATGCAATTTTTTGAAATAAACAATAATTATTACTCGTAGTATGTGGGTAATGAAACTACTAAAAAATAAAAGGGGAAAAAAACTATAGTTCATACAAATCCACAGCAATGCTGAAGAATCAGGAATATAATCAATTAATGTTTGTCAAAATAAATATTGAATGTGGACTAAGTCTTAATGACCAGAAAATATCCAAAAAAAAGTAAATTAACTGGTTTTAAATCAACAAACTATACAGATATAAATCATTCATTCAAAAGAAATGAAACATTGATTTATCTTCCTTCCTAGGATTATTTGTATTTCAGCTGATTTGCATTCTAAATCTTCAGATGGATGCAAATGAGCAATGTGAGGACCCTTTGACAGGAACACAGAATATTTAGGTACTTGTACTGACCGGCTCAGAGTCATAGCAATAATCATCCCAGCTCTGTCTGAGGGGTTTCTTTGTTATCTGAAAGTAAGGCAGATTAGTTAGGTAGAAGTAATGGTTATTATAATTTTCTAATGATCTCTTAGATGTGGTGTGCAGGTAGTACTGCTGCTATCCATTGAAAAGTTATTTTGCGTAGCAGCATAAAACAAGAAATAATGAAGTAAATTTTCACATTCTGGGAGACTGTATACTATACTACCCAACTCATATATACCATAGGCTCCAGTGACTGTTATTTATATAAACTGAGTCCCATATCCTATGAATACTGACATTATGACAGAAATATATTATGGTCATTAATTACAAAAAGATCTGAAAGAACAGCAAAATTCCAGAGTTCTCTAATACTAACAACTATCAGCTCATTTATGAGATCGTTACTTTATAAAAAAGAAAATCTTTAATCACCCAAATATAATGCAAATAGTTTAAACTGGGGAGGAAAAAATTCAGAAGCTGAATTAGCAAATATTTTTGAAAAGCTACTTAATTCTATGCGTAAAAATTAATAATATTGTATCAGAAATTGATACTTTAAATAACTTGGAATTCGCAATATATTAATACAAAGTCATTAGTTTATATTAATATATGCAGTTTCAAAATTAAGAAATAACAGTTAATGCAACACACTGTATATCTTGGGGAAAGCCAAAGGTATAACTTTCTTTTTTTTTTTTTTTTTTTTTTTGTGAGACAGAGTCTCACTCTGTCACCCAGGCTGGAGTGCAGTGGCATGATCTTGGCTCACTGCAACCTCTGCCTCCTGAGTTGAAGTGATCTCATGCCTTAGCCTCCCAAGTAGCTGAGATTACAGGCGTGCGCCACCACACCGAGCTAATTTTTTTGTATTTTTTAGCAGAGACAAGGTTTCACGATGTTGGCCAGGCTGGTCTCGAACTCCTGATCTCAGGTGATTCAACCGCCTCAGCCTCCCAAAGTACTGGGATTACAGGTGTAAGTCACTGCACTCAGCCAAAGATATAACTTTCATAACCCTAAATATATACTGCTATCTTTGAACCATCACCAGTGTCAATTTGCTTACAAAACCTTCATAAGGATTTTTTTAACTGTCATAAAAGAATTTCTTTCCATAGACATTACATCTTGCCTCCAACAACGGAAAAATAAGGGGAGACAATCTATTATTTAAATGATCTATTGTTTGTTTTACTAATTCCATTAATGCTGGTTATAAAATTTTTGTTATTATGAGAAATAATAAAATTGGTAAAGTCAATATAATGAAAAGTGAGAATTACTCCTTAATGTGGAAGTTTAGGGATGAATTTTGAGTTTTGAGGAAAGATCCAAATTCTCTAAGTCGTTTGCCTTTGAATAGTCATACTCTAAGTCAATGTCACAGTATCATGCAAAGACGTATGTGTATGACACTTCAAAACATGCAAATTAGGTTTCAAGTAATCCTTAGCAAAGGACAAGAATTAATCATTAGTAACATTTAATATCCTGGGGTTGTAAAAGGCAAATCACTTTAGTAAAAGTAAAGCATTTTTCTAATAGAGTAGAAGTATCAATAAACAGCTTATTTTTTTTTTTCCCACAGAATTTCACAGAAAACGAAAAGCACATACATTATCTGAGCTTTTAACATTTATATGAGGATGGTAATTACCCTCAAATTTGAGAACTGCATCACATAAATTTGTAGAGTACATGTATGAAAGTGCTAGCTAATATCCATTTGTAGATTTGGGAAAGAAAGTACTAGAAAAAAGACACTTTTCAAGCATTAAATTTAATACTGCCCTATACTTCAAAAAGCTTTTTATGAACTCTCACCTGATTGAGATAATGATATTCCTCTGGTTGCTTAAGATGGAATGCTGATCTCTCATCTTCACTTGCTCCTGCCAAGAGGTAATAGAATACATGATAGTTCCTGTAGGAAACAAAGAAGTACAGTTTTATAATGTGTGATTTATGGTTATCATTTAACAGGGGGAGGAGGGAAGCAAACAGTAATTAGTAAAATGTATCAGCTTTGCTTCATTTTTTAACATAAATGTGATAAATTCAGCATTTAAGAACTCCTAAAAATTGAATGATGTTTTGAATGTGGAATACAAGAGAGAGGGATGAAGGCAGCAAAATTAACAAAGTTAGGACCTCTGAAAATTTTCTTCTCCATAAAACCAATGAGAAATCTGGCAAATCTGTCATAATTAACCTTTTCAGAACTGTGGAAACTAATCAAAAGCTTGCAACAACCCAGAGAGTGTTTACTCAATAAAAAGAGCCAAATCTCAATTAAAAAATGGCTTTGTAGTGTTTTTAACTTGCCCTATTCCATTCCCTGAAAACCAACAGCCTGCAAACTTGGAGATCAGAAGCCTGGCAGCCACCAGAAAGGTCAGAACAGGTTCTGAGCTTGTTCAAAGCCTCATTCCCTAAGAAATACCATTATTTGAACTGTATGGTGGGTCCCTGTAAGTAGCCATATTCACGACTGACTCTAGGAGACTCATTTAGACTTCACATGGTGCAAAGATCTTTTCCCCAGAGGCATCCATAGAAACTGAGGCTGAACAGCCTACTTCCTAAAGCAGTGGATCAAAGTTGGGGCAAACAATAGGCTAATCAAGAAACTTAAAAGGAAAAGCTGGTGAATGTGATCTTCATACTGGCTTTGAAAACCTCCAATAAATTTCCTAGGAATCTAGAAGGCCATTTGCGTGCAGAACCCTGTGGGCATGCCCAGGGTTGTATGTGCTCTCAGAAAAAAAGAGATTAAATATAAACTCTCACCTCTGGTTAACTCTGAACCTCCCTACAAGCAGAAAATAAAGGCTAAGGTAGATTTGTAAAATACCTAGCTGAATGTTGAAGGCATGGAACAATATACATAGAGAGCCCTGTGGCAAGGAGTGAGAGGCTTGCTTATTGTTTCCAAGCATTTAAATAAATCTCTGTCAAGTTATTACCTGACAACTAAGTTAAATAAGCAGATACTTCAATAGCCACACTCAAAAAAGAATATCGACTTTATAAAATTAATTCAGAAAAGTCACAAAACAAACAGTAGGAATAAAAACAACCATCAAACCCTGGTAAGGAGAGGACTCATTTCTAGAGTTGCCACATTATATTATTTTAAAAATCCAATTTTTCGGCCGAGCGTGGTGGCCACACCTATAATCCCAGCACTTTGGGAGGCTGAGGTGGGCGGATCACGAGGTTAAGAGATGGAGACCATCCTGGCCAACATGGTGAAACCCCATCTCTACTAAAAATACAAAAATTAGCTGGGCATGGTGACATGCACCTGTAGTCCCAGCAACTCAGGAGGCTAAGGCAGGAGAATCACTTGAACCCAGGAGACGGAGGTTGCAGTGAGCCGAGATCGTACCACTGCACTCCAGCCTGGTGACAGAGTGAGACTGTCTTAAAACAAAAACAAAAACAAAAACAAAAACCAATTTTTGTTTTGAGACAGCATATCTGTCACCCAGGTTGGAGTGTAGTGGCATGCTCATGACTCACTGCAGCCTCGACCTCCTAGGCCCAGGTGATTCTCCCACTTCAGTCTCCCTACTAGCTGGGACCACGGGTGTGCACCACCAAACCTGGCTAATTTTTGTATTTTTTGTAGACAAGAGTTTCCCCATGTTGCCCAGGCTGGTCTCGGAAGTCATGGGGGCTCAGGTGATCTACCCATCTTGGCCTCCCAAAGTGCTGGGATTACAGGCATGAGTTACCACACCCAGCCAAAAAAAATCCAGTTTTCAACAACAACAACAAAAATTATAGCCGGGCGCGGTGGCTCACGCCTGTAATCCCAGCACTTTGGGAGGCTGAGGCGGGCGGATCACAAGGTCAGGAGATCGAGACCACGGTGAAACCCCGTCTCTACTAAAAATACAAAAAATTAGCCGGGCGCGGTTGTGGGCGCCTGTAGTCCCAGCTACTCGGGAGGCTGAGGCAGGAGAATGGCGTGAACCCGGGAGGCGGAGCTTGCAGTGAGCCGAGATCGCGCCACTGCACTCCAGCCTGGGCTGGGCGACAGAGCGAGACTCCGTCTCAAAAAAAAAAAAAAAAAAATTATAAGGCATGCAAAGAAAGAAGACAGTATAGCCGATACAAAGTAGAAAAAGTATTAATAACTGTCCCTGAAAAAACCCAGACATTAGACTTACAAGATTTTAATCAGCTATTTTAAACGTGTTCAATGAACTAAAGAAAGTTACATTTAATGAACTAAAGAAAAATATAAGAACACTATCTCACCAAATAGAGACTAATATACAGGACTCATAAGAAATTAATCAAAAAAGAATTCTTGAGTTGAAAAATATAACTGAAATGAAAAAGTATCTAACGGAGCTTAACAGCTAATATGAGTAGGTAGAAGAAGAACCAGTGAACCTGAAGAAAGAATCAAAAAACATGAAGACAGGTTAACAGACTCTCGTCTAAAGAACACAAGAAAAAAAACGGAGGGTAAGAAACAAGGTTTCAGAGACCTGTGGGACACCATTAAAAAGACTCCCATGGGGGGCACAGTCGCTCATGTCTATAATCCTAGCACTCTGGGAGGCAGAGGTGGGTGGATCACCTGAGGTCAAGAGTTCAAGGCTGCTCACGCCTATAATCTCAGCACTTTGGGAGGCAGAGGTGGGTGGATCACCTGAGGTGAGGAGTTCGAGGCCAGCCTGGCCAACATGGTAAAACCCCGTATCTACTAAAATTACAAAAAAAAAAAAAGCTGGGCATGGTGACAGGCACTTGTAATCCCAGCTACTCAGGAGGCTGAAGCAGGAGAACCACTTGAACCCGGGAGGCAAAGGCTGCAGTAAACTGGGATCTCACCATTGCACTCCAGCCTAGGCAACAAGAATGAAACTCTGTCTCAAAAAAAAAAAAAAAAAAACCCAAAAGAAAAGAAAGAAAAAAAGACTCCTATACATACTAGGAGTTCTAAAAGGAGAAATAAGAAAGGGACATAAAGAGTACTTGAAAAACCAATTGCCAAAATCTCTCTCCAAATTTGATGGAAAACATTAATCTGCACATCCAAGAAACTCAATGAACTCTAGAAAGTATAAACTCAAAGAAATCCACATTTTGACAAACCAAAATTCTTCAAAGGCAAAGACAAAGAATTTTGAAAGCACCAAGAGAGAAATTCCTCATCAAGGAATCCTAATATAAGATTAACAGCTGATTTCGCATCAGGAACCATGGCAGACGGATAACGTATTCAAAATGTTTAAAGGAAAAAAAAATGTCAATCAAGAAGTATATATCCAGGAAAAATAAAGGAGAAATTAGAACACTGCTAGATAAACAAACTTGGACTTCACAGCTACAGAGGGGCCTTACAAGAAATACTAAAGGCAATTCATTTTTCTGACTGAAATAAAAGGATACTAGACAAGATTCAATTAAACATGAAGAAATAAAGAACAATGGCAAATATAAAAGACAGTATAAATTAATTAACTCATTGATTGATTGACTGACAGGATCTCACTCTGTTGTCCAGGCTGGAGGGCAGTGGCACAATCTCAGTTCACTGCAACCTCTATCTCGTTTCAAGTGATCCTCTTACCTCGGCTTCCCAAGTAGCTGGGACTCCGGCGTGCACCACCACACCCGGCTAATTTTTGTAGAGATAAGGTTTTGCCATGTTGTCTAGGCTGGTCTCGAATTCCTGGCCTCAAGTGATCTGCCCACCTTGGCTTCCCCAAAGTGCTGGGATTACAGGCAGGAGCCACTGCACCTGGCCTATTTTTTATTTGTAACACTTTTTTCCTATTAAACTTGAAAAATTACATAAAGCAGTAATTATAAATGTGTTGATGGATGTACCACCATAAAGAAGTAATTTGCATAACAGTTACAGGACAAAGGAGCAAGAAAGGAAAAGAGCAACATACAAGCAAAGTTTGTTGTATATTATCAAAATTAAGTTGTCAGTATTCCAAACAACATTGTTATAAGTTAAGATTTTAACTACAATACCCGGGGTAACCAATAAGAATATAAAAAATAATAAAAAGAAATGCCAATGAAATTAAAATGGTACACTAGAAAACATTTACTTAATGCAAAAGAAGGCAGGCATAGAATAACAGAAGAACAAAAAAAATCGTTAACACATATGGAGAACAAACAGCAAAATGGTATTAATAATCCTACCTCATCAATAATTACATTAAGTACATTAAACGCTCTATTCTAAAGGTAGATAAACGGCAGAATGGATAAAAACAAAATATATGGTCCAACTACATACTGTTTACAAGAGACAAGCTTTAGATTCAAAGACACAAATAGGTTAAAAATAAAAAGATGAGAAAAAAAAGATATCATGCAAGCAATATCCAAAAGCAAGCTAGAGAATACCAGATAAAACAATAATTACTAATTATTACTAATACCAGGTAAAATAAAGTTAAAGACCAAACTTGCTCCTAGGGACAAAGAAGGCCATCTTATAATGACAAAAGGGACAATCCATCAAGAAGATATAACAATTTAAAATATATACATGTGTGTCTAAGAACAGAGCCCAAAAAAACATTGAGCAAAAAGAACTTTTTTTTTTTTTTGAGACGGAGTGTTGCACTGCCACCCAGACTGGAGTGCAGTGGTGAGACCTCGGCTCACTGCAACCTCCACCTTCCAGGTTCAGGTGATTCTCCTGACTCAGCCTCCCAAGTAGCTGGAAATACAGGCGCATGCAACCACACCTGGCTAGTTTTTGTACTTTTAGTTTCACCATGTTAGCCAGGCTGGTCTAAAACTCCTCATCTCAAATGATCCACCTGCCTTGGTTTCCCAAAGTGCTGGGATTACAGGAGTAAGACAGTGCACCTGGCCACAAAAAGAACTTGACATAACTAAGAGAAGAAGTACACAATTCAACAATAATACTGAGAGACTGCAATACTCCACTTTCAATATTGAAGAAAGTAATCAGACAGAAGATGAACAAGAAAAAGAGGACTTCAAAATTACTATATACCAATTAGACCTAACACATGTTTATAGAACACTCCAGCCAACATAAGGAGGATATGTTTTTTCAAGTCCACATGGAGTATCCTCCAGGGTAGACCATGTGTAGTCTACTACAAAACAAGTCTCAATAATTTAAGGAGACTGAAATCATACAACTACTCCAAACACTTTGCAGTGAAATAAGAAATCACATTTCCAAAATACAAATACATGGAAATTTGACAACACATTCCTAAGTAACCAGTGGGTTAAAGAAGTCACAAGCAAAATTATAAAACACTCCAAGATGCACAAAAACGAAACACTACCCAATACTTGGAAAACAGCTGAAGCAGTCCTTAGAGGGGCTTTATAACTGTAAACCCGTATAAAAAAGATCTCAAATCTATAACCTAACCATCCACCTTAAGAAACTAGAAAAAAACGGCAAACTAAACCCAAAGCAAGCAGAATAAAGGAAATAATAAGCATCAGAGCAGAAATAAATGAAATAGGAAAAGGAAAGAGAGAACATCAATGAAACTAAAGACTGGTTATTTGAAAAGATCTTCAAAATTAAACTTTAAACTGATGAGACAGACACAGAAAGAAACAGAGAATCAAATTCAGGAATGAATGAAAGAGGAACATTACTACCAATCTTACATAAACAAAAAAGACTGTAAGGAATACTATAAAACAAGTTTTTGGCATCAAATTAGACCACCTAGATGAAATGTACAAATTCCTGCAAAGATAAAAACTACCAAATCTGACTACAGATGAAACAAAAAGTCTGAACAGATCTATAATAACTGAAGTGTTTGAATTAATAATCAAAACTTCACACAAATAAAAGTCAGAACCAGATGGCTTTGCTGGTGAATTCTACCAAACGTTTAAAGAATTAACCCAATCCTTCACAAACTCTTCTAGAGAATTGGTTTGTAAAAACTGGATCTTCACCTCTCATTCATTCTCCAAAACCAAGGAAATAAGAGTTATATCCCCTTATTTCATCATCATTAAAATGTGTTAGAAAAAGTTACTAATAGTTCTCCATCTGTAAAATGGGAATAAATAAACAAGAAGCAGAGAAGTTAAGTGAGATGCCCAAGGCATATCCAATATTTGAATGTAGGTCAAACCCCCTCTTAACCAAATCTCACTGCAGGATGAAACAAATAATTAATTTACTTCTCTATCTTATTTCTCCATCTGAGGGATACCACATACATCATCTCTAAAGACCTGTATACCTCAAGTAATACAATCAAATTAAGAGCTTTATTGAAAATTTTTTTCTCAAGTTAGAAAAAGAACACTAAGGAAATGGGAGAAAAGTCCCGAGGTACATTGCTCACCAAGAGGAATGAGGAACAACTGAGAAACTACTTACTTGTTCTGACAGTTTGCAAGAGTTCTATATACCAAATAAAGATCTCCTAGCAGCCTCTGAAAAACTGCAAAGTTCTGCCCATGACAGAAATAGCAATTATGCATAAAGCTATGCATGACGTAAACTGAATTAAGGGTCAAAATACACAAAGACCTTAAAAGTCAATCTGCATGATACAAATGTTAACTTCATCTAATTACACAAATAAAAATACGTACCGTTCATTATGCTCTTGATAAACGAGTCTGGACTTCTCCAGTAGATATTTTTCAACATAGGCACTACAAGAAAAATAAAATTGGTTGATATAAATAATAAAGTTTAATATAAGGTAGACAAATATTTGGAGACAGTGTAGAAGTATAAAGAATACTATCGGCCAGGCGCGGTGGCTCAAGCCTGTAATCCCAGCACTTTGGGAGGCCGAGACGGGCGGATCACGAGGTCAGGAGATCGAGACCATCCTGGCTAACACGGTGAAACCCCGTCTCTACTAACAAAAAAAAAATAAAAATACAAAAAACTAGCTGGGCGTGGTGGCGGGCGCCTATAGTCCCAGCTACTCGGGAGGCTGAGGCAGGAGAATCACTTGAACCTGGGAAGCAGAGGTTGCAGGGAGCCAAGATTGGCCAGGTGAGTCTCTTAACTCCTGACCTCAAATAATTTGCTTGCCTCAGCCTCCCAAAATGCTGAAATTATAGGGGTGCCTGGCCTGAGTTTTTTTTCCTATACAAACATGCCTACGACAAAGTTTAATTTATAGATTAGGCACAGAAGACAGGGGTCACCAACCCCCAGGGCATGGACTCACAGTGGTTGGCCTGTTAGGAACCGGGCTACACAGCAGGAGGTGAGCGGCCAGCAACTGAGCAAAGCTGAGCTCCACCTCCTGTCAGCTCAGTGGCAGCATTAGGTTCTCATAGGAATGTCAAATCTATTGTGAACTGCACATGCGAGGGATCTAGGCTGCACACTCCTTATGAGAATTTAATGATATATGTAACACGCTTGAATCATTCCGAAACCATTCCTCCATCCCCCAGTCTGTGGAAAAACTGTCTTCGATGAAACCAGTCCCTGGCACCAAAAAGGCTGAGGACCACTGCAGTAAGAGATTAATAATAACTAATAATAAAATAAAACAAGTGGGCTGGGCACAGTGGCTCATGCCTGAAGTCCAAGATTAGCCCAGCCAACACAGTGAAACACCGTCACTCCAAAAAATACAAAAATTAACCGGGTATGGTGGTACACGCCTGTAGTCCCAGCTACTCTAGAGGCTGAGGCAGGAGAATCACTTGAACCTGGGAGGAAGAGGTTGTAGTAAGCCAAGATTGCACCACTGCACTCCAGCCTGGGCGATTGAGACCCTTCTCAAAATAAATAAATAATAGAACAATTATAACAATACACTGTAATAAAATGTATGTGCATGTGGTCTCTGTCTGAAAACATCTTACTGTACTATACTCAATTATCTTTGGGTAACTGAAACTGCATAAAGTGAAACCACAGGTAAGGGTGGTGGTAGGGGGCGTTTAAAGGGATACGTAAGAATTTGCTGTACTTTTCCTCTTATTTTTGCTACGAAGCTACCACTGCTCTAAAAAATAAAGTCTATTTAATAAAAAAACTGTAAAGAATATTGCTCACACAACCAGAGGACTCTGAACATAGACTATATAATAAGAAACAATATTGTAACAAAATTATATTTCTTGAATATAATAATATGGTTATATAGAAAAATGTAGATTAGAAAATACCAACTTGAAAACAATATTTTATTTATTTATTTTTTTTGAGAGACAGAGTCTCACTCTGTCACCCAGAATGGAGGAGCAGAATGGCATAATCTCAGCTCACTGCAACCTCCCCCCGCCCAGGTTCAAGAGATTCTCCTGTCTCAGTTTCCTAAGTAGCTGGGACTACAGGCTTGCACTACCATGCCTGGCTAATTTTTGTATTTTTTAGTGGAAATGGGGTTTCACTATATGTTGGTCAGGCTGGTCTTGAACTCCTGACCTCAGGTGATCCACCCACCTCAGCCTCCCAAAGTGCTAGGATTACAGGCATGAGCCACCATGCCCGGCCTTGAAAACAATTTTTTAAAAGAGCAAATGTATGCATAATATACAGAAAGCAAATGCAACACATTGACTACAATTAACAAATCTATGTTAAGGATATGAGTGACTGTTATATTAGTCTTAAATTTTTTCTGAGGTTTGAACTTTTCCAAAAGAAAAAAATTGATAGGGAAGAATTTTAATGTTGACACCATGTCTGGGAATGAACAATACATAGTTTATAAAAGGGTAAAGACAAAAATTAAAACATGCTCCGAAGCCTACGCCTGCTAAGTAGCAGTACTTACCCAAGTACAGTGCCTGTTTCCTGGTAATTTACTTGAATAAACTTCCCAAAACGACTTGAATTGTTATTATGAGCTGTCTTTGCATTTCCAAAGGCCTGTCAAAATAAATAATTCTCATTAGTTTCACTTAAAAAACTTTTTTTTTTGGAGGGGGGATTAGGTCAGCTGCTTAGGTCAGCTCAGAGACAAAATGCTGAAGAGATAGTAAAAGGGCAATTTGCTTTTATGTTCAGACTCATTTACGGTTCAGGTAAAATTTTTTAAAAAAGCAATTAACTGAAAGAAGACCAAGTAGATTTTATTTTCTGCTATTCAGTAAAATAAACCATAATTGTATTTTATGTTATTTATTTACTTTGGAGACACCGTCTCGCTGTCACCTAGGCTGGAGTGCAGTGGTGTGATCTCAGCTCACTGCAACCTCTGCCTTCTGCGTTCAAGCAATTCTCCTGCCTCAGCCTCCCGAGTAGCTGGGACTACAGGCCTACGCTGCCACACCTGGCTAATTTTTTGTATTTTAGTAGAGATGGGGTTTCAATGTGTTGCCCTGGCTGGTATGGAACCCCTGAGCTCAGGTAATTTGCCCGCCTCAGCCTCCCAAAGTGCTAGGATTACAGGTGTGAGCCACTGTGCCCAGCCAAAATAAATCATAATTTTAAAAACTTAATGTTCTTTACAGTTTGGATTTCTCTTTCACATCCCAAAGCCCCCCTAAAAAAAGTCTTAATATATTTATACTTTTACTTTTTTAAAAATTTGCTAAACTGAAGTAACAAGGAGTTAGGAAAATAATAATTACATCAAAATGGTTACAATTTTAGAATAGAATAAATGAAATGAAATTCCAGTACATAATGTACTATACTTTATTATGCCTATTTAAAACAAAGCTAGAGTACTCATTACAAAAGAATAAGAACTATAAACTTCCTAAATTGTCACCCAAAGTATGTACCTAGGAATGGAATACTGGCGAGGAATAAAAGTAAACTAATGATATCAACAAACACTATGCTAAGCACAAGAAACCAGGCATAAAGTACATATCATATAATCTATTTATATGAAATTCTAGAAAAGGCAAAACAAGAGTAACAGGAAGCACATCAGTGGTTATCTGGGAATCCGGGTGGAATTGAGAAATATCTACAAAGGGGCACAATGGGTGATAAAGACAATCTACAGTTCAATTCTATGATGGAGGTTACATGGATATATACATTTATCAAGATTCACTGAGCTGTACACTTTAAATGTGTACATTATATTGTAAGTTATAGCTCAATATAGCTCAATGAAATTTAACATTTAAATGTTTTTAAAAAATGAAGCCACTGCCCTAGCCTGAGCATTCACATTATACTTGAAGAAACAAAACTAGAAAAGACACAGAGATGATTCATTACAGAGCTTTTTTCTTCTCCTATAATAATCTCATGGGAACGGCATGTCCTCTAACTCCAAAATCCTACAGTAGCCATTTACTGAACACCTCCCTAAATGCAAAGCTGTTTGTGCTAAACTGTAACTGTGCAGAGCACATATACATAGACACACGCACACATACAAGACACGGTGAGGAGGTCAACGAAGCTCGTGCCCCAGCAACTACATCTGTACTCAAGTAGTCATCAAATCATGGTCCTGAGACCAGAAACATCAGCATCTCCTGAAAATTTGTTAGAAATTCAAATTCTTGGGTCCCTCACAAAACTACTAAATGAGAAACTCTGAGGATAAGGTCCAGCAATCTGTGCTTATTATAAACCCCCTTCGAGTGGTTCAGACGTAAACCAAAGTCTGACAACCACTGCTCTACTTACTATGCATGCATTTAAATTTCTGTGAAATTACATTTTACTATGTCTTAAGAAATTATTCTATAATGATAACAGCAAATGCAAAGAGTCATAAAAATCTCCAGATTTTTATGTTTAGATAAAAATTATGTTTAGATTATACTGTACCTTAGTAAGTCATGGAAAAGACCCCAGGCTCTCAACCATCACCAAACCATCTGCAAACTATATACACAAAAAAACTTGACATTGCTGAGTTCTGAATGCCTAGAATAGTTTGTTCATTCTGCTTTTTCCCTTTCCACTATAGAAAATTTTTTACAAGGAATTTAGAAAAACCACATAGCACAGATTAATAAAATGTAGAAACAGAAACATAAATTTCATCAAAGAAATATTCATTTAAATGTCAAATGCATTATTTTGATAAAACCTAAAAAATAAGTTTTATCAAAATGTAATGCATTTGACATTTAAATGAATGGAAATACGAAATATGGACTTGGAGATACGAAATATGAATGTGTGATGTACTCCTATTTTCATATATGCCACTTCTGATTCTGCCCAAGGCTACAATGTCAACAGCCAATCAGAAGCTTTACCTGGTACTTAACCTGTGATTGCAACACAACTTTTATCACTACATAAAGTCATTTAGGGCCATTTTGAGAGGTAGGCTTGCAATAGATACTTCACCAAATAAGTTATATGGATGGCAAATAAGCATGAGAAAGCATGTTCAACATTACCAGCTATTACAGAAATTCAGTCAAGACCGCAATGAGATACTACTACACACCTATTAGAATGGCTAAAATAATCAACAAAAATTGACAATGCCAAGTTGCTGCTGAGGATGCAGAGGAACTAGAACACTCATACAGTGCTGGTGGAAATGCAAAATGGTAGAGCAACTCTGGAAGACAATCTAACAAAAAGTAAAACATTCACAGAGAAACACACTCTTAACAATATGACCCAGCAATACCACTCCTGGCTATTTACTATTGAGAAATACAAATTTATATATACATACACATCAAAGCACAAACATTATCATCAGCTTTGTGACAGTCAAAGCTTGAAAACAACCAAATGCCCATCAACAAATGAAGGATTTAACAAACTGTGATTCATCTACATAACGGAATATTACTCAGAATTAAAATAAACTGCCATATTTTAACAACTTGGATGAATTTCAAAGATACAACACTGAATGAGAGCAATCAGTCTCAAAACTTTACATGTGGTGGTTCACATGTGTAATCCCAGCAATTTGGGAGGCCAAGGGGGGAGAACTGCTTGAAGTCAGGAGTTTGAGACTATCCTGGGCAACATAGGGAGAACTCATCTCTACAAAAAGTTTTTAAAAATTAGACCAGCATGGTGGCACACGCCTGTAATCTCAGCTAATCTGGAGGCTGAGGTGGGAAGATCACTTGATTGAGCCTGGAAGGTTGAGGCAGCAGTGAGCTGTGACTGTACCACTGCACTCCAGCCAGGGTGACAGCCTGAAACCCGGGTCTCAAAAAAATAAAAAACTTTACATACTATAGGACTCTATTTATATGACATTCTCAAAAACAAAAACAGCAGCAATGGAGAGCAGACAAGTGATTCCCATGAGTCAGGAAAGTATGGCAGGGCAGAGGGTATGAAGATAAGGAGTATCGGAAGAGTTTTACGGAGTAATGAAACTATTCTGTATCAAAATTGTACACAGATGGTTATAAAAATTAATGTTTTAAAATTCACAGAATTTTAATATAAGATTACTTATTTCAAAAAAACTTAACTCCTCAAAACAGTCATTCAAAATAGAAGGCATAAAAAACACAATTTCAGATATACAAAGTTGAAAATATTCATCACAAGCTAACCTGCACTAAAAGAAACATTAAAGAAGTCCTTTGAGCAGAAGGAAAATGGTATCTCATTAAAACATGGATCTATATAAGGAAAGAAGAACAGCAGAAATGGTTGCCCCATAAGTAAATACAAAAAATATTTTTTAGTACTTAAATCTTTTGAAAAGATCATTGAGAGTGAGATTAGCAAAAATGGCAGAGTAAGGACCTCTAAACATCCTCTCCTTCATAAAAGGCACAAGAATGCTGACAAAAATTGTCAAACTCAAATTTTTAAGAACTCTGGAAATTAACCAAAGGATTGCAAGAACCCTTGGCAGTGGCATTTAATCAAGAAAAAACAGCTGAGTCTTGGTTAGGAAAATCAGGCATTTTAACTTGTGCTATTACTACTCCTTTCTAGCTGCACACTGAAGAGAAAAACCAACATCCTACAATGATGAGGTTTTTTTTAAAGACACCCAAGAAGCCACTTCAACAGGGATGGAACTCATCCAAACTCCAGTTCCCCAAGAAAATCATCACAATTTGACTTATCTGACATTTCCCTGGAAAAACTCACAAAGAGTTCTTTGTGTGTATCTCTTAGTGTGTATGTTTTGTTTTGTTTTTTGTTTTTTTTTGAGACAAGATCTCACTCTGTCGCCTGGAGTGCAGTGGTGCTATAACGGCTCACTACAGCCTCCACCTCCAGGACTTAAGCAATCCTCCCACCTCAGCTTCCTGAGTAGCTGGGACTACACACAGCCACGCACCACCACACCCAGCTAATTTTTGTACTCTTCTGTAGAGATGGCGGGCGGAGGTGAGTCTCCCCATGTTGTCCAGGCTGGTCTTGAATTCCTGGGCTCAAGCCATCCACTTACCTCTGCCTCCCAAAGTGCTGGGATTATAGGCATGAGCCATGGTGCCTGCCCCCACCCTACTTTTTTTTGCAACAGGGTCTCACTCCGTCAACCCAGACTGGAGTGCAGTGGTGCCATAAAGACTTTCTTGACCTTACTTGGAAATCACTTGCTGAAAACAGCCTCTTCACACTCCCCACTGCACCCACCCACCATCACTATGTGTGTTTGTCAAAAACAATCAGAAGCAATTGTTTAAACACTGTAACTGCTTAAGGTGGCAATAACAGAAAGGGGCAAAAAAAAAAAAAAAAAAAAAAAAAAAACCCAAACAACTTAAAAGGAAAAGCTGGTGAATAATATGTACAAAGGGGACTTCGAAAACACCTGAAACATTCATGGGCATATAGAAGGCCATGAGCACGCACATCACTGCACATGCCCAGGATATGTCCATGCGCACAAAACACAGGAGACCTGTGTTTTGAACTTGAGGTTCTTTGTAAGCAGGAAGTAAAAGGTAACGCAGAGTTGATAACCGCTTGGCTGAGTACTGAAGGGGTGAACCAACAAGCACATAGAACCTCATAGTAAAGACTGGAAGCCTTAACTTCAAGGCATTTAAAGAAATCCAAGTCTAATCATAACTAACCACTATAACTGAGTACAGTTTTTGATGATCTCATGCACAAAAATATAACAGACTTTACAAAATTAGTTCAGAGAAGTCATGAAACAAGCAAACAACAGTAAAATAAAAACCACAAACCTTGGGAAAATCTCATTTTGAGATGCAACATTATTATTATTTAAAAATGTCTAGTTTTCACCAAAAAATTAAGAGACATGCAAAAAAATACAAAAGTATGGGCATGGGAAAATGAAAAATAGCAATAAGCAGCAACCGTTCCTGATAAAGCCCAGATGTTGGACTTACCAGGCAAAGGCTATCAGCTTTTTTTTTTTTTTCTTTTTTTCTGAGACAGGGTCTCACTCTATCACTCAGGCTGGAGTGCAGAGGCACCATCACAGCTCAGTGGAGCCTCAACCTCCTGTGCTCAAGCAATTCTCTGATCTCAGCCTCCCAACTCAGCTTCCTCAGTAGCTTGGACTATAGGTGCACACCAACACATCCAGCTAATTTTTTTCCCATTTTTTTGTAGAGACAGGGTCTCACTCATGTTGTCTAGACTGGTCCTGAACTCCTGGGCTCAAGTGATCCACTCTCCTTGGCCTCCCAAAGTGCTGGGATTACAGGCATGAGCCACCACACCTGGCCAAAATACAGAATTCTTAAATGCACAAAAAATATCCACCAAGAAAGACCATGTTCTGGGCCATAAGTCTCAATAAACTTAAAAGAGTTCAAGCTATACAACAGTGTTATTTAACCTGGCCAAAATACAGAATTCTTAAATGCACAAAAAATATCCATCATGAAAGACCATGTTCTGGGCCACAAGTCTCAATAACTTTAAAAGAGTTCAAGTTATACAACACAGTGTTATCTAACCACAAAAGAATTAAATTATAAATCAAGAACAGGGGACAGAATCTCAGAGGGCAGGATTGGGGTACAGCAAGATGTGGAACAGATCCACAGATCCACTGACTGCTCCCCCACACACAAAAGTACACCAATTTAACAACTACACACACAAAAAAAGCACCTTCATGAGAACCAAAAATCAGTGGGGTAAAAGGAAACAGCCATCTTAGACTAAAATGGAAGCCATGTACTGAGAATGGCAGAGTCACAAAGAAGGGGCCCATGCCCATCACTGCACAATCAACCAGATCGGCCCAAGATTGATACCATGTGTATTATGATGTGAGGGAAATAAGAGTCTATCCTCTTTAATCCCTTATTGTTTTGACCTTTGTTACAGCAACCTAATATTTGTACAAAAGGGCTTTCATTTCTTACTTCATTCGTTTCTGCATTGAGCGTTTTATAGCATGTATAATTAGTTTAATAACTTAAAATATATACATAATCTATATATGTTTATTTACCTATAAGTAAAAATACAGATATAAGTAGAGATATGTATTTATATATAGGGAGAGTGAAATCCAAATTTATCTATATAGTCTATACAGAGGTTAGATAGATATAATGTGCAGTGGGCCAAAGATAAAGACTTCAGATTTTGGTTTTCTGATACATCAAAATATTTCAAATTATTTACACCTTCCTGAAAATTAAATTCACAAATCTTTATTGAGAATTGGTTATGTGAAAGAAACTAAAGTGACACATATAAGTATGTCATTGTTTTAGAAAGTATTATATTCACTCATGAGCAGCAAATTAATTTCAACAAAACAATACCATCCATACTTTTCAAGTAATACTCTTAATCTAAAGTTCAATGATTTGAAGTTTCGTTTGTACTTAATTTGGTAACATCTGTTTTGCTTTATAGCTGTAAACAAACTTTAAGGAAAAAAATTTAAATACAGTTGTATATTTGTACATTTTTCAGTGTCTTTAAAATTTTTGTTTATATATATTTATAATAAAATAATTAGGTTTCAAAAGAAAAACAGATAGGATTTAAATATTTACAAACTAAACACAAATCTAAGCAACCCATGGTTCAAAGAAGAAATCAGACCAGGCACAGTGGCTCATGCCTGTAATCCTGGCACTTTGGGAGGCCAAGGTGGGTGAATTATCTGAGGTCAGGAGTTCAAGACCAGCCTGGCCAACATGGAGAAACCCCATCTCTACTAAAGACACAAAAATTGGCTGGGCCTGGTGGCACACACCTATAGTCCCAGCTACTCAAGAGGCTAAGACAGGAGAATCGCTTGATCCCGGCAAGTGGAGATTGCAGTGAGCTGAGATCGTGCCACTGCACTCCAGCCCAGGCAACAGAGCAAGATTCTGTCTCAAAAAAAAAAAAAAAAAAGGAGGGGGGGTGGTAGGGGGGATCTGTCTCTGCTGTTCTGCGTCCTCCACCTTGGGAGTCCCTGGTGACTTTGTCACAGCCTCCATTGCCCTGTGATCTACAGGTCCTGGGAGATGCACAGCTAAGATACCAGGACATCCTGGAAGCTGGGAAATGACCCTGAACCTGCAGCAGCAACCTGGTCTCTCCATTACCCTAGGCTCATGGACCACCAATCGTAACCTCATCCACCTGCACGGACACATTAGTATGTCAGAACATAGCCCTGACTGGGCCATCTAGCTCCAAACGGTCATCCAACTAGGAGCCTTGGACAATGGCCACTGGGAACTAGCTGGGAACCTGTAGATAGGCCTCTAGGAAGATCTGACTGCTGTTTTTCCAAAACAGTGGCCCCTGTCAGCAGGAGGCAGTTAAAATCGGTCTTCATCCTTATCCTTATCCTTATTCTAATGGCACTTAGATGCACGTTTTTAGAGGGGAGAATAAGACAGCCAAGTTAACAAAAGGTTCCAGGAGAATCTCTAACCAACCCGCACACTAGGAAGACAGGGTGAAGACTTGTGAAGTCTATGCCATTTGCAGCGGGGAGGAGCCTGGCCTCTCCTGTTTCTGTGTGAAGACCTGGGATCAAATCAGTGAGGTGGACAGTCTGTTAGCAGGACTTCATCTCACTTTGCTGAGTTGTTTTTCTTTTTCATTCAATAATTTTACTCCTCACCCTTCTATGTGTCTGCGAGCCTAATCTTTCCTGGTCATGTGACAAGAACCCAGTATTTTCCATTTTTTTGAGATGGAGTCTTACTCTGTATGGAGTCTTACTCTGTTGCCCAGGCTGGAGTGCAATGGCATGATATTGGCTCACTGCAATCTCTGCCTCCCGAAGAACCCAGTATTTTCTACAACAATATTTTATACATTTCTTTCTATACTGATTATATAATTATGGCTTTACAGCAGGAAACAAAAAAATAAAGAATAAGTCACAAAAAAAGAAATCAAAAGGGAAATTATCAAATGTTTTAAACTAAATAAAAATGAAAACACAATATATCAGAATTTGTGGGATAGCAGTACAAGCAGTACCTACGAAAGAATTTACAGCACTAAATAAATATATTAGAAAAGAAGAATGATCTAAAATTAATGACCTCAGAGATCATACTAAAAACTTTAAAAGCCTGTAATTCTAGCACTTTAGAAGCCTGTAATTCTAGCACAAAGCAGGTGGATCACTTGAGCCTGCGAGCTCAAGACCAGCCTGGGCAACATGGTAAAACTCTGTCTCTACAAAAAATACAAAAATAAGGCAGGCGTGGTGGTACATGCCTGTAATACCACCTACTTGGGAAGGTGAGGTGGGAGAATTGCTTAAGCCAGGGAGGTCAAGGCTCCCATTTATTTGCATGGTTTTATGGCTACAGCATATTCTTCACTCATTGCACACATGACAGACACATCTTCACCTGCATTGTATTTTCCTTGTATTTATTTGCCTACTTCACCTTCTGGCAGTTTAAGATCCTCAGGAACTTCATCGGTTTCTGTCGGCAGGGGAAGGCAACTATTTTGAATGCGTATCAGTTGATAATCATGTGTCTGAATATTTGGAACACCCATGTTGTGAACAGAAGGACAAATATCTTTTTTTTTTTTTTTTTTTGCCCATGAAAATAGCAATTCCAACAAGGTGAACCTTGGCACGACCATGTTTTCCAGTTTTGGAAGTTGACATCTTCACTATTTTGCATGGCTGTCCTTTGAACACCATGAAGCCACTTTTGCGCAAGGTCGAGCACTGCATAGGGTAAGTGCTGGAAGCCCCAGCATCTCCGGTAGTTAAATCAGTTTCGTACACCATGGTGAGCTGAGGAGATGGTAGTTTTTCCGTGGGAACTTTCAGCAGGCAAAGAGTGCCTTTCACCTGCATACCAGCACGGGTCCCCTACAGCTGCAGAGCCAGCAGCAGCAGTGGTAGCTGCAGCAGTTCCCAATAAGGGACTATTATATAAAACTTTATGACAATAAATATGGTAACTTAGATTAAGCAAATTTCTTGAAAGATACAAACTACCAAAGCTTACAAAAAAAAAAAGGTAATATGAATAACTCTATATCTACTTTAAAAATTGAAGCCTTGTTTAAAATTCTCCCACAAAAAACACCAGGTCCAGATGGCTTCATTAATGAATTCCAACACTGACAGTAAAAAAAAAAAAAAAAAAAAAAAAAAAAAATCAGTTCTACACAACTCTTCCAAAAATATGAGGATAAAAGACTTCCCAATTCATCCTATGAGACTTGATAGTTCTATCAATGCAAAAGATAGAATGCAAAAAAAAAAAAAAAAAAAGACATTAAAGAAAACAGTGTTAGGCATGATGGTGCATGCCTGTAATCTCAACTACTTGGAAGGCTGAAGCAGGAGAATCACTGAAGCCCAGGAGATTGAGACCAGCCTGGGCAACACAGTGGGATCCACTCTCAAAAAAATTTTTTTAATGAGAAAGAAAACAATGTCCCTCATGATGTAATTCACATTAACAAAGTTAAAAAGAAAAATCATCTCAGTAAGACACAGAAATAACACGTGACAGAATGAATTTTTACATCCATTCCTGAAAAAAGATCTACACAAGCTAGGAATAGAAGGAATCAAGCTCAATTTGATACAGAATTTACACAAAACCAACAGCTATCATTATAACTTAATGGCTAAAAACTAAATGTTTTCCCCTAAGATTAGAAACGAGACAAGGACGTTGCTTTCAACCACCTCTATTCAACATTATACTGGAGTAGCCAGTGAAATCAAGCAAGAAAAAAAAAAAGACATCCAAACTAGAAAGGAAGAAAAACTTTTTATTTACAGACATGACTGACTATATGAAAAACCCAATGGAATCTATAAAAAAGTTGGTGTGGGGGTGGGCAGGTGCGGTGGCTCATTCCTGTTATCCCAGCACTTTAGGAGGCCAAGACAGGAGGATCACTTGAGCTCAGGAGTTCAGGACCAGTCAGCCTAGGCAACATAGCGAGACCTCATCGCTGCTAAAAAAAAAAAAAAAAAAAAGTAGCCCAGCATAGCGACACAGGCCAATAAGGCCAGCTACTCAGAAGGCTAAGGAGGGAGGATCACTCGAGCCTGGAGATTGCAGCTGCGGTGAGCTATGATGACATCGCTACACTCCAGCCTAGGCAATAGAGGGTGACCTCGTCTCAAAAAAAAAAAAAAAAAAAAAAAAAAAGGTTAATGGCACTAATACTTAAGTCTAGCCAGGTTGCAGAAGATCAACATGTAACTATCAACTGTATATCTATATACTAGCAACAAACAATTGAAAATTGTAGAACACCATTTATAATAACATCCTCAAAAATACTGAGAGATAAATCTTACCAAGATGTAAAAGATCTGTACACTAATAACTATAAAATACTGCCAAGAGAAATTAAAGAACTTAATAAAAAGTTAAACACATACTTATCATCTGATCTAGTCATTCCATTCCTAGATAATTACTGAAGAGAAAAAAAGTATGTCTATATAAACTTGAATATAATAGCCAAAAATTAAAAACAACCCATATATCCATCAACAAGTGAATAGATTTAAAAAATTGTGATATCCAATGGAATACTATTACCTTAGCAACAAAAAGGAATGTGTTATTGACACATGCAACAACATGGATAAATCTCAAAATAATTATACCAAGTGGGAGAAGCCAAATATAAAAGGGTACATACTATGTGGTTCCATGTACATAAAATGGTAGAAAAAGCAAACTAATCTACAGTGACAGAAAGAACTTAACTGGTTTCCCATATACGGGTGGGGTGTATATGGGAAGGAGTGTGAAAGAGGGATTACAAAGAGGTATGAAGAAACTTTGGGAATAATGGATATGTTCAGTATCCTGACTGTGGTGGTTTCATGGGTATATACATGTCAAAGTTTATCACATTGTACACTTTAAATATACACAGTTTACTGTATTTCAATTCTACCTACAAAATACCTTTTAAAAAGACAACTAAGTAATATTACCTTTTCCTTTCAGGTCTAAAACCAACACTATATTCCCTTTCCTTTTTTTTTTATAAATTGACAAGCAAAAATTGCATATATTTATGGTATATAACATGATGTTTTCATATGTCTGCAGTGTAGAATGGCAAAATCAAGCTACTTAATTTATGTATTACCTCACAATACTTATCATTTTTTGTACTGAGACTAGTTAAAATCTATTCTTAGAAATTCTCAAGTATAGGCTGGGGGCAGTGGCTCATGCCTATAATCCCAGCACTTTGTGAGGCCAAGGCAGGTGGATCACCTGAGGCCGGGAGTTCAAGACCAGCCTGACCAACATGGAGAAATCTTGTCTCTACCAAAAATACAAAATTAGCCAGGTGTGGTGGCGCATGCCTGTAATCCCAGCTACTCGGGAGGCTGAGGCAGAAGAATCCCTTGAACCCAGGAGGCTGAGGTTGCAGTGAGCCGAGATTGCACCATCTTGCGCCAGCCTGGCAACAAGAGCGAAATTCTGTCTCAAAAGAAAAAAAAGAAAGAAAGAAATTTTTTTTTTTTTTTTTGAGATGGAGTCTCACTCTGTCACCCAGGCTGGAGTGCAGTGGCCAAATCTCGGCTCACTGTAAGCTCCGTCTCTCGGGTTTACGCCATTCTCCTGCCTCCGCCTCCCGAGTAGCTGGGACTACAGGTGCCCGCCACCTAGCCTGGCTAGTTTTTTGTATTTTATTTTTTAGTGGAGACGGGGTTTCACCGTGTTAGGCAGGATGGTCTCGATCTGCTGACCTCATGATCCGCCCGTCTCGGCCTCCCAGAGTGCTGGGATTACAGGCGTGAGCCACCGTGCCCGGCCTGAAATTTTCAAGTATATAATGTATTGTTACTTACTATAGTCATCATGATGTACAACAAATCTCTTGACCTTATTCCTCCTATATAACTAAAAAATTTGTGTCCTTTGACCAATATCTCTCCAATTCCCCCAGCCTTTAGTAACTACCACTTTGCTCTTTGTTTCTATGCATTCAACTTTTCAGATTCCACATATAAGTGAGATTGTGGAGTACTTATCCTTCTGTATTATCCTTTGGACATTGGATGGTATTACTTGTAAAACATTCCACAACTAAACATTTTTTTCCATATTCTCTACATTATTACAAGTTTCAATGCTAGGCACAGCTGTTAAGCTTGCAGAAATACAAATACATCAGCAAAAATATTCTCACCAACCATCACAATGCAGTTACGGACAGGACCTGCCTCTGCTTTCTCCCCTTACAGGAGGATATACAATGACTACAGTCATCTCTTTCTTTGCATCATTAATGACCCAAAGACACTCACTTAAAAAAAAAATTACCACTGTCACACTCCTCAATCTTCCACACCACCTTTTTTGCTTTCCCATCCTCCAGTTCCTCTTGGTTACTAAAAATAATGTCTACACTTCTATTTAGTTTTACTCCATCTTCTCACATCTATCAAATATTTTTTAAAGATATGTTTAAGAATAAGAACAGTATTTTTCTTTCTTTTTTTTTAAATTGCTGCTCCTTGTGGAGCAGGGCTACCCTGCAGGCAGTATGCCCAGAGTAGCAAGAACAGTATTTCTATAGCTTCTCAGCCTTCTGGCTAAGATCAAGTGTAGTTCTGTTTTTATAAGTTTAATATCTGGAATGTCTTCTATCCAAAGACAATTTTGTTTGTTTTGTTTTGTTTTTGAGACGGAGTTTCGCTCTTGTTGCTCAGACTAGAGTGCAATGGCATGATCTCGACTCACCACAACCTCCGCCTCCCGGGTTCAAACAGTTCTCCCGCCTCAGCCTCCAGAGTAGCTAGGATTACAGGCATGCACCACCACGCCTGGCTAATTTTTTTTTGTATTTTCAGTAGAGACGGGTTTCTGCATGTTGGTCAGGCTGGTCTGGAACTCCTGACCTCAGGCGATCCACCTACCTCGGCCTCCCAAAGTGCTGGGATTACAGGCACGAGCCACTGCGCCCAGCTCTAAATGAGTTTCTGAAGCAGGGAGATGGAATAGGATCTTGCTTGATCTACTCCACACATTGATCTGGTATTGCAATACCTCCAGGAATGGTGCACCCCCCACCTCAAAGGATAAAAATTAAAATTAAAATCAAAAACAAGATTTCTATATATTTACCTCAAGTACTGGTCCAGCTCCAAGAATAATCTGTTCTACTCCACTGACAAATCCTTTCTGACTGAGAGCGGTAAGGTGGTGAATAAGAAAGTTTGTGCTTTGAGTCTTCCCAGAACCACTCTCTCCCGAAATCACGATGCACTGATTCTTTTTGCGCTGAAGCATGGCATGATAAGCTACATCAGCCACAGCATAAATGTGGGGCTCAAGTTTTCCCAGTTGGTGGTTATCATACATTTTGACATATTTGGGGTTATAAATAGGAAGAAACTTGAATGGGTTAATAACTATTAGAATACTGCCAACATAGGTATAAATTTTTTCATGCTTAAAGCGATTTCGTAGGTTTTCTAAGAGAGTTTTCTCATTCAAATCAGGTAAACTACATAAGTCATCAAAGTCTTTCTGTTGAGGCTGTGGAAGAAAACCCCGTTCCATCATCCTGCGACGTTCTTCTGTTACCCGTAGCCATGACTGCAGGCTACCATAATGGATCGATCCATCAAGGTTTTTCTCTCTCAGAAGAAAGCGGTAGTCCTCTCCACTTAAGCGATTTTCCAGAGCCATTCGGGGCCACAACATCATTCGCTGAACTGGACAGTCTGTTGGATTGAGAATCCATTCTTCTCCACCAAATTCCTTTACCTCCGCTAGAACATAACATTTTGTTTTGTCAAGATGAAGTTTGTTTATAAGAGACTCAATCACCTCAGCAGCTGTGGAGTTTTTTCTGGCAGGAATAGGACAGTAGATTGTCCCTTCCGAAATAGTCCCAGGATAGATCCGTAATGTATGTTCATTATCTTCAAAGCGTCGTCTTCCTCCATCATTTATATTCATATTGGATCCTGTCCCATCAGCATGGATAGTATATGTTCAAAGTCATGCAAACCATTTTCTTGGTAAAATAACTGTAACATAAAAGATGCAAAATATTTAGAAGTAAATATGCATTGCTTTCTGATGTTCAAGAAAGAAAAGCTTAACAAGCATGTTGATTACATCTTCTAAAACACAAAATACTAACTTGTGTCTTAGCACAGCAACAGTTTCATTGAGACCACATAATATTAAGTTTCACTGTCCAAATTTAGGCACTTTCTAAAAATAGTAACTTGCCAAAAAAACATATATTTCAATGTTTTATTATACAAAAATCCAAAGAGTAGAAAGAAAAATGTTTCCCCTGCTGTCTCAAATGTTTTTAAAGAAATTGTGATTAGAACCAAGTTCTTTCCTTATACTTAACAAAGACTGGATTAAGACAGAATAATCATGCAAATCTAATTGCCCTGTACCCAAAATTTCTTAAGGATAAAGCAAAAACAAGAAAGAATTCCAACAATGGAGCAAACATTTTGTTAAATTTGTTAAAAACAGTAAGAAGATGGATAAACAGAGAAATTACATAAAACCAAGAAAATGGTGAGAGAAACCAACTAAAGAGATAGACATATATTTTCAAGGAATTCTAGGTTCTGACCCCCTCCCTCCCATAAAGTGGGAAGAAGGGAGTTTGGCAAGAGCAATAAAAGAATCCTTCCCCCGACTTGCTGAGTAAATTTAACAAAATTATACAACTAGGCACCACTACAAATTTTATTCAGCTTCCCTTTGTCCTTCAATGCTACCACTATATCTTTTTACCTAACCTTATTTATTGCATTCCTTACAAGTATTCTGCATTTTCTTCCCATCTTCTCAAACCTCATATACAGTATATCACACTTCTAGAAGAATGATTTCAACTTTTATACCTCACTGAGAAAATAGTGATTTCCTTCAAATGGCTTCTCCAACTCAAAATTTATTCTTATCTTTACCTCATCTATCTTATTCCATCCCTGTCTTCTACTGAGAAAATATGCCCCACACACTTTCCAGGGCTGATAAAACCTATTTCTTATCATCTTCATTAGTTAGTTATATGCCCCCCAAAAAAACCACTCTCATGTGTCATCAATATTTCCCTTATTTATTTCATCCTTTAACATATAAGGATGATGTGCTATTAAAAAAATAATAAGAAATACTTTCAGTTACTTCCCTTTTTTTGTTTTTTGTTTTGTTTTGTTTTTTTGAGACAGGGTCTTGTTCTGTCGCCCAGGCTAGAGTACAGCGACGTGATCTTGGCTCACTGCACCCTCCATCTCCCTGGCTCAGGTGATCCTCTCACCTCAACCTGGCTGGGACTACAGGTGTGCGCCACCTTGCCTGGCTAAATTTTTGTATTTTTAGTAGAGACGGGGTTTCAACATGTTGCCCAGAGTACTCTCTATCCTCTCATATTACTATATATTTGTCAGTCTTCTAATCAAGAAACTATTTTTTCCCTTTTGCCAAGATGGTCTTTCAAACACAGAGATTAATACAGAACATACAAAAAAAACCCAGACATATAGGCCAGGTGGTGGCTCATACCTGTAATCTCAGCACTTTGGGAGGCCAAGGCGGGCGGATCACCTGAGGTCAGCAGTTCAAGATCAGCCTGGCCAACATGGTGAAACCCTGTCTCTACTAAAAATACAAAATTAGCCAGGCAAGGTGGCACGTCCCTGTAATCCCTGTTACCCAGAGGCCTGAGGCAGGAGAATCACTTGATCCTGGGAGGCAGAGGTTATAGTGAGCTAAGGTTGCACCCCTGCACTCCAGCTTGAGTGACAGAGTGAGACTGTCTCAAAAAAAAAAATTTTTTTAAAAAACTAGTTAGGAAAGGATAAACATTTCACTGTGGTACTGGTTCAATTGCTAATCTGAGTTGAAGTGAAGAAAATTAACAGTCCTATCTCATAGCATACTAAAAATAGATTCCATCTATGGATTTGTACCTATCAATCTGTTCTGGGCTCTATATTCTATTCCATAGGTCTATTTTTCCACCCCGAACCTCTGTTAATTACTACAGTCCTATAATAAATTTTGGTATCTGAAGGGCACATTACCTTAATGTGTTGTTCTTTACAAATTTTACGTTGGCCATTTACTCTACCATAAAAATGTTTAAGTTCACATGTTTACTATCATGAATAAAAATCTTTTCAGATTTTAATACTGCATTGATTTTACAGATTAATATTGGACATAACTGACATCTTACTGACTCTTCTCATTCATGAACACCATGCTGTTGGCTTTTAAAAATTACAACTATATTTTTCACTTCTAAAGTTTTTGTCATTTTCAAATCCACCTGATCTTTTTTCTGCCAGTTTACGTTCCGAAATTATTTATACTTAAGGGCTATTACTCCTTTTCTTTTTGAAAATCCTGAGTATGTAATTTAATATTTTTCAGACTAACATTGAAACGTCATCCAGACTGAACTGCTCTTCTGGTTGTTTATTTCATATCCTCCTTAGCATGAGATGACTTTTTATGTTTGAGAATTTAGCTTTACAAGTGGACTTTTGATGGAACTTCTTTTGTTTTTCATACAAACACTTACTGAGAACCTGTTTACTACTTTTTTAAGAGAACCACAGTATCATAAATATATTTTTTAACTAAAAATTTTTGGTATTAAATGATCAATTGATATTCAAATTTCCTCAGTTATCTCATAAACAGTTTTCTTACAGATAGTCTAGATGAAGATTCTGCTCTACAATAACAGTGAGGATATACTCTGAGTTACCAGGTTCCTAGTTGTATAGCTATGTTTAGTTTCCTGAATCCCTAAGTATTTGGTTCATATAAGCTATGGCATCTGGCAGCAGTCAGCAGCAAATCTTCTTACAGCCAGAGAGGCTGTGACCTGTACCACTCCAGAAGATGTGCTAAGTCAAGGGGTCCCCAACCACTGGGCCATGGACCAGTGACAGTCCATGGCCTGTCAGGAATTGGGCCGCACAGCAGAAGATGAGCAGCAAGCGAGTGAGCATTACTGCCTGGGCTCTGCCTCCTGTCAGATAGTCAGCAGCATTAGATTGTCATAGAAGCATAAGCACTATTGTGACCTGCACATGCAAAGGATCTAGATTGCATGCTCCTTATGAGAATCTAACTAATGCCTGATGACCTAATACCTGATGATCTGAGGCAGACTAGTTTCATCCCGAAACCATCCCCTACTACCCCATCTGTGGAAAAACTGTCATCTATGAAACCAGTCCCTGGTGCCAAAAAGGTTAAAGATCACTGTACTAAGTAACTACAATCTAATCCCTAAAGTTATATAATATGGCAGCCCTGGAAGTAAACTCAGAAACATCTTTTTTTTTTTTTTTTTTTTTGAGACGGAGTCTCGCGCAGTGTCACCCAGGCTGGAGTGCAGTGGCGCGATCTCGGCTCACTGCAAGCTCCGCCTCCCAGGTTCACGCCATTCTCCTGCCTCAGCCTCCGAGTAGCTGGGACTACAGGCGCCCGCCACCACGCCCGGCTAGTTTTTTGTATTTTTAGTAGAGACGGGGTTTCACCATGTTAGCCAGGATGGTCTCAATCTCCTGACCTCGTGATCCACCCGCCTCGGCCTCCCAAAGTGCTGGGATTACAGGCTTGAGCCACCGCGCCCGGCCTAGAAACATCTTTTTTAACAGAGGAGTCCTATCTTGGTCCACTGTTTCCAACAATAAGCCCAACTCTAATTACACTTCCCTATTACTTCAAAGCAGCCAAAACCTCACCTGCTCCTTCCTGAAACACAGAAATGTTTACGTTTTTTGAGCCCTAGTTTTGTCAGTTTGGTTTTATTTTTGTTATTTTATCAATTACTGCTTTGTTTTTTTGGTTTTCGTTTTACAAAAAGGAGGGTTTGTCTCAAAATACCACTCAGAAATCCATCTTGATCACAAGCCAGTCCTTGCTAAAATACTTCAAAAATCTGTATTTGCAAATGCGAGACATGAGCTTTCATTAAAATCATCCGGGGAACTTTTTCAAAACATATATTACCGGCCAGGCATGGTGGCTCATGCCTGTAATCCCAGCACTTTGGGAGGCCCAGGCGGGTGGATCACGAGGTCAGGAGATCAGAACCATCCTGGTTAACATGGTGAAACCCCATCTCTACGGACAATACAAAAATTAGCCAGGCGTGGTGGCGGGCACCTGTAGCCCCAGCTACTCGGGAGGCTGAGGCAGGAGAATGGCATGAACCCAGGAGGCGGAGCTTGCAGTGAGCCAAGATCACACTACTGTGCTCCAGCCTGGGCAACAAGAGTGACACTCCATCTCTAAATAAATAAAATAAATAAATATTTTTTTAAATGTACATTACCAGGCTCAACAATAGTTATGAGTTGAGGAAATGTAGGTAATTCTGTTATTGCTGATCCAGAAAATAGTATTTGAAAATCACTGTATTCCCAAGTGTTTGGGAACTCACTTTCTACTCCCTTACCACTCTTCCCACATAGCAAGCTACCTGACAATGCTCTGGAAAAGTCGCGAAATTCCAGAGTTGGTAATCCAAAGGTCTTTCCTCATTCTTCACTATGGCATGACTAAAGCAGCCGATTTCTAGTTCTTGAAAGTGTCCTCACATAGTTATTTTTCTTGTAGTCTTCCTCTTTTTCTTACTCCTACAGCTCCTTTTCCATTAACTCATTTTACTTTGTTGTTGTTTTGTTTTTGTATTTGTTTTTGTTTTATAGAGCCAGGGTCTGTCTCTGTCATGCAGGTTGGAGTACAGTGGCACAATCATGGCTCACTGCAGCCTCAACCTTCTGGGCTCAAGTGATCCTCCTGCTTCAGTCTCCCGAGTAGTTGTGACTATAAGTGCGTGCCACCAAAGGCAGCAGCGGCCCATCAACAGCGGCCACTGCCATGACACCAGCTGCAGTAGGGGAGGTGCAGCCAGAACTGCATGCTCCACGGAGGCAGCAGAAGCCAGGAACAGGTGGGAGCCCCGCCACATTCTGAGTTGACAGGGCAGGAGTTTCGCGCTCCCTGGGTGCAGCTGTGGCCACCCATCCAGGTGCGCTGCAGACCTGGGCATCACTGTGCTCTTGGGGGATGGGAGTAGGCAGGAGCCCCACCCTCCCAGGCACAGCTGCAGCTGCCCAACCTGCAGCTGCAGACCCAGGCATCTCTGCACTCTCAGAGGCCTGGGAAGGCCCCCCGCCCAGCCACTGCAGGTTCAGAAGTGTTTGCTCCCACTGCCTGGCCTCTCCTCACTCCCAGCACCCACTCCAATCTCAGAGCAAGGTTGGGTCCGAGCCTGGGCACTGTCACAGTGTGGTCAAGTGTGCGCACGCTCCAGATAGCACTGATACACCAGTCCCCTACCACCTCGGCCCCCTCTAAACTTTGGGCGCCTACAAACGCTAGAGGGAGGCCAAGGGGGTACTGAGGGCAGTTCAGTGCTGGCCTGTAGGCGCCCCCTGTCACAAACAGCCTGGCACCATGAACAGCAGCAGGAGGTAGACAGGCTCCTGGGCAAAAGGAGGCAGGTCCCTGGTGAAGCCCCACCTTCAAGCCAGGGAAGGCCTGAAGCCTGGGGACAAGGCTTTCCATTGGCGCCTGATGACCAGAGTGGGAACTTGTGGTGCTTTCTCCAGGCCCACCCATGGTTGTCCATGAACTAATGAGTACACACTTCCTCCCTGCTGAGACCTATAAAAACCCAAACTCAGCCAGACTTGAGGAGACAACCACCTGCCAGTTGCAGAGAAAAGGTGCCCACCCGAGGGTCTCCTCTCTGCCGAGAGCTGAGATGACGGGACAACTAGCTGCAGGGAGAAGCTACCCACCCCAGGGTCTCCTCTGCTGAGAGCTGAAGAGTTATGTAACAACCAGCTGCAGAGAGGAGCTACCCACTCCATGGTCTCCACTCTGCTGAGAGCTGAACACTCATCAGGATACCCTGGTTGCAGAGAGGAGCTACCCACTGCAAGTCTCCTCTGAGCTGTTCTAGCACTCAATAAAGCTCCTCTTCGCCTTGCTCACCTTCCACTTCTCCGCATACCTCATTCTTCCTGGGTGCAGAATAAGAACTCAGGACCTGCCGAATGGCAGGGCTAAAAGAACCATAACACAAACAGGGCTGAAATACGCCCCTTGCTCATCGCATTGTAGGCAACAGGAGAGAAGAGAGAAGGAGAAAAGAGCTGAGGACCTTCATGGAGCCCAGACCTGGGGGCTCCCTGAGCCAAGGCTGTGACACCTTCCTTGAGGCTCTGCGGTTCCTGGCATCTCCAAGCTTCCGAGATGCATTCCCCAGTGCCAGCAATGGAAGCTGCTTATGGTACGCCTAGTCCAGCCACAGCCTTGCAAGGAGGCCAGCACCTGTGCCTGCACCCGAAGCTGCCTGCCCCACTGCAGCCAGCATGCTCGGTTCTGTACAGTGGCCAAACTCCTCGCTCACTCACACAACCCTCGCCACTCCATGCCTGGCTCACCTTTGGTAGGTGTGGGATCCAGGCTGGTAGTGCAAGCCAAAGACAGCCTGCCATTCAGAGTGAGCAGAACAAGCCCAGCAGACCCAAGAAAAACTCAGGCAAAGGCGCCACTGGCCACAGACGTTTCCAGCCAGAAAAGTATCATCCCAAGAAGTATCACCCTATAGCAAGATGGAATGCTGCCCAGGCTGGTCCACAAAGCCAAAAATTTTTGTGTAAAAATTTTTACTATATGCTCCTTTACAGGAAAATTTTGCTGACGGTTGTTCTAGGGTAGCCACTAAAAAATATTTTTTTTAGGCTGGGCCTGGTGGCTCACGCCTGTAATCCCAGCACTTTGGGAGGCTGAGGCAGGCGGATCACTTAAGGTCAGGAGTTTGAGGCCAGCCTGGTCAACATGGTGAAACCCTGTCCCTACTAAAAAGTACAAAAAAAATTAGCCAGGCAGGGTGGTGCGTGTCTGTAATCCCAACTATTCAGGAGGCTGAGGCAGAAGAATTGCTTGAACTCAGGAGGCACAGGTTGCAGTAAGCCAAAATCACACCACTGCATTCTAGCCTGGGCAACTGAGCGCAACTCCATCTCAAAAAAAAAAAAAAAAAAAAAAAGATTTTTTAAGTATAACTTTCCATGTGGCACAGATACACCATGGAATACTATGCAGTCATAAAAAAGAATGCGATAACGTTCCTTTATAGCGACATGGATGGAGCTGGAGGCCATTATCCTAAGTAAACTAATGCAAGAACAGAAAACCTAACTCTGCACTTCTAAATGGGAGCTAAAAACTGAGTACACATGAACACAAAGAAGGGACCAATAGACACCAGAGCCTACTTGAGGGTGAAGGGTGGGAGGAAGGCGAGGATCAAAAAACTACCTATCGGGTACTGTGCTTATTATCTGGGTAACAAAATCATCTGTACACCAAACCCCTGCAACTCACAATTTATCTAAAGAACCAACCTGTACATGTACTCTTGAAACTAAAAGTTATAAATAAATAAGTGTAACTTTCCAACTAGTAGAGTGAAAAAACAGAATAATGAGTTCAAAAGAAAGCAAGAAAGGAGAAGGGGAAAAAAGTCAGAATAGGTGGATCAAATAGAAAACAAATAGTAAAGTTTTAAGCTAAATACAACAGTAATTATATTATATTACATGTAAATGCTCCAGTTAAAAAACAAAGATGGTCAGATCAAATTTTTAAAATTCAACTATCTGCTATTTTCATGAGGATGCAGAATCAGAAAGTTTTTTTTTTTTTTAAAGGAGAAGAAATACCATACAAACACTAGCCAAAAGAAAGCTGGTATAATTTAAAAAAAAAAAAAAAAAAAAAAAAGCTGGTATAATACATCAAAATAACATCAAGCAAAACAGGAAAAGAAAATGGAATTAAATATCTCTTAAGGGATTTTTTTAGCCCTTCCATACTATTATTTTAGGCTTAGGCCTGAGACAAAGGTCTCTGGATATCACTGGTGTTCTTGAAAAGAAGTACAAAACAGAAAAAGATTTTGGAAGTTAAGGAGGAAGCCACAGAGTGGCAAGTAAGTAGTTAGCAGATGTTGATCAAATCTGCTACAAAGAAAGCAGGAGTAGGGCTGGGCGCAGTGGCTCACGCCTGTAATCCCAGCACTTTGGGGGGCCGAGGCGGGAGAATACAAGGTCAGGAGTTCAAGACCAGCCTGGCCAAGACGGTGAAACCCCATCTCTACTAAAAATACAAAAATTAGCCGGGCGTGGTAGCACGTGACTGTAGCCCCAGCTGCTCAGGAGGCTGAGGCAGGAGAATCGCTTGAATCTGGGAGGCGGTGAGTGGAGATCATGCCACTGCACTCCAGCCTGGAGACAGAGCAAGACTCTGTCTCAAAAAAAAAAAAAAAAAAAAAGAAAGCAAGAGTATTGTGAGTGAAATGTTTATTAGTTAGGGGGCTTGGGAACACAACTCTATGACTATAAATAGGATCAAGCAAGGAAGCCGAAACTAAAAACTGAAGAAAAAGAGAAAGAAGGTCTAACTGGTGAGCCAAAGTTCCTTGGTAAGCAAGACTAAATGAGATTAAGGTCAAAGGTGGACAGATGTCTCTCAGAAAGGAAAAAAAAAAAAGGACACTATTTTACTGAAAGAATTAAAAAAAAATTGCAGAGAAACAGAATTTGAGATAAGATGTGACAAGAGTGCATATCAGCTAATCATTACTACATAGAATATAGAAGCCCAAGTTTTACCTATAGCAGATCAATGTCAAGTAAAAACAAAAGTGGGTGCTGACAGAAAACACATTTTGTACTATTTCAGTTGAAGAAAATGTAATGGAAGAAATAAATTATCAAGCTGGGCACAGTAGTGCATGCCTATAGTCATAGCTATTTGAAAGGCTGAAGTGGGAGGATTGCTTGAGCACAGGAGTTCACGACCAGCCTGGGCAATATTTAAGACACCATCTCTAAATAAACAAAATGTTAATAGTTGGCAGGCCACATGTAGAATGAAAACCTCTCACCTTACACAAAAATCAACTCAAAATGGATCAAGGACTTAAATCTAAGACCTGAATAGAAATTCTACAAGATAATGTCAGAAAAACCTTTCCAGGCTTTGGCTTAGGCAAAGACTTTATGATCAAGAACCCAAAAGCAAATGCAACAAAAACAAAGATGAATAGATGGGACTTAATTAAACTATTTAAAAGCCTCTGCACAGAAAAAGAAACAATCAGCAAAGAGACAACCCAGAGAGTGGAAGAAAATCTTCACAATGTATATATCCAGTAAAGGACTAATATCCAGAAACTACAAAGAACTCAAACAAATTAGCAAGAAAAACAAACAATCTCATCCAAAAGTAGGCTAAGGACATGAATAGACAATTCTCAAAAGAAGATATACAAAAGGTCAATAAACATGAAAAAATGCTCAACATCATTAATGATGAGGGAAATGCAAAACAAAATAACAATGTGATACCACCCTACTCCTGCAAGAATGGCCAAAAAAAAAAAAAAATCAAAAAAATAATAGATGTTGGCAGCGATGTGGTGAAAAGAGAATACACTTTTACACTGCTGGTGGGAATGTAAAATAGTACAACTACTATAAAAAAAACAGCATGGAGATTCCTTAAAGAATTTAAAGTAGGCCAGGTGCAGTGGCTCACGCCTATAATCCCAGCACTTTGGGAAGCCAAGGCGGGTGGATCACTTGAGGTCAGGAGTTTGAGACTAGCCTGACCAACATGGCGAAACCCCATCCCTACTAAAAGTATGAAAAATTAGCTGCGCATGGTGGTACGTGCCTGTAGCCCCAACTACTCAGGAGACTGAGGCACGAGAATCACTGGAACCCAGGAGGCAAAGTTTACAGTGAGCCCAAATCATGCCACTGCACTCCAGCCTAGGCAACAGAGTATCACCCAGTTGCCACTACTGAGTATCTACCCGGAGAAAAAGAAGTCATTTATACAAAAAAAGATACTCCCACAGGCATGTTTATGGCAGCACAATTCACAACTGCAAAAATATAGAACCAGCCCAACTGCCCATCAATCAATGAGTGGATAAAGAAATTGTGGTCAATATACACCATGGAATACTACTCAGCCATAAAAAGAAACAAAATAATGGCATTCACAGTGACCTGGATGGAACTGGAGACCATTATTCTAAGTGAAGTAACTCAGGAATGGAAAACCAAACATCGTATGTTCTCACTCATAAGCAGGAGCTAAGCTATGAGGATTCAAAGACCTAAGAATGACACGATGAACTTTGGGGACTTGGGGGAAAGGGTGGGAGGTGGGTAAAGGATAACAAATGGGGTATAGTGTATACTCCTCAGGCGATAGGTGCACCAAAATCTCAGAAATCACCACTAAAGAACTTACTCAGGGCTGGGCGCGGTGGCTCAAGCCTGTAATCCCAGCACTTTGGGAGGCCGAGACGGGTGGATCACAAGGTCAGGAGATCGAGACCATCCTGGCTAACACGGTGAAACCCCATCTCTACTAAAAAATACAAAAAACTAGCCGGGCGAGGTGGTGGGCGCCTGTAGTCCCAGCTACTCAGGAGGCTGAGGCAGGAGAATGGCGTAAACCCGGGAGGTGGAGCTTGCAGTGAGCTGAGATCCGGCCACTGCACCCCAGCCTGGGCGACAGAGCAAGACTCCGTCTCAAAAAAAAAAAAAAAAAAAAAAAGAACTTACTCAGCCAGGCGCAGTGGCTCACGCCTGTTAATCCCAGTACTTTGGGAGGCCGAGGCAAGCCAATCACTTGAGGTCAGGAGTTCAAGACCAGCCTGGTCAACACGGCAAAACCCCGTCTCTACTAAAAATACAAAAATGGCCGGGCACAGTGGCTCACACCTGTAATCCCAGCACTTTGGGAGGCTGAGGCGGACAGATCACCTGAGGTCAGGAGTTCAAGACCAGCCTGGCCAACATGGCGAAACCCTGTCTTTACTAAAAGTACAAAAAATTAGCCGGGCATGGTGGGTGCTTGTAATCCCAGCTACTCAGGAGGCTGAGGCAGGAGAATCGCTTGAACCTGAGAGGCGGAGGTTGCAGTGAGCCAAGATTGTACCTCTGTACTCCAGCCTGGGCGACAAGAGCGAGACTCTCTCTCAGGACAAAAAAAAAAAAAAAATTAGCTGGGTGTGGTGGCACATGCCTGTAATCTCAGCTATTTGGGAGGCTGAGGCAGAATCACTTGAACCCGGGAGGTGGAGGTTGCAGTGAGCAGAGATCACACCACTGAACTCCAGCCTTGATGACAGAGTGAGATTCCATCTCAAAAATAAAAATTAAAAATAAAAAAAAACTTACTTATGCAACCAAGCATCACTTGTTCCCCAAAAACCTATGAAAATGAAAAATAAAACAAAACGTGAATTATTGTATGACACACTAGTATATGTGTATCAGCTTAGCCTGACCAGTAAGTACTCTGACAACTTTTATACATATAACATTTATACATATAAATGACAGCTGACCGTAAGAATAAAACAATACATGTAAAGAACTAAGCACATTATTGGCATTTATATAGCAATCAGACAATGCTGTACCTTTTATATAGAAAATTATTTAATATTCTTTTTATTCTCTATCTCAATGAAGACACTTCAAAAGTATATGCTAACAGTATACACTAACGTCGTAAGAAAGTTGCTGTGGTTCAGCAGGGTGTAGTTCAGAATAGACCAGCTTATGATGTTATTCATTGGACTGAGTTAGAAGGGACTAATTATAGAGGAAAACTGTGGTGAAGAAAGAAAACAAGGAATAAAGACTTTCCTTTAAACTAGAAGTTCAGTTAAAGAAATAAAAAAGTCCCTAAAGATTTTTAATGCAGTGTTCTGTACAGTATTCTGCAGTGTTAATAAATTACTTTTCAAAAAACATAATGTTGTTTTTGCTTTTTTATCAAATCCCCAAGACTATTTTCTTTATTTAAAAAAAAAAAAAAGTGTCCTTTCTCTTTATGCGTGCTTTATCACAGGTCTCTACTGATAAATGTTAGTAAGAAAGATCATACATTGTTGGCCAGGCGTGATGGCTCATGCCTGTAATCCCAGCACTTTGGTAAGTCAAGGCAGATGGATCGCTTGAGGTCAGGAGTTTAAGACCAGCCTGGCCAACATGGTGAAACCCCATCTCTACTAAAAAAAAAAAAAAAAAAAAAAATACAGGCCAGGCGTGGTGGCTCATGCCTGCAATCTCAACACTTTGGGAGGCCAAGGCAGGCATCTCACAAGGTCAGGAGTTTGAGACCAGGCTGGACAACATGGTGAAACTCGGTCTCTACTAAAAATACAAAACAAAAAATTAGCCGGGCATGGTGGCACACGCCTGTAATCCCAGCTACTCAGGAGGCCGAGGCAGGAGAATCGCTTGAACCTGGAAATCAGAGGTTGCAGTGAGCCAAGCCTGAGCCACTGCACTCCCCCCTGGGTGACAGAGTGAGATTCTGTCCCAAAAAAAAGAAAAGATCATACATTGCCATCCAGTAGCAAGAAAAGTAGAACTGGGCTGGGCACGGTGGCTCACGCCTGTAATTCCAGCACTTTGGGAGGCCGAGGCGGGCAGATCACAAAGTCAGGATATCAAGACCATCCTGGCAAACACGGTGAAACGCCGTCTCTACCAAAAATACAAAAAAAAAAATTAGCCGGGCATGGTGGCGGGCGCCTGTAGTCCCAGCTTCTCGGGAGGCTGAGGAAGGAGAATGGCATGAACCCGGGAGGCAGTGGAGCTTGCAGTGAGTGGAGATCGCGCCACTGCACTCCAGCCTGGGCGACAGAGCGAGACTCCATCTCAAAAAAAAAAAAAAAGAAAAGTAGAACTGAATCAAGCAAATGTATTATGCATTTAAAAAGTAAAAAAGAAAAAAAAATTGAACTTTAATGTTGAAAAAATAACTCAAACCAAAGGTCTCATAGTACATACAGAAAACACTATAATATCAAAGGCAAGATCTATTTGAGAAAACATTACTGATTTGCATATGGCTATAAATATCACTGGGGAGAGTTATTAAACATTTTGAATTTTAGATAAATAACTATGGGGAACTTGTGTTCATGATCTAATATTTCTTCATTCTTTAGTGCTTACAATTAGAGTGTTCCACAAATAAATATAGTCACTACCATACAAATGTTTAATCACATATATAAACATATACGTAACTTATTTTGATACATAAACATTTAGATATGTAAACTTTGCAAACTATGTATTTAGAAGTAAATTTGCTTTTTAAAAGCCCCCAAATACTCTTTTTACAAACCCATTTCCTCCTCTTCCTAGGCACAAAACTAGACTTTATTTCCCAATCTTCCCTGGGGTTACATGTGGACATATGATCAAGTCCTAGGTAAATGGTATGTGGGGCAGAGATTATGTACATTCTCTCCAGGCTGAGCCAAAAAAAACCTCTAAAAGCATCTGCCTTTCCTAGTCTGCTATAAGAATGGAGACAACCTGAGGAAAAGCTCAAAGGCCCTAAGGGACACAGAGCCACTAGGGGGAAGGAGTCTTGGTCCCAAAGGACCACACACAGAAGAGTGTCTACCATCACCCCACCTCCATCCACCTAAATTGGACTGTGATGTAAATGAGAAATAAACTTTACTTGTATAGAGCTGCTGATATTTGGAGGGTGTTTAGGTATAGTAGTTGGGCTACCCTGACTAATGCACTATTATAAAATTTTCCAAACCCTCTCCTATAAGGAATCCTGTCAGGAAATTCCTCTTATATTCAATCCATCAATAAGCACTATAGGTCTGCCTTTAAAATACATCCTGAACCTATTTTCTTATCATTCCCATCTCTATCATCTGCTTCAAGCCCTATCATTCTCTCAACTGAATTAGTGAAAAAGCATGGTATCCTCCCTTCTATCATTGCTCTACTATAGTCTATTTTTCCACACAGCAGGCAGAGTCACCCTTTTTAAAGGAAAATCAAACCATGCCACTCTACTTCAACGGCTCTCAACACAAATAAAACTGAAAGCTCTTACTGTAGTCTAAAAGGGCCCACATTATTTCACCCCCTCAAATTTCATCTTTCTCTCACTCCACTGAAGCCTCAGTGGTCTTTTTCTTTCTGTTTTTAAGTTTATTCCTAATTCAGAATCTTTCCACTTCCTTCCTGGTCCCTCTACTTGAACCTTCTTTCATATCACTGAGGTCTCTGTTCAAACTTCGAATCCTCAGCAACGGTTTTCCTTAGGATACTATCTAAAATAATCCTCTATCCCCCATCTTCCATCATTCTATTCCCTTATCCTGATTTATTTTTATGAAAGAATTTGATGTATTACCTAAAATTATATTTTATTTTTTGTTTGTTTGTTTACTGTCTTATTTCTCCATTAAAATGTAAGTGACTTCGTCCTTCCCATCATGGGTATCCACAGCTCAAAAATTTATTTGTTGAAGAAATAAATTCACATACACATTAATCTACTTTAGCAATCATTTTTCTTGCTTAGTCATTTTATTAAAATTCACTACATAGCTTTTTCCCCTTTTTCCTTTCTCATCTATTTTCATGCATAATATATATACACTGCTTTATTTGACTTCCTTTAAGAGCTCTTTTTAACATTAATTTGACAATGGCTAACTTTAAAAAATGAGCAAGTAATCAAAGTCCTTTCCTAAGGAAGTAATCAATCAATGATGCTGATTCAATAAGCATGCCTACCAATATGGATGGAAGAAGAGTGGCCATTTCATGCAGCTATCTTTAACCTCAAGAATACTGCTAAATGATAGTTTCCATAACCCTAGTAAAGGAGCAAGAAATAAGAAAATAAGGCTGGGTACGGTGGCTCACGTCTGTAATCCCAGCACTTTTGGAGGCCGAGGCAGGTGGATCAACTGAGTTCAGGAGTTCAAGACCAGCCTGGCCAAATATGGCGAAACTCTGTCTCCACTAAAAATACAAAAATTTGTGGGTGTGGTGACGGGCGCCTGTAACCCCAGCTACTCTGGAGGCTGAGGCAGAAGAATCGCTTGAACCTGGGAGGCAGAGGTTGCAGTGAGCTGAGGTCACGCCATTGCACTCTAGCCTAGGCGACAGAGCGAAAACTCTCTCAAACAAACAAAAAAAGAAAATGAAAAAAAAATTAAACCATGAAGAATGGATATGCAGTTATATTCACGTATTAATATCCACATAATAAAATATTACTCAACCACAAAAAAGAATAAACTACTGATATCACAACAGCTAAAACACTATGTTAAAGAAGTCAGAAACAAAAAGTACGTAGGTATGATTACCCCATGAACAGACAAAACTAACCCACAATGACAGAAATTAAAATGTATAAGTGGAGGGAAGAGGGAAGAGGCAAGATGGCCGAATAGAACCCTCCAGCAATCACCCCTGACTCCCAACAGAACACCAAACTGCACAACTATTCACACAAGAAAGCACCTTCATAAGAACCAAAAATCAGGTAAGTGATCACAGAATCTGATTTTAACATCTTATCAAGGAAAAAGCCACTGGTGAGGGTAGGAAAGACAGTCTTGAACTGCCAACGCCATCCCTGTCCTATCCTCTGGTGGCAGCCATGTTGTCCAGAGAGAATCTGTGTACTTGTGGGAGAGATAGCACAGCGATTGTGGGACTTTGCACTGAAACTCAGTGCTGTCCCATCACAGTGGAAAGCAACACAGGGCAGAATTCAGTCGGTACCTATGCAGGGAGCATTTAGACCAGCGCTAATCAGAGGGGAATTGTCCATCCCAGTGGTTGGAACCTGAGTTCTGGCTAGTCCTACCATGGCAAGCTAAAGTACTCTGGAGTCATAAATAAACTTAGAAGGCAGTCTACGCCACTAGGACTTCAATTCCTGGGCAAGTCTTGGTGTTGCATGCACTTGGAATCAGTGGACTTGAGGTGCACATGACCCAGTGAGACACCAGGTAGGGCGGCCCAAACAGTGCTTGCATTACCCCTCTCCCAGCACCAGGCAGCACAGCTTGCAGCTCCAGGAGAACCTCCTTCTGCTTAAGGAGAGGAAAGTCACATTGTCTTACAACTTGGATATCAGCTCAGCCACAATACAGTAAAGCACCAAGCAGAGTCCTGATGCCCCCATTCCAGGCTCTACATCCCAGATGCCATTCCTAGACACACCCTGAACCAGAAAGGAACCAGCTGCCATGAAAGGAAAGATCCAGTCCTGGCAGGATTTATCAACTGCTGCCTAAAAGGTCCTTGGACCTTGAATAAACTTCAGTAGCCAGCAGTGGCCAGGCAGTACTTGCCACGGGCCTTGGGCGAGACCTAGTACCATACTAGCTTCAGATGTAACCCAGTGCATTCCCAGCTGTGGTGGCCACCTTGAGAGACTCCTTATGCCTGAGACAGGGAGACAGAAGAGCAAAAAGGATTTTGTCTTGCAACTTGGGTATCAACTCAGCTACAATAAAATAAAGCACCAAGCAGACTCCAAAAGTCCCTGATTTCCGGCCTTAGCTCATGGACAGCATTTCCAGACCCACCCTGGGCCAGAAGGGAACCCACTGCTCTGAAGAGAGACCCAAGTCTGGCAGGATTCACCACAAGCTGGCTAAAGAGCCTTCAGGCCTTGAAAAAACGTCAGTGGTAACCAGGCAGTATTCACCACGGGCCTGCGGAGGTGGTAGCCACAGGAAGAGACTCCTTCTGCCTAAGGAAAGAAGAGGAAAGAGTAAAAAGGACTCTGTCCTACAACTTAGGCACCAGCTCAGCCACAGAAAAATAAAGCACCAAGGAGATTCCTAAAGTTCCCAACTCCAGGCCCTAGCTCCCAGCCAGCATTTCCAGACTCACCCTGGGCCAGAAGGGAACCTTCCTCCCTGAAGAGAAGCACAGGAGCCTGTCTGGATTCACTACCCACTGACTAAAGCACCCTAGGGTACTCAGTAAACATCAACAGTAGCCAGCCAATAGTCACCACAGGCCTTGGGCAAGACCCCATATTGTGCAGACTTCAGGTCTGATCCAGCGCAGTCCAAGAGGCAGTGGTCATGGCAGTGCTTGGGTCATCCCTCCCCCAATTCCAGGCAGCTCAGCAAGGAGATACAGACTCCACCAGTTTGAGGAAAAGTAAGGGAAGAGAACAAGAGACTCTGCCTGGTAATCCAGATAATTCTACCAGAACTAACCCAGACCACAAAGGCGGTACCTCTATGAGTCTGTAAAAGCCACAGCATTACTGGGGCTTGGGGTGTATCCTAACGAAGAGACAGCTACAATAACCAAAGACAGATCATAATACTCAATTCACTTTGAATACTTGGAAAACCTTCTAAAGAAGGACAGGTACAAAAAAAGCCCAGACTGCAAAGATTACAACAAATACCTAACTCTTCAATGCCCAGACACCAACGAACATCCACAAGCATCAACACCACCCAGGAAAACATGAACTCACCAAACATACTAAATAAGGCAGCAGTGAGCAAACCTAGACAGAGATAGGTGACCTTTTAGAGAATTCCAGATCGTTGTTTTCAGGAAACTCAACAAAACTCAAGATAACACAGAAGAAATTCAGAATCCTATCAGATAAACTTAACAAAGACTAAAATGATTTTTAGAAATCAAGCAGAAATTTGGGAGCTAAAAAATTCAACTGACAATCTGAAGAACGCATCAGAGTCTCTCAACAGCTGAATTAGTCAAGCAGGAGAAACAATTAATGAGCTTGAAGATAGGCTACTTGAAAATACACAGAGAAAGACAAAAGAAAAAAGAATAACATAAGAATAAAGCATGCCTACAAGATCTAGAAAATAGCCTCAAAAGGGCAAATCTAAGAGTTATTGAGGCTGGGTGCTCGATCACACCTGCAATCCCAGCACTTTGGGAGGCCAAGGTGGAAGGATCACTTGGGCCCAGGAGTTCAAGACAGCCAGGCAACATAGAGAGATTCCATCTCTACAAGATAAATATTTTTTAATTAACTGGATGTGGTTGCACAAGCTTGTGGTCCCAGCAAAGGAGGCTGAGATGGGAGGATCACTTGAACCCAAGAGGTCAAGGCTGCAATGAGCCATGATCACGTCACTGCACTCCAGCCCAGCCTGGATGACAGAGCGAGATCCCATCTATAGAGCTATAGTAACCAAAACAGCATAAAAACAGACGAATGAAACAGAATGGAGAACCCAGAAATGAATCCATACATCTATAGTGAATTCATTTTTGACAAAGGTGCTGAGAACACACACTGGGGAAAAGACAGTCTTTTCAATAAATAGTGCTTGGAAAACTGGATATCCATACGCAGAAGGGAGAAACTAGATCCCTCTCTCTCACCATATACAAAAATCAAAATTAAAATGGATTAAAGATCTAAATCTAGGACCTGAAACTATCAAACCACTAAAAGAAAAGATTGGAGATCTCTCTAGGACATTTGTCTGGGCAAAGATTTGTTGAGTAATACCCCAAAAGCTCAGGAAACCAAAGCAAAAATGGACAAATAAGATTACATCAAGTCAAAAAGCTTCCGCATAGCAAAGGCAACAATCAGTAAAGTGAACAAACAACCCACAGAATGGGAGAAAATATTTGCAAACTATCTATTTGACAAGCGATTAATAACAAGAATATATAAGGAGTTCAAACAACTCAACAGGAAAAAAATCTAAAAATCTGATTTTAAAATGGGCAAAAGACTGGAATAGACATTTCTCAAAAGACGTACAAAATGGCAAGCAGGTATATGAAAAGGTACTCAACATCACTGTACATTAGAGAAATGCAAATCAAAACTACAATGAGATATTATCTTACCACAGTTAAAATAGCTTTTATCCAAAAGGCAGACAACAAATGCTGGCAAGGATGTAGAGAAAAGAGAACACCTGTACACTGTTGGTGAGAATGTAAATTAATACAGCCACTATAAAGAACAGTTTGAAGGTTCCTCAAAAAACTAAAAACAGAACTACTACATGATCAAGCAAATTAACTGGTACGTATATACTCAAAAGAATGGAAATCAGTATATCAAAGCAGAATCTGCACTCCCGTGTTTATTGCAGCACTATTCACAATCACCAAGATTTGGAATCAACCTAACTGTCCATCAACAGACAAATGGATAAAGCAAATGTGATGCATATAACACAATGAAGTTGGTATTCAGCCATAAAAAAAGAATGAGATCCCATCATTTGCAACAACATGGATGGAACTGCAGGATATTATGTTAAGCAAAATAAGCCAGGCACAAAAAGACAAACTTTGTATTATCTCATTCATTTGTGGGAGCTAAAAATTAAAATAATTTTAACTCATGAAAATAAAGAGTAGAGTGATGGTTATCAGAGGCTGGGAAGAATATTAAAGGGGCGGAGGAGAGTGGGGATGGTTAATGGGTACAAAAATATAGTTAGAATGAATAAAACGTAGTATTTGACAGCACAACAAGGTGACTACAGTCAACAATAATTTATTTTACATTTAAAAATAACTAAAAGAAGTATAATTGAAATGCTTATAACAAAGAAATGATAAATGCTTGGGGTAGATACCCCATTTGCCCTAATGTGATTATTATACACTGTATGCTTGTATCAAAATATCTCAAGTACCCCATAAATATATACAACTACTACGTACCCATAAAAACTAAAAAGTTTTAAAAAGCATAGATGGGGCAGAGAAGAAGGGACTGACTGAAACAAGAGGGAATTCTCTGGAGTTGATGGAAATGTTATGCTTATTTTTGGTGGTGATTATACCAGTGTATACCATTTTCAAAACTCATACTGAGCACTTATGATCTGTGTACTTTATTGTATGTTAATTGTTTCTCAGTTAAAATGAATTTTAAAAAGATACCGCCACACATCTAAGAAAGCAAAATATACGTAAGGTCGCAAGAAGACCTAAATACATGGAAAAATACACTATATCCAATAAATTGACTTCAGTATCATTAAGAAGCCAACTCTCCTTCAAAATGATATACAATTCCAACAAATTCAGTACAATTCCAAACAAAATTCTAGTAGGTTCTGAACAAATTAACAAGCTGATTCTCAATGTGTATTTGAAATCTAATGGACCTAGAATAGCCAAGACAATCTTAAAGAATAACAAAGTTGGAGGACTTATACTACCAAATAGCAAGACTTAGTACGAGGCCACAAAAAGTATAGTACTTGGTACAAGGAGAGACATAAGAGAATCCAGAAACGGGCTCCTATACAATGATGTTCTAACTTAAAACAAAGATGCCACTGCAATTCAGTATGGGGAAAGGAAAGCCTTCTATGTCAATGGTGCTGAACCAACTGGATTGTCTAGAAAAATTAATTCATGGACAAAAATTACTTTATGATGGATCATAGACCATGAAAGGTAATAAAATTAACATTTCCAGAATAGACCCAATAAGAAGATTTACATGAGCCAGGCACGGTGGCTCACACCTGTAATCCCAGCACTTTGGGAGGCCAAGGCAGGTGGAACACCTGAGGTCGGGCATTCACCAGCCTGAGCAACATGGAGAAACCCTGCCTCTACTAAAACTACAAAATAAGCCGGGCATGGTGGTGCATGCCTGTAATCCCAGCTACTCAGGAGGCTGAGGCAGGAGAATGGCTTGAACCCGGGAGGCGGAGGTTGTAGTGAGCTGAGATCATGCCACTGCACTCCACCCTGGGCAACAAGAGTGAAACTCCGTCTCAAAAAAAAAAAAAAAAAAAGAATATTTACATGAACCTAGAGTGGGATCTTGAACAGAAAAACACACACACACACACACACACACACACACACACACACACACACACACACTACGTACTAACCATAAAAAATAATAAATTTGACTTTATTAAAATTAAGAACTTCTATTCAATAAAAACCATTGAGAGTAAAAAGGCACAAAAGATACCTGCAATACACATATCAAACCAAAGACTTATATCCAGATTTTTGTAAAAACAGCTAAAAATAAGAAAACAACTGCCCAATCTCTTTAATGAGCAAAAGACTTAAACAGATTATGATGAGGATATATAAAAGGCCAAAATGGATATGAAAAATAAACTCAACATCTGTGGTAGATCATTGTTCAAAAATATTCACTTCTTACTTATCCTTATGTGCACTGAAGACATATACTTCTGCAACCATGAATTTGGGCTACACCACAACTGAGTTTAAGGAGTAGGTCAGCAGACATGACATAAACTGGTCTTGAAATATGCTTGAACAACCGAATATGCCTTCTTGCACTTGTGTTACCACCAAGAAAAGAATATGCCCCATCTGGCCTACTGGTGCACATAAGAAGATGAGATACACAAAGCAGAGCTGTCCCAGCTGACCCACAAATCCATAACCAAGAAACAAATACTTGTGTACCACTGGAGATTTTCAGGTTAAGCAGTAATAGTCGACTAATATAGGCCAAGTGTGGTGGCTCACACCTGTAATCCCAGCACTTTGGGAAGCCGAAGCGGGGGGATCACAAGGTCAAGAGATCGAGATCATCCTGGCCAACATGGTGAAACCCTGCCTCTACTTAAATTACAAAAATTAGTTGGGCGTGGTGCTGCGTGCCTCTAGTCCCAGTCACTCAGGAGGCTGAGGCAGGAAAATCGCTTGAACCCACGAGGCGGAGGCTGCAGTGAGCTGAGATCACACCACTGCACTCCAGCCTGGCAACAGAGTGAGAACTGGTCTCAAAAAAAGAAGAAGAAAGAAAAAAGCCAGATAAAAAAGTACATACTAAATTATCCCATTTATATGAAGTCCACAGACAACATAAATCTATGCATATAGACACCAGAAGCATGGTTTCCTTAGAGGAGAGGAAGTTATATAGGCAGGGCACAAAAGGAAGGCCTTACAAAGTTTTATAAACATTCTGTATCTTAATCTAGATGGTGGATAACCGGTATATACATATGTAAGAAATTTTTAACTGTAAATACTGAAGATTTATGCACTTTACTTTATGTTACATGAGAACTGCTTGAACCCGGGAGGCAGAGGTTGCAGTGAGCTGGGATTGCGCCGTTGCTCTCCAGCCTGGGCAACAAACAGCGAAACTCCGTCTCAAAAAAAAGAAAAAGAAATTAGTTATTTGTGGTAAAAAGGAATTTGAGGGCAAAAATAGAAATAAAAGAGATTGGTTATTTGAAGTTAAACTGGTATTCCATACAATAAATGTATTATTATATACATTATATATTACAGTATATAATCATATATTAATATATCATATATAGGTAATAGTAATATTGATAATTATATGTTATATAATTATGTAATATAATCTTACGATATAATCTATTAACTATATTCATTAAATAAATTTATATTATATTTAATTTAATATACTTATTAAATATATTGATATTAATACTATATAAATTAAGATTGTCTCAAAATTACATTTTACCATAATCACTAAATACCTGGAAAAAGTACAAATATTAGCATCTGGTTTAAAAATTATTCCCGGCCGGGCGCGGTGGCTCAAGCCTGTAATCCCAGCACTTTGGGAGGCCGAGATGGGCGGATCACGAGGTCAGGAGATCGAGACCATCCTGGCTAACACAGTGAAACCCCGTCTCTACTAAAAAATACAAAAAACTAGCCGGGCGAGGTGGCGGGCGCCTGTAGTCCCAGCTACTTGGGAGGCTGAGGCAGGAGAATGGCGTAAACCCGGGAGGCGGAGCTTGCAGTGAGCTGAGATCCGGCCACTGCACTCCAGCCCGGGCGACAGAGCGAGACTCCGTCTCAAAAAAAATAAATAAATAAAATAAAGAAAAAAAAAATTATTCCCAATATTAATTAATTTTATTTTATTTTATTTTTGAGACAGAGTCTCACTCTGTTGCCCAGGCTGGAGTGCAGTGGCACGGTATCAGCTCACTGTAACCTCCACCTCCCGGGTTCAAGTGATTCTCCCGCCTCAGCCTCCCGAGCAGCTGGGATTACAGGCGCCTGCCAACACCTGGCTAATTTTCTGTATTTTTAGTAGAAACGGGGTTTCACCATGTTGACCAAGCTGGTCTCAAATTCCTGACCTCATGATCCGCCCGCCTTGGCCTCCCAAAGCTCTGCGATTACAGGCGTGAGCCACCGCACCCAGCCCCCAATATTTATTTTTAAAATATTACACACTATTTTAACAGTTTCAAAATAAACTAACCTTTTGCCCTTCTACTAGGACGCCACATGGAGACTAGACTATAACCAAAACATGAACTTTAAATAACTTAAAATCCCTCCCTCCACAAGACATATTTCTATTGTTTGCAAAATGAGATTTTATTTTCTTGATAAAACAGTGTAATATAAAGAACTTAGAAAGCTTCTGTGCTTTTATGCATTTAAATAATACAATTCCAGAAGCTTCAAATGTTTACTCATTCTATTAAAAATCTCTTAAGGCTATAAAAAAACCTTCATATTGTTTTACTCTGCAAATTTTCTACTCTGTAGAAACCCCCTCAAGTTTACTCATAAGTACAACACAAAGCACAGTTTAACAGAATAACTAAAAACCTTAGAATTCTTAGTGAAAAGACATTAAAACTACAATTATAAATGATTTTCTTTTCTAAGTCATTTATTCTGAAATTTCCTTTTACTAGTTTAACATATTTGCCTATAGGACTATCAAATCACCCTTCGATAGTCCTTATAGAAAAAAAGAAACCGCTTTCTCACTAGGCTTCCATTCTCTACATAAAGATATTAAGTAAGCAAGCGTCTAGTGACTCCTATGAGATAAAGAATGTCCTACACCTCAGTAGTATTTCTCTGAAATTCTGTAATATTTATTTTACTATTTTTTTTTTAAAAAAAAGCTCCTCTTTATTGAGAATATATAGTTGGACACTGTGCTGTGTGCTTAATATGTATTACTTCATTTAACGAGAAATATGTGATACTATACCCATTTCTAGATTTAAAAAACTAAAGCCACAGATGTGATGTTCCCAAGATACTACAACTACTACGTTGATGATTACAAACTAGATCCCAATTTCTCTTTTTTTTTTTTCCTTTTTGGGACAGGGTCTCATTCTGTTGCCCACGGCTCACTGCAGCCTCGATCTTCCTGGCTCAAGCCATCCCCCCTCCTCAGCCCCCCAGGTAGCTGGGACTACAAGTGAGAGCCACCACGCCCGGTTAATTTTTTAATTTTTATTACTTTTTGTTTTTTTGCAGAGACAGGGTCTCCCTATGTTGCCCAGACTAGTCTTGAAGCCCTGGGATCAAGTGATCCTCCCACCTTGGCCCCACAAAGTGCCGGGATTACAGGTGTGAGCCACCATACCCAGCCATATCCCAATTTCTTTACCAATATGCTACTCTTAGCACAAATAAGAGCCATGACAATAATTAATGATAATGAATAATAACTGCATCAAACACTCTCAGAGCATTTTCTATATGTTTTAATCATTCCATCCTCATAACAACCCTAAGGAAAGGCACACTATTATGTCTTGTTTTACACAGCAAGAAACTGAAGTACATAGACTTTGCCACTTGTCTAAGGTTGCGGGCCAGTACATGGTAGAGCCAGGATGTGGACATCAGCAGTCCAGCCCTAGAATCTGGGCTTTAAACCACTATGCCACTTTGCCTTTCACAAACTGCCTTATACTGCCTCATAGCTGATAAGGTACATATCACATCTCCTTTATGAACTCACAAGTTCTTAGGTAGCAAAGACCAAGACTTCTAACCTAATCAGCATTAGACTTTCGCCACCACAGGGGCCGGTAAATAATAAAAAGAAACTAGAAGGTGCACGAGGTCCTGGAAAGCTTCTTTTTAGTAGTGACTCTTGAGGTTAACCTTGCCACTGAACTCTACAATTGTATATGTAATTGTTTAGTATATATTTGATAGTCTCCCCTACTAGTATATAGGTTTGTTAAGGGTAGAATATTTCTTTGTCTTTCCATCTGCTACACAACATTCAAAAATTAATAAAAATTCAAAAAAATGTTTGTTGAATAAACATGTGAAACTCTATTACAGAGGGTTATACTTCACAATCCCTACTATCAACAGAATCAATACACGATCTCTAGATAAAAGAGATTCACAGCAATTAATTTGTGGTAAACCACTTATCAGGTTATGGAAGCAGACAGGAGAATAGAGAAAGATAGTGATAGAAGGTAGAAACATATATTACTTAAGCCCAACAGTAAATATGGGAGCAAAGTAAAGTTAAACGGTGACTCTTTTTTCTTCTTTAATTTGCATACTCATGAATTTTTATCCCTTCATTTTCTTTCAGAATACCCTTCAGTTGAGTACCTCTTTTGACTTTCAATTAGAATCTAGGAAGGGCGAGGGGGCCAGGTGTGGTGGCTCACGCCTGTAATCCCAGCACTTTGGGAGGCCGAGGCAGGTGGAATGCCTGAGCTCAGGAGTTCGCGACCAGCCTAGGCAACACGGTGAAACCCTGTCTCTACTAAAAATACAAAAAAAAAAAAAAAAAAAAATTAGCTGGGCATGGCGGCATGTGCCCGTAGTCCCAGCTACTCAGGAGGCTGAGGCAGGAGAACTGCTTGAACCCGGGAGGTGGAGGTTACAGTGAGCCGAGATATCGCCACTGCACTCCAGCCTGGGCAACAGAGCAACACTACGTCTCAAAATAAAAAGAATGGAGGTAGACCTGGAGAGGTGGCTCATGCCTGTAATCCCGGCACTTTGGGAGGCTGAGGCAGGTGGATCACCTAAGGCCAGGAGTTCGAGACCAGCATGGCCAACATGGTGAAACCCCCATCCCTACTAAAACTACAAAAAAAAAAAAAAAATTAGCCAGACATGGTGGCACATGCCTGTAGTCCCAGCTACTCAGGAGGCTGAGGCAGGAGAATCACTTGAACCAGAAGGCAGAGGCTGCAATGAGCAGAGACTGTGCCATTGTACTCCGGTCTGGGCAACAGATTGAGACTCTGTCTTAAAAAAAAAAAAAAAAAAGAATGAGGGGCAGGCCTCAATCTATGGGTTAGTCCACTTATAAGCTCTACAAATATCCGCACATTTTGGAGGCCTTGTTGACAAGACAGATATACTCAATGACACAACAAAATACTGAGACTTAGGCAGGAGAATTGCTTGAACCCGGGAGGTGGAAGCTGCAGTGAACCAAAACCGCGCCACTGTACTCCAGCTGGGCGATAAAGTAAGATTCCATCTCAAAAATGAAAAAAAGACACAGTGATCAATGGAACAGAATAGAGAACCCAGAAACAAAGCCACATACCTACAATCAACTGATCTTCAATAAAGTTGACAATAATAAACACTGGAGAGATGACACCCTATTCAATAAGTGCTGCTGGAAATACTGGCTAGCCATATGCAAAAAATAAAACTGGACCCCTACCTCTCACCATACACAAAAATTAACTCAAGATGGATTAAACACTTAAATGTAAGACCTCAAACTATAGAAGTCCTAGGAGGAAACTAGAAAAAAACTCATCTGAACATTGGCCTAGGCAAAGAATTTATGACTAAGACTTCAAAAACAGCTGCAATAAAACCAAAAATTTACAATCAGGGCTTAAACTAAAGAACTTCTACATAGCAAAATAAAAATATCCACAGAGTAAACAGACAACCTACAAAATGGTAGAAAATATATGCAAACTATGCATCTGACAGAAGACTAACATCTGGAATCTATAAGGAACTTAAATCAACAAGAAAAAACAAAACTATCTAATTAAAAGGTGGGCAAAGGACATGAACAGGTACTTCTCAAAAGGTGACATACAAGCAGCCAACAAACATATGAAAAAAAAAGGCTCAGCATCACTAATCATCAGGGAAATGCAAATGAAAACCACAGAGATACCATCTCAAACCAGTCAGAATGGCTATTATTAAAAAGTCAAAAAATAACAGATGTTGGCAAGGATGCGGAAAAAAGGGAACACTTACACATTTGGTAGAAATATAAATTAGGGCCAGAAGCAGTGGCTCAAGCCTGTAATCCCAGCACTTTGGGAGGCCAAGGTAGGTGGATCACTTGAGATCAGGAGTTCAAGATCAGCTTGGTCAACATGGTGAAACCCCGTCTCTACTAAAAATACAAAAATTAGCCAGGCATAGTAGCATATGGCTATAATCCCAGGTTACAGAGGCAAGTTACAGAGGAGGCTGAGGCAGGAAAATCGCTTAAGCCCAGGAGGCAGAGGCTGCAGTGAGCCATGATCCCACCACTACACTCCAGCCTGGGTGACAGAGCAAGACTCCATTTCAAAAAAAAAACAAAAATAAAAAAGAAATGTCAGTTAGTTCAACCCTTATGGTAAACAGTATGGATATTTCCCAAAGAACTAAAAATTAAACTACCATTTGACCCAGCAATCCCACTACTATCTACCCAAAGGAAACTGAAGTTTTCTATCAAAAAGATACCTGCTTAGCCAGGTGTGGTGGTATATGCCTATAGTCCCAGCTATTCGGGAGGCTGGGGTGGGAGGATCACTTGAGCTCAGGAGGTAGAGAGGCTGCAGGGAGCCAAAATCATGCCACTGCACTCCAGCCTGGGGTGACAGAGTGAAACCCCATGTCAAAAAAAAAAAAAAGTATATATAACATACATAAAAGAGAAAAAAATAACTACACTTTTTTTTTTCTTCTTTTGAAACAGTCTCGCTCTGTTGCCCAGGCTGGAGTGCAGTAGTATAATCTCGGCTCACTGCAAGCTCCATCTCCCAGGTTCATGCCATTCTCCTGCTCCAGCCTCCCGGGTAGCTGGGACTACAGACGCCCGCCACCACACCTGGCTAATTTTTTGTATTTTTAGTAGAGATGGGGTTTCACCATGTTAGCCAAGATGGTCTCCATCTCCTGACCTCGTGATCTACCCACCTCGGCCTCCCAAAGTGCTGGGATTACAGGCGTGAGCCACAGCGCCCAGCCAAAAGATACCTACACTCTTATGTTTATCACAGCACTATTCAAAATAGCAAAATTACGGAATCAATCATCAATCTAAGTGCCCATCAATGGCAGATTGAGTAAAGAAAATGTGATACATATACACCATAGAATATTACACTACCATAAAAAATAATGAAATCATGTCCTTTGCAGCAATATGAATGCAGCTGGAGGCCATTATCCTAAGTGAATCAATGCAGAAACAAAATGAAATACCAAATATTCTGACTTTTAAGTGCCAGCTAAACAGTGAGTATAGATGGACACAAGGATGAAACACTGGAGACTCCAAGGAGTGCGGGAAGGGAAGGGGAGGAGGGAAAGGCTGAAAAACTACCTGTTGGGTATTATGTTCATTATTCGGGTGATGGGTTCAATAGAAACCCAAACTCCAGCACTACACAATATACCCTTATAAGGAACCCGCACATATACACCCTGAATCTAAAATTAAAAAAAAAAGAAAAGACACTTTCACTCATATGTTTATTACAGCACTAGTCACAAATAGCATTGTTCACAAGTCATGGTCTCAACTTAAGTGTCCATCATGGACATTATTATTCTCTTACCTCCCTATAAGTAGACATATTTCCCTTTAAGACCAGTCATGGTTAGTAATCAATTCTTACTGAATCATCCTCTAATAATATGAACATAATTTAGGACAGTCTGGAGATGTTAACAATTTGTTCCCACAGCTGAAACTTAGCCATTACTTATCACCTTTCAAGTGTGACCATCCATTACTACATTAATACATTCACCTCTAAATATCATTAAGACTCAGATCAGCAACTTGTGTAACATTTGCCCCAAATACTTAAAAATCATTCACTTGGCTCCTGTAATAAAAATGGATCAGAAGAGGTCATTATTTCAACCAACTACCACCACAATTGTCAGGGTCCATGGAACATCAAACAATTACAACAAAATAATACCATCTTGCGACAGCCATTATATCCAGGCATACCCCTGCTCTTTGTTCCATAGAGTCAACATATAACTCTTATTCACATCTCAAGGAATCTAACTTAAAATATATTCCATGGATGACCTCCTAAAAACTGAAAGAAATTTAGATTTACAAAAGCCACACTTTGATTGAACAAACAAATACATACCTATAGCCGAGGTTAGCTGTTTAACAACGGTTCAACGTGGCAATGATTTTATAGCAAAAGTCCCTGGGGAGTTATAAAAACAGAAACCTAGCACTGATACACAGTAATCTTCTGATACAAAGTAATTTGATATACAGTAATTTGGACAACTCTTACAGACAGAATTGAGGTATCTACTAACAGAAAGGAAACAAAAGGAAAGGCCACCAATGATAAGTATTATGTAAATATGGTAGCTATCACAGCCTAATAAAATTAAAAGACTCTCCACAAATTTCTGAAAAAACAGAAGTAGCTGTGTGACCTGGGACAAGTTATTTAACTTCAATTATTATTCACTGGAATTTAATCATGGTCTACTTCTGGGGTCCACAAACTTATTCTCTACAAAGGGCCAGACTAAGTATTTTAGATTTTACAGGTCATATGGTCTGTGTCCCAACTACTCAACTCTTCTTTTGCAGAATTAAAGAAGCTATAAACAAAAATTTACCCTCACATCGCCTGCCTTTTACACATAAAAACTGAAGTCTAGAAAAAAATTAACTGATGGAAATTTAGATTTGACTAGGCAACTATGTGATAATAATAATAATAAATTAACCATGCTTTCAGTGGAAATGAGAAAACCAAGGCTTAAGTCATCTCTGATTCCATCAAATTTGTTCATGCTATTAAAAACTTACTAGAATACCACCTTTTCAACCTGTACTAAACAAGAAACTAATAAAATGAAATACTGAAAGTTCTTTCAGTTAGAATGTAAAAAGTCACAAGGGAGAATCACTCCACTATATTAAAAAGAAAAAGCTAAACTATAAAATCCAAATTTTAAAACTCAGAGAGCTGAGAATACAAAGAAGTCTGGAAAAAAAAAAAAAAAAAAAAAAAAAAACCCACAACCATTCCAGAAAGGGAAAAGCCCTTTCTAGGCTAACAGACAAGTGACTACTTTCAACTCTGAGATCACAGTGAACACAGGAATGAATAATCCTATAGACTGATACAGGAATGAATAATCCTATAGACTGACCAAATTCCAAAGAAACCCCACAAGTAAAGTTAATCAAAACAAACTAAAAATTCTTCCCCATGGAGCTTTAATAGAGTATACATCAATGTGCACTAATCTAGGGGTAGACTAGGAGGGCAAAGTGAGATGATCTGCAGGGTAGAAAGCCAAGTGTAGTGCTAAAGCAGAGAGATCCCTGGAAATTAGCTATACTTAAATTTCAAGATCTATTGTAGAGTGAAGACCGAATTCTCCCTTAAAACACTTAAAACCAAAATTAACTACAGTTGTAGCTCAGCCCATACATAACTCAATTCCATGTCAGAATTAATATTTTAGTCCCTAACCTTTGATCTGTCTGAGGAATTAGCATGTCTTTTCTCAGGAAGAAGCAGTTAGGAATTTCATTTTCACTGCTTTTTTTTTTTTTTCTTGAGACAGAATTTTGCTCTTGTTGCCCACGCTGGAGTGCAATGACGCGATCTTGGCTCACTGCAACCTCTGCCTCCCAGGTTCAAGCAATTCTCCTCCCTCAGCCTACCAAGTAGCTGGGATTACAGGCGTGTGCCACCACGCCCAGCTAATTTTGTATTTAGTACAGACAGGGTTTCACCATGTTGGTCAGGTTGGTCTCAGACTCCTGACCTCAAGTGATCCACCTGCCTCGGCTTCCCGAAGTGCTGAGATTACAGGCATGAGCTACCACGCCCAGCCTTCACTGCTTTTTACATTTAATATTCATATATAATAAAAATTACAGGATAGTCAAAGAGTCGTGAAAATGTGACTTACAGGAAAGAGAAAAAAGTCAAAACTAACCCACAGATGATGCAGATTGGAATGAGCAAAGACTTTAAAATGAATCTTATAAAAACATAAGATATTATGTATAATCTTATAGAGAGAAAAATATTGATTAAATATATTTTGTCAGAGAAGAAGAAATTTTGGGGAAAAAAGAGCCAAATGGAAATTCTCAAATTAAAAAACATAATATTTGAAAAGTTCACTAAATAGATTTAATAACAGATGAGACACAGATAAGATCCACGAATTCAGAGAGATCAACACAAACTATCCAAATTAAAACAAAGAAGGCCAGGCACAGTGATTCACGCCTGTAATCCCAGCACTTCAGGAGGCCGAGACAGGACAACTGCTTGAGTCCAGGAGTTCAAGAACAGCCTGGGCAATATAGCAAGACCCTGTCCCTACAAAAAAAAATTTATAATGAAAATAATAATAGAGTAAGAAATACTAAAGTAATTTCTTCAGACTGAAGGAAAATAATCTCAGATAGAAGTCTAGATCTGCAAGAAGGAATGAAGAGTACTAGAAAATACTGTGAAAAAGACAGCTATGTCTACTGTTACTACTTCTATTCAACACTGTACCAGAGGTAACAGCAAGTGCCATAAAGCAATAAAAAGAACTGAAGGCATGAAGATTGGAGGAAGAATTAAAACTATCTTTATGGGCCAGGAGTGGTGGCTTATGTCTGTAATCCCAGCACTTTGGGAGGCTAAGGTGGGCGGATCACTTGAGGTCAGGAGTTTGAGACCAGCCTGGCCAACACGGCAAAATCCCATCTCTACTAAAAATGCCATAAATTAGCCAGGCATGGTGCCATGTGTCTGTAATACCAGCTACTAGGGCGGCTGAGGCAGGAGAATCGCTTAAACCTGGGAGGCAGAGGTTGCAGTGAGCTGAGATCATGCCACTGCACTCCAGCATGGGGGCCAGAGCGAGACTCTGTCACAAAAAAAGAAAAAAAAATTATTTATTCTCAGATAATGAGACTTTATATACAGAGGATCCAAAGGAATAGACAAACTAGTAAAACTAATCATTGAATTTGGCAAGTTCAAAAGATATAAGTTCAATCTACACAAATCAAGTATATTTCTAAATACTCCATGAAAGAATGGAAAATGACATTTTAAAAATAATACCATTTATAATTTAATCAAAAAACAAACACTCAGCAATAAAATTAACCAGAATACGTGAAAAATCTCTAATGTGAAAACTATGAAACTTTGCTAAAAGAAATTAAAATCTCAATGAATGTAGATATACCATGTTCAAGAAGAGGAAGACTCAGTATTACTAAGATGTGAATTTCCCAAAACTCATCTATAGATTCAACACAATCCCAATCAAAATCACAGCAAAGTTACTTGGTGAATACTGACAAACTTACATCGTTTACATGGAAAAGTAAAAGACCAAGAATAGGCAACACAATATTGAAGGAGAAAAACAAGGTCAGACACTACAAGATTTTTCAAGCTTACCATAAAACTACAGTATATCAAGACTGGCAAAACAATGCACAAATAGATCAGTGAAACAGAAAAGAGAGTCCAGAAACAGACCCACACAAATACAGTCAATTGATCTTTGACAATGAAACAAAAGCAAGTCAATGGAAAAAGGGTAGTCTTTTCAACAGATGGTGCTGGAAAAACTAGACAGCTACATGAAAAAAAAAAAAAAAACTAAACACAGATCTTACACTTTTCACCAAAAATTAACTCAAAACGGATCGCAGATCTGAGTGTACAACACAAAACTATCAAGCTCCTATAAGACAGCACGGGGGAAAATCTTGGTAAACTTAGGCTTGGTGATGACAGTACAGGAGAAAATCTTGGTAATCTTAGACTTGGCAATGACGTTTTAGATACAACACCAAAAGCACAAACCATAAGAGAAATAATTGATAAGCTGGACTTCATTAAAAATAAAAACTTCTGCTCTGCAAAAGGCACTGTTAAGAGAATGAAAAGACAAGCCACAGACTCACAGAAAATCTTTGCAAAACACATATGTGATAAAGGACTAGTATTCAAAATATACCTTAAAGACGCCAGGCACCATGGCTCACATCTGTAATCCCAGCACTTTGGGAGGCAGAATTGGGTGGATCATTTGAGGTCAGGAGTTCAAGACCAGCCTGGCCAACATGCTGAAACTCCATCTCTACCAAAAATACAAAAATTAGCCAGGTGTGGTGGTGCATGCCTGTAATTCTAGCTATTCGGGAGGCTGAGGCAGGAGAATCACTTGAACTGGGGTGGCGGGGGCAGGGGCAGACAGAGGTTGCAGTGAGCCAAGATCATGCCATTGCACTCCAGCCTGGGCGACAGAGTGAGACTCTGTCTCAAAGGAAAAAAAAAACAATTTTATATATATACACATATATACACACACACACACACACACACACACACACACACCCCTTCAATAACTCCTAAAACACAATAATAAGGAAATGAATAACCCAATTAAAATGGGCAAAGTGGGAAATATAAACAGACATCCCACCAAAGAAGATATACAGACAACAAATAACTAAATGAAGATACTCAAAATCATATGTCATTAGGGAATTGAAAATCAAAACCACGATGAGATAGCACTACACATCTATTAGAATGGCAAAATTCTGAAACAATCACAAAACCAAATGCTGATTAGAATGTGGAATTACAGGAACTCTCATTCATTGCTGGTGGGGATGCAAAATAGTACACTCACGTTTCAAGACAGTTTGGCAGTTCTTACAAAACTAAACATACTTTTGCCATATAATCTATCAACCATGCTCCCTGGTATTTACCCAAATGAGCTGAAAATTCACATCAATACAGGGTTTGGCAAGGTGGCTCATGCCTGTAATCCTAGCACTTTGGAAGGCTGAGATGGGAGGAACGCTTGAGCCCAGGAGTTCGAGACCAGCCTGGGCAATGTGGTGAGACCTCCTTCTCTACAAAAAAATAAAATTATCCAGGCATGGTCGTACATGCCTGTGGCCCTAGCTACTCAGAAGGCTGAAGTGAAAGGATCCCTTGAGTCAGAAAGATAGAGGCTATAGTGAGCCCAGATCATACCACTGTACCCCAGCCTGTGGGATACTGTCTCAAAAGGCAAAACAAACAAAAATTACATCCACCCAAAAACCTGCAGACAGAAGTCAGACACAGTGACACACGGCAACAGTCCTCACTATTCAGGAGGCTGAGGTGGGAGAATTGCTTGAGCCCAGGAGTTTGGGGCCAGCCTGGGCAACATGGTGAGAAACTGTTGCTAAAAATTAAAAAAATAGTAACTTTAAAAACCTGCACATGGATGCTTACGGTAGCTTTATTTCTGATTGTCAGAAACTGAAAGCCACCAAGACATCCTTCAAAAGGTGAATAAACAAACTCTAGTATCCATACAACAGAATATATTTCAGCAATAAAGACAAAAGAGCTATCAAACCACGAAAAGATAGAGGAATCTTAAATATACATTGCTAAGTAAATCCAAAAAGCCTGTGTACTGTATGATTCCAACTGCGACATTCTGGGAAAGGCAAAACTATGGCAACAGCAAAAAGACAGTGGTTGAAAAGGGTGGTGGGAGGTGAAGGGATGAAAAGGTAAAGTATGAGAGATTTTTAAGGCAGTGAAACTATTTTCTATGATACTGTAATGGTACAGACATGTCATACACAACTGTCAAAACCCACAGGATGTAGGACACAAAGAATGAATCCTAATGTAAACTACAGACTTCAAATAATAATGATGGATTAATAAGGCTTATCAACTGCAACAAATGGATCTCACTTGACCAAGATGCTAAACAACAGGGGAAACTGGGGGGGCAGGGGGAGGAGCAAGGTGATATCTGCAAACTGCTATTTTCTGCTGCATTTCACTGTAAACCTAAAACTACTCTAAAAATAAGCACTATTAAAAATAAAATAAAAATTTTAAATTTTAAAAAAGGTCTATCAATTAAAACAAATTTTTAGTTGCTTACAAAGTCATCAACCTGTATACTATAAAATTTTGACATTTTATTGTAAATTAAAACTTAATTTTTTAAAATGTAATACTCAACAGTCTATCTTAGGCCTTCTATCTGAAGATGAATACACTAGGAAGCGAACACTATGGAAAACCAACACTACTGTGAAGGGTACAAAAGGAAAAGATGGGTGATGTGGAATGTGTCCTAATCCATATGTCTTGATCTCTCTTAAGAGGATCTACATTAATGTTTCTAGTTGGCTATTATTAGGTTTTATACAACATTTAAAATGTAGGCTTCAGAATCTGAAGAGGAATTTCAAAATGTTTTATAAACCTTTAAGAGTAAACAGCCTCAGCATAAATTAACACTGGAGATAGATTTTTACCTGTAAGTATTTCTGCACCTGTAAGGAATTTTAAATCACTCAATAGTGATTGATCAGGCAAGGAACAAGTATTATCTGCTGATTCTTAGTTTGTCTATAATGCCATCCCTACAAAGACTGTATTTCCATTGCACCCTCCTTTTATTACTCAGCTGATTACACTCCAAAACACATACACACTCCCTGGTGTAGATGCTGACACCTTAATTCACATTATGTAATTCATATAATAGTGAAGTTGTAATACAGAATCCAACAGCATCCATTATATCAGAATATAGAAGAAAACTGGTCTGAGATGTGCTATTATGATATAAATCAACTAACAACATACCAATCAATAAACTACCCATGCTTCTCCTTTTTTTTTTTTTTTGGTAAATGTGGGTATTTTAATTTTCCTTGATAAGGACAAATACGGCCATGAGAAGTTTCTTTGGGGGTTTCATAATCTGCCACTTACTTACAGAGACTGGGAAGTTATGCAGCACTTAGCCTAGGAGAGAAGTGTCCAGTAACCTATGAAGACTGTCTCCACAGCTCAAGGAGACAATAAGGGCCAGAAAGCGTTAATACCAGTCACCCCAAAAATGTGAAGATCCCCCCAGTAAGCTACTTTAAAAATGTAAAAAGTGAGGTCTAAATTGTGAAATTATACTTTGGGGGGTTTTTGGTTTTATTTTTTTAAGTTCAAGGGTACATGTGCAGGTTTCTTACACAGGTTAACTCACATCACAGGGGTCTGTCGTACAGATTATTTCATCACCCAGGTATTAAGCCTAGTACCCATTAGTTATTTTTCTTGATTCTCTCCCTGCTCCCACCCTCCACCTCATCAATTAGCTTCCACTTATGAGTAAGAACATGCAGTATTTGGTTTTCTGTTCCCACATTAGTTTACTATGAATAATGGCCTCCAGCTTCATCCATGTTCCTGCAAAGAAAATGATCTTGTTCTTTTGGATGGTGTATACATACACCAGTATTCCATGGTGTATATATACACCACATTTTCTTTACCAGGCTACCACTGATGGGCATTTAGGTTGATTCCACATCCTTGTTATCATGAATAGTGCTGCAATGAACACACTCGCATGTGCACATGTCTTTTTTTTTTTTTTTTGAGATGGAGTCTCGCTGTGTTCTCCAGGCTGGAGTGCAGTGGCTCAATCTCGGCTCACTGCAAGCTCCGCCCCCCGGGTTCACGCCATTCTCCTGCCTCAGCCTCCTGAGTAGCTGGGACTACAGGCGCCCACTACCACGCCCGGCTAATTTTTTGTATTTTTAGTAGAGACGGGGTTTCACCGTGGTCTCGATCTCCTGACCTTGTGATCCGCCCGCCTCGGCCTCCCAAAGTGCTAGGATTACAGGCGTGAGCCACCGCGCCCGGCTACATGTCTTATTAGCATAGAATGATTTATATTCCTTTGGGTATACACCCAGTAATGAGATTGCTGGGTTGAATGGTAGTTCTTTTTAGGTCATTGAGGAATGACCACACTGCTCTCTACAATGGTTGAACTAATTTATACTTCCACCAATTCTGTATATGTGTTCCTTTTTGTCTGCAATCCCGTCAGCATCTGTTATTTTTGACTTTTTAATAGTAGTCATTCTGACTGGTGCGAGATGGTATCTCATTGTGGTCTCATTTGCATTTCTCTAATTATCAGCAATGTTGAGTGTTTTTCCATATGCTTGTTGGCCACAGGTATGTCTTCATTTGAAAAGTATGTGTTCATGTCCCTTACCCACTTTTTAGTGAGTCTTCCTCTTGTAAATTTAAATTCTTTATAGGTACTAGACATTTGATCTTTGTCAGATGCACAGCTTGCAAAACTTTTCTTCCATTCTGTAGACTGTTTAATAGTTTCTTTTGCTGTGCAGAAGCTTTTTAGTCAATTTGTCTAAGCTCTCTGATTTGTCAATTTTTGCTTCTGTTGCAATTGCTTTTGGTGTCTTCGTCATAAAATCTTTGCCCATTCCTGAGTCCAAAATGGTAGTGCCTAGGTTGTCTTCCATGGTTTTTATAGTTTCAGGTTTTAGAGACTTTAATCCATCTTGAGTTAATTTTAGTACACGGTGAAAGGAAGGTATCCAGTTTCAATCTTCTTTATACAGCTAGCCAGTTATCCCAGCACCACTTATTGAGTAGGGAATCCTTTGCCCATTGCTTGTTTTTGTCAGCTTTGTTGAAGGTCAGATGGTTATGAGTGTGCCTTATTTCTGAGCCCTCTGTTCCATTGGTCTATGTGTCTGTTTTTGTCCCAGTACCATGCTGTTTTGTTTCCCGTAGCCCCTTGTAGTATAGTTTGAAGTCTGGTAGATGCCTCCAACTTTGTTGTTTTTGCTTAGGATTGCCTTGACTATTTGGGCTCTTTTTCGGTTCCATATCAATTTTTAAATATTTTTTTTTCTAGTCCTATGAAGAATGTCATTGGTAGTTCGATAGGAATAGCACTGAATCTATAAACTGCTTTGCGTAGTATGGCCATTTTAACACAACTGATTCTCCTATGAATGTGGAATGTTTCTATTAGTTCGTGTCATCACTGATTTCTTTGAGCAGTGTTTTCTAGTTCTCCTTGTAGGTATCTTTCCCCTCCCTGGTTAGCTGTATTCCTAGGTATTTTGTTCCTTTTGTGATGATTGTGAATGGCATTTGTGTTCCTAATTTGGTTCTTGGCTTCTTCACTGTTGGTGTATTGGAATGCTAGTGATTTCTGTACGTTGGTTTTATATCCTGAGACTTTGCTGATGTTATCAGCTTAAGGAGCTTTTGGGCCAAGATTATGAGGTTTTCTAAATATAGTCATGTCATCTGCCAAGGACACGGACAGGCACATGGACAGGGATATTTTGACTTCCTCTCTTCCTCTTTAAATGCCCTTTATATCTTTCCCTTGCCTGATCCCTCCGGCCAGGACTTCCAATACTATGTTGAATTAGGCGGTGATGGAGGGCATCCTTGTCTTGTGTCAGATTAAGACAAATGCTTCCAGTTTTGGCCCATTCAGTATGATGTTGGCTATGGGTCTGTCTTATTATTTTGAGGTATATTCCTTCAATACCTCGTTTATTGAGAGTTTTTAACATGACAGGCTGTTGAATTTTATCAAAAGCCTTTTCTGCATCTATTGATATAATCACGTGGTTTAGTTGTTTATGTGATGAATCACATTTACTGATTTGCATATGTTGAACCAACCTTGTATCCCAGGGATAAAAGCCTACTTGATCATGGTGGATAAGTTTTTTGACATGCTGCTGGATTTTGTTTGCCAGTATTCTGTTAAGGATTTTTGCACTGATATTCATCAAGCATGCTGGCCTGAAATTTTTGTTGTTGTTTCTCTGCTAGGTTTTGATAACAGGATGATGCTGGCCTCACAGAATGAGTTAGGGAGGAGTCCCTCCTCCTCAATTTTCGGGAATAGTTTCAGTAGGAACAGTACCAGCTCTTCTTTGTATATCTGGTAGAATTCGGCTTTGAATCCATCTGGTCTTGGGCTTTTTTGCTCGAAGGACTATTTATTACTGATTCAATTTCAGAACTCATTATTGATCTGTTCAGAGGTCCAATTTCTTCCTGGTTCAGTCTTAGGAGGGTATATCTAGGAATTTATACATTTCTTCTAGATTTTCTAGTTTCTGTATGCAGAGGTGTTCATAACAGTCTGATGATTATTCCTATTTCTGTGAGGTCAGTGGTAATAGCCCCTCTGTTGTTTCTAATTGTGTTTATTTGGATCTTCTCTCTTTTCTTTTTAGTCTAGCAAGCAATCTATTTTATTAATTTTTTCAAAAAACCACATCCTAAATTCACTGATGTTTTGAATGGTTTTTCGTGTCTCAATCTCCTTCTGTTCAGCTTTGATTTTGGTTATTTCTTGTATTCTGCAAGTTTGGGGGTTGGTTTGCTCTTGGTTTTCTAGTTCTTTTAGTTGTGATATTAAGTTGTTAAATTGAGATCTTTTTAACTTTTTGATGTGGACACTTAGTGCTATAAATTTTCCTCTTTACACTGCATTAGCTGTGTTCCAGAGATTCTGGTATATTCTACCTTCGGTCTCATTAGTTTCAAAGAACTTGGTTTCTGCCTTAATTTCATGATTTACCCAAAAGTCAGAAGAAAGTTGTTTAATTTCCATGTAATTGTATGGTTTTGAGCAATTTTCTTAGATGTGATTTCTAATTTTATTGAGCTGTGGCCCAAAAGAGTGGTTGCTACGATTTCAGTTCTTTTGCATTTGCAGAGAAACATGTCAAATTGTGTGGTCAATTTTAGAGTATGTGCCATGTGGTGATGAGAATAATGTATATTCTGTTGTTTTGGGGTGGAGAGTTCTGTAGATGTCTATCAGGTCCATCTGATCCAGTGCTGAGTTCAGGTCCTGAATATCTGTTAATTTTCTGCCTTGATGATCTTTCTAATACTGTCAGTGGGGTGTTAAACTCTCCCACTATTATGGTGTAGGAGTCTACGTCTCTTTGAAGGTCTCTAAGAACTTGCTTTATGAATCTGGGTGCTCCCGTGTTGAGTGCATATATATTTAGGATAGTTAATTCTCTTGTTGAAATGAACCCTCTACTACCATGTAATGCCCTTCTTTGTCTTTCTTCAACTTTGTTGGTTTAAATTGTTTTTTTTGAAATTTGGATTGCAACCCTCGCTTTTTTGTTTTCCATTTATTTGCTTGGTAATTTTTCTCCATCCCTCTATTTTGAGCCCATGGGTGTCACTGCATAGGAGATGCACTACACACCTCTGTGCCTATTAATTGGAGCATTTAGCCTGTTTATGTTTAAGGTTAGTACTGGTAAGTGTGGATTTGATACTGACATCATGATGTTACCTGGTTTTTTGTTTTTTTTTTTTTTTTTTTTTGAGACGGAGTCTCGCTCTGCCGCCCAGGTTGGAGTACAGTGGCTGGATCTCAGCTCACTGCAAGCTCCGCCTCCCAGGTTTACGCCATTCTCCTGCCTCAGTCTCCCGAGTAGCTGGGACTACAGGCGCCCGCCACCTCGCCCGGCTAGTTTTTTGTATTTTTAGTAGAGACGAGGTTTCACCGTGTTAACCAGGATGGTCTCCATCTCCTGACCTCGTGATTCGCCCGTCTCAGCCTCCCAAAGTGCTGGGATTACAGGCTTGAGCCACCGCGCCCGGCCTACCTGGTTGTTCTGCAGACGTGTGTGGCTGCTTTATAGTGTCACTGGTTTGAGTACTTAAGTGTGTTTTTGTAGTGACTGACAACAGTCTTTCCATATTTAGTGCTTCCTTCAGGAGCTCTTGTAAGACAGGTCTGAGGGTATCAAATTCCCTCAGCAACTGCATGTTTGAAAAGGATTTTATTTCCCCTATGCTATGAAGTTTAGTTTGGCTGGATAAGAAATTCTTGGTTGGAATTTTTCTTTAAGAATCTTGAATATTTACTCCCAGTCTCTTCCGGCTTGCAGGGTTTCTGCTGAGAGGTCCACTGTTAGTCTGATGGGCTTCCCTTTGTAGTTCTCATGAATGAGATCCTGAAAAATGTTTTCCAAGTTGCTTCCATTCTCCCCAACTCTTTCAGGGACACCAATGAGTCAGGTATCACGGATTTGGTCTCTACATAATCCTGTATTTCTTGGAGGTTTTGTTTGTTCATTTTCATTCTTTTTTCCATATTCCTGTCTGTCTTATTTCAGAAAGCCAGTCTTCAAGCTCTGAGATTCTTTCCTCAGCTTGACCTATTCTGCTATTAATACCTACAGCTGGCCGGGCGCGGTGGCTCACGCCTGTAATCCCAGCACTTTGGGAGGCCAAGGCAGGTGAATCATAAGGTCAAGAGATCGAGACCAGCCTGGCCAACATGGTAAAACTCTGTCTCTACTAAAAATACCAACATTAGCTGGGCATGGTGGCACAGGCCTGTAGCCCCAGCTTCTCAGGAGGCTGAGGCAGGAGAATCGTTTCAACCCAGTAGGCGGATGTTGCAGTGAGCCAAGACTGAGCCACTGCACTCCAGCCTGGCGACAGAGTGAGATTCTATCTTTAAAAAAATTAAAAAATAGGCTGGGAGCGGTGACTCAAGCCTGTAATCCCAGCACCTTGCGAGACTGAGACGGGCGGATCACTAGGTCAGGAGATCGAGACCATCCTGGCTAACCCGGTGAAACCCCGTCTCTACTAAAAAATACAAAAAACTAGGCGGGCGAGGTGGCGGGCGCCTGTAGTCCCAGCTACTGGGGAGGCGGAGGCAGGAGAATAGCGTAAACCCGGGAGGCAGAGCTTGCAGTGAGCTGAAATCCGGCCACTGCACTCCAGCCTGGGCAACAGAGCGAGACTCCGTCTCAAAAAAATAAATAAATAAATAAAATAAAATAAAAAATTAAAAAATTAAAAATAAAAATCTGCAGCAGCATTATGAAATTCTTGTAGCATGTTTATCAGCTCAATCGGGTTGGTTACATGCTTTTCTATACCGGCTATTTCATCTGTCAGCTCCTGTATTATTTTGCTGTGATTCTTAGCTTCCTTGGATTGGGTTTCAACGCACTCCTGCATCTCTATGATCTTCGTTCCTATCCATTGTCTGAATTCTATTTCTGTCACTTCACCCATCTCAGCCTAGTTCAGAACCCTTGCTGGAAAGCTAGTGTGGTTGTCTGGAGAAAAGAAGGCACTCTGGCTTTTTAAGTTATCAGGGTTCTTACGCTGGTTCTTTCTCATCTTTGCGGGCAGATGTTCCTTCAGTCTTTGAAGATGCTGTCCTTTGAATGGGTTTTTTTTTTTTCTTTCATCCTATTTGATGATCTTGAGGGTTTGACTGTGGTATATAAGGTGGGTTCAGTCAACTGGCTTCGTTTCTGGAAGATTTTAGGTGGCCAAGGTTCAGCTCCTAACTCCTGGATTACATGCTCTAAATCTCGGGGACTGGTATTGGGATCCTATTTTGTTCTCTGGCTTCTCAATGTTAGGAACCCACTGTACTGGGGGTAGAAGGGTGTCAAGGTGCCCCTGGACTACTGGTCACTAGACTCCGGTGGGTGGTGCCAAAGAGTTTTTTAGGGCAGTGGCAGTGGGATCTGCCCTCGTTTCCATGTGCCAGTGGCAGCACAGTGGGGTGCACACTTGTCAGCTGTGGCAGTGTGCTAGCAGATGCCAGGGTGTCAGCCTCAGTGTGGGCGTTTGTAGCAGTGGTAGAGGCAGCATGGCTTAAGCAGGCCCCACTGGCAACTATGCATGTGGTCACAGTGGTGGTGGTGTTAGCACGGGTAGTGCTCGTAGGGGCAAGTCTGTGTGCACACTCTGTGCACATTTACAAAGGCAGGGGTGGCCACTCACAGGGGAAGGGTTCATTGTTCTCTGTGCCTAGATTCACTCCAGGAGCAAGGGGGTGGGGCACTGGCAGCGCAGGGCTGAAAGGACCTGTGCCCACCAAGACACTGACTACAATTACAGTACAACCAGGGGAAGCAAGGCAGAGTGCACTCACACTGGCAGCAGTGGCAGAGGGTAGTGTGCACATGCACATGTGCTGGCGAGGCAAGAGAAAGCAAGATCCGCCTGTGCACACACACCAGCAAAGTGATGTGCGTGGTGGGGGGCCTGTGGTCAGGGCGGGGTAGGGGGGGTAAGCTGCAATAGGAGAAGGGGGCGGGCAGGCAGGCTGGTGCATATTCACAGGGGCTATTCTTTTTTTTTTTTTTTTTTTGAGATGGAGTTTCGCACTTGTTGCCCAGGCTGGAGTGCAATGGCGCAATCTCAGCTCACCACAACCTCCGCCTCCCAGGTTCAAGCGATACTCCTGCCTCAGCCTCCCAAGTAGCTGGGGTTACAGGCATACATCACATGCCCGGCTAATTTTGTATTTTTAGTAGAGACGGGGTTTCTTCATGTTTGCCAGGTTGGTCTCAAACTCCCGACCTCAGGTGATCCGCCCACCTTGGCCTCCCAAAGGGTTGGGATTACAGGCATGAGCCACCGCCCCGGCCCACAGGGGCTATTCTACTGGAGCTCTCTGCATTAAAGTGTAGTCAGGTCAGCCAGCCCAGGAGCTATGATGCAGGTCCTCAGGGTACCCAAGGCTTCACAGCAAGCAGGCGCAACCAGGCTGGGTCCCCAGGAGAGGCCAGCGGACCAAAGCACGCTCAGGTTGATGGACAAGACTGCCCTGCAGAGTTCAGGTCTGACTTCCTCTAGGGCTAAAGTCTCCTATGGGAGCAAGTCGAGCCTAGGGTGATGGGCATCCCTGGCCATGCTCCACTACAGACACTCCTGCACCAAACCCTCTGCGCTCTGCACTGACTGGAGTGCTGCCTCTATCACTTCTCAAGTGTGCTTGAGAATCAAGCAGCTCTCCCTGCCAACTCAAGTGTCCCTGATGGTTGAGGGATCTCCTCCTGCCAGGATTCCGAGGTTTGTGCTAAGAGCAGATTGTTCCTTGCCAGTTCAACTCACCCGTTTCCCTGGAGTCACAAGTCCCGGTGCATAGTAGCCCTGTGCAGGGTTCCCAGGTTCCTCCCACTTCATCCCAACATCTGTGTCTTCCCTCTGTCTACTCTCAGTGCCTTCCCTCCGAAGATGTGTTAGGAGTGTGCCAGTTGTCCCAGTCCCTCAGTGGCAGCCATTCCAGCTGGCTGTGTCTAGTCAGCCATCTTGCCCACCTTCCTCCTTTCTTTCTTATATTTTTTTCCATTATGCCTTTCTCTAGAGAAAATTTACCTTCTATTCTTTTCTGCTATTTGGGTTTACACTATTGTTGTTATGTACTGAACTGTGCTGTTCTCCCAAAATTTGTATGTTAAAGCCCTAATCTGCAATGTGAGTGTATTTGGAGATAGGATCTTTAAAGAAGTAATGAAGTTAAATGAGGTCATAAGGAAAAGTCCTACTTCAATAGGATGGGTGTCCTTATAACAAGAGATGCCAGGGATGTGTGCACTACAAAAAAAGGTCACGGAAGGATACAGCAAACAGCAGCTACCTGCAAGCCAAAAAAAAGAGGTTCCAGGAGAAACCAAACCTGACAACACCTTCATGTTGGACTTCTAGTCACCAGAAGTGTAGGAAAATAAATTTCTGTTTTTTAAGCCACTCAATCTGTGGTATTTTGTTATGGCAGCCCCAGCAAATTAATACAACGGTACAGAAATCTTTGGGACACGATTATTAATATGTTCAACTTGACACTGTTTTATAATAAACTCTATAGAATACTAACTGGTTTTCTGTCATTGCCCAAAAAGTGCAATAGCCTCTAGGCCTACTGTCATAGGTCAATGCCCTCTGTGCCTATTTTGCCTTTCTTTTTCCAATAGTGCTTCAAATATTCTACTAGAGTTCCTTTCTCTTCCATCTCCATCTCCTCCTCTGTGATCATCTCTGATCTCTGCTCTTAGTACTTACCGTTGTCAGAGGTCTACTTTCCAACACATTATCAAATTTATAATCTTGCCACTGTGACATACGCACCCTCACTTGCCACTGTGACATACGCACCCTCACCTCCCTCGACTCACTCCTTTACCAGCTGTTTCATGTATACTTCTCAGCCTTGCTAATATTGACATTAGGCATTAAGAACCAACAACCAAAAAGAGCGCTATAGTCAAAAAAAAAAAAAAAAATGCTAGTTTCTGCTGATTGTCTTATTGCTCTTACCAGTAATATTTTGTTCTAACTAATGGAGACGTTCCCTGAGTTTGGAAAACTCAAATGTTACTCTACTGAAAAACACTGCTCTTCAAATACTATCTAAATACAGTCCAGCTAACCCACCATCAACAAAATATATGCCAGGGTTGATTTTTCTACTTACATGTATGTCTATGCTCATTTATCCACAGTCATCCAGTCTCCCTTCTCTGGTCAATGATGTACACTTTTGCAACAATACAACATTCCAAAGGCAAGAGTATGATCAGAAAACAGAGTATCCCTTATGAACTCAATCAAGAATAAATCCTGAAATCTTGTTCTCACTAGAATGGGACACTGGACAACTAAGTTAACACTTCAAAATACTCATCAAATGTTGTCTTATTACCTCAAGACTCAAAAAAATGTAGAAAAATAACGGTTTTGGTTTTTGTTTTGACATAGGGTCTCACTCTGTTACGACTAGAGTGCAATGTCTTGATCACAGCTCACCACAGCCTCAACCTCCTGGGCTAAAGCAATCCTTCCACCTCAGCCACCCTAGTAGCTAAGACTACAGGCACACAGCACCACACCTGGCTAATTTTTTAAATTTTTTGTAGAGACAGAGTTTCACTATGTTGCCCAGGCTGGTCTTGAACTCCTAAGCTCAAGTGATCCTCCCACCTCAGCCTCCCAAAGTGCTAGGATCACAGGCATGAGCCACTGTGCCTGGCATGATGGGTCATTTTTATTCCTTCAAGAACCTTATGAGCTGGGCCACAGTGGCTCACACTTGTAATCCCAGCACTCTGGGAAACGAAGGGAGGAGGATCACTTGAGGCCAGGAGTACAAGGCCAGTCTGGGCAATATAGTAAGACTTCGTCTCTACAAAAAATTTTAAAAATTAGCTGGGTGTGGTGACATAACTGCTATGGTCCCAGCTACTCAGGAGGCTGAGGTGAGAGGAAAGCTTGAGCCCCAAAAGCAAAGGCTATAGTGAGCCATGATCTCACTACTGCACTCTAGCTTGGACAACAGTGTGAGACCCCTCTGAAACACAAAAGCAAAAAAACACCAACTTATCAACAGCAATGTTGTCATACCACTTACTAAAAAGTTCAAACTTAAGTTTTCCTGGGTTTTGGTCCTTTTTAAGAGGTGTCATATTCACTCTGTATCAAAAACTGTATTGTGCCAATGGCTTTAAGTGAGATATTAAACAGTCTCACCTCTATTTTGTTAAGCTGTGAGATAACAATGCTATATTAATAACTTATTAAGACTAAGTATACATGAATTGAAATTACTTTTATGTAAAATAAAAGTGCAAGTTAATAATTATGTACTGCATGGTCATTAGAATTAGATAGATAGCAAGTCACAAATTACTAATTAGCCCACTGGTAAAAATTTCAGCTATTCTGAAGTTTTAGAGAAATCCTAAAAATTCAAGTTTTCTTATGAACTGAAATTTCAGCTCTTTTTAAGTTTCTCTACTAAGCTTTAGAAGTTTTACTCTGGATTAATTATTTCTATAACATACTAACTTTATATCTTTTTAAACAGAGTATATTAAACATACCATGCATTTCTTAAAAATTTAGATTGCACAACAAACGTTAATTTTGATATGATACAGTAATATTTATTAGAAACTACTGATATAAACAAGGTTGTCTGTCCCTATCAATATTCCCCGATTGCTTTACTTTTACAGACAAGTGTTTCATTCTATCAGCCTAACAACCTATAAATGTCCCTGTTCTCATTTACTGCTTCTATACTATGTAAGCTTAGAAACCAAATTCTTACTTGAATTATCTGAAATAAAGCTAGCCCCTAAATAAAAGCCTGAGGGACTCTCATATAAGTATAGAAATGTTAAACATATTTTCATAATCTCCATTAACCATTTAAAGACTCTGGGGTTTTTTGCAATGTAATCTGAAAATAAACACGCGCTTTGTAGTCACACAGTGAGGGGTTCAGATCCTACCATTATACTTACTAGCTGTGTAATCTTGGAAAGACCTTCCCTAAATGTTTACATTCTTTTTCAAAAAAATCTCCATCACTTAGTTCATTGTTGCTGTGAGATTAAGTGTGATACTGTATATAAATAAACAATGATTGGGTGCTGGGCACAGTGGTTCCCCCTATAATCCCAGCACTTTGGGAGGCTGAGGTGGGAAAATCACTTGAGCCCATGAGTTCAAGAACAGTTTCAGCAAAAAAAAAAAAAAAAAAGCAACACTTCAACTCCACAAAAAAAATCTAAACATCTACCCACGTGTGGTGGCTCGTACCTATAGTCCTAGCTACTTGGGAGGCTGAGGCAGGAGGATCACTGGACCCTAGGAGTTCAAGGCTGCAGTAAGCTATGACTTCACCACTGCACCACAGCCTGCATAACAGAGTAAGATCTGTCTCAAAAAAAAAAAAAAAGGCAACTTTCATACCTATTTTAATCATTGATACATATAGTTAACATGACAAATTTACTGCATTTTGCAAACAAAATTCACCATTTCTTTTTCATTTTTGTTTTTTGAGTATATGGGGTGCTAGCTTTCTATACCAAACAGCTTTAAAACACTTTATTCTTTTCTTGTTTTTCTTTTCTTTCTTTTCTTGTCCTCCGTAACTGAGACATTTCCACATGGCTGAAACAGTAGAAATCCTTAAGACTACAGTCATATATGGGAAAGAATATGCAAGCCTCACACTCCTAGATCATAAATAAGCTTCCGAAAGTCAAACTCTTGTCTGCTATTTACTAGTAATACAACTTTACCCGAACTGCTCTCTCTCTCTGAACCTTAATTTCTTCACATTCAAAAAAGGCCAATTACATAGAACACAACTACCACTAAGAGTTTTAAAACTAAATACATCAGAAAATACATATTCTTTTTTTTTTTTTTTTTTTTTTTTGAGATGGAGTTTCACTCTGTCGCCCAGGATGGAGAGCAGTGGCACGATCTCAGCTCACTGCAAGCTCCACCTCCCAGGTTCACACCATTCTCCCTGCCTCAGCCTCCAGAGTAGCTGGGACTACAGGCGCCCACCACCACATCTGGCTAATTTTTTGTATTTTTTTAGTAGAGACAGGGTTTCACTGTGTTAGCCAGGATGGTCTCAATCTCCTGACCTCATGATCCACCCACTTCAGCCTCCCAAAGTGATGGGATTACAGGCGTTAGCCACCATGCCCGGCCAAAAATATATACTCTTAAAAGCCTTTGCAAAGAGCTAATGTCAAAGAACTATAAGCCCAAAACATAAGATAGGGCAGGAATTCAGAGAGATAAGCAGAGCACTGAAGCCAGGTTAGCTAGTGACAAAGCCAAACTCAGGCTTTGGTTTTCATAGTCTCATTACGATAGAAGCCAAGCCCATGACCCAGCCTTAGTGGTGAGTCTGTTAAGAGACGCCTATATCATATGGCTGGAACCAGTAAAATGAACAAAAGTAAACCTGTTCCATTCTAACCTAATCCCCTAAGAACTTCAAAGAAAGCTGCTTTGGCACTGAGCAGAAAAGAAGGATGGGAGAAAGGAGAGTTCCTGACAAGTTATTAACAAGAAACAGCAAACTTTTTCTGTAAAGGGCCAGAGGTATAAATATTTTAGGCCTCAGCAGAGTGTGGTGCCTGCCTGTAGTCCCAGTTACTCCGGAGGCTGAGGAAGGAGGATCCTTTGAGGCCAGGGGTTTAAGACTGCAGTAAGCTATGATTTCACCACTGCACGACCACTGCCCACCATCCTGGGCAACAGAGGGAGACTGTCTCCAAAAAATAAATAAATAAATAAATAAGGCTTTGAAGGCAATATGATCTCTGTTGCAACCAATCAGCTCTGCTGTTGTAGCATGAAAACAGTCACAAACAAGACATAAACCAATAAACATGGATGTATTCAATATTCATAGGCACTTAAGTTTGAATTTCATATGATTTTCACATCACATTTTTTTTTCCAACCATTTAAAAATGTAAAAAAACACACTACTAGCTTGCAGCCCCAACAAACTAGGTGGCACAAGCCACAGTTTCCAGTTACTTGTAACAACAACACACAACAGCACTTCAGCCACCACCTTACTTACACACACACACGCACGCTCACAGATTTGAGGCTCTAATTCCTATCACCTAGGTGAAGCAAAAAACATCAGGCCATAAACATTTAGAAGATACATGTGCAAAACCCACAAATAATGTCCCAAGAAAAATTAACAAGCAAGAAAAAAACCACCACAAATGAAAGCAAGCAAGCATACAAACACACATGCAAAAATTTCAGATATTAGAAAAGATCATATAGAGAATATAAAATAACTGCTTTCTAAAGTTTAAAGCAACAAACAAGCTTGAAAGGGTCGTATACATGAGGGGGAAAGAATCATTAAAAAATGACTTAGCAAGCTAGGTGTGGTGGCTCACGTCTGTAATTTCAGCACTTTGGGAGGCCAAGGTGGGCTGATACTTGAGCCCAGGAGTTCAAGACCAGCCTGGGCAACACAGTGAGACCCTGTCTCTACAAAAAATAAAACAAAAAATAGCTGGGTGTGCTGGCTTGCACCCATAGTCCCAGCAACTCAAGAGGCTGAGGCAAGAGGATCACCTGAGCCCAAGGGAAAGAGCCTGCAGTGAGCCGAGATCACACCACTGCACTCCAGCCCGGGCAACAGAGAAAAAATGACTTAGCAAATGTAAAGAACTAAAAATAATTTCTAAAACTGTAAAACACAAAGAATTGAAATTAAAAATCAAATCAGGCCAGGCGCAGTGGCTCACGCCTGTAATCCCAACACTTTGGGAGGCTGAGGTGGGTGGATCACTTGAGGTCAGGGGTTCAAGACCAGCCTGGCCAACTTGGTGAAACCCCGTCTCTTCTAAAAATAAAAAATTAGCCGGGAATGATGGCAGGTGCCTCTAATCCCAGCTACTTGGGACGCTAAGACACAAGAACCACTTGAACCCAGGGAGGCGGAGGTTGCAGTGAGCTGAGACCGTGCCACTGCACTCCAGCCTGGATGACAAAGTGAGACTCCATCTCAAAAGACTGGATTAAGAAAATGTGGCACATATACACCATGGAATACTATGCAGCCATAAAAAAGGATGAGTTTGTATCCTTTGTAGGGACATGGATGCAGCTGGAAACCATCATTCTCAGCGAACTATCACAAGAACAGAAAACCAAACACCGCATGTTCTCACTCATAGGTGGGAACTGAACAATGAGATCACTTGGACTCCGGAAGGGGAACATCATACACCGGGGCCTATCATGGGGAGGGGGTAGGGGGGAGGGATTTCATTGGGAGTTATACCTGATGTAAATGATGAGTTAATGGGTGCAGTATGCCTACATGGCACAAGTATACATATGTAACAAACCTGCACGTTATGCACATGTACCCTAGAACTTAAAGTATAATAAAAAAAAAAAAAAAAATTAAAACAGCCGAGCGCGGTGGCTCATGCCTGTAATCCCAGCACTTTGGGAGGCAGAGGTGGGCAGATCACGAGGTCAGGAGATCGAGACCATCCTGGCTAACATGGTGAAACCCTGTCTCTACTAAAAATACAAAACATTAGCCGGGAGTGGTGGTGCGCGCCTGTAGTCCCAGCTACTCGGGAGGCTGAGGCAGGAGAATGGCTTGAACCCGGGAGGCAGAGCTTGTAGTGAGCCGAGATCCGGCCACTGCACTCCAGCCTGGGCAACAGAGCGAGACTCCATCTCAAAAAAAAAAAAAATTTTTAAACAAAAATAAAATAAAATCATTCAAAAGTAGTGAACTTAAAACATACATCTGAAGAAATCATCCACAGTGAAAGAAGAAAAATACACATACAAAAATACAAACAAAGGTTAAGAAAACATGTAAGAAAGCCAGGCACAGTGGCTCGTAGCTATAATCCCAGGAACTTGGGAGGCTGAGGTGGGAGGATCACTTCAGTCCAGGAATTCAAGGCTGCAGTGAGCTATGATCACACCACTGCACTCCAGCTGGGAAACAGAGCAAGAGCCTGTCAAAAGAAGAAAGAGGAAGGAGGAAGAAGGAAGAAGAGGAGGAGAAGGAGGAGGAATAAAAGAAAAAATACGTAAGAGTAAGAAAATCTAATATATATAGACATACCTCATTTTACTGCACTTTGCTTTATTTGCACTGCACAGATATAGCAATTTTTTTTAACAAATTAAAGGTTTGTGGCAACACTGTGTCAAGCAAGTCAACAGGTGCCATCTCCTAACAGCACATGCTCACTTCCTGTCTCTGTGTCAAATTTTGGTAATTCTTACAATATTTCAAGCTTTTTTTTTTTTAATTTATTTTTAGAGACAGGATCTCGCTCTGTCACCCAGGTTGGAGTGCAGTAACATGAACATCATAGCTCACTGCAGCCTCACAATCCTGGGCTCAAGCAATCCTCCTGTCTCAGCCTCCCGAGTAGCTAGAACTACAAATGTGTGCCACCCTGCCCAGCTTATTTTTTAAGTTTTTGCACAGAGGAGGTCTCGTTATGTTGCTGAGTCTAGTCTCAAACTCCTGGCCTTAAAGCAAACCTCTCGCCTCAGCCTTCTAAAGCACCTGCATTACAGGTTTAAGCCACCACACCTAGCTTCAAACTTTATTATTATTATATCTGTTATGGTGATCTGTGATCAGTGATCTTTGATGTTACTTCAATTGTTCTGAGGCACCAAAAATTATGCCCATATAAGACACTGAACTTAATCAATCAATGTTATGTGTGTTCTGACTGCTCCATCGACCAGCTGTTCCTGACTCTTTCTTCTCATGGGGCATCTCTCTATTGCCTGAAACACACAATATTGAAATTAGGCCAATTAATAACCCTACAATGGTCTCTAAGTATTCAAAAGAAAGGAAGACTCAAATGTCTCTCACTTTAAATCAAAACCTAGAATGATCAGGCTTAGTGAGAAAGGCATGCTGAAAACCAAGACAGGCCAAAAGTTAGACCTCTTGTGCAAAAAGTTTGCCAAGTTGTAAATGCAAAGGAAAACTTCTTGAAGGAAATTAAAAGTGCTACTCCAGCGAACACACAAATAAGAAAGCAAAACCACCTTATTGCTGATATGGAGAAAGTTTTAGTGGTCTGGAAAGAAGACCAAATTAGCGACAGCATTCCCTTAAGCCAAAGCTAACATGGAGCAATCCCTGCCTCTCTTCACTTCTATGAAAGCTGAGAGGTGAGAAAGTTATAGAAGAAAAGTTGGACACTAGCAGTGTTGATTCATGACGTTTAAGGAAAGAAGCCACCTCCATAACATAAAAGTGCAAGGTAAAGCAGCATGTGGTGACACAGAAGCTGGAGCAAGTTATGCAGAAGATCCAACTAAGATAATTGATGAAGGTGGCTACACTAAACAACAGATTTTTAAAGTAGACAAAACGGCCTTGTGTTGGAAAAATATGCCATCTAGGACTTTCATAATTAGAAGAAGTGAATGCCTGGCTTCAAAGCCTCAAAGAAAAGGCTGCCTCTCCTGTTAGGCACTAAGGCAGCTAACGACTAAGCTGAAACCAAAGCTCATTGACCATTCTGAAAATCCTAGGGCTCTTGAGAATTAACGCTAAATCGAGGCCAGACATGGTAGCTCACGCCTGTAATCCCAGCACTGTGGGAGGCTGAGGTCTCCCACAAGCCGATCACCTGAGGTCAGGAGTACAAGACCAGCCTGGCCAACATGGTGAAATCCCGTTTTTATAAAAAATACAAAAATTAAGGTGGGTAGAACACCAGAGGTCAAGCATTTGAGACCAACCTGGCCAACTTGGAGAAATCCTGTCTCTACTAAAAATACAAAAATTAGCTGGGCATGGTGGTGGGCACCTGTAATCCCAGCTACTTGAGAGGCTGAGGCAGGAGAATCATTTGAACCCAGGAGGCGGAGGTTGCAGTGAGCCGAGATTGCACCACTGTACTCTCCAGCCTGAGTGACAGAGCAAGACTCTGTCTCAAAAAAAAAAAAAAGAAAAAATTAGCTAGGCATGGTGGTGCAGGCCTGTAGTCCCAGATACTCAGGAGGCTGAGGTGGGAGAATCATCTGAACCTGGGAGGCGGAGGTTGCAGTGAGTTGAGATCACACCACTGCACTCCAGACTATGCAACCATGAGACCCTGTCTCAGGGAACAACAAAAAAATTACACTAAATCTACTTTGCCTGTGCTCTCTGAATGGAAAAACAAAGACCAAATGACAACACATCTGTTGACAGTAAGGTTTACTGAATGTTTTAAGCCCACCGTTGAGACCTACCGCTCAGAAAAATAAGATTCCTTCAAAATACCACTGTTTACTGACAATGCACCTAGTTACCCAAGGGCTCTGATGAAGATGTACAAGGCGATTAATGTTTTCCCACCTGCTAACACAACATCCACACTGCAGCCCATGGATCAAGGAGTAATTTCAACTTTCAAGTCTTATTATTTAAAACATTTCATTTCATGGCAGCTTTAGCTGCCATAGATAGTGATTCCCCTGATGGATCTGCGCAAGGTAAACGTAAAACCTTCTGTAAAGAATTCACCTTTCTGGATGCCATTAAGAACATTCATGACTCATGGGAAGAGGTCAACATAACATTAACAGGAGTTTGGGAGAGGCTGATCCCAACCCTCATGGATGACTTTGAGGGGTTCAAGACTTCAGTGGAAGAAGGAATTGCAGGTGTGGTAGAAACAAAAATAAGTAGAATTTAAAATGGAGCCTAAAGATATGACTGAACTGCAGCAATCTCATGATAAAACATGAACAGATGATGAGTTGCTTCTTATTGATGACCAAAGAAAGCGGTTTCTTGAGATAGAATCTACTCCTTGCAAAGATGCTGAGAAAACTGTTGAAATGACAACGAAGAATGTATAATATTACATAAACTTAGTTGATAAAGCAACTGCAGGGTTTGAGAGGACTGACTCCAATTTTGAAAAAAGTTCTATTGTGCGTAAAATGCTATCAAACAACACTGCATGCTACAGAGAAATCTTTCATTATAGGAATAGTCCACTGATGCAGCAAACTTCATTGTCTTATTTCAAGAAATTGCCACAGCCACCCCAACTTTCAGCATCCACTATCCTGATTAGTCAGCAGCCATCACCATGAAGTAAAGAACCTCCACCAGCAAAAAGATTACAATTCAGTGAAGGCTCAGGTGACCATTAGCATTTTTTAATAAAGTATTTTTTAATCACGGTGTGTATATTTTTGTAGACATGGTGCTATTACACACTTTAAATAGACTATAGTACAGTATAAACATAAGTCTTATATGCAATGGGAAAACAGAAGTTTCATATAACTTGCTCTATTGCAATATTCACTTTATTACAATATTTGCTTTACTGCAGTGGTCTGAAACTGAACCTAAATGTATCAGAAGTATGCCTGTATATAAACTGGAGATCCAGAAAAAGAAAGACTAAGATGGTGAAACAAAAATATTTAAAAACTGGGAGGCCTAGGTAGGCGGATCATCAGGTCAAGAGATCGAGACCATCCTGGCCAACATGGTGTAACCCCGTGTCTCTGCTAAAAATACAAAAATGAGTTGGGCGTGGTGGCGCATGCCTGTAATTCCAGCTACTCAGGAGGCTGAGGCAGGAGAATCGCTTGAACCAGGGAGACGGAGGTTGCCGTGAGCCGAGATCACGCCACTGCACTCCAGCCTGGTGATGGAGCAAAACTCCATCTCAAAAATAAATAAATAAAATAAAAATATTTTTTTAAAAAAGAAGAAACAGAAAAAGACCACTGAAACCATAAGATCATTTCCTCTGAAAACAATTAAATAGAAATCAGTAAAAAAGATGAGTGGGCATAACAAATATATTTTTCAAAGATGGCCACACCAGTGTATATCCCATCCCATATATAATTTTACAATGTGAGTTGACACTTTTCCCTATGCTTCCTCCTCCTCAAACATGAATGGAGCTCTGTAACTCTGGATCACCAGAATGCAGAAGTAAGGCTAGGTCATAAATGACAACATGGCTTCTATCTGGTATGCTCTCTCTCTCAGGAATTCCACTGACCATGCCCTGACAACAGTTAAAAAGTTTCATGGAAAAACCCACATGGAAAGGAACTAAGGCAGAAATGCCAAGTGTAACCACTCCTGACCCACAAAAACTGTAAAGGATAATAAGCCACTAAGTTTTGGGCTTAACTGGTTATGCAACAATAGATAACTAACATATTAAAAATTGTCACATATTTGGAAATTTTAAAATATACTCCTAAATAATATATGTGACCAGTAAATGAAAAATATTTTGAAATAAATAACAAAACTACATTTCAAAACTTGTGAGATGCAATTAAAGCAATACTTCATGGGAAAATGCATAACCCTAAATAAGTATAATAGGAAAAAAAACCAAAACTTAGAGAGCTATCTATTCAAGAAGATAAAAAAGAATAGCAAAATAAACCTGAAGAAAGTAGAAGGAAATAACAGAAGTGATCAGGTGTGTGTGGTGCCACACACCTATAGGCCCAGCTAGCCAGGAGGCTGAGGCAGGAGGATTACTTGAGCCCAGGAGTTTGAGACCAGCCTGGGCGATATAATGAGACTCCTATCTCAAAAACAAAACAAAACAAACTGCTGTGATCATATATTGGTTAGAAAAGAAATGACAAAAACGAGAAAGTGGTAAGTAGAGAGAAAACAAAATAGTAAGGGCCATCAAAGCCAGAAGTTGTATTTTAAAACAAAAAAACTATAAATTGGCAAACCTCCGGCAAAATTAAGAAATTAAAAAGAAAAAGAGACCAGACACAGTAGCTCACACCTGTAATTCCAATACCGGGAGGCCGAGGCAGAAAGATCACTTGAGCCCTGAAGTTTGAGATCAACCCTGGCAACACAGCCAAAACCTCATCTCTACAAAAACTTTCAAAAAGTAGCCAGGTCCGGGCCAGGACCTCACACCTGTAATCCAGCACTTTGGGAGGCTGAGGCAGACAGATCAATTGAGGCCAGAAGTTCCAGACCAGTCTGGCCAACATGATGAAACCTCAACTCTACTGAAAAATATAAAAGTCAGCTGGGTGTGGTGGTGCACACCTGTGGTCTCAGCTACTCCGGAGGCTGAGTCACGAGAATTGCTTGAACCTGGGAGGCAGAGGTTGGCAATAAGCTGAGACGCTGGGCGACAGAGCAAGACCCTATCTCAAAAAAAAAAAAAAAAAGAAAAAAAAAATCAGCCAGGTCTAGTGACACAAACCCAGCTACTCAGGATCCTGAGGTGGTAGACTCACTCAAACCTGGGAGATCAAGACTGCAGCCAGCCGCGGTCACACCACTGCACTCCAGCCTAGGCAAGAGCGAGACCTCGTCTCAAAAAAAGAAAAAAAACAAGGCTGGGCACGGTGGCTCATGCCTGTAATCCCAGAATTTTGGGAGGCCGAGGCGGGTGGATCACCTGAGACCAGGAGTTTGAGACCAGCCTGACCAACATGGTAGAACCCTGTCTCTACTAAAAATATAAAAATTGGCTGGGCATGGTGGCAGGCACCTGTAGTCCCAGCTACTCAGGAGGCTGAGACAGGAGAATTGCTTGAACCCAGGAGGCTGAGGCTGCAGTGAGCTGAGACTGAGCCACTGCACTCCAGCTTGGGAGACAGAGCAAGACTCCGTCTAAAAAAAAAAAAAAAAAAAAAAAAAAGCAAAGGATCAGGATTGGAAAAAGGGATAAAAACTAACATCAGAAATAACAGATTAGATGGTTCCATGGTGTAATGGTGAGCACTCTAGACTCTGAATCCAGAAATAACAGATATATCAGAAAACCAATCAATATAATCAACCACATCTCAAAAAAATCCAAGACAATCCAGTAGTTATACGTGTCTCTAATGGAGTCTTGGCAAATGAAAAACAGAAGCTTCCTTGATTTGATAAAAGGTGTCTACAAAGCCTACACTATGCTTAACGAGGAAAGGTAGAATATTTTTCCCTTGAGATGAGGAAGAACGAAACAAAGATGGCCCTATAAAGTCCTATCAACATTATGCTGGAGATCTCAGGCAGCAAAGGAAAGCAGGAAAAAAATAAAAGGTATAAGGATTAGAAACAAGAGACAAAGTTGTCATTATTTGCATATGACATAATTGTATATATAGAAAATCAAGAACTCTACAGATAAATTCAAATTATTTTTTGTTTGTTCGTTGCTTTTTTGGGGATGGAATCTCACTCTGTCACCCAGGCTGGAGTGCAGCGTTGCGATCTCGGTTCACTGCAACCTCCACCTCCCAGGTTCAAGTGATTCTCCTCAGCTGAAGAAGGACAATCACTTGAGCCTGGCAGGTGGAGGTTGCAGTGAGCCAAGATTGCGCCACTGCACTGCAAGAAAAAAAAAAAGCAGCAGCAGCAGCAGAAGAAGAAGCAGGAGCAGAAGCAGCAGCAGAAGCAGAAGCAGAAGCAGCAGCAGCAGCAGCAGAAGCAGCAGCAGCAGAAGCAGAAGCAGTGGAAGCAGTGGAAGCAGAAGAAGAAACAGAAGAAGCAGAAGAAACAGAAGAAGCAGAATAAGAAACAGAAGCAGCAGCAGCGGCAGCAGTGGAAGCAGAAGAATTTCATAAATACTGAACTAATTTTTTAGATTACATAATATACACATAGTATTATTATATTCACATGAAGTTCAAAAACAAGGAAAACTATATAGTTTAAGGATGTATAGTTAGGACTTAAAATTATGAAGCAAAGCAAAAAACAGTCACAAAGGTCAGGATAATAGCTACCTCCACTGAGGGGGATATGTTGACAAGGATGGTGAGGCTGGAGGGAAGCACTTCTGGTTTGTTGACCTGGACAATGACAACACTAATATTCATTTTATTATTTCCCTTAAACTGCACATTTTATGCCTTCTCTTGCATACAGATGGTCCACAACTTATGATGGTTTAACTTATAATTTTTCAACTTTAGCACAGTGCGAAATCAATATGCATTCAGTAGAAATCATACTTCAAATTTTGAATTTTTATCTTTTCCCAGGCTAGCAATATGCAGTATGATACTTTCTCATAATGCTGGGCAGCAGCAGAAAGCAGTAGCTCTCACAAGGGTAAACAACTGATCCTCAAGAGTATATACTGTGTTGCCAGATGATTCTGTCCAACTGTAGGCTAACGTGTTCTGAGCATATTTAAGGAAGGCTAAGCTAAGCTATTATATTCGGTAGGTTAGGTATAATAAATGCATTTTCGACTTACAGTATTTTCAACTTATAATGAGTTTATCAGGATGTAACCCCCATTGTAAGTCAGGGAGCATCAGTATATGAATGAAAAGGAAAAATAACAACTGCCTATAACTACTATGGCAATTTAATATATGGTAATATAAGTCTGGTACCTAGTGTGCATTTTTTAAAAGCTACCATAATGACAAAATGTTTTGTATCCTCCACAGTGCCTACACATCAGGAAGTTGGTCACGGTAGATGCTCAAATATTTTGATCAATAAATGAAACAACTTCCATTCTAATTAAATGGAGTAAAAGACAATTTAGATCTGAATGATTCCCTAAACCAATTCTCATTCTACAAGCCCAGAGATTGAATTCTTTATAGCCCAACAGACTCTTCCCTCTGCCTTAAGCATTTTCCTGATCTCTTTCTCTTTTCATTCATAGGATACATTTGTTCTGCCCTACTATACTGTAAGAAGTTGTACATTAAATGCTTAGAATCCTATATATAATCTGAGACTTAAGACAAAAAAAGAGACAGAAGAAAGGTTAAAGTTAAGGGGAAATGGTAGGTAAGATGTACATAAGAGGGGAATTTTGGGGAAAAACCAGTGAAGACAGAATGTATCCTTACATGAAAACATCCAAGACATGGACTTTTTTTTAGTTCTAATGATTCAAGGAGTCAGGAAACAGTGAAACAAAGCAGGCAAATCATCTACTGTCCCTTCAGACCTAGGCACCATACCAAAATATATCTACTGTTTTTTTCCGAAAATTATCTCAACAACAAAACAGAACAAAGATACCTCTGCAAGCTTCAAGACACTTCTGGAAAAAATCAGCTCCTTCTCAGTTACTTGGGAAAGAAACTTTTTTCTTTTTCCTTTTTTCTCTTTTAAGAGACAGGGTCTTGCTCTATTGCCCAGGCTGCTGGACTACAACCATGGCATGATCATCGTGGCTCACCTTAACTTCGATCTCCTGGGCTCAAGTGATCCTCCCATGTCAGCCTTCCCAGTAGATAGGACCACAGGCACACACCACAATGCTTGGCTAGTTTTCTTGTTTGTTTTTGTAAAGACAGGGTCTCATTATGTTGCCCAAGCTGGTTTCAAACTTGGGCCTCAAGCAATCTTACTGCCTCAGCCTCCCGAAATGCTGGGAAAGCTTTAATTTTTAATCAATTTATTCAATATGTATTACTTATACATAGTTCAAAAGATTAAACATAAATATCCTTCAGAACCAAACTCACTGAATAAAACTATGGTACATCCGTATAATAGAATATTGTGTCTCCATAAAAAGGAATGAGAAACATCTTATGTACCAATACGAAGTCCTCTCCAGCATATAGTAAGTGGAAAAAAAGAAGAGGTACAGAACAGAATACATGGTATACTACCTTTGGTATATGAAAAGAGAATACATACATTTTATTTTTGAAAGAAAAATATTAGAATGATTAATCAAAGACTTAAAAAAATGGTTACGTATAGAGAAGTGAGAAAACAGGATGAAAAAGATGGGGATGAAAATGAGATTCCTGGCCAGGCACAATGGCTCATGCCTGTAATCTCAGCACTTTGCGAGGCTGAGGCAGGAGGACAGTTTGAGGCCTGGAGTTCAAAACTAGCCTGGGCAACAGAGCAAGACCCCATCCCTACTAAAATAAAATGTAATTTAAAAAAATAATTAGCAAGGCACAGTGGCATGCACCTATAGTATTAGCTACTCAGAAGACTAAGGCAAGAGGATGGCTTGAACCCAAGAGTTCAAGGCTGTAGTGATATAATGATTGTGCCACTGCACTTGCTCTATCACTCCAACCTGGGTGACAGAGCAAGATCTCATCTCTAAAAACAAAGAAAATGAGATTCCTAAGTATAACTTTCAAATGGTTTCTCTTTCTGAACTATGTAAATGCTTTACATATTCAAAGAATAAAATCAAGGGTGTTTTTTTTAATTATTTTTTTGAAATACTGTTTCACTCTGTCACCCAGGTTGGAGTGCAGCAGCACAATCACATGTCACTGCAGCCTCAACCTCCTGGGCTCAAGCGAACCTCCCACCTTAGGCTCCCAAAGTGTTGGGATTACAGGCGTGCGCCATAGCACACAGCCAAATTAAGTCTAAAAACAGGAAAAGCAAATCCTAAAATGAAATAAGTAGACCTAACTGCATATCAAACTGGTAACAATCAAACTGAGAAAATAATTATTTCAAGTGACTTTTAAACATAGTCCTACTTACAATAGGTACATTCTTAGCAGGACACAGTCTAAGGACAAAAAGAAATGCAAAGAAATTTTGAGTCCCGCTGAGCACTTTCGTTTATTTTTGAAACGATTTTATAAACACTTACAAAAAACAAATAAGTCAATGTTAATAAAAACTACGATTTTCAACGAAAAGGAGATTAAAACAAAAATAATTTAACAAACCAAAAGGAGGAGGAGGAAGAGGAGTAGGGAGAAGAGAAGGAAGAAACCTATAATGTTAAATTGGAATCGGAATTATCAAGACGATATCATGCTTTTTACTCCCTCCTGTCAGAGTCTCAATGACAGCCCAATAACAAGGAGCATACTTAGCATCTAAATAGTGGTTTCTAAATACAATCTCGGCAGGGTGTAGTGACTCATGCCTGTAATCCTAGCACTTTGGGAGGCTGAGGCAGGCAGATCACCTGAGGTCAGGAGTCCCAAACCAGCCTGGTCAACACAGTGAAACCCTGTCTCTACTAAAAATACAAAAATTAGTGAAGTATGGTAGCGCGTGCCTGTAATCCCAGCTACTCCAGAGGCTGAGGCAGGAAAATTGCTTGAACCCTGGAGACAGAGGTTGCAGTGAGCCAAGATCATGCCACTGCACTCCAGCCTGGGTGACAGAGCAAGACTTTGCCCCTCCCCCGCAAAAAAAATTTTAATTAAATAAATATATAAATAGATAAAATCCTCCACTGTAAGAAGACCAAGCTTCTTGGAGAAATTGCTGATTCCAAGTCTAAAGCAGGAAAAATCCATGGTGAGCCAAGATATCATGTACCCAAAAGTAAGGAATCATCCAAAGACTAATGGGTTCAGGAAAAAATAATTCAGGAACCTGTTTGAAGAAGCTCCCATTGTCCTTATTTGAGACAATTTGAGCATCAAAAAAAAAAGTCTCCAAATGACTATAATAGAACAAAAGTCATGAGACCATTAAAAACCTCATTTGCTACGATCATAGATGACTACTGCACAAATCCTCCCTCTAAAAAGTAAGGAAAAAATTAAGCGTTTACTGTTCTCTTTTAATAGGAACTGTTGTTCACTCCCAGTTGATAACGGTTACAAAGCTCTTATTAACTGAATAACTATTAAATGAAAAAGAATTACAGAATTAGAAAAATCACCATTTTGCAATCCTTAAAGACCTAAGGATCAAAAAAGATGCTAAAATTATTAGAGAAAGAATACTGAGAAATGGAATATTTGTGTATTACCAAAGTATCAGTCCCACAGATTACTGTACATAACAGGAGGAAAAATTTACTTTTAAAATGGAGACATAAGCAAACACCACCTTAAACCTTTCAAACTTACGTCACTGATAGTAGAACAGCTGATATTATGTGCCTCCCATAATACACGACATGATATACAACATCACCTATGAAGTGTTCTTGCCAAAACTTTTTAACATGAATCTATTCAATCCTTTACAATATAACTTTCAGTTTACAGGATATACAAGCACCAGAAGAACAAGTTAAACAATCCAAGAAACAATCAGAAAACTCTAGAAAACAGGCCATTCTACAAGATGACTGGTCTCTTCAAAGACATTTCAATGTCATAGGGAAGAGAAATGTGGGAAGGAACTTCCTAGATTGAGAGACTAAAAAGAGATAATCAAATGAAATGCAAAAATTTAACTGAGCTCTCTTTTGAAAAAAACATTTTTCAGGACAGTTGGGAAAATTCAAATATAAATTCAATATTAAATTAGGGTATTATTTTTCTTAGGTGTGGGTAACAGTACACTGGTGACATGAAAAATATGTATTTCTTAGGAAATATATACTAAGTATTTTGCAGTAAACTTGTTACGATACGTGTAACTTTTTTTTAAGACAGAGTTTCACTCTTGTCACCCAGGCTGGAGTGCAAAGGCACAATCTCGGCTCACTGCAACCCCCACCTCCCAGGCTGAAGTGATTCTCCTGCCTCAGCCTCCCTGAGTAGCTGGGATTACAGGTGCCCACCACCACGCCCAGTCATTTTTTGTACTTTTAGTACACACGGAGTTTCACCATGTTGGCCAGGCTGGTCTCAAACTCCTGACCTCAGGTGATCCACCTGCCTCGGCTTCCCAAAGTGCTGGGGTTACAGATGTGAGTCACGGCACGCAGGCACAACTTACTTTCATAAGGTTCTGCAAAAATATATACAATCACAACCAGGCACGGCGGCTGCTCACGCCTGTAATCCCAGCATTTTGGAAGGCCGAAGCGGGCAGATCACGAGGTCAGGAGATTGAGACCATCTTTGCTAACACAGTGAAAACCCCGTCTCTACTAAAAATACAAAAAATTTGCCAGGCATGGTGGCGGGCGCCTGTAATCCCAGCTACTCGGGAGGCTGAGGCAGGAGAATGACAGGAACCCAGGAGGTGGAGCTTGTAGTAAGCCGAGATCATGCCATTGCACTCCAGCCTGGGCGACAGAGGGAGGCTCCGTCTAAAAATAAATAAATAAATAAATATATATATACACACACATATATATACACACACACACACACACACACATAATCACATAGGGAACAATAAAGCAAATAAGGATGGCATAACATTATCTTTTGAATCTAGTTAGACATATTAGTGTTCAAGTGATAGACATACTAGTGTTCCCTTCCAACTTTTCTATTTCTTTAAGATCTTATTTATAAAACGGCGGAGGAAAGAAAGAGAACTAAAAGAAAATAGAGTTGCAAAAGCAAAATAAGGCAAAAATATTGGTCGGGTGAAGTGGCTCACGCCTGTAATCCCAGCATTTTGGGAGGCCAAGGCAGGCAGATCGCTTGAGGTTAGGAGTTCAAGATCAGTCTGGCCAACATGGTGAAACCCTGTCTCTACTAAAAATATAAAAATTAACTGAGTGTGGTGGCACACACCTGTAATCCCAGCTACTTGGGAGGCTGAGGCACAAGAATTAAGAATCACTTGAACCCAGAAAGCAGAGGTTGCAGTGAGCCAAAATCGCGCCACTGCACTCTAGCCTGGGCGACAGAGAGAGACTCTGTCTCACAAAAATAATAATAATAATAATAAGGCAAAAAAATACAATCTAAAAATCATTTATAAACATGTCCACACAGTCACCTAAGAACTTTCTCCCTTACATTAAAAAAAAAAAAAATCTAGCCAGGCAGCGTAGTGGCACACAGCTGTAGTACCAGCTACTCAGGAGGTTGAAGTGGGAGGACTGCTTGAGCCCAGGAGTTTGAGTTCAGCCTGGGCAATACAGTGAGACACTGTCTCACGAAGAAAAACAAAAAGGAAATTCTAGACGGAATGTGGTGGCTCACACCTGTAATCCCAGCACTTTGGGAGGCCAAGGCAGGTAGATTACCTGAGGTCAGCAGTTCAAGACCTGCCTGGTCAAAATGGCAAAACCCCGTCTCCACTAAAAACACAAAAATTAGCTGGGCATGGTGGCAGGCACCTGTAATCCCAGCTACCTGGGAGGCTGAGGCAGGAGAATCGCTTGAACCCACGAGCCGGAGGTTGCAGTGAGCCGAAACTGCACCACTGCCCTCCAGCCTGGGAGACAGAGCAAGACTCCATCTCAAAAAAAAAAAAAAAAGAAAGAAAATTCCAGAGATTACTCAGTCCACTATCATCTGATCAATAAAAGCAAACAGATTTCAAACAAATACTTACACACTACAAACAGCAATAGTACTAAAATCTGTCAATTATTTAAGGAATGTTTGTCATTAACAAACAGAACACATTTTGTTATGATAACTCACACTGAATCAAATACATTCTAAAATCCATTAATCCTATATGCTAAGACATCAAGAGCAGCATTTCTTTGCAATATTTTTTCAAAAAAATTTAATGCCCCAATGCCACAAGAAATATTTTAATTGAAAAATATCACACTTGAAAGACAACTAGCAGACAGACTGTCCTAATATCTACTTCTTTTAGCAACAAACTTTGATTAGCCATTTTTTCTAAAAGTCACACAATGAAATTCTTAAAATTCTTGATTTCGGCCGGGCACGGTGGCTCACACCGGTAATCCCAGCACTCTGGGAGGCTGAGGCGGGCGGATCACAAGGTCAGGAAATCGAGACCATCCTGGCTAACACGGTGAAACCCCGTCTCTACAAAAAATTAGCCGGGCATGGTGGCAGGCACCCGTAGTCCCAGCTACTCGGGAGGCTGAGGCAGGAAAAAGGCGTGAACCCAGGAGGCGGAGCTTGCAGTGAGCAGAGATCGCTCCCCTGCACTCCAGCCTGGGCAACGGAGAGAGACTCTGTCTCAAAAAAAAAAAAATTACTGATTTCATATTTAAACATAACAAGAAACAGGCTGGGCGCAGTGGCTCACACCTATAATCTCGGCACTTTGGGAGGCCAAGGCAGGAGGCTCACTTGAGGTCAGGAGTTCAAGAGCAGCTTGGTCAATATGGTGAAACCCTGTCTCTACTAAAAATACAAAAATTAGCCAGGCATGGTGGCACGTACCTATAGTCCCACCTATTCGGGAGGCTGAGGCACGAGAATCACTTGAACCCAGGAGGCAGAGGTTGCAGTGAGCCAAGATTGCACCACTGCACTCCAGCCTGGGTGACAGAGTGAGACTGTCTTATTTTTATTTATTTATTTATTTTTTGAGACGGAGTCTCGCTCTATTGCCCAGGCTGGAGTGCAGTGGCGCGATCTCAGCTCACTGCAAGCTTCGCCTCCTGGGTTCACGCCATTCTCCTGCCTCAGCCTCCCGAGTAGTTGGGACTACGGGCACCCGCCATCAGGCCTGGCTAATTTTTTTGTATTTTTAGTAGAGACGGGGTTTCACTGTGTTAGCCAGGATGGTCTCGATCTCCTGACCTCATGATTCACCCACCTCGGCCTCCCAAAGTGCTGGGATTACAGGCGTGAACCACCACGCCAGGCCGAGACTGTCTTTATAAAAAAAAAAAAAAGAAGAAGAAAAATTAATAAATAAATAAAACAAGAAATAGATGTATTCAAGAGGGAAAAGGAAGACTTATTGAGTACCTACTATATGCTCGGTGCTTCACATAAAATTTTTTTTTAACTCCAATGATAGTCTTATGAGGCAAATATTATCCCCAATTTTTTTTTTTTTTTGAGGCAGGGTCTCACTCTGTTGCCCAGCCTGGAGGACAATGGCATGATTACAGATCACTGCAGCCTCGACCTCCCAGGCTCAAGCAATCCTCCCACCTCAGCCTCCCAAGTAGCTGGGACCATAGGTGAATGCCACCACACTCAGCTATTTAATAATAATTTTGTCATTTCTGTAGAGACAGGGTCTCCTATGTTGCCCAGGCTGGTCTCAAACTCCTAGGCTCAAGTGATCCTCCTGCCTCCACCTCCATCTCCCAATCATCCCCATTTGAGAGATGAAAATTCTGACAAGCTCACAAATGTTAAATGGTTTGCCCATAAATGACAGTTCAAAAGTTATGAGGCTAGAACTTGAATCTAGGTCTGTTAGAAATCTAGGTTTGAAAATCCATATTCTCTCCACTTAATGTATTTAAGATTCACAGATATGAAAGCCTATCTAAGGAAAAAGAATATTTAAAAGAATAGAGTTATATATTCAAAGAGCTACACAATCTTAGAGTTTACTATGTTCTAAAATTATTGCTGTTTAAAAAAAAAAAAAAACCACAATTTTTAGCAAGCCAGCTGTCTATAACAGGACAGCTAGTCCGTTCCTCACTGTACATGTAAAATTACACTTCAGTTGCCCGCTGGATGACCCCACTGCCAAAATATGCCAGCAACATAATTCACATTAAAACCCAGAGGCCTAACACTACTTGGAAAGCGCTTTACGTGTTTACTATACCTATCCCAAGCATATTTACCACTCATAATTCACAGGCCATTTTCAGCAAATATACTTTGTTCTATCATATTATTTTCTGCCACTCCAAAATCATATTAAATGTATGAAACACCTACCTAAATATAACATCTCACAAATAAACCTTAGTAGTATTATGTTATATTGAACTTGTCTATTGTATGAAACTATGACATAATTGTTTCTGTAACATAAATTATATACGTTCTTTCTACAGGATCAAAATTCCAATACCTATATTCCTTGTATATCTAAAGATACACACAAAATAGGTACAGAAACCTATATGTTAAAGGACTTCCCATGTAAATTAAATCCTCTATGAGCTGGATTAGTGACTAGAAGAAGGCATGAGGCAGCTTGTAGAGTTCTAGTGATATTCTGTATCTTGATGTAGGTGCTGGTTACACTGGTATGTTCCTAGTGAAAATTCACTGACCTATGTATTTACCAGCTATGTACTTTTTGTATATTTTATAATTTATAAAGTCTTATATTTTTAGGCTGGGCACAGTGGCTCACGCCTGTAATCCTATCACTTTCAAAGGCTGAGGCGGGAGGATGGCTCTAGTCCAGGAGTTTAAGACCAGTCTGGGCAACATAGTGAGACCTATTTTTTTATTTTTTTAACTTATATTTTTTAAAATGCTCAATCTAAAAACTTGTCTTACTAAAAAGCACTGATATCATCCCTCTTACCAAAGTAGTCAAACCCTAGTGAAGAAAACAGATAAGTAACGAAGCAATTTCATTAGATAGCTATGATAGAAGTAATTACTATGTGCTACAGGAGCACATAAAAATGGTACCTAACTTAATCTGAAAGGGGTAAAGGAAAGCTTCCTGAAGAATATACATCTGAACTGAATCCTAAAGGTCAGACAGAAATTAGCCAAGCAAAGGAAGGGGAAAGCAGAAATCAGGGAAATAGAACATCAAATGTAAAAGATAAGACAGAAAGCACATTACCTGAGAGGAAGCCTAAAGTCAGTAAGAGTGGATTAAAGAATTTAAGGAAGACAGCAAGTGAAGAAAGGCTAGAGAATTAAGAGTTAGATTATAAATGATCTCATATACATGCCATGCTACAGTTTAAACTCTATCCTGAAAGCGATGAGACAGCTTTTTTGAAGATTTTTCAATAGGGAAGAACATGATTTGATTTTTATCTCTACTATACATGTCAAAATTATGGTGTGGGCCACGCTCACAACCCCATTTCGCGGTAAATGAGCCTGCACACTGCCCCATACTTTCTACCACTAAGATCTTTCCCCATACCCATATATACATACAAGCACACAGCTAACAATAAATGGCCAAGAATAGTGACATAACCTAAGTACACACACTTGTTAGCAATCAATGAGAAAAAGAGCTGAGCCAAAGAAATTGTTTCTTGGGAATTCAAATCAGAAAATCCTAGGGAAAAGGAAATGGTTAGCAACAGGAGCTGAAGTTAAAATGACTGCAGCCAAGAGGTGAGATGCTGGCATGGGGTCACATAGTAGTTATAAGGAGCAGAAATTAGGAATAAATGGAAGCTATGACATGGTGGGAAAAACTGTGGAGAAGAAAGAAAGGGTATCTAGGACAAGTTAACAATGCAGCACTGGAGTGAAGTCTCCAGCTTTATTAGGTTCTTATTCTTCTTGAGAGTAAGTTTTATTAGGTTCTTGTTCTTGAGAGCAAGTTGTTTAACTTTTCCTGGGTTCCCCTGTGTATGGTTCCTTTCAATAAGCACTTCATTACTTAAGGTAACTTGAGTCTCTTCCCCACAATTGAAAGAGCTTGGCTAAAAGAGCATTTTAGAACGCTTAATCCAACAGCAGTCAAGAGAATGAACTGGAGGGCATAACAAGAGGCAGAAGACAGAAGGTAAGAAGACCACTCAGCATTACAGAAGCCAAATAAACAGATATTTTTAGTTAAAATAAGGTAGAGGCAACAAAAAGTAACAAGGAATGACCTGAAATATCATGAGGGAAAATGTACTAGACAGTAACAAACTGGATGTTGGCAGTGAACTACAGAGTGAAGCCGAGGGCAATTCCCAGGTTCCTGAAGGTTTCATGAGGAATCTCTCCCCATCGTTTTGGGTGGGAAAGAGGCAGGAAGAGTTTTGTTTCCTAAATGTTTGGATTGAAGTGTTTGTGAAGTGTGAATCAAAGTGGTGATGTCCTTTGGCAGTGCTTTTACAGGGGTCTAGAGCAAAGGCAAGCACTGTAGACAGCAGTTCTAGACTTAGGAATCAATACATTAAGTCAATACTGTGGTTTTTAAAATGTCTGAAAAGTCTTTGACTAATATTTATTTCAAACTGAGTTAATATAAACAAAAATCACTCCAACTAAAAACCTTAATATTCTTGGGAAATCATATTTTCAAACCTCCTACACTTCTCTGCAATTATTAAAGATTGAACAAACTTCCACATAGTATAATCCAAATGATTAGGAAAGATGGAGTTTATATTGCTAATTTCTATTGAGGTACTTTCTTAAAAAAAACTCTTAAGTTTACCCAATTTTCCTCAGGAACTATATAGTACTAAAATAACTGAGGGAAAATAACTGTTAAAAATTCATATATTAGATAGTGAATCTCACTGTTAATGCTTAAACTGGAATAAGATTTTTTTAAAGGAACTTAATCATGTAATTTACTAATTTAAATATTCAACTCTACCTGTAATTTAAATGTTGGGTTTCCATCCTAAAACCTTTTCTCCTTCCTTCTGTATGATTTTGCCTCCAAAATCTATCAACCCAGAACCTGACACTGCACTTCAGCCACAAATCCAGCTGCTTAATGGTCATCTACATCTGACAGAACTATAGTCACCTAAACTGAACATGTCACAAATTAACCCCCTATCCCTCTTCCTTGACAAAATAAAAATAAAATCCCACTCCTTATGGGAATCCCCAACTCAGTGAAAGGCACAAGCCAGAATCCTAGATTTTATCCTCTATGCAACTTCTCCGCAACCCCAAATACAATAAAATCACCAACTCAGCTCCCAATATCCAAGTTCAGATCCAGTCTCACCATTTGCCTGGATAACCCTAATATTCCTGCCTTTAGCCTTATTCTACTCTTCAATTCACTACAGCCAGAATGACTTTTTTAATGCAAATCTGATCATTCCAGTCCCCTGCTTTAAAATCCTCCAATAATTTAATAAATATAATTACCACAGCTAGTCACACTGTGGAAGCTCAGAGGTTCAATGAGACATTTAGTTACATCCTTTCTGTAGGTTCAACCTAAAAGAATCATGAGGAATTTTTTTCAAATCACAAAATTATTTAAACATACATATAACAGCAGATACATTTAAAAGAAAAGCATGTAGCATTGTTGGTAAAAGCAAAAAACCAAAAATAACCTCCAGTCCACAAAAATGGAATACTATCCAGCCAGTAAATGAGGCACTTCCATATGTATTGCTAATAAATGATCTCCAGGATGTAGCACTAAGTGAAAAAAACAGGCTATGTATAGAGGGTAAAGTAGGCAACCATTTGTGTATAGTGTCTTCAAAATATAAATGTATATAGGTTTATATATCGAAAATATCTCAGAAAGGATACACACGAAGCTGGAAATAGTGGTTGCCTCTAAAGAGGAAAAATGGGTGGCTGGAGAATGAAGGCGGAACAGAAACTTTTTACTACATTACTCTTCTGAAACTTTTGGCTTTTAAGTCTTGTTATTATCTATAATTTTAATGTGATTTTCTCCTTCTGTTACTTTAACATTTTTTACTGTGTGTGTGTGTATGACTACAAAGACCTCTTTATATTTCATCTTTATACCAATATTAAAATTACGTACTGATCATTTGATGGAACATTACGTTTCTTTCTTGACAACTCGGGAGCTCAACTTCTACAAACATTTTATTCAACATTTTACTGCTATCGAGAAGGCTGTTGTTGGTAATGACCTCAGTGAACACTGCATGATTTCTGTACTTGCTTCTTGGAGAAGCAAGACAGCAGCACCAGGCAGCAAAAGTTTATTATTAAACCGACATCGAAGTATTCAGGGATTAAGGAAAGCTATAAGTCTTATTTTTCTAGCAAATCCAAAAACAGTGAATCCAAAAGTCCCCTGGCATCCTTTAAAAATAAAAATAAAAAACAGTTCTAGTATCTGCAGCAATTGGTAAGGAGGTGAAGTAATACTACAAGACGACATAGTTATATCCACTAGTGCCACATGATTTAATCCTTACAGAGGTCCCTAAAACGCCAGAGCTGAACAACCTCACAGTTCTACACAGAACAGACAAGATGAGGCGCAGGCTCTGTGACCTTATAATGGCACACACACAACTGGCCCCATGCTTCCATAACTTCACTCTGCCTCCCGCTTTTGTCAGCCCAACCCCTCCAAACATGGGTCTCGGTCGGTCCCCTTAAGTCACAATGGAGCGAATACACTAGGCTAAGCAAATATTCCCTCAGGATTTCATGGCAAAGCCCTTTCAACCAAAGAAAGGATCGCGACTGAGGAGAAAGATAACAAGGTTTGCTTGAGGAGAGGTCTGTGAGAGAGGCTACAGTCGGTGGTGGGAGAGAAGCCAAAGTCTGTGACGGCTGTCACCACATCTACCGGGAGTAAGAGCACCATGACAGCGGCTATCTCAAAGCCGTGATGGCTAGGGTTAGCGCTAGTCGGCTTGGTGATGAGCGAGCTGGGAGGGGGTCTATTAAAAAGGGTAGGGCGAGGGGCACCTGGGGGACGCAATGGGTTAGGGGGCGGTCGAGACTTTGTCTCAGGAACTGTAATGAGGTCAGCCCAAGGGAGGATGTAACGGAGTCTGGAAGCTCCATTAGGAGTCCTGAGAGACTCTGAGGGGTTCTAATGGGGTCTGCTGGATTGGGGGGACCGTGACAGAATCTCCGGGGAGGCTGGAGGACCGGAATGGTGTCCGGCCAATGGAAGATACGGGGGGTGGGGTCTACTGGGGATCCGGGGCCGTGATCTGGTGTTTGGGAGGCTCGGTTCAGACCCGCTCGCGGGGCGTCTCCGCTGGGACGGGGCGGGGCGGCCCGACCGGAGCCAAATAGCAAGGCTGAGACGTGGGCCAGGACGGGCTGCAGGGCCGCTGAGCGCTTGGGCGGGTCTTACCTCGGGCTCCGCCGCGGTGGCCACCGCAGCCCCCTCCTCTTCGGCGGAAGCTGCCTCCCACCCTCCGCCCCAGGGTCGGGCGGGAGATGGCAGAGGAGGCCGAGGCCACCGAGGGTCGGACGGTTCCGGGAGGGTGGACCCAGCAGCCTCAGGGTCCGGGCGAGCGGCCGCTGCGCATCCCCCGCCCTGTCAGAGAGACTCCGCCCGGCCTGGGCAGGCACATCCCCCGCTGCACCCCGCCCAGAGAGCACGCGTTGGACCGCCGCCTCAACTGCTGCCAGCGGCCGCCTCTGCCGGTGCAGCTACTGCCTCCGTCGCCGCCTTTCGCGGTCCTGACTGTCCTGTACTCTCTCAACAGCCACAGTCAACCGTCGCCGCGTCCCTTGTCCGCTTCGGCCGCGCGCCCCCGACCCCGCGCACGCAACCCCGCCCCGCGCGACTCCACGGCTGCAGGCGAGCAGGCGCGCGCGCACTTACCTCCCACGCCCCCTACTGCCAGCCTGGGTCGGCCCCGCCCGGTCCCGCCCGGTCCCGCCCCCGCACGTGACGCCACCGGAGAGTACAGCGTGCGCTTGCGCGGGCACGCCCCATTTCCTAGGCCCCAGGCCGCCCCGCCCAAATTTTTCTTCCTCACCTTACGGCAGAGCGGGGAACTCTGCCTTAGATTCTCCCTGTACTGGAGAGGGATGTCGCAAGGTTGGGGAAGAAACCTCTGGGTTTGCGACCGTAGCTGTCGATTTCCGGCCAATACAGAGGTGTCTGAAGGCTGGTTGGGGTGGTGAGGCCCGAGGCAGGTAAGAAGCCTCCTCCCCACTTTGGTTTGTCTCAGTTTGTCCCGGCAGTGGATCGCTTCCCCATTCACTCAGATTCTGGCGTATCTGTGCTCCCTCCCGATTCTGGACCTGGATTCTCAGCGCCGCCGGTCACAGCCCCCGCCCCCTTTCAAACACGCACGCTCTCTCCTCCCACCCACCCTCATTGTCCCCGCCCCGACCTCCGTTTCCAAGTCTTCGTTTCCATTCATTCCTCAGACTTTTTCACTGAGTGGTTTCCATGTCTTGGGTTCCAGAATGTCAGAGGCGAATGAAATAGTATCAGCTTTTTGAAGTGCTTTTATATAGGAGACCGTGAGAGAATCCGCAGTAGTAGTACAATAAAGTGATAATTGAGAAAAATGCACGGGATGCTGTCTGCGCACAGAAGAGGGGTCCCAGGTTGTGTAGGAGGAGAACGTGAGGAAGCCCTTTCCAAGGTGACTTTTGGGTCACTTTTAGAGGACTGTGTTAAAAGACTAGTGATCCAGTACCTGGTCAAAGAAATAAGAGAGGAGGTAAAAGAATAACGGGTGCAAAAGCATGTGACAGTGGTGGTTTGAAAGAGTCAAAAGAAAAGTAAAATCTGATGGAAACCGTACTGTAGACTTCCCTTTAAAGAAGCATCATTATAAAGTGAGGGAAATGAGGAACCAGAATATGGCCCTCAGGAATGTTTTCTGTTTAGGTAGAAGACTCAAAAGTGTACACGAAACCGAGAAGTGGACTCTTCGAGGGTGAGGGAGGCTAATTTACAAGATCGAGAGCACTAGTGGAAAACAACCTTGTATGTGCATTTCAATCACCTGGGAAACTGTTAAAACCAATACTGTTGCCCCACTCTAGACCAATTAAATTCTGTGTTTTGCCAGGTGTCAGTACTGTTTTAAAGCTCCACAGGTGACTCTAATGCTAAAGATTGAGACCCACTAAACTAGAGAGAAGTTGAGGGAGTTGGCTCTGTAACATTAAGATGGAGGTCATTTAACTATGGAGAGGCTTGGAGATGGAATGAGAAACTTGAGTGGCGTTATGTTTTGAATAACTGGTCTGGGAAATGGGAGAAGGAGCCACTCTTGCCTTTCCCTTCAGCACTGTTCATTCCTCAGTGTTTATCAGGTCCAACTTAGTTACTCGTCTCTTTGCTCTCCCTTTCCCTTCCATCCAGAATTAGTCAGCTGTTGTCTCCAGCCTTACCGCTCAAAGGCCATCCCCGAATCTGTCCCCAAAAATGATCAGAGCTAAGCCAATTTATGAGATGCAGAGACCAACATCCAGAGCTAAGCCAATTTATGAGATGCAAAGACCAACATCCACTCCCGTGAGATTACTACATACAGTGCCTTGCCAATTTAGAATCTTTTTCTGTTATTTATCATTTAAATTAGTAATGAGATATAAAGATATTTAAAATACAGCTCTATTAGGATCGAAAATTACCGTATTAGGGACAACTAGGCCTTTAAACAAAGAATTAGCAGGCAGAGAAGCTGTATGAGGTAAAGACCAAGACAGTGTATGGCTGCTATGTATTAACTAGGGTTAATCCAAAAACCTGTCTATCTGACCCAGATAAGAACGAGTTATTGTTGTCTAGTAAAGCTAGAGCATAGCATGGAGAGTAGAGGTGGGACAGAGATGAAGATGATAAAGTGGGTGTGAACAGATTATGAGGAGCCTTGAATTCCATGGTGAAGAGTTTAGATTATATATGATACTAGAAACAATTGATAAGTACAAAAAAGGTTCTTAACCTCTTTTACCCAGTGGACCTCGTTGGCAGTCCAGCTTATAGACTTAGTCTCAGAAAAATGTTCTTAAATGTATAAAATAGAATACATACTAATATAAAGGAAACTAATTTTTTTAAGTTTTTAAAATATTAAATGTGTGATATATATGCACTTTATGCATCAAATAAAATCTGGCAGCAGGTCTAATTATATAATTTCTAAGTAATGATGACTATATATTTTGAAATGCCTGCAGCAACTTTAATGTGATGTGAAAATATCAGATTTCTATTGGAAAAAATAGAGAATGCTAATACTGTAGTTTATGGTCCACACTTATTGAAGAAATGCTAAATTTCAGCTACTGATTATTGAAAACAAATTGTTTTCCCAGTCTAAGTTCACAGAACCCTGATATTCTAGCCACATCCTGGTCTATGGATCCTAAGTTTAAAAATATCTCAGTGTAATGGTTTTAATCTAGAGCATGACATCAAATCTATGTTTCAGAAAAATGATGAAGCAGTGTTCACTTCCCAGCCTCTCTGCTGGGATGAGAAGCTGGCTGTTTTCTTCTGTGTCTCCTTTACCTCTGGGGCAGCAACCAGTACTATCCCACTGTTTCCTAATAACCGGGGCCTGCAGAGGGACTAAGCTTGTGGATGTATATATCTGTGAGAGCAATACCAGAAAATAAATCAGGAAAGGTAGATTGGGGCTATTTTTGTGGAAATCATTGAATGCCAGGCTATAATTTGTAGTTAATTTGGTAGACAATGGAGGGTTGTTAAAATTTTTGGAGTAGAATAATGTGATTAAAGTTCTGTTTGAAAATCTAGAATAATGTGCAGGTTAGATCATCTAAAGAGAAGATAGGAATGAAGAGACTAGACCAATAAGTTAATTTTTAAAAAACGGAATCTTGGGCCAGGTGCAGTGGCTCAGGCCTGTAATCCCAGGACTTGGGGAGGCTGAGGCAGGAGGATCACTTGAGCCCAGGAGTTCAAGACCAGCCTGGGCAACAAAGTGAGACCCTGTCTCTCCAAAAAAATATAAAAAAGAAGAAGAAAATTAGCCAGACATAGTGGTGCCTGCCTGTGGTCCCATCTACATGGGAGACTGAAGCAGGAGGATTACATGAGCCCAGGAGGTCGAGGCTGAAGTGTTCATGCCACTGCACTCCAGCCTGAGTGACAGAGAAAGAGCCTGTCTCAAAAAAAAAATCTTGAGGTGATCTCTAGAGAGTCTGCTAAATTCCTTTATTTCCACAGTGTGCTGACCAGGCTAGAGTAACATACATTGGAATAAATTGCATACCTTTCAACAGGAATATATACCCCAGTGTGGAAGTCAGTTAACATTTTATGTGGTCAAGAGGCTAGCCCAGTCTTTTGAATTATAAATGATATTGTTAGTACTTCTAATAAAGCAATGGCCTTACCATAAGTTCACAGATCTTGCCAAGGCCTTCCTCAGTCAAATTCCATCTATACCTGTGAGTCCTACATTTCTGACTTTTAAAAGTCAGAACTCCTCTCTCTCTGCCAATTCCTTAAACTTCTTGGATGGGAAAGAAGTTTAGTTTAAACACATTAGCAAAGAACGGAAAGTCCTCAAGGCCCAGGCAGCCCATCTCCTTCGAAACTGATCAATACCAGACTATAAAAACTTACTGCTCAAATCCAGCTAGTACCCAAATTATGTACTTTTTAAACGTATTCTAAAGAATTGAATTTGGGGTTCAGGTATTACTGATCCAAATGAGTCCTATAAAATTAATTTCCAGAACTAGGTTCTCAGAGAGGCCACCATTACCACCTTCTTCAGCGTGACTAGCCTATAGTGACTTTCTGTCCATCAAATAATTGGAGGCCATCTGGGTGGTGATACGAAAAATCAAGTTTATGGAGAACTTGAGGTTCAGCTATCTGATACGTTTTGCAGGAGGAGGAGGAGTGGGTCTATCTGAAATCAGAAATAATACTTTTATGAGGCTTTTTAATGATTTTTATTACTTACAGAAAATTTCTGAGAGTTCCTTTCTCTGGCTCCCAATTAAATGGCTTACTCCACAATCAACTTATATAAGCACTGGATCATTGTCTTGATCCCAAAAAATTTGTCCCAACTGTAGTTACCATTTTGAGCATCTGTGTTATTGTTTGAAAACCTTAGGCTTGCTTTCCCTGACGGCCAGTGAATAAAACTCTCAAAGAGGTGTGATTCATTACTCATTCATTCATTAGATATTTATTGAACCTCTACTATGTGCCAGGCACATTTTTGAAACCCACTAATGAGCAATTTGTAATGACAATTTACCTTTTAACTATCTATGAGAAAAGTAACTTGCCAGGATTTGAAATCCTCAGAACAAATGAGATTAAAAGATCATATTTTTTTATGTTCTTTCAAATAGTGTGTTTGCATAGAGCTGCCATGTGCTGACCACAGTGATTATCTGTGAAATGAGGTAAATCGTGGCTTTAGCTTAACCACTCCTTATCAGACTTTGTTACCACATGTACTAAAATAAAGTTCTATCTACACCTTTATAAAATATTATCTTACACAGATGTCTTATTAATTCTAATGGCCTCTCCACACCTGGCCCTCACTCCTAGTCATTTCAAAGTTTGCAATTGTGTAAAGTCATTTCTCAGAAAATTTGAAGCAAAACTAAGTCACCACAAGAAAAACTTGGTATCTACCAGGTTTATATTGAGGACAAAAACTGTGACACAATTACAAATGGAACTTTTTTTTTTTTTTTTTTTTTTTTTTTTGAAATAGAGTTTTGCTCTTCTTCCCCAGGCTGGAGTGCAATGGCGTGCTCTCGGCTCACCACAACCGCCACCTCCCGGGTTCAAGCGATTCTCCTGCCTCAGCCTCCCGAGTAGCTAGGCTTACAGTTGTGTACTACCACGCTTGGCTAATTTTGTATTTTTAGTAGAGACAGGGTTTCTCCATGTTGGTCAGGCTGATCTAGAACTCCCGACCTCAGGTGATCCAGCCACCTTGGCCTCCCAAAGTGCAGGGATTATAGGCATGAGCCACCACACCCAGCCTACAAATGGAACTCTTGAGGTAGAAATGGTAGACCAGGAATAAAATTATTTTCATGGTCAATGACATCTTAGCCATTGATCGCTGTGCCTAGTTCCAGAGCAATAAATGGAGAGCCTTGGTGTTAGATGAAATCCTAAAAAGTCACCTGTTTTATCTCCTTGGCCCCAGGCGGAATAAAGTGGAATTTATAGCAATAGAGTTACCAAGCATCATCGTCACACCAAGTGGATTTTGTACTTTGAGAGCTGAATTCCTCTGTGAAATATTGATGTTATAGGAATGTTGTTTAAATTCATAATTCATTTATACAATTGAGAATATTTCTTACATTTATAACAGTGTTGTGTTTTCCTGAGTTTTTCAAGATACGTTTCACTTCCGTATTTTGCTCCCTCAGGAAAAATATTTATTTATTAAAACTCTAGTTTGTCAGGCACTGAAGGTAGAAGGATGAGTAAAATCTAATCTGTGTACTCAAGAGGGTAATATAATAAATCTTGATGGTCATTCTTACATGCCACGTTATACAGATCTCCAGATGACTTAGGCTTAGTTTTAAAAGGAAATGTTTAATTGGGGGGAAATTGAAACCCCAAAAAAAAGCCATGAACTTCCTTCCTGAAAATATTTTTGCCATAAAAAGCATATTTGGTCTTGGATGTGATTCCTTTTGTGAAAGTGCAAGTTGAATCAGACATTAGAAGTTGGACATAATCTTCTAATTTTAGTAAATATCAAATTATTTTTAAATATTTGTGTTTGAACATTTATGGAAAAGAGATTAGATTTACCTGTTTTATCCAGAGGACAGAAGTAAGACTCAGAAGTTGAAAAAATGGAAATACTTTATGTCATTGTAAGAGTGGGAACTGGTACATCTTTTCTTCCTCTTCAGTGAAATCACTGTATTTACTAATTATGTGTTCATTATTAAGAGAAGGGGAAAAATTAAAGCACAGTATCAAAAGGTAGAAGGAAAAAGGCAAAAAAGTATTAATCCTATTTCTTAAAATGATATTTACACTTGATGGATATCGTTCTTGATTATTTTTGTGTGTATTTTTATCATATACAGATGTTTATATCAAAGCACATTATGAACATTTTTCTGTTAATAAATTTGTATTGATAATATTATATGTAATGGCTGAAAACTATTCCATCATGTGGAAACCCTGTTATTTAATTTACCAGTCCTTTTTTGAACTCCAGGTTGTTTCCAGTTTTTCTGTTATAAATACTGCCATGTGACTTGTTGAATTTTTGCACACATTGTTAATGTTTCCCTTAAGATAAATGTATGAAAGTATAATACCTACATATATAAATTTCTTAAGAATTCCAATATAATGGCAAATTACCCTTGAAAACACTTGCATGTATGACACTCCTATCAAAATGAGGCATCATTTACTCATTTCCCATAATCTCTCAGCAATGCTAGTTTTTATTAGTTTTCTTCATCTTTGCTAACTCGACAGGTAAAAAAATGAAATTTTAACTTGCATTTATTTGATTACTACTCTGATGTCCAGTGTCTCTTCATGTGTTTATTGACCAGCCATGTAAGTGTATTAACTAATATTTTCTAACAATTTTTTTAACTTTTTAATATTTAAATTTGTATTCTATCTAAAAAATAATTTGATATAAGGTATGAGGTAAAACTCTTTACTTTTTTAATCAAATAGTTAACAAGTTGTGCCAACGCTACTTATTAAAAAATCCAGCAAGCATATCCCATACTTCAATACACAGATAATAAAAGTACTATTAGATATTCCTCCAAAAAAAGAAAGAGGATTTCATGGTCAAATAAGTTTGGGAAAAGATCATACCAAAAAAAGTTAAAATTTTTTATCGTCAAAGTCTCATTAGCTTCTAGTGTGTGTGTGTGTGCATTAGGAGTTAGCATTCCCTAATTTAATTAACCATGTAATCTTTTTTCTTTTTTATTTCTTTATTTTGAGATGGAGTCTCACTCTGTCACCCAAGCTGTAGTGCAGTGGGGTGATCTCGGCTCACTGCAACCTCTGCCTCCCAGGTTCAAGCAATTCTCCTGCCTCAACCTCCCAAGTAACGGAAATTACAAGCACGCACCATCATGCCCAATTTGTTTTTGTATTTTTCAGTAGAGACAGGGTCTTGCCATATTGGCCAGACTGGTCTCGAGCTCCTGACCTCAGGTGATCTGCCTGCCTCGGCCTCCCAAAGTGCTGGGATTATAGGTGTGAGCTATTTTTTTAAACCATGTAATCCCACTTCATAGGTATTTCAGCAAATACCTATGAAAGCCTATGGAACTGAGCTGTCCAGTATACTAGCACTAGCCACGTGTGGCTATTTAAATTTTAGTTAATTAAAATTAGTCAATTCTTCAGTCACACTGACCATATTTCAAGAACTCAATAGCCACAAGGAGCTAGTGGCTACTGTATTGAACATTTTGCAGATCAAAGAAAATTTCTGGGCCAGGCACCGTGGCTCATGCCTATAATCCCAGCACATTGAGAGGCCGAGGCGGGTGGATCACGAGGTCAGGAATTCAAGACCAGCCTGCTCAAGCTGGTGAAACCCTGTGTCTACTAAAAAACTACAAAAATTAGCCAGGCGCAGTGGCAGGCGCCTGTAATCTCAGCTACTCGGGAGGCTGAAGCAGGAGAATCACTTGAACCCGGGCGGCAGAGGTTGCAGTGAGCCAAGGTCACGCCACTACACTCCAGCCTGAGCGACGGAGTGAGACTCCATCTCAAAAAATAAAAAAAGAAAATTTCTGTCACAAGAAGTCCTATTGGACAGCACTGCTATAGGAACATAATGTTCAGGGGAACACACAAACACGCTGAAAACGCTAGAATAATCCATAATTTCTCTGTTGATTTGTCAGGCAAACATGATTTCTACTAAACTACGAGAACAGACTCTCTCATTGATTTGTAAAGACTCCGTCATCATATTTAAAATTTCTTATCTACATATGAATTTTTTTATTCTATTGATTTATCTATTTCTGCTCCAATACCACACCCCTAGTTTTAAGTCAAGGTTCTGCACCTTTCTCCCTGAGAGCAGAAATGAATTCTTGCATGGAGTTGGAAATTAAATTAGAAGTGATAGTAAAGGCCCTTTCACTTCCCAGACTCTGTAAATGTAAACATTTCTCTGCCGAACTTGATTTATATTATGTTGAGCTGTATACTCATGTATTCATTTACTCTACATTTATTTATTGAGTACCTGCCTGACAAGCACTGTTTTAGGCCCTGGGGTTAAAATGGCAAACAAGGCAGACAGGGCCCCTTGTCGTCTTATTTTCATAGAGCTTACATTCTTGTTTTGGAAAGGGAAAGAGAAGAGGCAGGGGGAGGAAAAAAGAATATGAACCGATAAATAAATTAAAAACTATCACATAGTCATCAGTGCTATTCAAGGAATTGAAATTAGAGTGATAGTAACTGGTGGCCTCTTTATTTTGGCTGCCCTGAGACCTCTGTGACTTAGTGGCATTTAAACTAAGATCTGTCCAACAGAAGGAGCTAACTCCTAGAAGGTCCAGGCACAACTTGTACCACCCTCAGGAGGGAAAAAGCTTGGTGTATTTGAGGAATAAAAAGAAAGTCTTTGTGGCTGGGGCTTAGTGGACAAGCAGGGAGATAGGAGGAGATAAGGTTGGAGAAATAGCTGAAGCCACATTTTCATGTAGGGTTTTGTAAACTAGGGTACGGAATTTTCATTTTTTTCCGAGTATGATAGTGAGCTACTAGAGAGTCCTAAGCAGGAAACAGACCTGACCTAATTTAAATGTTTAAACAATTATTTTGATGGAAAATTTATTGGCAGGGTCAGTAGTATAAATAGGAGACCTCTTAGGCTAGGTCAGGAAAGAAATGGTGATAGATTTGACTAAGGTAATAATAGTGAAGATGGAAAGCACTGGACAGATTTAGAACATTTAGGCTATAGAATCAACAGGACTTGTTGTCAATTGGATTTGAGGTGTGAAGACAGTAGAAAACTCTGGGATGAGCCTGGACAACACAGGGAGACCCTGCCTCTATTTTAAAAAAAAATTTTTACTTAGCCAGACATGGTGGTATGCACCTATAGTGCATATAGCTACTTGGAAGGTCAAGATGGGAGGATCACTTGAGCCCATCAGTTAAAGGCTGCAGTGAGCTATGACTGTGCCACTGCACTCCATCCTGGGCAACAGAGTGAGACGTTTTCAAAGAAGGAAAGAAAGAGGGAGAGGGGAGAGGGGGAGGGGAAGGTAGGAAGAAAAAACAGAGAGGAGAGAGAGAGAGAAAGAAAAAAACTAACTCTTGAATGATGTCTGTAATCCATTATATAGTAACCAGGTTCAGTTTTCAGTCTGATTATGGCAGGCAAAATTGGGACACATAAGACATCAGTAAATATATTTTAACCAAATGAATAAATTTGCTTTAATAAATGTTTCTCTCCTGTACACATTTAAGCTGCTAAAGCATAAGCTTGTGCTCATTCCTTTATTATTAGGGAATCTGGTTCCTAAGAATTTGAGGTTTATGTCACAAACACATCAGCTGTAAGTAGTTATTAGACTGTTCCCCTGAAGTATCCAAGCCAACAGAGGAAACTGAATGAAACAGAAAAAATTGCCTGCCACAGTTGCAAAAGTTCTATGAGACTCTCATATTTTATTTTTAAATTTCATGCTGATTTTGCATTTTATGCCCAAGTTTATGTTAATAATTAAAATATTTTTAGTTGCTGATTTAAATGTTTTAAGTCAATGATTAAGTTGTTTAGCTCTTTCCCCTAAAGTTGGTCAAATTAAAGCTCTAGGAAGATGCTCTGTGATTAACTTGTGTTTGTTTCTTGGACTTTGTTGCTATCTGCTGGCACATGGGCATGTATCCATTTAGAGAAGCATAGATGCGTCTCTGAGCATTTGTAGTTTGGTACAACTTAAAATCGTAGCCAAAGGGAGTGAGGAAGGCAATTGCATTTAGAAACAACTGACTTTTATAATCTGCACTTACTTTGTAATGTTTTTAAAAAACATACTTGAATGAGGCTGTTTCTCTCTCTCTTTTTTTAAGGAACGCTTACTGAATAATTAGAAAAAAATGAGTAAAGGTCACAATTCTGGAGAAGTATGTTTTCAGTAAAACAAATTTATCTGGAGCACTACTTAATTCAATAGCCAACAGGCTTATTTTCCCTGAAGTTTTGAGAATTGCTGTATACCATATAAAATGCTTGTTAATTTAAGACTCTAATATATATTTTAATCCCATAAAATAAATACTTATACAAAATAGACAATTATCATTAATAGCCATTGTAAATTAGTATTTTTAAGCATTTCCATTCATTAAAAATCCAGATTGAGTCCGGGTGAGGTAGCTCACGCCTATCATCCCAGCACTTTGGGAGGGCTAGACAGGAGGATCACTGGAGCCCAGGAGTTCAAGACCAGCCTGGGCAGCATAGTGAGACCTCATCTCTACAAATTTTTTTTTTTTTTTTCAGTCAGTTTCGCTGTTGATGCCCAGGCTGGAGTGCAATGGTGCGATCTCGGCTCACCACAGCCTCTACCTCCCGGGTTCAAGCGATTCTCCTGCCTCAGCCTTCCAGGTTCAAGCAATTCTCCTGCCTCAGCCTCCCGTGTAGCTGGGATTACAGGCATGCGCCACCACGCCAGCTAATTTTGTATTTTTTTTTCTTTAGTAGAGACCGGCTTTCTCCATGTTGGTCAGGCTGGTGTCGACCTCCTGACCTCAGGTGATCTGCCCACCTCGGCCTCCCAAAGTGCTGGGATCACAGGCATGAGCCTCTGCGTCCGGCCACATTTTTTCCTTTTTTTAATTAGCCAGGCGTGGTGACAGGCACCTGTGGTCCCCGCTACTCAGGAGGCTAAGGCAGGAGGATCACTTGAGCCCAGGAGGTCGAGGCTGCAGTGGCCATGATTGCACCACTGCACTCCAGCCTGGGTGACAGAGTGTGAGACCCTGTCTCAAAAAAAGAAAAAAAAAAAAAAATCCAGACTGAAACAGCAGTAACACCTCCAGTTAAAAGTTAATCTGGCCAGGTGCCGTAGCTCACACCTATAACCCCAGCATTTTGGGAGGCCAAGGTGGTGGATCACCCGAGATCAGGAGTTCGAGACCAGCCTGGCCAACATGGTGAAACCCCGCCTCTACTAAAAATATATATATAAAAAATTAGCCAAGCATGGTGGTGGGCGCCTGTAATCCCAGCTACTCGGGAGGCTCAGGCAGGAGAATTGCTTGAACCTGGGAGGCAGAGGTTACAGTGACCTGAGATCATGCCACTGCACTCCAGGCTAGGCAAAAAGAGCAAAACTCCATCTCAAAAGAAAAAAAAGTTAATGAATTCAATATTAGCTTCATTTAGTTACAGAAGTCGGAAGATACGGCCGGGCGCGGTGGCTCACGCCTGTAATCCCAGCACTTTGGGAGGCCGAGGCGGGTGGATCACAAGGTCAGGAGATCGAGACCACGGTGAAACCCCGTCTCTACTAAAAATACAAAAAATGTGGCGGGCGCCTGTAGTCCCAGCTACTCAGGAGGCTGAGGCAGGAGAATGGCGTAAACCCAGGAGGCGGAGCTTGCAGTGAGCCGAGATCGCGCCACTGCACTCCAGCCTGGGCGACAGAGCGAGACTCCGTCTCAAAAAACAAAAAAACAAACAAACAAAAAAAAGAAGTCGGAAGATACAATAAACTAACCCCTGTAATCACAGGATTTGTGTATACTGACAATACATTAACATCATTGCTTCACTCAGATTGAGAGAACAATTTTCCCTGGATTTCACATTTGCTCTCCTTATGCCAAAGATAAAGCACAAGAGCAGAGTCATGCCATGGCTAGTTTCATCTTTGATCACTTTGTGGCTTTATGTAAAGAGACAAGTGCTTTATTTTCAAGAAATCTTTGGGGTCCATTATTGCCACCTCAAATATAGGGAACAGGGAAGGAAACTGACTTTTTTTGAGAGTCTACTGTAGACCAGACAACGTGCTGAGTGTTTTCACTCATGTTTTTAATTCGTGTAACAACCTGTGATTATGTTATTACTACCTAATCTTACAGATGAGGAAAATGAGGCCCAGAAAGAGGATGAATAACTTGCCCACGATCACTTAAATAGTAAGTGGCAAAGTCAGAGCCTAGACCCAAGACTTCCTAGCCCCAAAACATAGAGCTATAATATATTTGGTAAGATTTTACAAATAGAACTATGAGGAGGTCATTGGCTCCCCAGTTCACTCACTTTTCTTGCCCTTCCCCTAGTCTTGCTTACCATCCACCAAGACCAAGTACACAGATCTTTTAACTCTGAACAAATTTACTAGTAACAACAGAACAATAAAGGATAACAGGCAAAACACAAAACCAGAGAATAAGGATATTACAAAGAATACAGAAATCTTAAGTGGCCTTATTTCTTTTTTTCCCATAATCTAGATTTTCTGACTTCCCTTTAAAAATATTTCATTCATCTGGCAAACATTTATTGCACTTCTGATATGCCAGGCACAGTACTCACTACATAGAAAAGAAATATTCATAAATGATTCTAGATGGCTCCTGGTTTTTTGCTAAGGTCCCCTTCCGTCTCCTTTTCTCCCACCTCATTGATAATATTATTATCATCGTCTCACTCACCCCAACTGAAACCTTCAGACCATTTCGTAATTCTTTTTTTTTTTTTTTTTTTTTTTGGAAACGGAGTCTCACTCTATCCCCCAGGCTGGAAGCAAGTGGCACAGTCTCGGCTCATTGCAACCTCCGCCTCCTGGCCTCATAATTCTTTTTTATCTACCCTCCTCTGATCACTTATTGAGTCTTATTGATGCTCTGTCTACAATATCTATTCCTCCACATTCCTACTATCATTTCTCCTGCTTTAGGTCATTACCTCCTACCTTTACTTGCAATAAAAATCTAATTGGGCCGGGCACAGTGGCTCATGCCTGTAATCCCAGCACTTGGGGAGGCTGAGGCGGGTGGATCATCTGAGGTCAGGAATTCGAGACCAGCCTGGCCAACATGGTGAAACCCCATCTCTACTAAAAATACAAAAATTAACCAGGCATGGTGCCAGGCACCTGTAATCCCAGCTACTCGGGAGGTTGAGACAGGAGAATCGCTTGAACCCAGGAGGCAGAGGTTGCAGTGAGCCAAGATCGCGCCACTGCACTCCAGCCTGGGCGACAGAGTGAGACTCCACCTCAAAAAAAAAAGAAAAAATCTAATTGAGCTCTGCTTTCCATTTTTCCCCCTACCAATTAGTTCTATATATTATGGCTGAATTATTACCTTCCCAAAGCATTGACCCAGCCATTAATGGCTCCCATTTCCTCCAGTATAAATTTCAAACTCCTTCACCGCAATTCAGTCTGTCACCACTTAGCTTCTAAGAATCCTCTAATATTTGCCTGTACCCCTACTACTCCCACTTCATTCTAGCCATGCTAGACTATTCAGGATTCTCTCCACATTTGAAAGCACTTTCTTTGCCTCTCTGTCTTCCCCATGCATCCAACTCCACTTGCCCTTCAAGAGCCCACTTTTATGCCCCTTTCCTCAAAGCCATTTCTGATCCGAGCACTCATGCCTTTTCATCCTGTTAGCCAGATTATTCTTTTTGTGAATTCCCATACATTCTGTGTGTGCCTCTTATGGATTTCTTATCTCATTGACTACAAACCACCTTATACATCTTTGTATCTCCCATAGGACCTAATATTAGGTGCTCAGTAGGTATTTATTGACTAAAAGAATTGCATATGCAGTATATGTTCATTATAACAAAATAGGTTTAAGCTCAGTAAGGGTAGAAACTATTTCATTCTCATTCTGTATTGCCACCCCCTGGCACAAAGGAGAACACTCAGTAAACATTTGTTAAGTGAAGTACATTACAGTTATCAGTCATTAGGTTATAAATTACTGATGCCGTAATTTATACCTAGGAACACTTTTTGTCTTTTTTGTTTGTTTGTTTATTTGTTCTTGGGGTTTTTTTTCTGTTTTTTTTTTTGTTGTTGTTGTTGTTGTTGTTGTTTTTGGATGGAGTCTCACTCGGTCACCCAGGCTGAAGTGCAGTGGCGCTGTCTAGGCTCACTACAACCTCTGCCTCCTGGGTTCAAGCTGTTCTTGTGCCTTAGTCTCCCTAGTAGCTAGGACTACAGGCACCACCACCATGCTGGCTTATTTTTTGTATTTTAGTAGAGACGGGGTTTCACCATGTTGCCCTGGCTGCTCTGGAACTCCTAATCTCAGGCAATTTGCCTGCCTTGGCCTTATGTTGTATTTTAAAATCCTAGTTATGTATGTTTCTTTATTTTATATTGACAAATACCACATGATAAAGGTCATGTATTCTTATTCTCACTTTAAGCTGGGCACAGTGGCTCACACCTGTATTCCCAACATTTTGTGGGGCACAGGCAGGAGGATCACTTGAGCTCGGGAGTTTGAAACTAGTCTGGGCAACAAAGTGAGACTCTGTATCTACAAAAATTTAAAAATTAGCCAGGCATGGTGGTATGCACCTGCAGTCCTAGCTACTCTGGAGGCAGAAGCAGGAAACTCGCTTGAACCTAGGAGTTTGAGCCTGCTCCGAGCTATGATTGCACCACTGTGCTCCAGCCTGAGCAACAGAGCGAAACCCTGTCTTTAATATAAAAATAAAAAATACTGCCTTTTGGCCCAAAACACCATCTTCCAGTAATTTGCCAAAATGACTAACACAAAGGGAAAGAGGAGAGGCATCCAATATATCTTCTCTAGGCCTTGGAAAAAACATGGAGTTGTTCCTTTGGCCACATAATGTGAATCTATAAGAAATATGATATTGTAGACATCAAGGGAATGGATACTATTCAAAAAGGAATGCCCCACAAGTGTTACCATGGCAAACTGGAAGAGCTTACAGTGATACCCAGCATGCTGTTGGCATTGTTGTAAACAAACAAGGGCAAGATTCTTGCCAAGAGAATTAACGTGCATATTGAGCGCATTAAGCACTCTGAGAACAGAGATAGCTTCCTGAAATCGTGAAGGAAAATGATCGGAAAAAGAAGGAAGCCAAAGAGAAAGGTGCCTGGGTTCACCTGAAGCACTAGCCTGCTCCACCCAGAGAAGCACACTTTTTTGTTTTTTGTTTGTTTTTGAGTAAGAGTCTTGCTCTGTTGCCCAGGCTGGAGTGCGATGGCGTGAACTCAACTCACTGCAAGCTCCCCCTCCCGCGTTCAAGCATTTTTGCTGCCTCAGCCTCCCGAGTAGTTGGGATTACAGGCACCCACCACCACGCCTGGCTAATTTTTGTATTTTTAGTAGAGACGAGGTTTCGCCATGTTGGTCAGGCTGGTTTCGAACTCCTGGCTTCAAGTGCTCCACCCATCTCGGCCTCCCAAAGTACTGGGATTACAGGCGTGACCCACTGTGCCCAGCCTCAGAGAAGCACACTTTGCGAGAAATAATAGAAAGAAGCCTGGGCTGCTGAATTCATGACATAGTAGGTGTTAAAAACAAAACAAAACAAAACAAAACTATGGACTATAAAAAATAAAAATAGAAAATGTTTTCACTTTACAGAAAAGGAAAGTGAGAGTTAAGGAAATTTAATTTATTTATGATCACACAGCCAATGAGTAACAGAATTGAATCTAAAATTCAAGTCTTCAAGTATGAAGTTTAGAGTTATTTTTCTTGGCCAAGGATGGGTTTGGCTAAAGGCTAGTTGAGTTATATTTGCATTAGAATTTTTGGAATTAAACTGTTGCTGTCATGCTGTATGGAACAGAATTAGGGCCTTAAGTAACATTTTGTCTATGTGCTGGGTATTTTAAAAATCAAACAGACAAAACACAAAAACTATTTCTGAAGAAAATCTCAGCCCAGCCTGTGGACATTCCCTTCAAGGTGAGAGATGACTGACTGTTGAGGCAGTCTTCTTATAGGCTCCTTTCCCTAGTTGGGTTGGTGTTGAAGAGTGGGTGTGATTTCAGCAGGCAGTGTAGAGAGTAAGTCTCCGGGTTTTTGCCAAGCTATATGACCTGGCACTCACAACTATGCAGTGTTTATTAAAGACATGGGAGACAGATGCTGTAGCCAGGGAGCAGTCATTCCGCCTTTATATTCATAAACTCTTACATCAAGTCACATCGACAAGCTGATTACCTAACCTCTGTCAAATTGCTTTCATTTGATTGATCTGTGCCCATTTGCCATAAGGCTAGATAGTAAAGCTTATTATAGGAAACAATCCTATCTAACTGTTTCATCTGTTGTAAGGATATTGTGAGGTACTATTTGTTATGATGCACCATGTCTTTTATGAAAATCTCTTGGCCGGGCGCGGTGGCTCAAGCCTGTAATCCCAGCACTTTGGGAGGCTGAGATGGGTGGATCACGAGGTCAGGAGATCGAGACCATCCTGGCTAACACAGTGAAACCCCGTCTCTACTAAAAAATACAAAAAACTAGCCGGGCGAGGTGGCGGGCGCCTGTAGTCCCAGCTACTTGGGAGGCTGAGGCAGGAGAATGGCGTGAATCCGGGAGGCGGAGCTTGCAGTGAGCTGAGATCCGGCCACTGCACTCCAGCCTGGGCGACAGAGCAAGACTCCGTCTCAAAAAAAAAAAAAAAGAAAATCTCTTGAGAAAAAACTATCGGACCATAATACAAAGAATTATTTTACCTCTCCTGAGCAATTGCTTTGTTTTTATCTTATGGACTTTGTGAATGTTTAACTTTGTCTGGTTAGATGCCAAAAAGCTTAGAGCCAAATTTGTGGCCCACTCATAACAAATGTGCTCTGTGGCTCATTAACTTCATTCTTGGCTCCAGTTTATGTCTCTCCATTAGTCTTTTTTTCTTAAGAAGATCCTAATTCATGCCATCTTATTATATATTTTTTCTTTTTTCTCATAAGCAGCCTTATGTTGTTTCTCAAGTAGTCAGATTATGATGTACTGCGTCTACATTAAACCATGTTGGATGTCCCTTCATCTACTTTGGGTTTTTTTCTTGAGGGGTGTATTGATTTTTCATACAGGTTTTTGCAGCATTTTGTTACACGAAAATGGTTATATCACGAAATTATTGCTCAATAGTGTAGTCAAGTGGTAAAATAACTGGTCTAATGGTCAGAATTGATTAAATTGATGTCATAATTCTAGTCTTGTCTTTTACAGCATTATTACTATTTTCTTATAATAGGCTTTTTTTGCACTCTCAATCTGCATGTGACGGTTTATTGCTGTGTGATTTTCAGAAATATTGTTGTGCTGCCAGGTCAGTGCATAACACCTAACTCTCTGTTAATTCTGTTGAGTCTGTTAGGCTCAAATATCCCACACCCATCAGACTTGTCTCACTTTGGGTCACAAGCATATTAATTTCATCACACAACTTGTCTTGCTTCTGCTCTAAGTTAGTCATTCTTTTATTTAAACAAGGTAATGTTAACGGATATTTGTTTTCAAACCTCATTTGCTTTGATTGGTTTGGAGCTCTATCTAGATTTTCTGATTATCTTACTAATGTCATCTAATTGATAAATACTACTATACAACTTTTTAAACTCTTTTAGTTTCTTTCAGGTAAAATTATTTGGTCTTCTCTACAACTTTCTAGGGTATGTAAGGTGGATATATGCCTTTTTTACAGATGGCATACAAAATGATTAAATGATTTTATATGCCATCTGTAAAAAAGGCCTATACCTTTTTAGAAAAACAAGGACAAAGTCATTTAAATGACTGCTCAAGATGATACCAGCAAATCAGTGGTAAAACTAGGACTAGACCCAGGTTTCCAGAATCTTATCCCATACTACCTTTTAAAAGAAGTCAAAAGAAGTTCTAACTTATATTGTAAACATTACGTCATCTTTATCATACCCCTTGAGGCTAAAGCTATGAAACAGGCAAACACATGTTATATCACTCATGCTCATAGCAGGGCAGAATCGGGAATGAATTTCATTTATATTAGTCTTATGATTTTCTGTTTTTAAAGTTACAGTTCCTTTTAACTACAGTCCTAATCACTTGTCACGTTCCATTATGGAAGGAAGAAGCAATATTTTTATCTTATCTTTTGAAAATTAATGTTGAGGCCGGGTACAGTGACTCATGCCTGTAATCCCAGCACTCTGGGAGGCCGAAGTGGGTGGATCACGAGGTCAGGAGATCGAGACCATCCTGGCTAACATGGTGAAACCCTGTCTCTACTAAAAATACAAAAAATTAGCTGGGCATTGTGGTGGGCCCCTGTAGTGCCAGCTGCTTGGGAGGTACTGAGGCAGGAGAATGGCGTGAACCCGGGAGGTGGAGCTTGCAGTGAGCCAGGATCGCGCCACTGCACTCCTGTCTGGTTGACAGTGTGAGACTCCTTCTCAAAAAAAAAAAAAAAGAGAGAGAAGAAAATTAACGTTGAAATGGAAACTATTTCCCTTGATAATTAGTAACTTTTTTCTTTAGATTCTTTGAATTTATCTTTAATATAATTTGTTATTATGCATATTCATTAAGGAGCCAAATAATACAGTTAATGGTATGTTGTTTGGTAAAACATTAGCTATAATTTTAACCAATTTCTGTGCTTCAAGAGGATATTTAAAATTCATGCTTACTGTGTACATGGCAATTTTCCAGTTTTCATTCTAATTGTTTACATGCAGCACATAAGCTAGAATTTCTTATAGTTACAGTTGACCCTTGAACAACACAGGGGCTAGGAGTGCCAACCCCCTATGCAGTCAAAATTCTAGATATAACTTTTTTTTTTTTTTTTTTGAGATGTAGTCTTGCTCTGTTGCCCAGGCTGGAGCGCAGTGGCATGATCTCAGCTCACTACAACCTCCGCCTTCCAGGTTCAAGCAATTCTCCCACCTCAGCCTCTCGAGTAGCTGGGATTACAGGCATGTCCCACCATACCTGGCTAATTTTTGTATTTTTAGTAGAGACGAGGTTTCACCGTGCTGGCCAGGCTGGTCTCAAACTCCTGACCTCAAGTGATCTGCCCACCTTGGCCTCCCAAAGTGCTGGGATTTCAGGCATGAGCCACCGCACCCGGCCTAGGTGTAGGATTTGACTCCCTAAAAACTTAAATACACTGGGCGTGGTGGCTCACACCTGTAATCCCAGCACTTTGGGAGGCTGAGGCGGGCAGACCATAAGGTTAGGAGTTCGAGACCAGCCTGGCCGATATGATGAAACCCTGTCTCTACTTAAAATACAAAAAAAATTAGCCGGGCGTGGTGGCACATGCCTGTAATCCCAGCTATTCGGGAGGCTGAGTCAGAAGAATTGCTTGAACCCAGGAGGCAGAGGTTGCAGGGAGCTGAGATCGTGCCACTGCACTCCAACCTGGGCAATAGAGTGAGACTCTGTCTCAAAAAAGAAAAAAAAAAAAACCTAACTACTAGTAGCCTACTGTTGACCAGAAGCCTTATCAATAACATAGCCAATTAACACACGTTTTGTAAATGTATTATATACTGCATTCTTACAATAAAGTAAGCTAGGGGAAAATATTAAGAAAATCATGAAGAAAAGAAAATATATTTACTATTCATTAAGTGGAAATGGATCATCATAAAGGTCTTCATCCTCCTCATCTTCATGTTGAGTAGGCTGAAGAGGAGGAGGAAGAGGAGCAATTTGTCTTGCTGTCTCAGGGGTGGCAGAGGCGGAAGAAAATCCATGTGTAAGTAGATCTGCACAGATCAAACCCACCTTGTCCAAGGGTCAACTGTGTATTTCTTTACCACAACCTATAAAAGTAACTACTATTTTCCAGCCCAATTTTACAGTCAGGTATTTATTGACAGTATTATTGTCTTCTGGCTCTTGTTCAGCTTCTGGAATTTCTGAGCAGCCCTCGTCAGTACAAGATGGACCCCGTAGTCTTGAGTTACATGGACAGTCTGCTGCGGCAATCAGATGTCTCACTATTGGATCCGCCAAGCTGGCTCAATGACCATATTATTGGGTTTGCCTTTGAGTACTTTGCCAACAGTCAGTTTCATGACTGCTCTGATGATGTCAGTTTCATCAGCCCTGAAGTCACCCAGTTCATCAAGTGCACTAGCAACCCAGCAGAGATCGCCATGTTCCTTGAACCACTGGACCTCCCCCACAAAAGAGTTGTATTTTTAGCCATCAATGATAACTCCAACCAGGCAGCCGGAGGAACCCACTGGAGTTTATTGGTCTACCTCCGAGATAAAAATAGCTTTTTTCATTATGATTCCCATAGCAGGAGCAACTCAGTCCACGCGAAGCAGGTAGCAGAGAAACTGGAAGCTTTCTTAGGCAGAAAAGGAGACAAACTGGCCTTTGTGGAAGAGAAAGCCCCTGCCCAACAAAACAGCTATGACTGTGGGATGTACGTGATATGTAACACTGAGGCCTTGTGTCAGAACTTCTTTAGGCAACAGACAGAATCACTGCTACAGCTACTCACCCCTACATACATCACAAAGAAGAGGGGAGAATGGAAAGATCTCATTGCCACACTTGCTAAAAAGTAACTATTGAAGTATATTTGTGACTTTTGAAGGCTCCTCTTTCTGCCCTTCCCCATTTGTTGGATGGCTGCAATCTCAGTGCCTGAGGGAAGATGCCTGGTAGAGGAAAGCTTAATACTCTTTTTCCTGAAAGAATATCATCCTCTGTGTTATCCCCATGGAACGTTTCACTTTAACCCTGACTTGAGAGCAATATGTTCTATGAAAATACCTTGAAATTGTACACCAAAACCTTATAACCAACTTATTTGAACATTTATTATACACAAGGTTCAAGTAAGACTTTTCTTATTGGTACATAATTAATTTCCTTTAGTCTCCCTTATCCACATTGGCTTTTTCTGGAGGAAAAGCAGTGATCTGTAAAACAAATCAAGAATATATTAAATCTAGAGGAATGCAGGGAAGAAAACTATAAAACAGAACCAAAAACTTGTTGCACAGCCTACATAATTAAGAGATCAACTGGCTGGAAGCAGATCAAGGCCTAACTTCATTTAAGACCTAAATATTATGAGACAGTTACTCGGTTTTATGTGATATCTCTTCCATTCACCATGCACAGGCTTTTCCAGCTATCTGCATAACGTTTGCAAATATTTGATAAAGATGATGTTACCCTGTCTTCCTCCATCTGATTCCTGGAATGCTTGAAGAAAGGGGAAATCTCGAGTAACCTCATTAAAATTAATGTCTGGTGGACCTCTCAGTTTGCTCACTGATTGGGTAGACTTGCTACTCTCGATTAATAACTGCTTTTCTCTGCCTTTTCTATTAGCCATGCACACACTTCCTCCTTATATCCAAAGTTATTTGCTTCTAAAATTCATAGTTGATACCTTCCCAAGGCTACCTGTTGTTTCAGATAAATAGTTGTGCTTCCTGATAGTTACAGGTTTTCCTCTCTATCCTTAATTCTGGCAGAATTGTTTTTAGTTATGTCATGGTAATTTCAGGATGATTTTGTATCTGAAACTTCACAGACTTAGAGTTGGTTTGTTTTTTAAACATAAAGGAAGAAAAGTTACCTTTCTCAGCCCTTTTACTTAATTAAAAATGCAAGGAATGTAATTTTTAAAATGTGGAACGAAGAGTAAAACAAAATGCTATGCCTCCAGAAACACTGATGTGTTTCAGTTGTTTCAAATAGTAAACAACCAGATGACATGTTGGGTACACACATTAATTCTATTCCTAATGAGAATTAGATTGCAAGGCATATAAGACTTGAAAACCAAAGATTAGCTTCAGCCATGAAACTTATTTCAGCTACCTCTCCAGCCTAACCCTGCCCCCAGCCCGCATGGCCCAAAATAACCTCACCACTCAGTGACCACAGAGAAAGTAACTTGGTTCCTTTTAGCCAAGAAGGGAAAACACAGTAAGGGTAAATAAGTACAGGTTACATAGCAGGCCTGAGTGAGCAGGAGTTGAAACTAAAAGTCAAAGAGAAAGCTATCAAAAAAAGTTTCCATTTCAAGTCAGTACATTTTGGATAAAAACCAGTCCTAATGGAAGATGGGGCTAGGAAAAAGATTAGGAACTGGCAGTCATCCATAGAGGTCAAATACAGAGGGAGGGACAGCAAGAGAAGTGACAAAGGTCGCTGATAGGCCACAAGTGTAGATAAAGATAAGAAAACAATGTTATTACAGTGACTGTTGACTTAGGCAGCTAATCTGGACTATTGAAGTCAAATCCTCTCTGGGAAAAGTTATCTTTCTGACAATGCAAAGTATGTTTATTTAAATATCAGAGTATCTTCAGTCTGAGAGTTAAAGCATATGAGAACAATCTTTCCTAACTCCCTAAGATTCATCTTATAAGTAATTTTTTTTAACTAAGGTTGTCTTTTAAATATATATAGAAAAATATATATACACACATGTATAGACATGTATATATATATATATGTATAATTATAAAAAAGGTATAATTACCTTTTCCAAATGCATTAGCCTGATTGGACTGTGCCACAGATTAGTGTCTTCTCATGAAATTTTGAGTATGTCATTTGTAAATGTTAGCATTATAAATGACAGGAGAATTTAAGAATTGACTTGTATTTCACTGGATACTATAGTACCCGGTAGGTTACACACCTGCTTGACCACATACCATTCATGTTACATGACACAAAATAGGAAAAAATCTTTTGCTGGTATTGCATTCCCTTCTCTCTTAGAGTCAAAAGGATCTATTCTGCAAAATTAGTCAAAATATTCAAAAGGAAAGCAGGTTTTTCAAAACTGGGCTAAGCAATTATCAAACTGAACTAACCTGTTTTCAGATATCCTGTTGTATTGCCCGGTAAGTCTACTCACACTTGTCCAACCCGTGAATCAATATGGAATTAAGAAAGGTTACCATATGTAAACCCAGCTATAAATGGTTGTAGAAAATGTAAGTATCAGTGGGTTTCCTATGTAATAGTATTTAAAACACAAATATTTCAACCATTTGGCCAGGTATATGTTGAAGTTCACAAGCACTGGTCCTAACTAGATCACATGAAGTGGATTATGTTTCTGATATGTACCTTATTATTTTGACTATATTATAATTTTACTATATCCCTATCGACCATATGTTTTAATAACACATTCCATTGAAATGACAAAGTAGAATTTCTCAGTTACATGGGGCAGGCCGGGCGCAATGGTTCATGCCTGTAATCCCAGGACTTTGGGAGGCCAACGTGGGCAGATCACCTGAGGTCAGGAGTTCAAGACCAGCCTGGCTAACATGGCGAAACCCCGTCTCTACTAAAAATACAAAAATTAGCCGGGCATGGTGGCGGGCACCTCTAATCCCAGCTACTTGGCAGACTGAGGCAGGAGAATCGCTTGAACGTGGGAGGCAGAGGTTGCAGTGAGTTGAGATTGCGCCACTGCACTCCAGCCTAGGCAACACAGCAAGACTCTATCTCAAAAAAAAAAAAAAAATTATTTACAAAAATGTACATGCTATGGTGTTAGAGCATGAATGTCAAATCCAGGCTCTGTCAGTGAGATTCAGTACTCTCATCTGCAAAATAAACCTTATCTTCCTTCTGTCCTGCTCAGTTCCATTTTAAGACTAACAACAAATTTGAAAACTTAGTTCTATATTGCTATGCAGCTAAACAGCTATGTAAAAAATGGCTGATAATTACTGTTATATACAAAAGAGAAACTTATTCCAGGACAGTGAATAGCAACAACTAACCTTTTTATCACTCTATACTGTTCAGGGTACTTTATGCACACATGCTATGCAAGTACCTTGCATATTATATATGCATCATTATATATATCACCATATATATAAAGTACCTTGTACATTTTTGAGGTTCTATAGAAATATATAATCTCATTAATTATTATGTTCTTATGTTTCAACAGGTACTGTTATTCTCATTTTATAAATAAACTCAGAAGCTCAGTCACATGGCCTCCATCTCGTCTCACACTTTTTCCACCTATTCCTTTCTCCCTGTCCTAGAAAATGGCAAGAACTCCACGTTTGAACATGTTAAATGTAGTCTAGCCTCAGTTTCTAAACTTCATATATTCAGCTGGTATGTTACAGAAACTAATAGTGAGAAATTGTCATCTGAATTAACTGCTAGGCAGCAGGACCTATATAATAACTGGCTTCGTTTTATATATTGTCATATTTGGATCAGCTCCTTATACTGCTCTGCTGGTGTAGGGCACCTTAAAAGCCCTACATTGGCCGGGCACGGTGGCTCACGCCTGTAATCCCAGCACTTTGGGAGGCGAAGTGGGCAGATCACGAGGTCAGGAGATTGAGACCAGCCTGGCTAACACGGTGAAACCCTGTCTCTACTAAAAATACAAAAGGAAATTAGCTGGGCGTGGTGGTGGGCGCCTTCTAGTCCCAGCTACTCAGGAGGCCGAGGCAGGAAAATGGCGTGAACCCGGGAGGTGGAGCTTGCAGTGAGCTGAGATCCTGCCACTGCACTCCAGCCTGGGCGACGCAGCAAGACTCCATCTCAAAAAAAAAAAAAAGAAAAAGAAAAACCCTACATTGTACGTCCTGTGTTAAATCACCTTTCATATTCCATGTATATGAAAGATGGGAAGTTGAACAAGAGCAGCAGCCTGGGGAATCTCCAAAAAAGAGGGCTTAAAGGAATTGCATCAAGTAAATGGGACTAAGCAAAGATGCTCTGCACAATAGTGGGAAAATTGGTCACTAAGTTCCACTATGAGGCTGAAATTCCACTTTGAGATGGAGTCTCACTCTATCACCCAGGCTGGAGTGTAGTGGTGTGATCTCAGCTCACTGCAACATCCGCCTCCAGGGCTCAACCAATTCTCCTGCCTCAGCCTCCCAAGTAGCTGGGACTACAGGTGCCTGCCACCACGCCCAGCTAATTTTTGTATTTTCAGTAGAGGTGGGGTTTCTCCATGTTGGCCAGGCTGGTCTTGAACTCCAGGCCTCAAGTGATCTGCCCGCCTCGGCCTCCCAAAGTGCTGGGATTAGAGGTGTGAACCACCACGCTCGGTGGAAAAATCAAGTTCTGAATACACTTAAATTTTCTTATGTAGGGAAAAATTAACATCTCAGAGTGTCAAACGAAGTGATAGTCATCTTCAGTGTCAGTAATAGGGAAGAGTTATCATTACTCTGGAAAAAATCTTAGAACCTGCAGTTTGCATTAAAAGACAAAGGCTGTTTCCTGGATCTTTGTCCTCCATGTACCAAAACCAAGCAACTTGTATTTAGAAGAAAACCCTTTCTCCATGATGCAGGCTCAGGCAAGGTTTTCTATACTAGGCTTTGCTTCCCTAGCCAGCTCCTGCTCCAGCTCCCCACAGCTGCTATCTCAGTCTTCATTCCTCAAACCTGGACAATGCTCACCTCCACCCTCACTCCTACTTTAGAGAGAAAATAGAAGCTGTCAGACATGAACTCCTTCAACTTCCCTGACGCCAGGTCTACAAGCCTACCTATATCTGTGCCCATCTTGGTGCCTTCTTCTGTTACAGAGGGACCTCAGACTAAGGCTAATCCCTCCATCTGTGCACAGGGATATCCTGCAAACAATTTCTTTACATACATCATCACCATCAGCTTCTCTCTACTGCCTCCTTTCCATCAGCATTTAAGTGTGTAAAATCTCCCCCACCTTTACTGTTTTTTATTTTATTTTATTTTATTTTATTTTATTTTATTTTATTTTTATTTTTTGAGATGGAGTCTCGCTCTGTCTCCCAGGTGGGAGTGCAATGGCACTATCTCGGCTCACTGTAACCTCTGCCTCCCAGGTTCAAGTGATTCTTCTACCTCAGCCTCCTGAGTAGCTGGTATTACAGGCAGGCGCCACCACACCCAGCTAATTTTTGTATTTTTAGTAGAGGCGGAGTTTTGCCATGTTGACCAGGCTGATCTCAAACTCGTGACCTCACGTGATCTGCCTGACTCAGCCTCCCAAAGCTCTGGGATTACAGACATGAGCCACCATGCCCAGCCAATTTTTTTTTTTTTTTTTTGGTGGAAGGGAATGGAGTCTCACTGTGTCACCTAGGCTGGAGTGCAGTGGCACAATCTCGGCTCACTGCAGTTTCCACTCACTGCAATCTCCACCTCCCAAGTTCAAGCAATTCTCCTGCGTCAGCCTCCCAAGTACCAGGGACTACAGGTGCACACCGCCATGCCCAGCTAATTTTTTGTATTTAGTAGAGGCAAGGTTTCACCATGCTGCCCAGGCTGACCTCAAACTCCTGAGCTCAGGCAATCCACCTGCCTCGGCCACCCAAAGTGCTAGGATCACAGACGTGAGCCACGGCACCTGGCCTCCCCCATCTTTAAAAATAAATAGAAACATGACCCCATGTCTTCCTCTAAATATTGGCCTTTTGCTTCACAGCCAGCTCTGAAGTATCTGTGGTTAATCACAGTTCCTCACTTCCCTCCTACTTTTCTACCCAATTTAATCTAGATTCTGCCCCAACTACTTCACAAAACATTCTCATTAAGATCACTAGTAGTTTCTATTTTATTAGGCCTCTTAGCAACATGAAACCCTCCTTCTCAAACCACTCTTTCTAGTTTTCTCTGAAATCACTTTTTTTTTTTTGACAGGGTCTGTCACCCAGGCTGACACCATCATAGCTCACTGTGGCCTTGAATTCCTAGGCGTAAACAATCCTCCCACCTCAGCCTCCTGAGAAGCTGAGACTGTAGGTACATGCCACCACACCCAGCTTGATCTCTCTCTTATTTGCCAGTTTCTCCTTTACTTGCTGTAGCTTCTCAGGGTTTTGTCTCATAAGCCCTCTTCTCTTCAGCCTGTACATACTTGCTAGGCTCTCCCATTCACTACCAAGGTCAATGACTGATTGACGCACTTCACATGTACACTTCTCTCCTGAACTTCAACTTGTAATCCATTTACCTGCCTGCTAGACATCTTCACTTAGATACTTCTTAGGCTCCTCAAACCCAACAAACCCCCAAACTGCTCTTGCCTTATCAAACTTGCTCCATCAGTGTTCCCCACCTCGGAAAATGGCCCCACTGTGCAACCCAGCTCCAGCCAGAAATCTAGGAGTCATCCTTGACTTTCCTCTCACTTCACATTTATCAGCCTCTTAGTCCTGTTGCTCTACATCTTAAGTATCCTTTAAATCCATGTATTTCTATTGCCAATGCTACCACTCTAGTTGAGACAATCATGCCCTCTCATCTGGGTTGCTAGACTAGCTTCTAAAGGACTCTTCAGAGTTCACTTATACTCTTCACCCCCACTCCATTTTATATTCTGCCAGTGTCTTTAGGAAAGCTCTGTATAACCTGGTCCCTTCCCACTTTCCCTGCCTCTTTGCAGTCTATACCACTCTTGCCTTAGCTTTCTGTGTTCCAGCCCTGCAGGCCTTCTTTTAGTTCCTCAAACACACACATTCTTTTCTCCCTTTCCAGCCTTCCCATTTGCTGTTCCCTCCTGTGCTCTTTCCCACAGTCCTCAACAGAGAATCTTCTATGTCATCTCTTCCTCAAAGAGGAAGTTCACCTGACTAGTTTGCTTTCCTTGTTAATTCCTCAGAATCATGAATCCTTTCAGTGTGCCCAAATCACATATGATTTTTGGTGTTGTGTCCTTCCTTCTCACTAAATCACAAGAGCCATGGAGGCCAGGGACCATGTCTGACTCGTTCACTATTGAATCCATGCAGTTTCATATAGTGCCTGGCACATAAACATTGTTATTTGTTGAATGGATAAATGAGAACATAGAAGCAGTTTATTAAAGAAAAAACAGCCCATCATCCTCCCTGGCATAGCAGCAGAAGTCAAAATGCAACATTAATCAGTAGAACTGTTCATGCTTGCTTAAGACCAAGCTCAGAGGTTGATGAACTTAAGCAACCTGGCAGAAAATAGGGAACTCCCTAAACTTGTACATCTAACTGTGGACATCTCTTCAGTTTATCTGCTGACTTCTTAGAGGTTTTCACATTTTCCATAGTTGTAAGCCATGTCTAAGCACGATCTTAATTCTGCTTTTTACAAATTCCCACCCTAATCACTGTTTACTTGTGCTTAAAGGTAACATTGGGTTACATTACATTTACAGATGGTGATTTTCTTAGCCATTTCCCCACTGCCGGGCTTTTTGGTTAGTTCTGATTTGAGATTGTTATGAATAGCAGTGCTACAAACATTCTTCGTAAGTAACTTATTTCACATCTTCTCCTTGAATACCAAGTGGGATTAAGATTTCAAAGCATATGAACAGTTTATATCCTATCATATACATAGCCAGAGATTTGTCTAAAAAGAAAGAATCAATATATAGTACCATTAAAATTTTGTAATACAAACCTATCTCTAGTTCTGTATAGCCCTACCAACACTGAGGGTGGGTTGTTTAGTTTTTTTAGAGACAGGGTCTTGCTCTGTCACCCAGGCTGGAGTATAGTAGTACAATCATAGCTCACTGCAGCCTCGAACTCCTGGGCTTAAGCAGTCCTCCTGCCTCGGCTTCCCAAGTAGCTTGGACTACAGGGACACACCACCACACCCGGCTAATTTTTTTTTTTTTTTTTTTTTTTAGAGACAGGGTCTTGTCGTGTTGCCCAGGCTGGTCTTGAGCTCCTGGCTCAAGTGATCCTCCTGCTTCCCAGAGTGCTGGGATTGCAGGCATGAGCCACCACACCTGGCCAACATTAGATTTTGCATTTGCTACATTTATTTCTTGAAACTTAACAGAAAACTAATATCTATTGAGCTATTTCTGTGTGTCAGAAAGTTTAAGGATTTGACATGAAGTTTCCCATTTAATAAATCACCATAAACCTGTAAGTACTATTAGTATGCCTCTTTTAGAGATGAGGAAACTAAGGCTTAGAGTTGTCCAAGTAAATTGGAGGAGTTTAAATGTACATGTACTGTTTCCAGAACCTGTATTCTTAGCTACTGTGCTGTACTGTCTCTCCTGGTTGTTAATGGCAGTGTTTTTTCTCTTTTACTTAACAGACAGGAAAAATTATTAATAAAATCTGTAACCTTTCTGATTTCCAGGAATGTGGTATAATTTATTGCTAGAGAGCTTGTTTCATTGAGGTAAACATCCAGATGGAGCTTTTTGATTAAGAAAAGTCAACTCCCAGGGTTTAACCATGTGTAGGCCAGGACAATACAAGAGAGATCAGTTACTCCAAATAATAAAATCAAATAAATTTGGATTTTCACTGGATGCCCTAGCGAAAGAGAATGAGGCCTGGGAAAGAAAGAAGTAGGGAAAGGTTAATGAAGAGAACTGAGACGAGAAGCATTCCAGAAACATTGCAGGAGACAGGGGCCTACTAGAAGACATGGCCATGGAGAAGCTCCCTACTGTAGTAGAGAATGGCTGCTAAATTTCTTTAAGCAATCATCTGTGTACTGAATTTGAAGTTTTCTGCTTTGTGATACAGCCTTCCCATTAACTAAACCTTTCATGCAACTTGGATACACTCAACCATGTTGGTGGTGGATCATTTGGAGGAATGAAGGATGAGGAGTGGCACATGATAAGGCAAAAAGGAAATAGCCAAAGGAACAGGGGACAGGGGACAAGCAGGCTGCATCACATCTGCAGGAGACCCAGAAGCAAACTTAAAAACTCTTGGAGAAACTGAGGTCTCAGGACTTCTCACAGTGGTTAGAAATGGGTCTCAGGCCATTTCATATTGAAAGAATGACCCTAAACACTAAATTATTTGGGGTTGTCCAAGTTGGAAATGTCTGGGTTACACGGAAGTGAGAAAGAGCTTTTCTTGAACCACAGTAAAATAAATTTGATGTATGAGCAGCATTTGTCACAGCCTTTGCCTTGATGTAGGGTATGAAATAATTAGCTTTGGCTGGGCGCAGTGGCTTACGCCTGTAATCCCAGCACTTTGGGAGGCCGAGGCAGGCAGATCACGAGGTCAGGAGATCAAGACCATCCTGGCTAACACGGTGAAACCCCATCTCTACTAAAAATACAAAAAAAAAAAATTAGCCTGGCGTGGTGGCAGGCTCCTGTAGTTCCAGCTTCTGGGGAGGCTGAGGCAGGAGAATTACATGAACCCGGGAGGCGGAGCTTGCAGTGAGCCAAGATCACGCCACTCCAGTCCAGGCGACAGAGTGAGACTCCGTCTCAAAAAAAAAAAAAAAAAAAGAAAAGAAATAATTAACTTCCAGGACACCAAACTCTTCTGGTTTTCCTCCTTCCTCATCAGGCTTAGTTTCCTTTTCCTAGTTCTTCCTTTTCTTCCTGATCTTTATTAACAGTGTGTGACAGGCTTCACTTGTCTACTCTTTCTTCTGTCTACAGACTCAGTCCCTTGAAGATCTTTGATGCTTTTAAATACCATCCATATGTTGACAGCTCCCAAATTTTTTTTTTAATTCTTTTTATTTTTATTTATTTATTTACTTATTTATTTTTGAGACACAGTCTTGCTCTGTCACCAGGCTGGAGTGCAGTGGCACAATCTCAGCTCACTGCAACCACTGCCTCCTGGGTTTGAGTGATTCTCCTGCCTCAGCCTCCTGAGTAGCTGGTACTATAGGCGCATGTCACCACACCCAGCTAATTTTTGTATTTTTCGTAGAGACGGGGTTTCACTGTGTTGGCCAGGATGGCCTCAATCTCTTGACCTCGTGAACTGCCTGCCTCAGCCTCCCAAAGTGCTGGGATTACAGATGTGAGCCACCATGCCCAGCCAACAGCTCCCAAATTTTTTTTTTTTTTAAACAGAGTCTTGCTCTGTCACCCAGGCTGGAGTGCAGTAGTGCGATCTCGGTTCACTGCAATCTCCGCCTCTCGGGTTCAAGCAATTCTCCTGCCTCAGCCTCCCGAGTAGCTGGGACTACAGGCATGCCACTATGCCCAGCTAATTTTTTGTATTTTTAGTAGAAACGGGGTTTTGCTGTGTTAGCCAGGATTGTCTTGATCTCCTGACCTTGTGATCTGCCTGCCTCGGCCTCCCAAAGTGCTGGGATTACAGGCGTGAGCCACCACATCTGGCCAACGGCTCCCAAATTTATATCTCCCAGACTTCAGACTTGTCTACTGAACCCCAGACTCATATAGCCTATTACCCACTTGACATCCCCACCACTTGGATGTCCAAAATTCATCTCAGACTGAATATGTCCAGTACTGCATTTGAGTCTCCTTCCAAAAGCTTTACTCATGGTTTTCTCTACCTCCATTCTTTCAAGCCAAAAAACATGAAGTCATCCTTATGACTCCTTTTCTATTATACCCCATATCCAGTTTAACAGGAAGTCCTGTCATCTGTACATTCACAATAGATCCAGAATCTGCATGTTTCCACCATCTCTACTACCGCCCTAGTCAGAGTCATCGTTCTCCCTAACTTGTAAGGGAGGCTGTCTCCTAACTGATCTCCCTGCTTCCACCTTTCCCTCCCTAGCAGTCAAGTTTGATCCTTTTGAAATCTGAATAACAAAAGATTATTATTCACTCATCTGCTCCTCATTTCATTGGGAGTCAAAGCCAAAGTTCTTATAATGGTCTTAGAGGATCTCCCAGCCCTTCCCCTTTGACTTCATCTACTTTGCCTTCTTGTTCTCTCTCTTCCAGCTACATCTGCATCTTTGCTGTTCCTGAACAAGCCAGCCAGGCACCCTCCCTTCCACTTTAGACTTGTTGCATGTTCCACAAAGCTTATTCTCCCATTTCTCTTTTTTTCTTTTTTCTTTTTTCTTTTTCCTTTTTTTTTTTTTTTTTTTTTTTTTTTGAGACAGGATCTCACTCTGTCACCCAGACTGGAGTGCAGTGGTGCAGTCTCCACTCACCGCAACCTCCACCTCCCAGGCTCAAGCAATTCTCCTGCCTCAGCCTCCTGAGTAGCTGGGATTATAGGAGTGTGCCACTACCGCCCAGCTAACTTTTTTATGTTTAGTGGAGACGAGGTTTCACCATGTTGGCCAGGCTGGTCTGGAACTCCTGACTTCAAACGATCCACCCGCCTCGACCTCCCAAAGTGCTGGGATTACAGACATGTGCCACCATACCCAGCCCTACTGTCTCATTTCTTATAAGTCTACTTAAATATCAACTTCTCTATTGGACCTTCCCTGATAATCATCTAATTGTGATGCCCTATAAGCATTTCCAATCTCCCTTTTCTTGTTCTACATTTGTTCTTTTTTCTTTATCACTTATCACCTTCTAACATACTATATCATTTTATTTATGTCGTTTATTTATTTTGAGACAGAGTCTTGCTCTGTCACCTAGGCTGTAGTGCAGTGGTGCCATCTCAGCTCACTGCAACCTCCACCACCCGGGTTCAAGCGATTCTTCTGCTTCAGCCTCCCAAGTAGCTGGGATTACAGGTGCCCTCCACCACGCCCAGCTAATTTTTGTATTTTTAATAGAGACAGGGTTTCACCATGTTGGTCAGGTTGGTCTCGAACTCCTGACCTCAGGTGATCCACCCGCCTTGGCCTCCCAAAGTGCTGGGATTATAGGCATGAACCACCACTCCCGGCCTATATTTTATTATCTTAGTTGCTTATTGTCTCTCTCCCCTCATCACTAGAATATATAGACTTCACAAAGGCAAAGACCTGTATTTGCTTTGTTCACTAATATATCCCAAGCTCTGACCACAGTGCCTAACCCATTGTAGGCACTCAATGATAATTATTTTGATGAAAAAAAAATTAAAATCTGGGCCAGACATAGTAGCTCACACCTGCAATCCCAGCACTTTGGGAGGCCAAGATAGTCGGATCACTTGAGGTCAGGAGTCTGAAACCAGTCTGGCCAACATGGTAAAACCCCATCTCTACTAAAAATACAAAAATTAGCTAGGCATGGTGTGAGCATCTGGAATCCCAGCTACTCGGGAGGCTAACACATGAGAATCACTTGAACCCAGGAGGCAGAGGTTGCAGTGAGCCGAAATCACACCACTGCACTCCACCCTGGGCGACAGAGCAAGTCTCCATCCAAAAAAAAAAAAAAGCCGGGTGTGGTGGCTCACACCTGTAATCCCAGCACTTTGGGAGGCCAAGGTGGGAGGATCACTTGAGGTCAGGAGTTCGAGACTAGCCTGGCCAACATGGTGAAACCCCATCTCTACTAAAAAAAATACAAAAATTAGACCGAGTGTGGTAGCTCACGCCTGTAATCCCATCTCTTTGGGAGGCCGAGGCGGGAGTCAAGACTAGCCTGGCCAAGATGGTGAAACCCCATCGCTTCTAAAAATACAAAAATTAGCTGGGCACAGTGGCAGGTGCCTGTAATCCCAGCTACTCGGGAAGCTGAGGCAGGAGAATTGCTTGAACCCAGGGGCCAGAGGTTGCAGTGAGCTGAGATCACACCACTGCACTCCAGCCTGGGCGACAGAGTGAGACTCCATCTCAAAAAAAAGAAAGAAAGAAATACAAAAATTAGCTGGGTGTGGTGGTGGGCGCCTGTAATCCCAGCTACTTGGAGGCTGAGGCAAGAGAATCACTTGAACCCGGGAGGCAGAGGTTGCAGTAAGCTGAGATCACGCCACTGCACTCTAGCCTAGGTGATAGAGCAAGACTCCATTAAAAAAAAAAAAAAAAAAAAAAGCCATCACCGCTAGGAGTCTAAAAGCATTTTCCTTTAGGCCAGGAATCAGCAAACTTTTCCTTGAAGGCCCAGATATGGTCAGATGATATTTGTCATAACTACTCACCCCTGCCATTGGAGCTCTAGAGCAGCCAGAGACAATACATAAACAAAGGGGCATGGCTGAGTTCCAGTAAAACTGTGTATTTACAAAAAGCCGGCCAGGCTGTACAGCAGTCTGTACTTAGCTGATTCCTGCTTTAGACAAAGACACATCTTGGTAAATCAGCTCTCTTCATTGATAGGCCAGTCTCTATTCATCCCCTCTCCCAATTGCCAAAAACAAAATTCTAGAAGAGTGAATGCAAACCTAGCAAAATTATAGATCATTAGCTTCTCTGCCTGCATGTACATTGGGGGCATTCCTTACTCAATGTGGCCCTTGAGTAAGTTGTGATTTGCACGGGTGAGGTAGAGAGAGAAATCCTGCTATCCGGCACTGTCTTGCTAATGAGTCTTGAGCACATTATCTGTAGCTTTGGAGTATCCTCTAGAGGTTTCTAATAGGCAGAATGATCTACTTCTGAAGCCTCTTTTCTCTATACCATTAAGTTCTTTGGCACTGACGATGAATTTCCTGTGGCATTTTTTACTTTTATCTGCTATTCTGAAAGTCAACAGACTGACACAGTTATTAAAATAACTGCCAATATTATAAGGTCCAGGCCCTAATTTCCTGCCATCTAAAGCAGTAATACTCAATTAGGGGTAGTTTGCTTGCTCTGGAGACACTCGGTTGTTGTAACCAGGAGTAGGGGGGTGCTACTGGCATCAGGTAAGCAGAGGCCAAAGATGTGACCCAGAATCTTTCAATACACAAGATAACCCCCTGTAACAAAGAATTAGCCAGTCCAAAATATCAGTAGTGCTGAGGTTGAGAAACCATGATTTAGACTCTTCTACTGAACTTTTAATCCACCTCGTACTCTACTGAGAAACCAGTATCGCTAAACCATCACTTTTCTCCTTCACTCCTAAACTCCAGTAGCTCCTCATCCCCCGGAGAGACTAAGTCTGTCCTTGTCATCCTGGCATTTAGATCTGGGGATTTTGCCCACATACATATTCAGACTCTGCTTCTTTCAAGTTTTTATCTGCACCGCCCTCAGCACTACCATACTTTTAACTCATGTTACCCCGCAAACACACATTTTGGGAAGATTACCCCACCTCTCTCCTCAGATCCAAATCTTACTCATTCTTTGAGGCCCACGCATGCTGCATGCCCCTGTACCATTGAGTCTGCCCGTACCACTGCCTTTTGTAGTTACACGGGCTCACCCGTCTTACACTGTTACATTGCTATTCTGTCTACCTCGCCTCCTCAGTTACTCCCTGAAGGGGTCCGTATTGTATTTCTGGCCTATTGATCTCAGTTTACACAGCGTAAAGTGTGAAAAGTGTATTGGTGTATTGAGATTCTCTTCAATGAGATAATGAGTATAAAAAGCACCCTATATAGTGCCTGGTACACAATTAAGTGCTCAGAAAATTATAGTGTCATAGTATCTATAGAAGCATGAATTCGGGACCCCATAGAAGGTGCTTAATAAATTGTTTAAATGTAGTTATATATTGGAGAGAGCATGCCACACAGACTAGTCTGGTATTTGGAACTAACAGCAAAGAAAAACTGCCATAGAAATCCTACACCAATTAACACGCCTTCATGCTAGACTGAATCCAGGAGCAGGGGTGTCATGTTTTCCCAGAGTGGTGCCCAACCCAACCTTTCTGCATTTAGCAAGTTAATGAACAGCTTGTGAATAACTCTTTGCCCACTCTGGCTCAATTTAGAAGGCCACCAACAGGATATAAATATGCCACACTGTCTGCTTTCCTGGAGACCCTGCTGTCCTCTCCCTAAGTGCTTCTGCTTTCAGTCGGTGGAGAGTCTGATGTGCCTAGAGAAGTTGCACAGTGGGATGAGGCTGCAGCGAGGGCCTGGCCTTTCCCCAGGCGGAAGAGAGCCTTGTCTCAGATCCTGAGAGAAAAGTGAGTGGGGGCATGGCATTCCGAGCAGCCCAGGTTTGGCTTTGGGCCAAGCACTGAGTGGCAAACAAGAAGGAACACATTCCGGGAAGGCAAGGAGCCCTGCCAGCACGAAGGCAGCAGCAAAAGCAGGGCCCTGCTGGGTGCCAGGTGTTCCTTGGCTCTGTGGAGGTCAGGCATGCAGGGGGATGAACTCAGGTTTCTCTAGAATATCATTTGAGAGGCTTAAGTGCCTCCCGCCCTCTCCCTGTCAGCAGACAGAGCATGTGGAACTGTTAAACATTAAAACGCTCTGCTCTGGGGTCCAGCCCATGCTCTCTAAATAAAGGCAGGAGCGGAAAGAGTGTTGTTGCCATCATGAAATCACACTTCACAGGAGCCAGATTTCGGTAATTCTGTGTCTAAGAGAAAATGCTACTCCAAACAAGGGCAGGTTGGAGAAGAGTCTGGGATTTCTATGCCCTAGAAGCTGCGCTCTCCACCGTTGCAGCCCAGAAACACAAACAAACACACTTGTTCTCCACGCCTGCCTTCCTAGTGGCCAGAGCTGGGGGAAGCCTGGAGAGCCCTTGAAACGTCCTTTCACAATCGGCGCTGGCCCTTCCCCAGGTGATGAGAGAAGAGGGAGAGGAGGACCAAAGCGGAAGCGGATAGAGCCATTCTTTTCGGGGGAAATGGCCACACAAGCCTTCCTGAAGATTCCCTTCTTCTGTTGGATAGGTAGGTGACCTGGACAGGAAGGGCTCTGGGCCCGTTTTCCGCAGCAAGGGGACAGGGGTAGCTTTCTCTGAGCGGGGAGAATGAAGTCTTACCCCAATACCTCTGGGTCTCTTTGCTGGACTTTGCTGCCGCCTGGTGGCTCAGTTGTCATCACTTCTCAGAGAGACAGCCAGCCCTGGATTGAGTTTGAGGATCTGGCCTCTCAGTCTAGTCCTGAGGCAACCTGGAGATCCTTCTCTGAGAAGTTTCTCTGCTCTAGGACTCCCTGGTTCTGTGGCTTAGCAGCTAGGAGAGAGGAGCACCATGGGCTTCCAGGCCTCATTCAGTCTGGCAGTCAGGTAGAGGGGCCATGGCTGGCTGGCTGGGCACCTGAGAGAGGGGCTGGGGGTAGTTTCTTATTCCCAGGACATCTCAGTGGGATGAAGTTGTCCCTGAGTCCCCCTCATTCCTGAATGCCTTTTTCGCTAATAATCCTGCCCCTCCCATGACCCTTCCTTTCTGTTAAGGCCCATGTTGCAAAACTGAGGCTCTGGCATAATGTATATTTCCCTTCTGTTTCCCCAAATTTAAGGCAGTTATTTCTCCCTGATACAGTTAGCTCCTTGCCATGATAAATATATGATTATATGCCTTCTCTGTGATGCTGCTGCTATGAATCAGTCCCTGGGAATAGTGAGGAGTGGGCATACTTTAAAGAATTTTATTGGATTGGTTTCTCTAAGTCCCTGAAAAGCCTATAGATTATTAGCCATATTTTTCTGTGTATTATATCTAGGTGTTTATTTCCTCTAGCAAAGGAAAGCACTTGGTTTCAACAACCACTGATCTGCCCTGCCAAACTTTCCGATCTGAGCTAATACCCAGGGAATATATAAAATCCAAACTCTTCTGCCTACCCCACCAAACTCTTTTAACTTTTAAAAAAACTGTGGTAAAGTGACATAAAATTTACCATCTTAACCATGTTTAGCATATAGTTCAGTAGTGTTAAGTACATTACCCTATTGTGCAACCGATCTCCAGAACTCTTCATCTTGCAAAACTGCAACTCTGTACCCATTAAACAACAGTTCTCCATTTCCCCCTTCCCTCAGCCCCTGGCAGCCACCATTCTACTTTCTGTCTCTATGAATTTGACTACTCCACATACCACCTATAAGCTAAACCATACAGTATTTGTCTTTGTTTTTTAAGAGATGGGGTCTCGCTGTGTTGCTGAGGCTGGTGTCAAACTCCTGGCCTCAGGTGATCCTCCCTCCTGTGTAGCTGGAATTACAGGCATCAGCCACTGCACCCTGCCCAGTATTTGTGAGGGGTTTCGTTTTTATTTTTTTCTTTTTACAAGCCTGGATTCCAGAATCTTTTTTTTTTTTTTTTTTGGACTGACTTATTTCACTTAGCTTAATGTCCACAAGGTTCATCAATGTTAGAGCATGTGTCAGACTTTTTTTCCTTCTCAAGGCTGAATATTTTTGTATATATATATTTACATATCCATGGATAGATGAATATCCATATATGTTTCATTGTGTGTATATATAGATAATATATATATATATGTGTGTGTTTATTCATCCATGGATGGACACTTGAGTTGTTTCTAATTTTCGATTATTGTATATAATGCTGCTATGAACATGTGTGTTCAAGTATTTATTCAAGTTGGGCCCTGGAGGTCGAGGCTGCAGTAAGCTGTGATCACACCACTGTACTTCAGTCTGGGTGACAAAGTGAGACCCTGTATTTAAAGAAAAAGAAAAATTTCTTCAAGATTATTCTCCCAGTTCTTTTGGCTATATACTCAGAAGTAGAATTGCTGGATCGTATGGTAATTCTATTTTTAATTTTTTGAGTAGCCACTGTCCTGTTTCACACAGTAGTTAAGCCACTTTACATTCTCACCAACAGTACAGTTCTCCATATCTTCACCAACCTAGCCCAAGTCATTCCCAGAGTTACTAATTCTCCACATCTTCACCAACAGTTGTTATTTTCTGTTTCTTTTCTGTTCTTTGAGAGTAGCCATTCTAATGAGTGTGAAGTGGTACTTCATTGTGGTTTTGACTGGCATTTCCCTAACGATTAGTGATGTTGAACATCTTTTCATTGGTTATTGGCCATCTGTGTATCTTCTTTAGAGAAATATCTATTCAAATCCTTTGCCTTTTTTTTTTTTTTTTCTTTAAGACGGTCTTGCTCTGTTACCCAGGTTGGAGTGCAGTGGCGTGATCTCTGCTCACTGCAACCTCCACCTCCTGGGTTCAAGCTATCCTCCTACCTCAACCCTTGAGTAGCTGGAACTATAGGTGCGTACCACCATGCCTGGCTAACTTTTTTTTTTTTTTTTTTGAGATGGAGTCTTGCTCTGTCACCCAGGCTGGAGTGCAGTGGCGCGATCTCTGCCTCCCGTGTTCAAGCAATTCTCCTGCCTCAGCTTCCTGAGTAGCTGGGATTACAGGCGCCCGCCACCACACCTGGCTAATTTTTATATTTTTAGTAGAGACGGGGTTTCACCATGTTGGTCAGGCTGGTCTTGAACTCCTGACCTCGTGATCAACCCACCTCGGCCTCCCAGACTGCTGGGATTACAGGCATGACCACCACGCCTGGCCTGATTTTTGTATTTTTAGTAGAGACGGGGTTTCCCCATCTCTACTTTGGTCTCGAACTTCTGGGTTCAAAGCGATCCACCTGCCTCAGCCTCCCAAAGTGTTGGGATTAGGCATGAGCCACTGGGTCCAGCCTTTTGCTCATTTTTCCATTGGGTTTTTTCTTGCGTTGACCTCTGTAACCTCTTTTCATGTCACTCTCCCACTTAGTATCCTAGGATTCTAACATGCAGATAGTCTCTCTGCTCCTCAGAGACAAACACGTCCTTTCCTAACTTTTGCAGTTGCTGATCCCTCTTCCAGGAATGTGTTGTTCCCAGCTCCTCTCATGACTGACTGCTGATGCTTTAAGCACCAGCTTGTCACTTTGGAGAACTTTCTTAACCATGTCATCTAAAGCCATCTCCCTCTGTACCACTGTTCATCACACTTCATCATGTCGCTGTTTCTTCTTGAAAATCACTATCTGCAATTATCTTGTTTGTTTACATATTTACTTGGAATCTACCTGTACATGGAATGTAAGTTAAGTTCCATGGGACACAGACATGCCTGCCATGTTCATGGCTCCAGTGCCCAGCTTAGTACCTGGCATGTAGTCTTGGCTCAATAATATTTATTGAATGAATGAATCACTACTAGAGGGGGCATCACAGGGAGAAAGAAGACAGGTGATATGGCCCAAATTGGAATTTTACCTCCTTACCTAGACTCTGGGTCATAGAAAAGGCCGCACGAGCCTTCTGGCTCTGAACTCCATACGTTAATTCCTGCATCAGAAGCATAGTTCTGTTTGAGCCAGGGACATTGCTTTGGAGTTGCTCAGAGAAAATGGGTAACTATTCCCAGTGTCCACCCGACAGAGGCAGAGGGCTGTGGGGGTTTGCTGTGGCCACCCTCACTCTTCACCATACACCTGAGGTATAAGTCAGCTCAGCTAAAGTCCTTTGAGATTTGCAGAGTACTTGGGACTATAGGAATGACTTGGGCTCCATCAGTCTCCTGAGGGCTGAGTATGTCAGTAAGAGTACCTGTAGTGAGTAGTGAGAGGATAAAAATGAACTTTCCATACCATCGTACACTAGAAAAATCAAGTTTTTTATTTTAAAATATTTTCAAAGGCAAAGGCCATAGCAAAACAACCCAAGGGTGGTTGAACCAAATTCAGGGAATTAGAGGAGCATCAGCCATCGCAAACAGGTCTATATAAAATACACATCGTTTATAAATGCACACAGCAGAAGGCACGGTGGCCCCAGAGGACCAGGTAGGGGGACAACAGGGAGAAACAGCACCATCTGGAAGGACAGGCACACCCACACCACTCAAAGCCCTGGGCCCCAAGTGCACCTCCAAAGTCACCTGCCCTGCAGCATGGCTCTTGCCCTTTCTGAGCCTGAGTATACCTGAAGACCAAGTTCGCCAGCATCTTGGCATATCCACCTATAACTGGCACCTCTCATGGCCTCTGACAACCTAGCAAGGCTCAGAGAATGGATTTTTATCTCTGTCTTTCAGCAAGGACCAGGGAGAAGTGCTGAAGCAAGAAGGGTTATTTTCCTAAAAAAGACTGATGAAAGGGTGAAAGGGGCTGTTTCCAAAAAAAAAAAAAAGGATGGCCGTTCATGGAAGAGTGAGTTTCACCTGAGACATACAGATTTGGTGCAAGCAACACAAAAGGCCAGGCTGTTTCATCCTATAAACTGGGATGGAGAGAGCATGAAGAGACCACTTACTGGTAGTCCCTCCGGTCCTCATTTGGGTTTGTCATAAACAGGACAGACAGTCGTCTGCTCCACAATAAATAATTTCCACCTGGATTTCATTCCCTGATTAATCTCTCAGTGTCTGAAGAGGGGAAAACAGTGGCTGTTTCTGACACTGCCCACCCCATCTCCAGCAACTTTCCCTGATACTTCTGGGCTCCTCACTAAGGCCCTTCCAGAACCTCCAAAGCCACTATCTTAGCAGATGGGAGTCCCAGGGTGATGAGGCCAGAGTTGTGGGGCACAGAGAAGAAGAGAAGGCCTTGATAGAGGAAGAGGAATATCCAAGGCAAAACCGCCACTATGTCCAAGCTCCTCATCCTCTACCTTTCCTGTCCCCAGAGGTATGAGATAGACCCCCTGGCCTGGTTCCTGCACTGTTCCAGGCCCACAGTGGATACTTCCACCTTAATGGAGAATAGGCCCCATGGACTGGAGGTCCCTCCTCCATGGCCTGCAACCCAGTGACTACAGGGGTGACACCGTGACCTCTGCCCTGTGATGGCTCAACACCATCACACGCAGCTGCCCAGACAGGCCCCCCGAATGGGCTGCTGTTGGCCATGCCTGAGATCTGGGCAGGTAGGCAGGGAGTAGACGGCAAGACCTCAGATGCAAGCCTCCACCCTCCCCTTCCCTATTTCCAGGGCTTGGGACACCTTAGACATGTTTGAACACACAAGGGCAAAACCCAGTACCAGGTTTGTGACCACAGTGATCAAAGGCCCTGCTCCACCTGTCTCACCAGAAAGTGACAGCTGAGGACACAGCATTTGGGTACCTCTGTTCTTCACAGCCCCTGCCACCATCCCCGCCATAGGCAACATCTCCCCGTAATGCAGCCAGCCACCTCATGAGTGGCCGGCACAGAGCCCCGGCCCAGAGCATGGAAATTCATCTCTGGCTGGAATCCTGGCCGTGAGCCCTCCCCTCTGCATTCACGGCTTCTCAGCAGGCCCCTGCCCAAGCCTGACAGGTGCCTGGCTGCCCGCAGAGAAGCCCTGTGGGAACACATGAGTGTTGGGAGAGAGCAGAGCCCACATGGGTGATTTGTGTTCTGACCTCTGACCTCACCATGGGGGTGAGCTGTGTGGCAGAGCCACATTCCAAATATGAAAGCATGGCCTCTGTCCCTTGAGGTGGCCTCCAGTGTGCTGCCTGTGTGCCAGAACTGTTTCCAAGGACCCAGTTTGTTGTGGGTTTTTTTTTTTTTCTCATTTAAGTGGTTGCTGAAGCTTTGTGTACAGAATTCCTCAGTTGGTTCCAAAAACTCTGGCTTTTTGTTTGAGTCCAAAAATCGTAGAAGCCAGTTACTTTGTAAATAGGTACTTCAGATCTCTCATAGAGGGAGGAGAAGAGCTGCGGGGAGGAGGAGGGATCTGGAATGTTTTCCTTCATAGGCAGTCTTAGCGCAGCAGCACTGTAAACCACATTGGTGGAGACTTAGCACCCAGAACATTCTTCTTGAAGAAGGAATGGGGACAAAGGCCAAGTGGCTGTTACCTGCACACAGGAAAGACGTCCACATCAAGGAAAGGGCCCAGAAGGCAGACAGACATGGGCAGAAGGGCCAGTGATAACTTTATTTCCCCCAAGAGTGGGCCTGGGTGGGACGATGTACCCTGCATGCTGCCCAACCTTGCTTAGGGTCAGAAGTCAGCTCAAAACAGGACCAAGTCCAGCCAGGCAGCCTGGCCTGAGGTTCTTGGCCCCTGTCCTCAACCCTCAATATCAGAAGTATTAGGAAGAGAAAAGGCCTCACCTGTGCCCAGGGACTGGGCCGTTCCAACTCAAGGTGCATAACTGCTGCTCTAGCCGAGAAATACGGAACGCCAGATAGGATGAGGACATGACCAGGAAGCAGATCCTGGAGAAAGGGACAATACGGAATTGAATATTTCTTCCACAGAAAGAGCATTTCTGGAAGTTCACCACAAACAGTGGGAACCAAGCTACCCCTGCAGTTGGAAGAATTAAAGAGCCCTTTGTCCTGCAGCCAGTTCAGGCCTCAGCATCTTTCCTCCCAGAGGCCATGTAAGGGTCTTGAGACTTCCCCATGGAAGTGTCGTCCTCACAGCCCAGCTAGAGCTCTGGGCCCTTCAGCTGAGCCCTGGAGGGAGCTCTGGCCAGACAGCCAGAACAGTCATCCTACCCTCCCTCTCACTAGCCACCATGGTCCTTCCTGTGCCTCCTCTGGGAGGCCATGATGATGACCCCCTAGGCGTTGGGCCCATTCCCCCCAGCAGGTGCTGATGTTGATGGTCAAAACTCGGCTAGCAGAGCCAGAGGAGGCTGATGAGCTAAGGTGAGGGAAAGCAGGGGCTGGCTGTTCATGTCACTTCCCACGATGCTCACTGCTCTACTGGTCCTTAGACAGAGGTAGAGACAAGTCAGGGGTTCCAGAAGCTACCCTAGTGGTGGGCAGTGGAGAGGCCATGCTTTTCCTCTCTCTCTCCAATTTTCCTGGCCCTCCTTCTCCCAAATCCTATGCAGCTTTTCCTCTTTTCAACATGTCCATATCCTGCCCCTGTCCACCAAATAGTCTTAACCCTAAATTACAAGGTTTCAAGAATAAAAACTGGAGATCCTTTCTCTTGCTACAGAAGGGCATGCCACATGGCCTTCAAATACCACCCAAGAACTTGAATTTGACTCAGAACCTTCCTCCCGGTTCTGAATAGTGAACTCCCCACACTCCAAGGCCCTTGTTGCAAACACCTAGACATGCAGGTGGGTCTGTCCCCCTCCCCAGTATAGTCACCTACAGCACAAAGAAGACCTTGAGGAGCCGGTAATCCCACAGTGTCAGCTCCCCAGTGCTCCTGGGCTCCTCCTCCAGCTCATCCTCCTCATAGACAGCATTCTTTGCAGTGGGAGAGCAGTTTGGCATCTTCTTAGGGCAGGCAGGACCCCAGCCCGGCATGGGCCATGCCCACTTCCCACCGTTTTCTGAAGCTACTTGGGTTCTTGATTTTTCTATATGGATTTGGAGAAAAAAAAAAATCAGCTCCCAGAAGCCCTGCTGGCTGTGGTGAGCCCTTTATATGGAACTGGGAAGACAGAAAGTCTGGCCTTTGCAAGTAGTTGCTATGGACAAGCCCCCCAAACTTACCAGACCTTGAAGGCTTCCTGGAGGGGAAGAAACTGTCTGTGGAGTCCACGGATGCTGGAGGGATACAAGGGATGTTGTCTGGTAGAGACAGGGACCTGGAGGAAGGGCATACCTTTCTCCACTTCATCTCAGGGATGAGGACTTCCTGCAGTAAGACAGGAGAAGCTATCTTACCATGGCCCTTGGGAACTCACTTGCCCTAAGGAGCCCACACCAGGTTTATCAGAGTTTTCTCCAAATATTACCAAATATAGATGCCTAGCCAGGGATGGAAGCAGGTACAAGTGGGGAGGGCAGTTGCTACAGCAACCATATGCCTCTCCTCTCTGCTCCCTTGCTGTGACTAGCTATTCTGCCAGGAAGTGATGTCCTTGAACACTGCTAGTGTAGAACCACAGTGGGATCTTAGATGTGAGGCAACCCAGATACATGCTCAGATCTGAGCCAAGAAAGCTCAGCACAACATGTCTTAGGTAGGATAAGTTCTGGCTCCTTCTATCCCAAGCCCTAACCTCAGCAGGAAGAACTTAGGGTCCCCATCCACAAAAATGGGAACTTCACCTTCTATCCGGCACATGGTATTATGCATATCACATGCTTGGTTAACCACTAATAGTTACTGAAGGAGTCTTCAAACACCCTAGGGTCATTTCTACCCCATCCCTGCCCTAGAAACTCAGCTCTGCCTACCCAGGGCCCCAGCTGCCAAAGGAAACTTCTGGATCTTTGGCAAATCTAAAATAAGTCTGTCTGGGTTCTATAAGGATAGTCTTTGGAGTTCTGCCCTAGGGACATCTTTTATTTTTTTTGACAGGGTCTCTCTCTGTTGCCCAGGCTGAAATACAGTGTTGTGATCTTGGCTCACTGCAGCCTCAACCTCCCATGCTCAAGTGATCCTCCTATCTCAGCCTCCTGGGAAGCTGGGACTACAGGTGTGTGCCACCATGCTCTGCTATTTGTTGTATTTTTATTGAGACAGGGTCTTACTATGCTGCCCAGGCTGGTCTTAAACTTCTGGGCTCAAGCCATCCTCCTGCTTTGGCCTCCCAGATTGCTAGGATTACAGGCATGAGCCACTGCACCCAGCTCCCAGGGACATCTTTATCCCCTTGAAGGCCATCTTGACTCAGCTGAAGAAAAGAGGATGGGCCACTGGCCCTGCATCTGTACAGGTGTGCAACCCAACCTGGCCAGTGTTTTGGGGCTTGAACTTCTGTTCTACTCAGAAAATCAGCCTATCGGCCAGGCACGGTGACTCACGCCTATAATCCCAGCACTTTGGGAGGTGGAGGCCAGTATATCACTTGAGGCCAGGAGTTCAAGATCAGCCTGGCCAACATGGTGAAACCTTATCTCTACTAAAAATATAAAAATTAGCTGGGTGTGATGGCAAGTGCCTGTAATCCCAGCTACTTGGGAGGGTGAGGCAGGAGAATCACTTGAACCCAGGAGGTGAAGGTTGCAGTGAGCTGAGATGTTGCCACTGCACTGTAGCATGGGTGACATAGCAAGACTCTGTCGCAAAAAAAAAAAAAAAAAAAAAAAAAGGAAGAAAAAAGAAAGCCTATCTGCTGAGGCCCTGGTGGGTCTGCATTATGGTGCAGCAAGTTTAGGAGATGCCCTGGCATAATAGAGCCACTGGCTCTTGAGCCTGGTGCCCCAGTTCTGCATTTGCATTGTGGGCCCCCCCTGGGAGGCCCAGAAGCCTCAGAGCTCCAGGCACTGTCAGTCCAGCAGTCTTTGCTCCCAGTTTCAGCTCTCACCAGAGTCTCAGGTTTCCCTGGAAATTCTCTTACACTCAGACTCTTCTTGCTGGAAGGCTGAGGAGGAAAGGGAAAGCAGTCACTTTTCCATCTGGAACAGGCAAGGTCAGGCATGAGGAAGCATCAGCTCTCTCCAAGAGAGCTTTACCTCCAGATAAGCCACTTTGTGTCAGGTGAAGCCCAGCTCCCAGGGTCTATAGGGGGCCCCCTATTTAATGCTGGAGCAGAAGGCAAACCCCAGGCAACTTACTCTCCCACCTGCTGCCCCACCCCTCCCCTCTTCCTCACCATAGGCCAGAGAGAGTCACAGGGCATGTTGGGAAGCAGCTACACGTTCCTATCTGTGCATTAAGGAAGCACAAGTGAGGCCCTGGACATACAGATGGTCCCTGACTTACGATGGTTCCACTTAGGATTTTTCAACTTCATGATGGTACAAAAATGATACGCTTTCTGTAGAAACCGTACTTCAAGTACCTATATAGCCATTCTGGTTGGTTTTTTTTTTTTTTTTTGAGATGGAGTCTTGCTCTTGTCACCCAGATTGGAGTGCAATGGCGTAATCTCAGCTCACTGCAACCTCCTCCTCCCGGGTTTGAGTGATTCTCCTGCCTCAGCCTCCCAAGTAGCTGGGATTACAGGTGCCTGCCACCACACCCGGCTAATTTTTGTATTTTTAGTAAAGACAGCGTTTCACTATGTTGGCCAGGCTGGTCTCGAACTCTTGACCTCAGGTAATCCACCTGCCTCGGCCTCCCAAAGTGCTGGGACCATACAGCCGTTTTTCACATTCAGTACAGGATTCAATAAGTTATATTATAAAACAGGCTTTGTCTGAGATGATTTTTTTTTTTTTTTTTTTTTTTTTTGAGATGGAGTCTGGCTCTGTCGCCCAGGCTGGATTGCAGTGGCCGGATCTCAGCTCACTGCAAGCTCCGCCTCCCAGGTTTCCGCCATTCTCCTGCCTCAGCCTCCCGAGTAGCTGGGACTACAGGCGCCCACCACCTCGCCTGGCTAGTTTTTTTTGTATTTTTTAGTAGAGACAGGGTTTCACCGTGTTCGCCAGGATGGTCTCGATCTCCTGACCTCGTGATCCGCCCGTCTCGGCCTCCCAAAGTGCTGGGATTACAGGCTTGAGCCACCGCGCCCGGCCTTGTCTGAGATGATTTTGCCCAGCTCTAGGCTAATGAAAACATTCTGAGATGTTTGAGGTGAGGCTAAGCTATGATGTTCCGTAGGTAATGTGTACCTCTATTAAGTGCATTTTTGACTTATGATATTTTCAACTTTTGTTGGGTTTATGGGACATAAGCCCATGTACAAGGAGCATCTGTATATGGGGACACACGGGGGCCCACTGGCCTCAAAGACATGCTTGCAAGCATAGACACACAATCCAAGTACTGTCTCTTGTACATTGAGCCTGAGCCTTTAACTCCCCTCTCCCTGCCCTGTTCCCTATGCTGGAGAGATGGGCAACCTCCCCCAACACCCTTGTCCACCTGCATCCAGGCCTGAGAGACCTCCCTGGCCTTCCTGCTCCCAAGCTCCATACCTGTAGGTGGGTGCAGACTCTCCTCAGCAGGTCATATACACTGTCCCGGGAGAGCAGTGACACAAAGATATACTGGGATATGGAAAGAAAACAGATAGCGATAGGGTGAGATGAGACCCCTTGCTGTGCCAGCCAGCCCGCTCCTGGATTGGGCACAGGCCCACAGGAGTATCAGGCCGTGAGAGCCAATAGGAGCTCTGCCTAGGAGCTTCTCTTCCAACTTGTTGTATGGCCTGAAATACGTACTGGAGAGCTGCAGGGTGGGGTGAAATAAAGACCTGGGAATGTGCCCAAGTCAGACTATGGGCTGCTGGGGCTGGGAGCAGGAGACTGACAAGGAAGCGCCGGCCCAGTGCACTGACCTTCTGGCTGGTGTTGGTGGTGATGGCCAGTCCATTGGGAAGGAGCCGTGCCATCTTGTGTTTTTTGATCATTTGCACAGACACCACAGGAATGACCACCTGAGAGGGAGAGGGATGCTTCTCTCAGGACTAACCCCCAAGGACATGGTCCCTTTGCTCCCTGTATAGGGACCCAGCTGTGAGCCCAGCATGGCCACATGGAGGAGCCTGGCCCCATGTGGGGAAGTGTCTGAGCCTTCTACCTTCTCAGCCAGGCTCCCCTTCCGGTTGTGCCTGCCACCCTGCCCCAGCCTTGGCAGGACGTGTCACTCTTGGCTGTCACATAGGTATGATCCCTGTTATCCAGGAGGCCAAGGATGGTGGCTCTGGCAAATCTCATACCCTAGTAATGGAGCTCCATAGGCTACTTCTTGGCCACAGCTATGGCTCCCCCTAAATGTGACATCCCGCTCTAATTCTCAAAGCATTTCTGAAATACCCAGAGGCAGAATGATTTGGCTGTGAACTGTTCAGGCCAGCTCAGGCCAGATGTGGGGTCCACATTGGGGCCCCTGTTTCAGAAGGGGCAGGACTTTACTGGACACTGGATGGGATGCCTCAAAGCTGCTCATCCAACCAGCAAGGGGCTCCACCCGGGGCCCAGCATGCAGAGAGATAGGCATGACTTTGAGGCATGAGGCTGGCTCTCCCCTCACAGGATCATGGCAGCCCTTACCACTCATTACTACCTTGATATCCCTGCCAAAGAGGCTGGCATGGAAGCAGAGCCAGTTGGGGGAGATGTAGAGCCGGCCCTGGAGAAGGAGGTCCCTCTGGAGGGCACAGGAGCACACTAGGATGTCACAGGAGAGAAAATGGCCATAAGCAAGGTCAGCCCAGGAAGCCCCAGGACGTGGGTCCTCACACTGTGGAGTCCAGAGTCCAGCCTCAGGACCCATCTTCCTCAGACTCCCCCTTCCCCACCACAGACCCCAAACCCCAAACAGTCCATTCCCCAGCATTGAAGGGTCCTTCTCCTGACTGCCCCTCCACTCCACCAGCCTGCTGGATGTTTCTTCCTTCTCCACCCATGCTCCAGAGGGTCCAGGCAAGTTCCTGCCCTGATCTCCGAGCCTGCAATCTCACAACCTCAGGCAGAATCCCTGACCTTTCCCTGCTCTGCTCTGCCCTGAGGGCCTTGATTGTGCAAATGCCCCCACATGCTCAGTGAGAGGCCAGAGCAGGGAAGAAGTCACCGGTAAGAGCAGAACAGACACAAGATTCCGAAGCCCTGACGTTTCCCCAAGAAAACCTTCAAAAATGCAATGCTATGTCCCAAACCAGCCCTGTCTTCTCACATTCTGGGGGAGTGGTCCACATCTAAAGGACAGCCAGTTCCCATTTCTAAGTCATGCTTTGGAGGCTCCAGAGCAGAGGTCCCTGGCCCCAGGCACTCTGGGTGCCTAACCAGCTATACCAGGGAGACAGCTCACCTTTGAGAACCACTTCCTCCAAGGGAACATCCTTAAACAGCTTGTGGTATTGCTGGTTGTATTTATTCAGTGTTATCTGCAAACACACAGGCTGCGTCTGAGAAGCCCTGGGAGGTGAGACCGCCAAAGGGGCCCTGCTCCAGCCAACAGGAAATGCCACAGCCCCCCGGCCCATGCTGGGGACTTAGCATGAGGCAGCTAGTAAGCAGCCAGTGAGTATGGAGGGCTGTGTGCCAAGCACAGCTTGTCTCCTGGTGCTGCTGGTCCTGACAGGCAGCTTGTATTAGCAGAAGGGGACACCCTACTCCCACCCAGGAAGGGACACCCATTGAGGCTTCCTGATTTCCTGATGACCGGCCTGGTGGCCAAGGCGCCAAAAGTCACTGAATTCTGGCAGCCCAGGACCCCTTCCTGGGTGAATAGTGAGAAGTCAGCCTCCAGACTTACCCCTTCTCGGCCACACTTCTTTATCTCTTCACCCTTCAAGCCTTCTGGCCAGTGCGGACTGCAAAGGAGACATTCCATTTTGGGGACAAGGAACCCCAGTCCTGCCCATGCGTACTCAGTGCCAATTCTGCCCTGGCCTTGAGCCAGAAGCTTGGGGCAGAGATCGGAGACTAGGGCCCTTCTCTAGGGGACACAGCAAAATGACAAGTACAGAAAGAACACAGCTATACAGCTCATCCCTGGGGGAGGGCACTGCGGGAGGCAGGGAGGGGTCGCCAAGGGCCCACCTTCCCCGATGCGAGTGAGCAGCATCTCCAGGACGTGCGCCCAGTCTCCCAGAGATGCTGAGGAGCTGCCCACCTGGGTGTCAAAGACCCTGTCCCATTTCTCTGGTCAAGGGGTAAGCAGGGGAGCAGGCAGTGCCGGAATAGGGACAGTTTGGGGTGTGGGTAAGGTGAAGGTGTCAGACTCACAGCTCCGGGGCCTGGCCGCAGGCCATGATGCCAGCAGGACTGCCCTCCCTGCCGCCTCCTCCCTGTGGCCTGAGCTCTGCTGCGGGAAGCTTGGCACAGACTCACCTGACCTGACTGAGGCTACCACATTGGGAAAGGGGGATGACGCTGAGAAAAAAGGTAAACCTTTGCCTTGTCTGGGTTGGCCCAGGGCACAGGTGAGCAGGGAGGAGGCTGGAAACCCGAGAAGCATGGACTCTGCTAGGTCCCAGTGCACTGGGACAGCCCTGAGGGGCGGGAGGAAGAAGCCTGGGGCAGCCTGTGCCTGACCTCACAGACCTACAAAGGGGCCCGGCTCAGCCTTGAGGTCTTCTTACAAACAGGTCACCTCCTGAGGGCTTCCCACCCCTAAGTCTGTGTGTATCTCCGACTGGGAAAGGGGTCCTCACCTGTAGTCCGGGGGCTCCTCAACTCTGTCTGGTTTCTCTTTGCAGGGCACAGCACTCTTCAGAGAAGCTGTCTTTCCGTGCATTTGTTGGTTGCTAGGGAAAAACAGGCCCACATCAGTAAGGGGGCTTCATGAGGACACCTTTCCCCACCAGCCCCACCATGCCCAGGGCCGCTGCCTCTGTCCCCCACCCAAGACTGGCCCTGGTATTGAGGGTGACACTGAAGATGTCACAGTTCAGAGGCAGCGGCACAGGCAGAGGTTCTGGGATGGCTGATGGAATTGGGGGTCTCACACAGCATGTTTCCCAGAAGCCAGAAGTTCTGCTTATGCCTGGGCTGGGAGGAAAATCAACCTGTCTACCTCATCTCCAGTGCCAGGCAGCTCGTAGGCCAGGCTGAGTGAGGCCTCTAGCCCCACCCTTGAGGAGGCACACTGAGAGGGAGGACCCTGAGACTTGCTTATGCCGAGAACAAAAGTGTCCAAAGTACCCGCGCAGCGTGACTGTAAACCATCAGGTTCCAGGAAAGGAGGCTGAGCACAGGAGGCCTTATCAAACGAAGCCCAGGAGCTAATGCGCTGAAGGTGTGGGAGGTGGACGCCCGTCCGCCTGCAGGTGAGTGTGGCCAGGAGGAGAGGAGCCGTCTTATACCAGGAAGTGGCCTCAGTCACCTCCAACAGTCAGGACAGCTTGGTGATGAGAGCCAAACCATCTCAAAAATGTCCCTGAGGGACAGCATGGGAGGGAACAGATCCTTTCTCCCTGGGCAGGTAGGGCTCTCCAATGGCCTTTGAGTTCCTGCCTCCACTAAATGCTCCAAAGAATCGTTACCCTGGCTTCCTCCAAAGAAACGCTCCTCCAGGCTTCACATCAATAAAGCCTGAGCCATCAAACCAGCTCCAACCGAGTGGGCGCAGGGGCTGACCGAGAGAGAGGATGGCCAAGAAACACGGCCACACTGGGGCAGTATGGTGGTCAGGAACAGGTAACAAGGTCATGTGCAGTGGTCCCACAGCATATTAGGAGCTGGAGCCTGGAACCTACAAATCTCAGTGCTCAGTCACACTCCGCTCTGTGTCTGAGGCCAGCCAAAGTTCTCTTCTTCAAGAACAGAGTTATTGCATCAGCCTAAGATCTGCCAGGACCCTCAGAGACTGATTTAGCCTCACCCCCTCCCACCATACCATTGTACAGATTATGAAACTGAGTCCTGCCGAGGGACAGGCTGTGTCCGGTACTACAGTGAACAGCCAGTGACCTCACCCACAAAATCAGTCCAGCCATGGCCATGTGGCCTGGTTACCTCTGTCCTCCACCTTAGAGAGGATTTTGCCACACATATCAACATATACCTACAACAATCTTGTGAAGTGACAGATTTTGTTAGAGACTTGACTCTCAAAGTTGATTTCTGGATTTATTTGGTTCCATCACGTCACATTTCACAGAGGTTTTTTTTCCCCTTGATTTTTAAAGCTCATTATAGAAAATATGAAAAATATAAGATCAAAATCACCTATAAGAAAGATTCCCCAAAAATCACCCAAAGAAAAAATGTATGATAAATATATAACCTATACAAATGGTTATATAATCTATAATTTGTGTACCCTACTTCTGTGGCTTAACCTGATTTCATGAGAAATTTCCCATGTCACTCACTGTCCATTCCTAGGATAGATTCTCAGAAGTGAAATTAGTGGATTGAGAATGAACAGATGCAGGCCAGGCGCGGTGGCTCACGCCTGTAATCCCAGCACTTTGGGAAGCTGAGGCAGGCGGATCACAAGGTCAGGAGTTCAAGACCAGCCTGGCCAAGATAGTGAAACCCTGTCTCTACTAAAAATACAAAAAAAGTAGCCAGTTGTGGTGGCGGACGTCTGTGGTCCCAGCTACTCAGGAGGCTGAGACAGAGAACTGCTTGAACCCAAGAGGTGGAGGTTGCGGTGAGCCAAGATGGCACTACTGCACTCCAGCCTGGGCTATAGAGCGAGACTCCATCTCAAAAAAAAAAAAAAAAAAAAGAATGAACAGATACTATTCCAGTTAACCCAGGCATCAGCACGATATGAGCGTGCCTGTTTCCCGATATTCAGGCCCTTCTCTGGATATTGTCTCTCACTCACCTTTGCAAATCTGATAGGTGAAAATATGTTGTCTTCATTTGTATTTCTGCTTACTGGTAGGTTGAACACTTTTTTTCCAAATAATTATTAACCACTAGAATTTCATTGTCTTATAGACAATTCACAGGTGAAATTCTTTCTTCGTTTGTATTGAAGTTCTTTCTTCATTTGTATAAATTGTTACTGGCCTTTTTTTTTTTTTTTTTTTGAGATGGTGTCTTGCTGTTGCCTAGGCTGGAGTCCAGTGTCGGGATCTCGGCTCACTGCAACCTCTGCCTCCTGGGTTCCAGTGCTTCTCCTGCCTCAGCCTCCCAAGTAGCTGGGACTACAGGCGTGTGTCACTGCACCCGACTAATTTTGTATTTTTTAGTAGAGACAGGGTTTCACCATATTGACCAGGCTAGTCTCGAACTCCTGACCTTGTAATCCCCCTGCCTTGGCCTCCCAAAGTGCTGGGATTACAGGCATGAGCCACCGTGTCCAGCCTTTTTTTTTTTTTTTGAGACAGGGTTTCACTCTGTCGCCCAGGCTAGAGTACAGTGGCACAATCTTGGCTCACTGCAGCCTCAACCTCCAGACCTCAAGTGATCCTCCCACCTCAGCGTCCCAAGTAGCTGGGACTATAGGCCTCCGCCACCACGCCAGGCTGTTTTTCATTTTTTTGTAGGGGGTGGTCTCACTGTGTTGTCCAGGCTGGTCCTAAACTCCTAAGCTCAGTCATCCCACCTCAGCTTCCCAAAGTGCTGGGATTACAGGTGTGAGCCACCATGTCTAGCTTTCTTTTTTTTTTTTTTGAGACAGAGTCTCACTCTGACACCCAAGCTGGAGTGCAATGGCGTGATCTCAGCTCACTGCAACCTCCACCTCCCAGGTTCAAGCGATTCTCATGCCTCAGTCTCCTGAGTAGCTGGGATTACAGAAGCCTGCCACCACATCTGGCTAATTTATATGTGTGTGTATGTGTGTACATATATGTATATGTGTGTGTGTGTGTGTATATATTTTTTTGTTTTTGTTTTTGTTTTTTTAGTAGAGATGGGGTTTCACCATGTTGGGCAGTCTGGTCTTGAACTCCTGATCTCAGGTGATTCAACTGCCTTGGCCTCCCAAAGTGCTGGGATTACAGGCATGAGCCACCATGTCTGACCTGTAAATTCTTTATTGAGAATGTTAATCCTTAGTTTATCGTTTTTGTGATATTTTCCCCCAATTTGTCATTTCTCTTTTGTCTGTGCTATTTCTGCTGTGTCTGTGTGTAATTACTGTGTGGTAGATTCCATCTATTTCCATGTATGTTTCTCGCTTGGTCTAAGTCCTCTCACAGGACAGTCCTTGGAGGAGCAGCATACACAAATCAGACCACTGAGCCGTTACAGCGTGAGCCTGGCAGTCAACCCATGGGGCTGCCAGGGAAAAATCCTGTAGGCTCAGCTCTAAAGAACCTGCACTCTAGCCTAAAGGATGGACGAGGGATAGAATGGGATGACAATGGGAAGGAGCTTAGACAGTACTTTCAGAGGCAGGGAGCCTGTTGCTTGAGAGTGTGACTCAAGTTCTCAGGACAGCAGGAGCTCAGAGGATGCACAGATCTGAAATATTCACAGTGGGGTTCCTAGAGAAAAGGAAGCTGAGCCTTAGAAACTGGCATAATTATAATCTTGTATGGATTATCTAATCTTGCATAGATAATCATGTCTTTGCATGGATTCCAAACCAAACACATCCTTAGGTTCAAATGTGACTTTCTCAGGGAGAGAAGCTTTCCCTCAGCCCTCCCCCAGCCTAGGTGAGGAGTCTCTGCTTCAGACACTCACAGCACCCTGATGGGAAGTCTCCTCTCAGCATCTGTCACACTGCTTCAGAGTCTGTGAGCCCCTGGAGGTGCACAGACTCCGCCTAGTCCTTCACTGAATCCCCTGAGTCCAGTGCTGAGCATGCAGCAGGCGCTCACAACAACTCTGGGGAGGGGCTTTCCTGCCTTCAGACCAGGCTCAGCCACCAAGCCCGGCCAACTCTCAAGTCTCTTTAAATTAAAAGCCAACTCCTGGCTGGGCGTGGTGGCTGAGCCTGATCTGCAGGCAGGCTCCCAGCACTTTGAGAGGCTGAGGCAGGTGGATCACCCGAGGTCAGGAGTTCAAGACCAGTCTGGCCAACATGGTGAAAACCCATCTCTACTAAAAATACAACGATTAGCTGGGCATGGTGGCGGGCACCTGTAATCTCAGCTACTCAAGGGGCTGAGGCAGGAAAATCACTTGAACCCAGGAGGCGGAGCTTGCAGTGAGCCGAGATCGCACCATTGCACTCCAGTCCAGCCTAGGCAACCAGAGTGAAATTCTGTCTTTAAAAAAAAAAAAAAAAACCCGGGAGGCGGAGCTTGCAGTGAGCTGAGATCTGGCCACTGCACTCCAGCCTGGGCGACAGAGCGAGACTCCGTCTCAAAAAAAAAAAAAAAAAAGCCAACTCCTTTACACGTGATCAAGGGGATGGTTACAAGCCACTCCTTTATGTTTATCCATTGAAGCCAGTTCCTCCTGTCTCTCTGCTGATAATGCTCTTGGCTCAGAGACCCTTCCTATGGCCAAAATGAGGAAACCTGCAGTGCTCGCAAAACAATCTTCATTCACTTTCCACTAAATAGTTGTATCTTCTCCTCTGTAGTGTTTATTTTGACAAATGAAAATAAAGAGGCCGGGTTCAGTGGCTCATGCCTGTAATCCCAGCACTTTGGGAGGCCGAGGCGGGTGGATCACCTGAGGTTGGGAGTTCGAGACCAGCCTGACCAACATGGAGAAACCCCGTCTTTACTAAAAATACAAAATTAGCTGGGCCTGGTGGCACATGCCTATAATCCCAGCTACTAGGGAGGCTGAGGCAGGACAATTGCTTGAACCTGGGAGGCGGAGGTTGCGGTGAGCTGAGATGGTGCCATTGCACTCCAGCCTGGACAACAAGAGTGAAACTCCGCCTCAAAAAAAAAAAAAAAAGAAAAGAAAAGAAATGGGAGCAGTGCCACTTGAAGAAGTACAGGGCAGAGTGGTCACTGAGCACGCACCAGCAGAACCAGTCAGGCAGGGGACAGCCAGTGACCAGCTGGGCCCCAACCCAGAGGGCAAAGGAGGAGGCTTTAAGAGCACAGGGCTCAGCCTGGTCGCCCACCCTGCGGGCAGCCACTGTAGACTCTAGTCATAGACTTTTTCTCACGCTAGGTGTTCATGCCCTGTGGGTCGTGAACCACATCTCCTCCCGCTCTGTCCCATCCCGTCCTGTCCTGTCCCGTCCCGTCCCGTCCCCACGCCCCAGCTGTGGAGTTCATGTCAGGAGTCCTAGAAGCCACAAAAAACTCTAATTTCTGTCAGGAGAGGTGTGGAGCAGGGGAGTGGCAGTATTTTGACATTAAAGGGGGTACAAAAGATTGGAAATCCTCTGATGAGGCCCCTTCCCCCAGCTAAGCCTGGTCTGAAGGCAGGAAGGCCCCTCCCTAGGGGGCACAGCAGGTGTCTGCGTGCTCTCCAGCCCCAGGCAGCAAAAATACTCTCTTTTCGCATCATGAGGCAGGTAGGGAGCTCCTCAGCCTGAGAAGCTGCCAGAGGGCAAGAATGGCACCAGCACAGGGAGATGTCAAGAATGGGGAGACAGGGCAGGAGAGGAGAGGGCAACGAGTGGGAGCCCAGATACACAGGAGTCTAGGGGCCTCGTGGTGCACCTGATACAGGCACTCTGCTCTGCACACCTCCCCCGGGCTCCAAATACCCACACCAGGCAGTCACTCCCAAGTCTAACTCTGTAACCTTGACACCCACACCCTCCCAAGCTTCACACCCTGCCATCTAGATGCATCCATGCATGTAAGCTCAGCAGCAGCCCCCCAAGCCTGCTTCCTCCTTGGCATCCAATGTCTGTGAAAGGCTCTATCCTCCCTACAGTTACCCAGGCCAGAATACTCCACTCATTCTTCTCCCCACCTCCACAGCCAATCAAGCCCTCGGGTCCTCCCCACCGACCCCCGAGATAACCCATGAAACCATCTCTTTTCTCATTCCTGCTACACCACGCAAGCCAGTCCACGATCCTTTTCCCAGATGCTGGCAACAGCTCCCTGACCGAACCTGCCTCCAGCTGTGCGGGTACACACTGCCTGCCTCTCTCCCACATGCACACTGCCCAGAGGGCCAGCTAGGGCCCGGGTCTGATCCTGCCACTCTCCTGCTGATGCTCCTTCTTCACTTCCCGTCACTTCTTCAGCTGGCCTCCCAGACCTTCCTGCTTTCCAACCTCACCCCGGTCATCCCCTCACCTGCAGTGCAGCCCAGCACCTTCACTTCCATGCCACAGCAGCCCTTCACACCTATGTGCTTTGCCTGCTTACCTGCTTACCCTTCTCATGCTTATATACCTGGGGAGTTCCCGGTCATCTTTCAAGCCCCAGGTGAAATGTCACCACCTCTGTGAAGCCTTCCCTGGTTTGCCCCAGCAGAGGGGCTCACTCCCTCTTCTGTGGTCCACTGTCGCTTCTTGCAGGCTGCTGCCCCAGCACTTACCACACCAGAGTGTGCCTGTCTGTTTACACATCTGTGTCCCCCAGCCCTTCCCTCCAGGAGCTCTGGTCCGGTACCTCAAGGCACTCAGCCCTGGGTGGTTGACTGATCAAAGAGGAACTCAGGTGGGAGGTATGAGGCGCAAGGAAAGAATAAAGGGCCTGGGCAGGATGGGGTATTTGGGTGAAAGCACAGGCTGGGTCCCTCCTGTCTCCAGTGGGCTGCACGCCCCTGGGCGGGCCATGCCCTGGCAACACTTCCCCAGACTTCCCAGCCCTTCCTAACCACGGGGCAAACCTCCCTCCAGTACTCATCCAAGCCTCTCGCAGTGGCCAAGCCTGTGGCTGATGCTGAAGCACAAACCTCAGCCGGGCCTACGTGGTTACAGGCAGGGCCTTCCCCACAGCTGGGGTGGGGTGGTCCCCTTGGGCATCTACTCCTCCAAGGAGGTAACCGCACTCTCCCAAGCTGACTTTTTGTGGACCCTGTGGGTCCTGCCAACTCTTCTCAAGGCCAGGCCAAAGACAGCTCCACCCTCTTGTGCAGCCAGCCAGGACGCTCGGCCCCAGCGAGCTCCAAGCAGAGACCTGAAAACAACACTGTTCTCTTCCAAACAAAAACACATCATGGCAACAGGCCCCGACAGTACAAACCCAGAAACCAGGGAAATAGCCATCCAAGGACAGGAAGCTTTGTGGACATCTGTCCTGGATAGAACTTTGCAAACTGGAGCTCAGTAGGCTGGACCTGGGACTCTTCCCCCGACTGGCTGCTCCAGATCTCCCCGACAAGGTCTCCTCACGCCACCCTCACCTCTCACTCAGCTCACCTCCTACTTTATAGGGCGAAAGGACACTCTCCTTTTAGCTCTAAAGTGTAGCCGGCTGGGTGCATATTAGAATCACCTGCAGTGCTTTTTTTTTTTTTTTTTTTTTTAAAAAGAGATGGAGTCTTGCTCTGTTGCCCAGGCTGGAACACAGTGGTGCAATCATAGCTCACCACAGCCTCAACTTCCTGGGGCTCAAGTGATCCTCCTGCCTAAGCCTCCCAAAGTAGCTGAAACTACAGGTGTATGCCACCATGCCCAGCTATTTTTATTTTATTTTTTATTTTTATAGAGATAAGGTGTTGCTATGTTGCCCAGGCTGGTCTGGAACTCCTGGCCTCAAGCAATTCTCCCACCTCAGCCTTCCAAAGTGCTGAGATTACAGGCATGAGCCACTGTGCTCCGCCTGCAGTCCTTTTAAAAAAAAAAAAAATGATGCCTGAGCTCTGTCTCAAACCAGTTAAATCAGAATATCTGGGAATAGCATTTAAATAATTATAGATTAAATTGTTGTTGAAGTATTATTTACATACAGAAAAGCACATGTTAAGTAAATGTACAATTCAATGCATTTCACAAATGAGTACACACCTGGGAACAAGGCCCCCAGAACCACCCGCTGCTGCTTCTACTTTCATTGGCCACACCCTCCTGGCCATGGATAACCGTCATCCTGACTTCCAGCACCAGAGTGCTTTTGCTTATTTTGGGACTTTACATGAATGGAATCATACCATACACACTTGTCTGCTTTTACTCAGCAATGCATTTGAAATATGGATATACCACAATTTATTTATTCATTTTACTATTGATGGACATTTGGGCAGTTTCCAGTTTTTGCCTCTTATGAAAGTGCTATGAAAATTCTATTACCAGTCTTGTGCACGCAAATATTCACTTCTGTAGGTAAACACTTAGGATTAGAAGTGCTAGGTCATAAGGCAGGTGTATGTTCAGCTTCTTTTCTTTTTGAGACAGAGTCTCATTCTGTCACCCAGGTTGGAGGGCAGTGGCATAATCTTGGGTCACTGCAGCCTCAACCTCCCAGGTTCAAGAGATTCTCATGTCTCAACCCCGTGAGTAGCTGGGATTACAGGCATGTGCCAGCATGCCCAGCTAATTATTGTATTTTTAGCAAAGACGAGGTTTCACCATGTTGGCCAGGCTGGTCTCGAACTCCTGACCTCAGGTGATCCACCCGCCTCAGCCTCCCAAAGTGCTGGGATTATAGGCGTGAGTCACCGCACCTGGCCGGCTTTAGCTTTTAAGGGTTCCCAAGTGATTGTAAACCCCCAGCCAACTAAGAAAGCACAGGAAGAACCCTGCCCCCACCCCTCCTTTCTTTGTGGCTTCTCTCCGAGGCCAATCTGCCTGCCTGGGCTCTGAAACTGGGGTCCTGACCCTCCTGAGCCTTCTTCACCCTGGCCCTCTTGAGTTTTAGGAACTTCCTTGGCAAGGCAGGGGACCCCACTGTCAATAAGATTCCCTTCTGTCAATAAGATTCCCTTCATCTGTTTAAGGCCTGAGGGCCCATTTCCTAGGTTATACCATGGAAGTCACAAGACCAGCTTTTCCAGGTGGCAGAGGCCAGCTCTGAACCACACTGTGTCCTTCCCAAGAGACTCCCTATGTGCTCTCAGGGCCACAGTCCCCACACACAGTCAGAAAATGGGTGACAAGACCTTTCCTGATAGCAAACTAGGATTCTGTGGAGAGAGGTAGGCTCATCGTCAACGTGCTGAAACTTGAAGATAAAAGGTAATTTCCCTCTTTTGCAAAAATAATGTTATTATTGCTGTCTTGCACTTTCATAGAAGCTGCACCTCCCTTTTTGTTTTCTCAGGTGACATTCCATATCTAGGACGACTGCTTTGTCCTTTCCACTGACTGGAGGAGGGGAGAAAAATCCCATAATTGAGTCTCATACTGACTGTAAGGGGGTGAGGCTTAGTGAGTTGGGGTTCCACTCAGCTCTCCTGGCAGCGCGCTCCAGAGGGGCAGGAACTCAACCTCGTCACGATCCCTTCTTCCAGGAAGGGTTCTGAGAACACCCAGGACAGGAACAGGCTTGCTCTCCCATCACTGCCTGTAGCAGCTTTGAGACGAAGGGGGGATGTGGAGGGCCAAAGGCCTATCTTCCCAACACCTACCAAGTGACTCTGGCCACAGGCAGTGGAACCATGGTGTGCTCCAGGCCCAGGAAAAGCCATCGCAAGCTGACCAGCAGCCTCTTTAGAGTGAAAAGATGAGCCAGCCTGTCAGATTCCCTTCCTAAGCAATCCTAACTGGGAAATCCGTGATGTGGGGGTGTGCAGCCAGGAGGAAACAGGCGAGAGAGAGCAGGCAGGTGCACGCTGCAGCTACACTAGAGCAGAACCTCTGGGTGGCCATGGAGACTGGCTCTAGAGCGAGGGAAGAGGGGGCAGGAGGCGGAGAAAGAGAAGCAGGGGGCCACGGGCCAGGCCTCCAGTCTAGGAAAGCACGAAGAGGATCTGCTCCCCTAGGATGCCCATTAACTCCTTCTGTGTTTGTGTCTCTACAAAATGGCACGCAGAGAAAAAAATAATCCCCTCTGTGACCTGCAGATCATCAGGGCTACTGTAAGGATCTGCAAGAGGTCTTGACTCAGTCTGGGGTGGGGCTGGGGACACTCACAGCCCTGCCAACTGAGCAGCACATCCCCCACTAGCGCCACTGAGCGCTGTGTTAGCCTCTGTCCCATCACATCCTTGGAGGATACCTAGAGGGGCCTCTACCCACGCAAGTGAAGATGGGGGTACCACTGGGCCTCAGAGGCACCCAGAAAGCTCCATATGTGTCCTCCATGCCTGAATCTTTCCACTGGGACTACAGTCCAAGGCACCAGCTGCGGCAAGGCCCTCTCTACACCTGGGCCACACCCAGTGACTGCCTCCCACCGCCATGGGCTGGGGGGCACGACCCGATCGCACTCTGGCCCAGCCACGCTCAGGGTCCCTCCCTTTCCTCTCCTCCCTCCACCAGAGGTTAGAGGCCAGCAATCACTGCCCGCTCCTGCCCAGAGCTCAAAGGCCTGTGCAGTGAGAATAGTCGCCACAGGAGACAGACAGGGACAAACAGCTGAAACCGGGAAGCTTTCCTCTTGGGGATATCCAGGATTTCCTACAAAGCACAAGCCAGATCACAGAGCCAGCCCTGCAAAGAGTGCCCTGCTGGCTGCTGGCTCCGTCCCATCATGCCCGCTGCTGCAGCGGCATCTATTTGAGCTGGCACCCCCGGGTCTGTTCATAGACCACTTTTTCTTGGCAGGCCACTTGGGGCTTGGCCGTTTCCAGACAAAAAGCTGGTCATTCAGGTCTAAAAACAGACTTGCATTCATTAAGGAACAGAGTGCCCCTGTGCTCTTGCTGGCCACCCTCCGGCCAGGCCTGCTGAGTGGGGGGGCCACAGACAGGCTGAGCCGCTCAGACGCCCCCACTCAGGGCTGCCAGGGGCTGTGGCTACTCTGGAGACAAGTCAGTTCTGTCCAACGTGGATACTGTACAGATAGCCCACCCCAACCACCCTGGGACACCCACCTCAGAATCACTGTGGCTTTGTGGATCCATCAGGCTCTTCTCAGGACCATAGGCAAGTGTGAAGGGTCTTGGGGTCCTGAAAGAGCCTGGGGCTGGGGACAGGAAGACAGGGATGCAGGCCTGAAACTGCTTCTCATTGCTGAGGGGCCTTGAGTAAGCCACTCTTCCTTTCTGGGCCTCAGTGACTCCTCTGCAAAGGGGTGAGAAAGTCACAGCCCAGGAGGGACAACAAATGTTGTCTGAGGGAAAAAAGCAGAGGCCAGGAACTGTATAAACTGCAGATGGCCACTGGCCCTCTGTGGTCAGATGAACCCCCATCCCAGGAGGGACCTCCATCAGGGCGTCCTGACTCAACCTTGGAGGGCAAGGAATACTTTTCTGAAGATGCACAGCATTGGAGTTCCAAGGGATGCTAGCAAAATGGAGAAGGGGGATGCTGGGTGGAGAGGGTCACTGTACAGGGGTTGCCATATACAAAGGCCCCAAGGCCAGAAGTGCACAGCATGTGTGAGGAAGCTGAATAGAGCCTTGGGTCTGGAGGGCAGAGGTGAGCAGTGAAGTAGTAAGCAACAAGGCTGGAGGGGTTGGCAGGGCCAGATTATGCAGGGCCCATGGGCCTCTATAATGGTTTTGGTCATTATCTTAAAAGCAATGAGAAACCAATGTGGAGATTTAAACAGGAAAGTATATTATCAACTTTGTGTGTTAATTGCTTCAAAGTAATCCCAAGGAAGTGGGGCAAGGGAGTGGAGGGTGAATATTGATGAAACAGGAATGACTCGTGTTGTTGGTTATTGTAGCTGGGCGATGGATACATGGGGATCCACTGGACATCTCTCTCGTCCTTTGTTGTGTTTACAATTTTCTATGGAGAGAGATCAGGTGAAAGGCTGTAACTCAGCAGACAGATGATATCTTGGACTGGGTGGCAGTAGTGATGGAGGGGCAGGGATGGACTCGGAATATGTATTTCCAAGTAGAATCGATCTGACGTGGTGATGAATTGGATGAGAGGTAAAAAGAAGAAGGTGTCAAGTATGACTCTAGATTTCTGGCTTAAGTGAGTAGGATAGTGGGCTGTTATGCTGAGACTAAACGAGGTAAAAATGGACTAGAAGAAAAGCCTAGTTGGAAGAAACAGTCACGAGTTCAGCCTTGAACATGTGTGAGAGACATTGAAGTGGAGATGTCAAACTATATATGACTAAGAAGCTCAGAAGAAAGGGTTATGCAGGAGGGATAAATTTCTGAGTTACTGGCCTATAAGTGAGAAGACGAGCTAGTAAGACTGCACCAGAGAAAGTGGGTACACAAAGAACAGAAGCTATCAACAAGAATGCCAAGACTTAGGGGGAAATAAAAGTCTTTTCAACAAATCATGCTGGGACAACTGAATATCCACATGGAAAAGAATAACATGACCTTTAGCTCACACTGTATACAAAAATTAGTCAAAATTCAGCTGGGCGCGGTGGCTCATGCCTGTAATCCCAGCACTTTGGGAGGCCGGGGAGGGTGGATCACTTGAGGTCAGGAGTTTGAGACCAGCCTGGCCAACACAGTGAAACCCTGTCTCTACTAAAAATACAAAAATCCGCCAGGCGTGGGGAAGCATGTCTGTAATCCCAGCTACTCAGGAGGCTGAGGCAAGAGAATTGTTTGAGCCTGGGAGGCGGAGGTTGCAGTGAGCTGAGATCACGCCACTGCACTCCAGCCTGGGTGACAGAGTGAGACAGTCTCAAAAAAAAAAAAAAAAAAAAAAAAAAAAAGCCAAAATCTGCTAAAACTAGGAAACTCTTAAAAAAATCATAGGCGTAAATCTTTATGACCTATCAGGCAATGATCTCTTAGATATGACACCGAAAGCACAAGAAACAGAAGGAAAAAACAGATAAATTAGATCGCATCAAAAATAGAAATGTTTATGCTGTTAATATCGTCAAGAAAGTGAAAAGACAATCCACAGAATGGGAGAGAATATTTGCAAATCATCTGTCTGATAAGGGATTAGTATCCCAAATATATAGAGAACCCTTATAACCTTGAGGACATTATGTTAAGTAAAATAAGACAGTCACAAAAAAACATATGAATCCATTTAAATTAGGTATCTAGAGTAGTTGAATTCATAGAAACAAAGTAGAATGGTGGTTGCCAGGGCCTGGGGGCAGAGGGGATAATGAGTTGTTGTTCTTTGGGTATAGAGTTTCAGTTTTGCAAGAAGAAAAGTTCTGAAGATTGCACAACAATGTGAATATACTGAACACTACTGAAACGTGCACTCTGTTGCTCAGGCTGGAGTACAGTGGCGCAAGCATGGCTCACTGCATCCTCAACCTCCCTGGGCTTAGGTGATCCTCCCACCTCAGCCTCCTGAGTAGCTGGGACTACAAGTACATGCTACCACGCCCAGCTATTTTTTGTATTTTTTGTAGAGACAGGGTCTCTCTATGTTGCCCAGGCTGGTCTCAAACTTCTGGCCTCAAGGGATCCTTCTGCCTCAGCCTCCCAAAGTGTTGGGATTACAGGTGTGAGCCACTATGCCCAGATGGTAGGTTGTTTTTTTTTCCTTTTTTTTAACTACAATTTAAAATTGTTCTAAAAGAACTCTTGGCCAGGCGCGGTGGCTCACGCCTGTAATCCCAGCACTTTAGGAGGCTGAGGCGGGAAGATCACAAGGTCAGGAGATTGAGACAAGCCTGGCCAATAGGGTGAAATCCCATCTCTACTAAAAATGCAAAAATTAGCCAGGCATGGTGGTATGCGCCTGTAGTCCCAGCTACTAAGGAGGCTGAGGCAGGAGAATGGCATGAACCCAGGAGGCGGAGCATGTAATGAGCTGAGATCGTGCCACTGCACTCCAGCCTGGGCGACAGAGTGAGACACCATCCCCCCCCCCCAAAAAAAAGCTAAGTGAAAGAAGCCAGTCACAAAAGACCACATATTGTACAATTCCATGTATAGGAAATGTCTAAAATAGGAAATCCATACAGACGGAAAGTAGATTAGTAGTTGCCTAGGGTTAGTGGAAGGAGGAAATGAGGGGTGACTTCTAATGGTATAGACAGAGTGTCTTTTGGGGATGATGGTTGCACAACTTTGTGAATATACTAAACACTACTAATTTGTACATGTAAAAAAGTGAATTTTATGGTGTGTGAATGATATTTCAATGAAGACAAAGAGGTGGAGAGGGAAAAGGAGAGAAGAAAGGGAGAAGTCTGGGATCTGTGGAACTACAATCTTAAAGATTGTGTGGAGAAGGAAGAGGGGAAGTCCTCCAAAGAGATTCTGAGAGAGTGGCCCAAGAAAGAGAGGCTGGGCGCAATGGTTCATGCCTGTAACCCCAGCACTTCGAGAGGCCTAGGCTGGTGGATCTCTTGAACCCAGGAGTTTGAGACCAGCCTGAGCAACAGGGGAAGACCTTGTCTCTACAAAAAAATACAAAAAAATAAATAGCTGGCTGTGGTGGCGAACACCTGTAGTCCCAGCTACTCAGGAGACTGAGGTGGGAGGATCACCTGAGTCAGGGGAGTTCAAGGCTGCAGTGAGCTATGATTGTGCCCTGCACTCCAGCCCAGGTGACAGAGCGAGACCATGCCTCCGTTTAAAAAAAAACAAAAAAAAACCCAGGTGTGTTGGCTCACGCCTGTAATCCCAGCAGTCTGGGGATCACCTGAGATCGACAGTTTGAGACCAGCCTGGCCAACATGGTGAAATCCTGTCTCTATTAAAATAAACAAACAAATAAATAAATACAAAACAACAGAAAGTAGAAAACCAGGTGTAAGGCTGTTATGGAAGCCAAAGGAGTGTTTCAAAAGATGGAGGGGAACGCAGAGCTGAAGTCTGCTGAGAGGCCAAGTAAGAGCAGGACGCAAAGGCAGCCCCTGAATTTACCACTGCAGATGAGTAACTTTGGTCAGGACAACTTTGGTGCAGTAGTGGGGTCTGCTCCTCCTCCTTTTCTCCTAGGCCGGTGACTGCATCCCAGGGATGGTCCGGTGAGCACAGGTCTCTGTCCACCAGCAAGGATGCTGCTGAGCACAGCTGGAAACCTGGTCCCAGCCCAGCTCAGTCCACATCCCCTCGGAAACTGCCCTCCGCCCTCCCTTGCAGGAAAAGACCACGGAGATACTGGGAACAGGTAGATAGGACTGCATCTTTCTCTCCTGGTTCCCTGAGGGGGTTGTTTGCCGTCAGGGAGGGAGAGGGACAGCCCTTGCCACGGCCTCACTGCCCGGTTCCCCAGTTCCCCAAGCCACCTTCACCCGCAGCACCTCCACCCCTCGGCTAGCACAGGCACGAACCACAAGTGTATTTTCTGCGCCTGCCTTGGAAAGGGCTGGGAAGCTGGTAAGGCAGCCGCACCCAGCATTCCAGCGCCACACTTAGTGGCTCCAAAGCGGCGCCCGCGGCGGCACTGATCCCGCCCGGCTGGCCCCAGCTGACCATTTGCAGGAAGCTGGTGGTCACAGCCAAAGCTCGCGCAGGCCGGGGAGCTGTCGGGAGTGCCGCAGCCGTGCCCCCACCTGCTGGGCCCCCGGGAAAAGGAGCGCGCGCCCCCTCTGAGCGCCTTCCTGGTGCGGTGCCTGCACCACGCATGGTAACTGGCCCGACTGAGGATGCTCGCACGGGGACTGGCCGCAAGCCCTGCCCAGGCTCCTGCCAACTCGGCTCCCCCAGGCTGGGCTCTGGCCAAGGGCCCAGATTCCTGAACAATGACCCCGTCTTGAGGAGCTTGCTGGGTCCTGGGACCTCCTCCTCCAGGGAGAACCCCAGATTGTCTAACTGCGGGAGCGCTCCTAGGAATGCCTTCTCTCGCCACTGTTATTCAGCCTTGTCCTGGAGCTTCCAGCCACCGCACGCAGGCGAGAAAAATAAATAAAAGGTTCACTTACATGTTAAAAAGAGACAATTATTGTTTGAAGATGGTCAGATAAACTACCTGAACAATACGTAATCAACCGACAAATCATAAAAAAGTGGCGCAGATTTTTTTTTTTTTTTTTTTTTTTTGAGACGGAGTCTTGCTCTGTTGACCGGGCTGGAGTGCAGTGGCCGAATCTCAGCTCACTGCAAGCTCCGCCTCCCAGGTTTACGCCATTCTCCTGCCTCAGCCTCCCGAGTAGCTGGGACTACAGGCGCCCGCCACCTCGCCCGGCTAGTTTTTTGTATTTTTTAGTAGAGACGGGGTTTCACCGTGTTAGCCAGGATGGTCTCGATCTCCTGACCTCGTGATCCGCCCGTCTCGGCCTCCCAAAGTGCTGGGATTACAGGCTTGAGCCACCGCGCCCGGCACTGAAGTAGGCAGAACTGTGATGGGGTAGACACATAATTAACTCATGGAATTAATTACTACTTTAACGGTTACAAGATCAATAGATCTTGTCCAGTAAATGGTATTGGGGCAATTGGCTACCTCCCAAATGACTGATTCTTTAACTTGTCAAAATCAATCGTTTTCCTGTAGACCTACAATACAGTTATAAAGTATATGTGGGAAAATAATATATATTCATATGACAACAAAAAGTATATTTTGTTCCGGGTTTTGTTTTTGTTTTTTTTGAGACGGAGTCTTGCTCTGTCACCCAGGCTAGAGTGCAATAGCACAATCTTGGCTTACTGCAACCTCCACCTCCCAGGTTCAAGCAATTCTCCTGCCTCAGCCTCCTGAGTAGCTAGGACTACAGGCACATGCCACCACACCTGGCTAATTTTTAGTAGAGACGGGGTTTCACCATGTTGGCCAGGCAGGTCTTCAACTCCCAACCTCAGGTGATCCACCTGCCTCAGCCTCCCAAAGTGCTGGGATTATGGGCGTGAGCCACTACTCCTGGCCTGAGTCAAAGTTTTAAAGGAGCAAATTTACCCCAAATTAATTTGTAAATGTTCCAACAGGGTGCACGTGCGTGTGCACACTTATGAAAGAGAGTAAGAAAATTTTGAAAAAGAAAATGATGCAAAGGCTTTGCCTTACCAGATGTAGAACAAATTACAAAGGTAGATTAATTAAGTAGTGAGGTATTAACTGGCCTAGGAAAGACTACTAGATCAATGGAACATAAGACAGTTCAGAAAATGACCTATGAGTATATGAGAATTTAGCACATCACGAAGAACGTGTTTCATACAAGTAAGGAAAGAATGAGTTGTCCAATAAATGGTATTGGGACTACCTCCCACCATTCACAAAAAGATAATCCAGGGAGATAAAACACCTAAATATTTTCTAAATCTGTAAATAGCTAGAATAAAAGAGAATATTTTTAAATATCAGGAAAAGTTTTTCTAAGCAAGATATAAAACCCAGAACACATAAAAGATTTAATTGCATAAACATTTAAAATTTCTGTATATCAAAATTTAAGTGGACAAAGGATGGGTATTCTTCATATGTAGGGAGCTCATCCAAGTCAATAAAAAAAGGTAAACAAACTAATAGAAAAGTGAGCAAAGAATATGAACAAGCAATTTACAAAACTATCTTACCTATCTTATCGGTAAACCCTAAAATTATAGTGCTCAGTGTTACCAAGGATGTGAAAATAGTCATTTATTATTCCCCATTATAAGACTAAAGACTGAGTTAACCTTTCTAATATACATCAAATGCCTTAAGAAATACAAAATCTTTTTTTTTTGGAGACAGTCTCGCTCTATCACCCAGGCTGGAGTGCAGTGGCACAATCTCTGCTCACTGCAACCTCCACCTCCTGGGTTCAAGCGATTCTCCTGCCTCAGCCTTCCGAGTGGCTGGGACTACAGAAGCATGCCACCACACCCGGCTAATTATTGTATTTTTAGTAGAGAACGGGGTTTCACTGTGTTAGCCAGGATGGTCTCAATCTCCTGACCTCATGATCTGCCCACCTCAGCCTCCCAAAGTGCTGGGATTACAGGCGTGAGCTACCGTGCCCAGCCAAGAAATACAAATTCTTTAACCCAACAATTCCTTTTAAGACACTTGATGTAAGGAAATAAATGGACAAAAATGTATATTCATATGATTAACAATTATGGGGAAAAATGTAGAAATACCAAAATGGTATTTTATCAATATAATGGATTCCTAAGCAATTGATAAAAAAGAGTAAGTTAGGCCGGGCGCGGTGGCTCACGCCTGTAATCCCAGCACTTTGGGAGGCCAAGAAGGGTGGATCACGAGGTCAGGAGATCGAGACCATCCTGGCTAACATGGTGAAACCCCGTCTCTACTAAAAACACACACAAAAAATTAGCTGGGCGTGGTGGCAGGCGCCTTTAGTCCCAGCTACTGGGGAGGCTGAGGCAGGAGAATGACCTGAACCCGGGAGGCGGAGCTTGCAGTGAGCCGAGAGGGCGCCACTGCACTCCAGCCTGGGCGACAGAGCAGGACTCCGTCTCAAAAAAAAAAAAAAAAAGAGTAAGTTAGAGCTCCTATATGTGCTAATATGGAAAAAAAAAAGTCCAACATGTATTGTAAGTGATAAGTAGGTACAGAGTGAATGCAGTGGCTCATGCCTGTAATCCCAGAACTTTTGAGAAGCCAAGGCAGATGGATCACGTGAGCTCAGGAGTTTGAGACCAGCCTGGCCAACATAAGTGAAACCCCTCTCTACTAAAAATACAAAAAAAAAAAAAACTAGCTGGCTGTGGTAGGCTCCTGTAATCCCAGCTACTCGGAAGGCTGAGGCAGGAAAATTGCTTGAACCCCAGAGGTAGAGGTAGAGTGAGCTGAGATCGTGCCACTATACTCCAGTCTGGGCAACAAGAGCAAAACTCCATCTCAAAAAAAAAAAAAAAAAAAGAAAAGAAAAGAAAAGTAGATACAGATCAGTATGATATAATCTATAACATAAAAAAACTATACTGAAGGGTATACATCAAACAATCATGACTACATCCAGGAGAATAAAGGAATGATGTTCACTCTTTATATACTTTGTTTTGTTTGAACTTATACTAACAGGTTTGTAATACTTTCAAATCAAAACCAGTAAAGCTCTTAAAGTAAATTAAAGGCTGGGCATAGTGGCTCATGCCTGTAATCCCAACACTGGGAGGCTGAGGCAGGAGGATCGCTTGAGCCCAGGAGTTTGAGACCAACCTGGGCAACACAGTGAGACCCCATCTCTACAAAAAAAATGAAAATCAGCCAGGTGTGGTAGCATGTGTCTGTAGTCCCATCTGCTACTTGGGAGGCTGAGGTGGGAGGATCACTTGAGCCTGGAATGTTGAGGCTGCAGTGAGCTGCGATCATGTCACTGCACTCCAGCCTGGGCAACAGAGCAAGACCCTGTCTCAAAAGAGAAAAAAAGGAGAGAAAAACTAAAATAAAAAAAAAAAAAAGTAAAGTAAAGATATAAGTGATATATACATTTTAAGACAGGGTCTTACTCTGTTACCCAGGCTTGAGTGCAGTGGTGCAATAAAAACTCACTGCAACCTCTGCTTGCTGGGCTCAAGCAATTCTCCCACCTCAGCCTCCAAAGTCGCTGGGACTACAGGCATGTGCCATCAAGCCTGGCTAATTTTTGTATTTTTTATAGAAACAGGGTCTCGCCATGTTGGCCAGGCTAGTCTCAAACTCCTGGGCTCAAGTGATCTGCCAGCCTCAGCTAGCCTCTGAAAGTGCTGGGATTACAGGGTGTGAGTGAGGCACTGTGCCTTTTTTTTTTATTTTTTTAACTTTTTAGATTTTAAAGCTTTAAAGTTAATACTATCTAATGTTGATCAACATATTGGTGAATGAACAATCTCACATATCTGTATGGTAGGACAGTATGAAAAAGGTACATAAATTTTATATGTAGACACCTGTCACACCCATAAATTCCATTTCTAACAATTTATTGCTAGGAAATAATTGAGCACAAATTACAATGTATAGTAAGAATGTTCACTGGCCAGGCATGGTGGCTCACGCCTGTAATCCCAGCACTTTGGGAGGCCGAGGCAGGCAGATCATGAGGTCAGGAGTTCCAGACCAGACTGACCAATGTGGTGAAACCCTGTCTTTACTAAAAATACAAAAATTAGCTGGGTATGGTGGTGTGTGCCTGTAATCCCAGCTACTCAGGAGGCTAAGGCAGGAGAATCACTTGAACCCAGGAGGCGGAGGCTGCAGTGAGCTGAGATCCTCCCACTGCACCCCAGCCTGGGCAACAGAGCTAGACTCCATCTCAAAAAAAAAAAAAAAAAAGCTCATTAAAGTGTAGTTAGAGGAGAAAAAAGGAGGTACTATAAATGTCCATCAATAAGGCACAAATTGTGTTTTATTTGTAGACTAGAAGGCTATGTAACCATTAAAAATATTTATCATATTTATTAAAACTTATTAAAAAGTTTATATGAACATGAAAGATAGGATTATATAACATTGGAAAAGCGTTCTGTAGAACAGTGTGCCTAATAAAATACATGTAGAAAGATGCTCACTAAAATTCCAACATTTTCCTCCACGAATTGGGATTTTACATGTTTTTTGTTTTCGTCTTTATACTTTTCTGTATTTTTGGTATACTTTGCCTAAATTTTTTTTTGAGACGGAGTCTTGCTCTGTCGCCCAGGGTGGAGTGCAGTGGCATGATCTTGGCTCACTGCAACCTCCGATCCCCAGGTTCAAGCGATTCTCCTGCCTCAGCCTCCCCAGTAGCTGGGATTACAGGTGCCTGCTACCTCAGCGAGGTAAATTTTTGTATTTTTAGTAGAGACAGGGTTTCGCCATGTTGGCCAGGCTGGTCTCGAACTCCTGACCTCAGGTGATCTGCCCACCTTGGCCTCCTGAAGTGCTAGGATTACAGGTGTGAGCCACCATGCCCAGCCTTTAAGTGCTTTATTGGTTTTGATGTTAAAAGTATTACACACCTGTTAGAATAAGTTCAAACAAAACAAAGTATTCAGGCCACTTTGCCTGATTTTTATAATTAGAATAAACAAACTATTTTCATTTAGTAAAAGAATTTTTAAAAAGGAGGAGAAGGAGAAGGCAGGAAAAAGAATTGTTCCAAAGGCACTGCGATATTATTAATGAATAGACACCTCTGAAATTCAAAATTCCTAAAATCTCATTCTTCACTACATGGAAACGTTCAGAACCAACAGAAAAATAAAGCTTGGTTTTAAAAATGAACTTTGGGCCGGGCGCGGTGGCTCAAGCCTGTAATCCCAGCACTTTGGGAGGCCGAGACGGGCGGATCACGAGGTCAGGAGATCGAGACTATCCTGGCTAACACGGTGAAACCCCGTCTCTACTAAAAAATACAAAAACCAGCTGGGCGAGGTGGCGGGTGCCTGTAGTCCCAGCTACTCGGGAGGCTGAGGCAGGAGAATGGTGTAAACCCGGGAGGCGGAGCTTGCAGTGAGCTGAGATCCGGCCACTGCACTCCAGCCTGGGTGACAGAGCGAGACTCCGTCTCAAAAAAAAAAAAAAAATAAATAAATAAATAAATAAATAAATAAATAAAAATAAAAATGAACTTTACCAAATCGACATGTGATAAAAATTACACAAGACTAAATATAGTTCCACACACATGCACAGACACAAACGAGTGCATGTAAAACTAGTGAACTCTGACTAAGGTAGATGGATTATATCAGTGTCAATTTTCTGGTTGTGATACTGTTCTATTGCTATTCAGGATGTTACCATTGGGGGAAACTGGGTGAAGAATACATGAGATCTCTCTGTAGTACTTTATAATATTGAACGTGAATTTACAATTCTCTCGAAACAAAAAGTTTATTTTAAAAAGTGAACTTTGTGCCTGGAAAAGTAAAACAGAGGTAGCTTTTCTTAGAGTTGTAGCTGAATTATCACTAAGAAGCCCCATTTCAGGTTCTCAAAGTTAGAGGCACTGAAAGGAAAGTACGTTTTAGTGAGCACCTACTGGGTACCAGGCCATTACACAGCCAGAGTACCTCTGAAGCAGGTTAGCTGTGAGTCTGTTTTATAGACGGATAATGGGAGGCTCAGAGCCAGTAGTAACTCAGCAGTAACTTGTGGAGCAAGAGTGTGAACCCAGGTCTGTCTGAAAGCTTAGGCTGCCCTATCACATCACACTGACTACAGGGCTGGGAATGGCTTAAAAGACAAAACCCAAACCAAACCCTTATTCAGTGTTCTCCATATCAAGAAACTCCATGTAAAGAAATAAATATTCGAGTGGGTGGGGGAAAAAAGGCACATTATAACTAGGCAACAGGAATTTCAAAATGTGTGCCTATACATGAATACCATCTATTAGATCTGTCACTGCAGCCCTGACTATTAGAAAGTTCTTCCTGGCTCGGCGCCGTGGCTCATGCCTGTAATCCCAGCACTTTGGGAGGCCAAGGCAGGTGGATCACGAGGTCAGGAGATCAAGATCATCCTGGCTAACACGGTGAAACCCCGTCTCTACTAAAAAAATACAAAAAATTAGCTGGGCGTGGTGGCGGGTGCCTGTAGTCCCAGCTACTTGGGAGGCTGAGGCAGGAGAATGGCCTGAACCCGGGAGGTGGAGCTTGCAGTGAGCCGAGATCGCGCCACTGCACTCCAGCCTGGGCAACACAGTGAGACTCTGTCTCAAAAAAAATTTTTTTTAAAGTTCTTCCCAGTACCTGAATGGACCTCCTTCTAGCTAATAATCCTTCACCAAGGAACAAACCTTTGTCCTCATGTTCCTTCCTTGATAGAACTGGATCTCCACTGCTGGTGTGACCAGGGCAAAGTCTGCACCACAACTCTCTCTTCTCTTGCATCGTCTTGTATTGCAAGATTCATTAACTTTTCCAGTTTCTGTTTTCACACAGGGACAATTGGTTATTTCCCATTCTCCCAAGTCTTCCATCATTATGGATGCAGATTGATAATCTAATGTAAATTACATGCCTCTGAGGTCCAGGCAAGAGTTGGAGAGCGGATCTGTGAACTCCTAGAACTTTGGGCAAAATTGCTGGGGCTGAACAAAGGGGTATGTTTCTGGGAAGACAGCATTTCGCTTTTATTAGATTCCCAGTGTAGCCTATGACCCCCAAATGATAGCAGATACTCCTCTAATTAGGCAGCTCCTTGGGGAAATGGCTGATTCCAGATCTGAGGAAATGCAAAAAGGAGCCTAAAACGTCTAATCATACCAGAAACTAAGGAAGTCATCGAAGCCTGGAGTCATGGCTCAAGAACTCAGGAACCAACTTAAAGATGGGACCATTTGAGCATCAATAAGAATGGATTAAAACACATCAAATATGTTCAAATCCATGAGATTATAATAACACCGAAATGACTCACTGGCCACCTTGGTGGATACTAGAGCCCATACCACAATTTTGAAAACTAAGAAATAAGAGTCAAGTATTTGTTCTGCCTTTCTAGTACTGGCTATAACTCAGGATAAGCAAATAGTTGAAAAGGGAACACACCTTTTTTTTTTTTTTTTTTTTTTCCAGATGGAGTATCGCTCTGTCACCCAGACTGGAGTGCAGTGGCGTGATCTGGGCTCACTGCAAGCTCCGCCCCCCGGGTTCACGCCATTCTCCTGCCTCAGCCTCCCTACCAGCTGGGATTACAGGTGCCCGCCACCACGCCCAGCTAATTTTTGTATTTTTTTTTTTAGTAGAGACGGAGTTTCGCCATGTTGGCCAGGCTGGTCTTGAACTCCTAACCTCAGGTGACCCGCCCACCTCGGCCTCCCAATGTGCTGGGATTACAGCAGGAGCCACTACACCTGGCCAGGAACACATCTTTTTTTTTTTTTTTTTTTTTTTTGAGACGGAGTCTCGCTGTCGCCCAGGCTGGAGTGCAGTGGCCGGATCTCAGCTCACTGCAAGCTCCGCCTCCCGGGTTCACGCCATTCTCCTGCCTCAGCCTCCCGAGTACCTGGGACTACAGGCGCCCGCCACCTCGCCCGGCTAGTTTTTTGTATTTTTTAGTAGAGACGGGGTTTCACCGTGTTAGCCAGGATGGTCTGGATCTCCTGACCTCGTGATCCGCCCGTCTCGGCCTCCCAAAGTGCTGGGATTACAGGCTTGAGCCACCGCGCCCGGCCCACATCTTTTTATAGAAAGGGTCTCCTAATAAATGATGAAAAACTGGTAGGATTAGACTAATAACCATTTTCCAGTCCCTAATGAAATAATGGGTCAGAATGAAATAATCATCAATGGCTGCTGACATTCTTCAAAGAGAAATAACTGATACTATACGCTTCTTGAAGCACACAATACCATCAGAATCTGACCAAGACTCTAGGTTCAACTCCCAATGTATAGGAAATACATAAATCAAAGGAATGGTTTAAACAACATCAACAAATCAGAAGAAGTTATAGAAAACATAGCCTGGTTTTTTCAGCAAATAATTTGCAAGGGAAAAAGAAAGGGAAGAAAAGAGGAAACCACAGATGTAAAGAGATTACAGAGATAAAGATATATAGATTCAAAATGTCAACTCTTGGCCGGGCGCAGTTGCTCAAGCCTGTAATCCCAGCACTTTGGGAGGCCGAGACGGGCGGATCACGAGGTCAGGAGATCGAGACCATCCTGGCTAACACGGTGAAACCCCGTCTCTACTAAAAATTACAAAAAACTAGCCGGGCGAGGTGGCGGGTGCCTGTAGTCCCAGATACTCGGGAGGCTGAGGCAGGAGAATGGCGTGAACCCGGGAGGCGGAGCTTGCAGTGAGCCGAGATCTGGCCACTGCACTCCAGCCTGGGTGACAGAGACTCCGTCTCAAAAAAAAAAAAAAAAAAAAAAAGTCAACTCTTTGACTTTAAAGTATAAACTTCATCTGAATCCTTATGAAAATAAATGGTACAAAGACATTTATGAGACAATGGAGGGAATGTAAATGCTGACCAGCTATCAGATTAAGGAGTTACTGTCATCTTTTAGATGTAATAATGATATTGTAGAAATATTTTTTAAAGGCTCTTTTAGCCGGGCGCGGTAGCTCACGCCTGTAATCCCAGCACTTTGGGAGGCCGAGGCGGGCGGATCACAAGGTCAGGAGATCGAGACCACGGTGAAACCCCATCTCTACTAAAAATACAAAAAAAAATTAGTCGGGCGCGGTTGTGGGCGCCTGTAGTCCCAGCTACTCGGGAGGCTGAGGCAGGAGAATGGCGTGAACCCGGGAGGCGGAGCTTGCAGTGAGCCGAGATCGCGCCACTGCACTCCAGCCTGGGCGACAGAGCGAGACTCCGTCTCAAAAAAAAAAAAAAAAAAAAAAAAAGGCTCTTTTATAGATATATACCGAAATATTTTTGGATAAAATAATAGCTACAATTTGTTTCAGAATAATCCAGGAGACAGGGAGATATATATGAAACAAACTTTACCCATGACTTAATTATTGCTAAAACTGGGAGATGGGTACATGCCACTTATTACACTATTCTCTCTCCTTTTGTATATGTTTGAAATTTTCCACAATAAAAAGTTAGCAGTTCAGAATATAAACATGTTTCAACTTGTTTAATAATGAAGGAAGCGCAGTAGGAATGCCAATTCTAAGTATTGTCACTGGGTTATTTTAAAATAAAATTTCTAAGTAATCCTTCAAAAATTCAAAATTTATTTTAAAATAGCATTTTGTGTGGCCCGAGTGATTACTGGCAGGTTTTGAGTAATCCGGTTAATTCCAACACAAATTAGAAATATCTAAACTTTTTTTCTACAGAAGAGAGAAAAAAAAAGTTCTAATAATCAATCACAGTTGTTTGGTCAGGCATACCGCCCAGGCTGCTGTGCGCTCGGTGAGCCAATGAAATGAAATACCAATAGGATCTCTACAATTAACTACTATACCATTGATGTGCCATGTATAGATGTTAGGAGGAAAAGCGATTCATGTTTGATTTAAACTAATTCTTCATGTGATCTTTACTTCAGGTTAAAAAGAAATACAGGCCGGGCGCGGTGGCTCACGCCTGTAATCCCAGCACTTTGGGAGGCCGAGGCGGGCGGATCACAAGGTCAGGAGATCGAGACCACGGTGAAACCCCGTCTCTACTAAAAATAGAAAAAATTAGCCGGGCGCGGTTGTGGGCGCCTGTAGTCCCAGCTACTCAGGAGGCTGAGGCAGGAGAATGGCGTGAACCCGGGAGGCGGAGCTTGCAGTGAGCCGAGATCGCGCCACTGCACTCCAGCCTGGGCCACAGAGCAAGACTCCGTCTCAAAAAAAAAAAAAAAAAAAAAAAAAGAAATACAGCCAGCCAAAAACTGCTTAAAACATTAACAATGTAATTTCAAACATCGCTGAAGAAACACTAATTTAGGACAAGGCTTTAAAGATTGGTTCAGTCGCCACAGGTTATTAAAACACACCTCCAGTCCTAAACGATGAAGGAGCATTTCTTTTTCTTTTTTTTTTTTTTTTCACTCTTGTTGGCCAGGCTGGAGTGCAATGGCATGATCTTGGCTCACTGCAACCTCTGCCTCCGGGTTCAAGTGATTCTCCTGCCTCAGCCTCCCTAGTAGCTGGGATTACAGGTACCCGCCACCACGCCCAGCTAATTTTTTGTATTTTTAGTAGAGAGGGGTTTCACTATGTTGGCCAGGCTGGTCTCAAACTCCTGACCTCAGGTGATCCACTCGCCTCAGCCCCCCAAAGTACTGAGATTACAAGCGTGAGCCACCACGCCCGGCTTGTGCATTTCTAAACTAATAAAAATGTATAGTCATGGGAAGGAGGGGTGAGGAATCACTTTCTCCTACAGTGGCTTATATCCCTGAGGACAATGCCTGCCTTTCGGAATCTGTCCCGGAGCAGGCAGGTGCACCTTGGGGAGCTTGTTACTTCTTAATTACACAGGAAGCTCCATTCCCAGGGGTTTCTGCCCTCCCCCTTCTCCTTCCTTTCCTACATCAGCAAATAGCTGGGGAATTAAAGCTTCAAAGGTTGGTGATGACAGGTGGTGACAGACTGATATCCTGAAGTCCAGGTGAATAGCAGCGCAGTGGCCAAGGCCAACCTCATTTGAAACTCATACTTGCATCAGAGATGGCTGCAGAATTGCGGGAAATGATTTTCACTTTCCTGGAAGGGAGAAAAATTATTTTCTGGTGTTCAGGCTCACACCAGATATCAGAGTGGAACGCTATACCGTTCTTGACTTCAAGGGCTTTCCATGGGTAGCCACAGCAAAGGAGAAATTATGAAAGGAAATGAAACATCTTCCGAAACTGGGAAGGAAGTTGGAGGGAAATTTTTGTTTTGGGAAAATAACAGTTTTATTTTATTCTTTCTCCTAAGCTTGTGATTTTAGTATTCCAAGTCCTTATGCTTGAATTACTTAGCAAGAGGGCATGCTTATGCAGAAGACAGAGAAATGGAGAGAAAAGAGCGGGAATACACAAAAGTGAAGGTTCCTTAACAGAGTTCATGGTGGAGATCATAGACACTGGTGGAGTTTTTATCCAGAACTTAAAACTTAGGAAATACCTATGATGCCACTTTAGTTGGAAGTAATGGGGACTTCTGATTCCAAATTCATATTTTATTTTTCTTTATCATATATATATATATATATATATATATATATATATATATATATATATATTTTTTTTTTTTTTTTTTTTTGGAGACAGAGTCTTACTCTGTCGCCCAGGCTGGAATGCAGTGGTGTGATCTCAGCTCACTACAGCCTCTGCCTCCCAGGTTCCAGAGATTCTCCAGCGTCAACCTCCCAGGTAGCTGGGATTACAGGCATGCACCACCACACCTGGCTAATTTTTGTATTTTTAGTAGAGATGAGGTTTCACCATGTTCAGGCTGGTCTTGAACTCCTAACCTCAGATGATCCACCCTCCTCGGCCTCCCAAAGCGTTGGGATTAGAGGTGTGAGCCAATGTGCCTGGCTCAAATTCATATTTTAAATGCCTATTTGCAATCAGCAAAGAGCCAGGTATGCTGCATGCTGCTTGCTATAAGGATTTGGCTTCACTGGCTCAAATTTTTTCACTCCACCAAAATATAAGGCACAGGCCCACTTGTCCAATCACGTTTGCTGAAAAATACTGTAGCCTGAGTGTAGACAAACTTCCCCGGAAGTTGCTAGAAGTCTCTAGTTAGCATAATCACTGGATAACTGCATGCAGAAGGCCTTTAGGGAACGTACAGTCCAATCTCCTTACCTTATGGTATAAAGCAGGCCCAGAAAGCGGAAGTGATTTGTCCCAAGTCGCAGCAAAACAGGAACAGCCTGAGGCTTAGAACTCACTTCTGATTCTGAGTAAGGCTCTTCCCTCCAGCTGATAAACATGGTCCGTGGCAGGCAAGGACCAGAGCGACCCTAAGCAGGTTAGGGGCAGGGTGGAGCCCCCCAGGAGGCACTAACAGCTCAGCAGCTCATGGGAGAGCTTCCAAGAGGCCAGTTGGCAGCAACCTACCTTGGGTACTGCTGACCTCAACCTCAGGGGATCACAGGAGCACCCTAGGTGGATGAATTAGCAATGCAAGTCTCTCTGGTCTGTGCCGAAGCTTTGGGGACTTGCTAAATTTAGAAATTTGAGGCCAGGTGCGGTGGCTCACACCTGTAATCCCAGCACTTTGAGAGGCCAAGGCAGGCAGATCACCTGAGGTCGAGGGTTGGAGACCAGCCTGAGCAACATGGAAAAACCCTGTCTCTACTAAAAAATACAAAATTAGCCAGGGGTGGTAGTGCATGCCTGTAATCCCAGCTACTCAGGAGGCTGACGCAGGAGAATCACTTGAACCTGGGAGGCGGAGTTTGTAGTGAGCCGAGATCACGCCATTGCACTCCAGCCTGGGTAACAAGAGCAAAACTCCATCTCAAAACAAAAGAAAGAAATTTGAAAGCAGCCAGCAACATCAAGGCACAGATGGAGTTTGAGCTACCCTCTCCAGGCTATTCAGAAAATTCTCCCAAGGGGAAGTTGGGAAGGAGAACTTCTATTTGGCCCCAGCCTAAACTCTCCTGGAAGCTCGGTGGGGCCTCTGTCAGCTTTCCCCTCTGGACCTGCCCATTTGCCCCAGAGGTGCCCACTCAATGCCTGCCAAACTAAAACTTAAACCTAAGTGTCTGCAGCATGGTCTCCAGCCAGCCTGATCAGAAGACTATGGAGGGGGCCAGGCACGGTGGCTCACACCGTATTCCCTATAATCCTAGCACTTTGGGAGGCTGAGGTGGGTGGATCACATGAGGTCAGGAGTTCAAGACCAGCCTGGCCAACATGGTGAAACCCCATCTCTACTAAAAATACAAAAATTAGCTGGGCATGGTGGTGGATGCCTGTAATCCCAGCTACTCGGGAGGCTGAGGCAGGAGGATCACTTGAACCTGGGAGGCAGAGGTTGCAGTGAGCCAAGATTGCACCACAGCACTCCAGCCTGGGTGACAGAGTGAGACTCTGTCTCAAAAAAAAAAAAAAAAAAAAGAAAAGAAAAAGAAAAAAGGAGGGGCACACTGACTCCTCACTGAAGAATGGGATGGACACCCTTTATTCTACCTCTCCTAGCAAGGCCATAAGTCTTTGCTCTGAAAGGAGCCAGACTTTAGAGCCGGCTACAGGTGGACATGGGGTGAAGACATCAGGTTGCCAGGGCACCCTCTCTCGTTCCCTAGGAGCCTGGCCCCCTGCAAGGAGGGGCACCTTGAAACAATCAAGCCTAGTGAGTGGGGCGGCAAGCAGAGCAGAGACACAAATGACAGCGCGGTGGAGCCCCACCAGTCCCTCTGAGGATACGGCAGAGGGACCCCCGCTGGGGTCCACACCCCTGTGTGTCTCGGGCTGATTTGGACACAAGGCTCACACATTCACCCTACCTGCTCCAGTGCTAGCTGGCTGAGGATGCCAGGCTCTACCTGACCTCAGGCTGTGCGGCTTGGAACCTGGACCGGGGCAGGAACTGACAGGTTCCCCCAAATAGTGTCACCCCTAGAACCCCAAGACCTCAAGGAGCAGAAACCACAATTCTGGATGTTATGTGTGCAGCGCCATCTCCTGTCTGCCCTGCCTCTTTATCCCTTCCTCCCAAGGCGACTTTGGACCAGGTCTCGAGGCCAGGAGACCGGCCCCAGCCCGCCCGACCGGGATGGGCCTGGCGCCCGGGGGAGGCTGCGTCGTGCTGAGACAGCTCCGAGCTGCCTCCCCGCAGCCGCGGGCCGCTACAAGTGCGGATTCGGCGGCGAGAGGAAAGAGTCTGGCCCTCCAGGGGCCGCAGGGAAAGTCAACCTTTGGGTCGGGGACAATCAGGACTGGAAGTCGATATCGCGGGGAACGAATGATGAATGAATAAATGAAAGGATGAAGAGTGGTGAGGCAGAGATGGGCCATGCGGGGCGTCGCGAGGAGGGTGCCTTTCCCTGCCCGGATGCCGCCGGGACCGTCCCTTATCCCCCAGGTCGCAGCAGGACACCCGGTCCTGGTGCGAACACCTCGCGGGCCCCTGGAGGTGCCTGGGCGCGCGGCGCAGCTCTGGCCCGGAGCCCGCATTCCGGCGGCCGGGAAGTGCCTGCCCCGTGGGCAGAACGCGCCGAGTTGCCGCAGCCCCAGGAGCCGTCCTGCCCCGCGCGGCAGCAGCCCCTCGCGGCGGCCTCCAGAACCCCGAGACCGGCCCCTGGGCCGCAACCCCTTACCTGCCCGCCTCGGCGGCCTCGCTCCGGCTCAGAGCGGTCATCGCGACGCCTGCACCCAGCGGCCCTGACCGCGCGCCCTGACCCAGCGCCCGCCAGACCCCGCCCGCCCCGTCGAGAGCCCGCCCCGCCCGCCCATTGGCGGGTCGCGCGGGCCGGGCCCAGCCCATTGGTCGTTCCTCCCTCTCCTTCCCCAGCTTCCCCAGCTTCCCTCCTTCCCCACCTTCCTCAGGTGGGGCCCCAAGCTCTGAGCAGATCCTAGCGCTCGGTCCCCGAGACTGGAAGGTCCAGGACTGGAAGGTCCCGGAGGCCAGGGCCTGGCGCGGTACCTCCTGTCCCTCACGTCGAGGGTATTGTGTCCCCTCTGGACGCTTCTGTCCTCCTAGTCTTGGAGTTTGGGTCCCTCTGCAGGAACCGATTCCGGCCCCTCTCCAACCTAACCCTTCCCAACATCGAGCTCCAGGGTAAGTTTCAATTTTACCATGAGTGGGGAACACCAAAGGGGATATTGAACACCACGGTCTGACAGCCAAGTCACCACCACGAGCCCGGGAGCCAGGATGCTCCCACGCACTCTTGCTGGAGTTAACATTGCAGTCTCTAAGGAAATGCACTTTTGGAGGAGGCTGCGAAGGGGATGAAGGTGGACACAAATCAAAGGCAGGGAAGCAGAGGCACAGCTCAGTGTGTGACAATGAGCTGGGCTGAATTGAGCAGTGATAATGGGCCCACAGGTCCTATTCCCCAACTTGCCTGGCCTGCAGGCCCTTTCCTCTTCCATCCCCACCAGGTCACTTGGTCCTTGGGAGTGTGATCAGGAGAGGGAAAAGGCGCAGGCCAGATTTGGTCCCATTTCCAACTCTCTCCCCCAACCCCTTGGCACTACGGCATCACGGTGGGAGAGCACCAGCAAACAGGAGGGGTCACAAGGGGAGCCTAGGTCCACAACTGAGGACCTGGGAGCAGAACCCAGTCTCAGGCGCCCAGAGCTGACTTGTCCTACAGCCCCCATAAGGGATATGCTATTGCAGGGAGACCAAAGTGGAAGAACCACCGCCAGGGCCACTTTGCTATTTAAATTTACCTACCAGAATGGGAGGGAGGAGGCCTTGTCCCTGCTCTTTCCCATCTTTGGTTCACATAAGCCATTAAGGTCTCCCCGCAGCACTGAAGGGGGCAACCTGTAACCCTAAGATAATCAGCTACTGCTTTCCCAGCGCCTCTGCACCAGGAGGTGGGCAGGATGGCAGGTAACACCACCATACCTCCACTGCAGGGCATGAGGCTGCAGCCATTCCCAGCCTGCTCAGAGGCCAGGGTTCAACCACCTCCCCCTCCCCAGCAGAAAAGAGAAGAAACAGGTGCTTCAGCTGTTGTTTATTGACATACAGGTAGGCTCTATAGCAACAGGCCTGGAGGCGCTGCAGTAGTCGCTGCAGTAGTGGGGGAAAATGGAAGGTGGAGGGTGGAGGGTGGAGTGTTTGCTGCAGGACAGCTGAGTGGAGGGCGGGGACAGGTGCGAACTGGGGAGGCCCAGGGGGCTGGGGAAGCAAGTAAGGGCCAGGGCCAGAGTCAGCTTCAAGGGAACAACAGCCCCTTGCCCTAAGGCCCCTAACTCTCTAGCTGTTTCCTGACCCCAGGCCAGGGTTGGGAGTCCTCTGGGCATCCATTTTTTCTCAAGGAACTGGACGGAGTATACACAGGAAAGAAAGCTGTCACCCTCTTGCCATCTGGCTCCAGGGGCCTCCAGTCCAGCATTCCTCCTTCTTCCCTTGATTGGGTGGGGCCACATGATGGGCAGCCAGGCTCTGGGCTGTCCCACTAGAGCAGGCTGCAAACACAGCCATGTTTCAGCGAGGCACTAATCTTCTTCCCTGGTGTCCCAGCCCACCAGTGCCACATTACAGCCCAGAGTGAGTTCTACAAGCGTTGCTGGCCTAATGGATGGGTTGGGGGAAGGGGGTGGGACAGGGGCTGGAGGAAGGGCTCTCAGGTTCATCACGGCACAGGAACAACACGCATGGTGTTGGTGAAGCCGGAGCCAGGGCGCCATCCGGTCAGCACAATGACCACATCTCCCTTCTTGAAGAAGCCTCTGGCCTTGCCTGGAGGAAGAGAAGGGAGATTGGTAAGTAAAAGCCAAGCCAGGCAGGTGTGCACCTGGGCAGCTGCCCCATAGCCTGAGCACTGAACTAGGCTGGCTGACCACTACTTCCTCACACCACAAGGTGGCACCAAACTTACAGCCCAGGCAAACAGGAGGGAGGCCCTGAAATGTCCTTATCACTCAGATGGCAGGGTTGGCAGGGTTGGCAGGGACCTTTGGACATCTTTCACTTCATCCTCCAGAGGGTGCAAAGCCTTGCCCAGGGTCAAGAGCTAGCTGCTTCCTGTCATCTGGTGATACCCTACCTTATACAGGGACAATGGCCACATCAGTACATAATCTGTGTATGCCACCCCACAGCACAGGAGCTGTAGCCAATTTTATTTAAAAAACAAAAACAAAAACAAAACCCTCAGTAATGAGCAGATGCCAAAGAATGGACAATTTTGCTTTGAGTCCCAGACTAGAAGAGAAGAGGAAAGGAACTGCTCAACCCTACAACTCAAAGGACCCTTTTCTCTCCTGGGCTCAGCTTAGGACTTCCGGGAATGACAGATTCAGAAAGAACATTCCCAATGAGGGAGAGAACAGTCAGCTGGGCCTTTTGCCCCTCTATGTTTCCCTTTCTATTCCCCAAACTTTCAGGGTCCCACAGAAGCCAATGCTCAAGCATCCCCAAACCCCTCTAGGCTCTAGCCCCTGCTCCAGCCACGTACCAACATTCATGGCAAAGTTCACCCGGAGGTCCACGTCCTCAGCCCAGGCCTCCTGGACTGGGTCCTTGCACAGCACAGGGAAGATGCCACGGTACAGGTGGGCCTGACGAGCTGTCTGGGGATTCCGGGTCACAGCAATGATGGGGGCACGTGGGCGGTATCTGGCCACCTGATGAGCAGACCTGAGATGGGATGGGGGACATACAGAAGAGACCATTACACAAGGCCCCAGGAAGTACCTCAGGGTATTCAAACAGCTCATCCTCTCACCCAGCTCACTGATGGCTCTGGCCTCTTCAACATCTGCTCCCTAGGACCCCTCCCAAGGCTAGGGCAGCCCCTCATCCTATATCCTCCATAGCAGGCTAGGCTACCATCTGCCCTCTACCCCCACTCCACAGGCCAAGGGCCCAGGATTATCCTGACCCAGGATTATCTTGACCCAAGGTCAGCCTCACCCACTTATCTCACACAGCCCATGGTTGGCAGAACCCCTCCTACACTCTGACACAGACAGGCAGCCCTGGCCCAGTGTCACCAGCACCCATTCCTCTCGCTGCCGGTGACACCTACAAGCCAAGTAGCATGTAGAGCAGTAGCAGAACTGACCAGCCCCATGGGAATCAACATCAGGCTTCTCTACTTTTGTGCCCTCTTCCCTGTCCCACATGGCCCCTGGCTCCTGAAACAGTCCAGCAACTGGGCTATAAAGGCCCAGAGTCAAATCTGAGTATCTAGGTGAGGCTTAGAAATCTAAGTGCTACTCAGCAGGCAAGAACAGGAAATGGGAGTGTTGGTGCAGGAGCAGCTCTGCCTGCCAAAGCTCCTTTGGAAGGCAGGGGACCCTTCTGAAGCCCCTGTGCCAGGCGCTTTCTTGAACACTGACACTGCACACTTGTAGGTGCAGCTGTGTCTCAGGAGCTGGGGAGGGGCACCAGAAGGGAAGTTATGAGGACACTCAACAGGTGTCAGGGAAACTTAAGCCATATCATAGCAGAGAAGTCCCTGCACTTCACGCTTGGCCTATATGCAAGGCCATCAGAGGGAAGCAACTGCTGAAGCTAGGACCAGCTGAGTGAAACCCCAGAAGACTAGAGCTTAAAATAGCCAAACAGCAAGAACTGGACCTTTTAAGAAAGGTCAACCCTACTGGTTGAAGCTGTTCAGCCAAGAGTGGGAGGCTGCAGCCCTCTGCTGAGGGCATCTGCACAGAGCTTGTGTCCTGGTTCTCTGGGCTGCCCATGCCCACCTGCTGCTCCTCAGTGCATGGGCACTGCCTGTTTGCTCTTCTCCAGGAAACCCTCGCTGCCCTGTGGGCAGGGACAAGGAGCATAATCCCTAACTAGGAGAGTGAAGGACATTAACTCAATGTCCTGGGCTAAGGAAGGGATCCCAAGTTGGAGGCTCAGCATAGGCCACACAGTCCTCAGCCTGGCTGCCTGGCCCCACAGAATGTCAGCCAAGATAGCACAGCAACCTCTCCTGAGCTGGAAACCAATTTGTCTTTAGGGCTCGAAAACAGCAGGGACTAGTGCGCCAAATGGAGGCACAGTAAACAGCATTTAAATAAATTCATTTTCCCAACTGAAATTTTTAAAGAGCACATAGTAACTGGAATAAGCAAAAGTGGTTATCTTTTACTATTTTAGAGGACTAAATTTTTTTTTTTTTTTGAGACGGAATCTCACTCTGTCGCCCAGGCTGGAGTGCAGTGGTGCGATCTCGGCTCACTGCAAGCTCCACCTCCTGGGTTCACGCCATTCTCCTGCCTCAGCCTCCAGAGTAGCTGGGACTACAGGCGCCCGCCGCCATGCCCAGCTAATTTTTTGTATTGTTAGTAGAGACGGGGTTTCACCGTGTTAGCCAGGATGGTCTCAATCTCCTGACCTCGTGATCCGCCCACCTCGGCCTCCCAAAATGCTGGGATTACAGGCACAAGTCACCGCGCCCGGCCTACAGGAGTGAGCCACAGCGCCTGGCTACTAAATTTTCAATATCAAATAACCATTTGTAGTCAGCCTGTGCACTATTATGTAATAAATCTCCAGCATAAACTTGCTTTTGATCCAAATGTTCTGACATTCCTTATGTGTGCTGCCTAGAGTCCTCTGGGCCCAGGGAAGGGGCTCTGCTCAATCCTTCTCTGCAGGCCCAAGGTGGCAGGCAGAGGGGTCTTACCTTGGCTCAGTGCCACCTGAGCATTGTTCAATGCACTGCTCCCAGGACCCCCAAGGAGAGGTGCCACTGAGCGGGGCATCCCAGGGAGCCGCTGCCACCTCCTACCTGCCAGACTTGGTGAGGACGATTATGGCCCCACTGCAGCACTTGAAGGAGGCCTCCACGGCACCCACGGCGGTGGCTTCTGTGGGGTCGCTGGTAATGGGCGCCAGGCGGCGGAGTTCCTCAAATAATTGCAAGTGGTAGATGGCGGCCTCTGCCTCACGGGCAATCTAGGGGAGCAACATCCGTCCAGAGGGACGAGAGGGGGACAGAGCTTTGTCAGAGCTTTGTCACAGAAGGAGAGGGAGGGGAAGAGTCACCCGGACAGCTGGTGAGGAACATGTTCCTAGGGACAAAGGCCAAGAGTAGCCCAGTCACTGGAGATGCTGAGCTGAGCCAATTTCAAGACTCCACAGAAACCAGTCCTTCACCAAGTGCCTGTGACATCTGCTGTGCCTACTGAGCCACAGGACCCTTTGGTCCTGCCCTGCCATGACCTCCCTGGCGGTGTTCCTATAGACAAGAAGAGGCTCTGTGCCCAGGTGCCAGGTTGGGCCTGGCTGTCTTCTCCTGGAACAGCTGAAGCAAGAGGCTGGTTATCCTAGCAGTGTTACCTGCCCTTAGGGCCCTACCTGCCAGACTCCGTCAGAACTATCAAAGCTGCTGCTAAACACTTATAAGAAGCCTCCACGCTGCCCATGGCCATGGCTTCCATGAGGTCTGTGGAGTGACTTGAGGCTCGCACAAGTTCTTCAAACAGCTTGCGGTGGAACATGGCTGCCTCAGCCTCACGAGCTATCTGTAAGGTTTAGGGGAAGAGGGGAAAAGGAAGAGGGAAGGAGGAGGAAAAAAACAAGACACAACACATGGGAAGACAGAATGGGGAATTAATCAGAGAGGAAGGTAACCTTAGGTTAATTGGCTAAATCTGTCCTTCAGGCAGATGCGGAGGTAGGGTGATGAAAGTCCAACTGCTTCAGGAGGTGCTGCCACTTCCCCTCCAACACAGGGGAAATTGGCTCTTCCGTTCTGGAAGGATTTGATTGGGGATGGAGGGAGACAATCTGGCAGTAGGCTCTAGCACTCTGGCATGAAAACATGCCCAGGCTGGGCCCACACCACTCCCTGGCAGAGGACTTGATCACGCTGCCTCACGACATAGCTTACAGAAAGGAACAGGCCCTCCCTCCTCACATGGCTGTCTGGTTAGGCAGACTCCTGCCCAGCCTCCATGCATGCACGCAGTGAGCGCTCACTTGGCTTCAGGCACAGGGATGCACTGAGCCTTTCCAATGGCCTGCCATGGAAACAGATTGAGCAGCGCTGGAAAGCTGGGATCCAAGCCAAAGCAAGGCAGCTCAACTGAGTTTGAAGCAGGAGAACAGAAAACTTGGGCTAACTCGTGAGAGACACACTGAACAGCCATGTGAAGAGACAGATGTCTGTGGAAGCATGCAGATATGTTTAATAAGACACTTGATTAAAATCTAATGATTAAAACAGTCATGAGAAAGCCACTGAGTTATTTACAGATCACTTGCTCAGATAAGACCAAGAATCAGAAAGACAATGTAAGCTTTAGAGGATTATAATGCAATCACCAGCATCTAAGTAAATGATGGGTGAGGGAGGAATCGGTAATAGCCCCTCATGAATTTCACAGTAGAAGCAGATGTGTGGCAGGATGTACTAGGTTAAAGGTATTCTTTTTATCAGAATGGAATGCATGCAACCCAGAGGACAGGGAACAGGAACACGAAACAGAGCCATACCTGCTACTGCTCTTAGTTATGCGTCATTAACTGCATCAGTTAGACACAGAGAAAGCAATCAACAGTGAAGGGAAGGAACTGTTGGCCAGTGTTAACTGGTGACACAGAAAGGAAAGGTCTAGCCACCTGGAGGGGCAGCTACAGCCTGGCCCAGACCTGTAACTTATCTTCTGAGCACTGCCATGCAATCCAAGCCTTGCAGCTCTAAGGTATCTGTCTGTTCATAGGAAACACTAGGGTATGGAGGAAAGGACATGAAATTTAGAAGCTGAGCCTGATTCTTAGTCTCCGACCCCACTGACAGGCTCCAAATGGAGACCTGTTCTCATCTCCTGCTAGACCTAAGAGCGTGATGTTGCAGGAGAGAAGACTGGCTTTGGAGTCAGCAGACCTAGATTCAAACCCAGGCTTTATTGGCCATATAACCCTCGGCTATAAATGGAGGTAATGGGAGTTAGGAAGATTACATCCATATACACAGAGACTTATCAGACACTTAATAATAAGAGCAATGAATATTTAATGCTAAGGCTATAATTAAACATATCTAATCCATTTTACAGATAAGGTCTTGAGAAGTTAAATGACTTGCCAAAAGACACATTCAAGTCTCCACATTCTATGCAGTGATTTCATGGTTCAGTAAATCTAAGTCAAGATCAGCCTCTGTCCCACCTTTGAGGCCATGAAGTTACACAATTAAGTAAGGGAATTAGACAGAGGGGACGTGTGGAGAGACCCAGAAAGGCAGTCACTTTAGTGGTGACTGGTTGAAGGTGCACTGTCTCTGGGACACCTTCCTACCATGGGGCAATTGTGAGACTGCGCCAAGAGGATCTCAGCATCAGAACAGCAATCACATCGCACAAACGGTGAGGTGTCAGCCAGGCCCAGGCTACGTTAAGTGGGCCTGGGAGAGAAATCACTCTCTACTGATTTTTTGTGTTTCCTTTTTTTATGATTGTTTGGTTTCTTTTTTGAGAGAGGGTGTCACTTTGTCACCTAGGCTGGTACCATCTTGGCTCACTGCAACCTCAACCTCCTGGGTTCAGTGATCCTGCTGCCCCAGCACCACCCCCTCTCCAAGTAGCTGGGACTACAGAAGTGTATCACCACGCCCAGCTAGCTAACTTTTGAATTTTTAGTAGAGATAGGGTTTCGCCATGTTGCCTAGGCTGGTCTTCTGAGCTCAAGCGATCCGCCTACCTTGGCCTCCCAAAGTACTGAGATTACAGGTGTGAGCCACCGTCCCCGGCCTCTACCAATTCCAATATGGGGAAACCCACTAAGGATGCTGATGACAGCCCAGAAAATATCCTTAGTCAAGTCTGAACTCAGTTCGCTACTGAAAGAGCATTTAATAGAAATGACATCTCTTCTCTGAAAGCTGTTTAAGCCCAGTAACAGGACACATAGTGAAAAAGGAAAGGAAGATGCCCAGACGAGGTGGGTGTTCTAGTTGTTTTTTTTTTTTTGGTGGCGGGGGGTGGCGTTTTAAACTTGGGGGCTTGGAGGGGCTGAGGTCAAAGGGCAGCGGGTCTTTCACTGGCTAGAAAGGGAATAGAATGGCTGAAGAAAAACCATATCTGGATAAAGTTGAAGTTCACTGAGCCTGACCTAAGACTACTGGGAGAAAGTTAATTTCCAGCACTCATTTTACCAAACATATGTAACCCTGATCAGGGATCCCCAAGTTAGCTCCAGAGCTGGAACAGACAGGGCAAAGGGACTGAGTCTCCAACCCTGAGCAGTGGCCAGGCACTCAACATGACAAGCTGGAAGAGCCTGAAGAAGGAGCTCTCAGAGGAGAAAGAAGGGAAAGAGCCTCCACGACTCCTCCAGACGCTCAGTCCAGGGCCACCAGGGTCAGCCCCCCTCCCTGCTGTCTCTATCTGTGGCCCTGCCACCAGTCACTCAACCTGACTTTTTGGTCTGTTGTAAGAGCAGCAGCTGTACCCCAATGGCACAGCAAAGCAAATCCTCCTATAGGCACCATGCAAGGCCAGCACAGGCAGCTCAGTGCAGGCAACAGACTCCAGTGCAGGTCCACAGGGGCTCCCTGGGGGAGTGCCTGTCTGCGGGATGTGGGGGTCGGGGGACTGAATTGGAAGCCAAAGGAAGAGGGCAGTTGGGAGCAGGAGCCCCGAGCCCTTTTCAGAATAGGGCAAAGGTACTCAAAACTTCTGACTCTGAGGAAGAGGTACAAGACCTCCCTTCACTGCAGAAGTATCCCAGGACTTAAGCCATGGGAAGGATTCACCACCTTGAAGTCAGAAGTGAAATGAACTGTATGGTGTCCAGTGAAGGAGGATGCTTCCAGAGCAGAAGGAAATGGAGGGGTGGGGGTGTCGGCAGGAATGAAAAACAGAATTAAAAAAAAAAAAAAAAAAGCCACCTCCACCTCCACCCCCACCCTCTTGCTGCTGTAACTTGGAGGATAATGAACGGCTGTGCCTAAGAGGATATGGAAACCTAAAAAGCTCTGCACCACAGCTTGCATCCAACCCAGGCCCAGTCCACAGCCCAGGGGATGGGGCAGGCCCCAGAACTCACCAGGTGCTGCATGCGCACAGCCTCCAGAGGATAGTCCCCTTTGGCTGTTTCTCCAGACAGCATGATGCAGTCGGCTCCATCCAGAACTGCATTGGCCACATCACTGCCTTCAGCCCGGGTGGGGCGGGGCTTCTTGATCATGCTCTCCAGCATCTGGGAGGAACAGAGCATTAGTGAGATGTGGCTTGGGCTGTTTTCAGAGACAAATGACAGCACGCTGATCCTCTGGATAGTGAGTAGGTGCACAGAGCATGGCTTTGTGTAGGTGCATGGGGGAAGGGGATTATCTGTGTGTTACATGGGACAATTCCATGGGAAAAGATCAGACAGCCTCCAGAGCTTTCCCATACACACATGTGAGTGTGCCCAGGAGAATGTGGGGAGGGGTGGTCACATGCCTGAGTAGCACAGATGACAGGCTTCCCAGCTCGGTTGCACCGCCCAATCATCATCTTCTGAGCAAGGAAGACCTTCTCCGCAGGAATCTCAATGCCTAGATCACCACGAGCCACCATGATCCCATCACTGGCCTCCAGGATTTCATCAAACCTGATGGACAAAGTTGGGGGGAGAGAGGTTATACAGACAGGGGCCACAAGTATGCCGGTAGACAAGAAGTTTCCCTGGGATTCCCTAACTTAGATGTCCTCATACCAGGACAGACATCCATGACATCATCATGGATGCACACAGATGGCAAGGCAGTCCAGCTACCTTAGTCCCCCAGAGCGGGCCAACAATTCTGCCTGCTGGGCTTCAACACCAATATGGATGCTTCATTGACAGAAGAAAGGGGAGAGGGCAAATCCAAATGGGCTCATTCCCAAGGTCTCCTCTCCAAATCCCATGCATGTTAGGTGTCTCTCTAGGGCCTCCATTCTCCAATCAGCACTTCAAGACAGGGAACCCAAGGCCTGCTGACTGCTTCCACCACAAAGCCCCATGGCCTTATCTAGTCAAGGACACTTGAAGACTGCCCTGTGAGGTGGCCCACTCCAACCTGCTGAAGGCAAGAGGGAATGTGGCTTTGCCTGGCCTAGCGCCAAGTTCAGCTTATCAGGATGGCAAAGGGGAGGGCCCCAAATTGCCTGGTACAGAGGGTATCTACACAAAGCTAAGACAGTAAGGCCACTACAGTGGGTGCAGAGGGTTGTTCCCCCACCCTCCCCAAACACACTCCTAATCCACAAGCGTAGGTCTAGCATCTTAGTAGTGCTAAGTTGTATTCCTAGCAGGATGCCAAAAATGGTGGCCATGCCCACTGGGCTCCACCTCATGAGCACTGTGGAGGGGGTAAGCTAAGTTGAGGCAATCTGACCCCGGAGAAGAACCACACATCTTACTCTGAGAGTGGAATGGACCATACCAGAGTTAGCATGATCACTGAGCCAGCTGCGTTCTAAGTGAAGACCAGGAGGCCATATGTTTTAGCATGGACACCAGCCCCTGAAATTCCACATGGCTCCCCAGGAAGGGCCAAAACGAGCCCCTTCTTAAGTGTCTGCTGTCATCTTTCCCCCTGGTCCCCACATTCCAGCAAACACTGGTAGTGTTTCTGATCAGGAACAGAGCATCATGGCCCCTGGTACTATGAGCAGTGACCCTGTTCTCTCAAATGTTGGTCCCCAGGCCCAGGGAACAATGTCAAGCTGCCAGCATCTCAATTACCTAGGAAGCTTTTTAAAAACAAAACAAAACAAAACAAAAAAACAAAACCCACACACACACAATGCCTTCTACTCTACTAAGAGATTGTGATTCAGCAGGTTTGGAACAGGTTTGGGAGTCTACATTCTGATGGGAATCAGATATTCACAGGATGCACCATGCCCTTTAGAGAGCTGCGCTGGGACTGGAGCAGGGACAATGGGGACTTGCCTCCGAACCCCCTCATGATTCTCGATTTTGCTGATTATCTTGATGTTCTTTCCCTTCTCTCCCAGGACCTTCCTAACTTCATGGACATCAGCTGCCTTGCGGATGAACGACGCAAACACCATATCGACATCCTGCTCGACCCCAAACTTCAGATCCTGGATGTCCTTTTCCGACACAGCAGGCAAGTCCACAGCAGCCCCAGGAAGGTTCACACCCTTCTTGCTGCCCAAGGAGCCACCATTTTCCACCTCCGTCACCAGGAAGTCAGCACCTGTGTTTTGAAAAGGGGTAAGCAGGGGAGGCAGAGCACCGAGGGCACAGCTCAACAGGAAGCAGGCACCTTTCCCCCAAGTACAGTGAGCTGGGAAGTGGTGCATCATGGGTGCTGGAGCTGTTTTACCAGAGTTGAAACCCTACTACAACTAACTGTGTAATCCTAGGCAAGCCATTTAACCTCTCTGTACCTCACTTTCCACACCCATAAAAAAGGAGAATTAAGATTGTTTTGACTTTGGGAGGCCAAGGCAGGCAGATCACTTGAGGTCAGGAGTTTGAGACCAGCCTGGCCAACATGGTGAAACCCCGTCTCTACTAAAAATACAAAAAAACTAGCCAGGCGTGGTGGCGGGTGCCTGTAAACCCAGCTACTCGGGAGGCTGAGGTAGGAGAATCGCTAGAACCCTGGGGGCAGAGGTTGCAGTGAGCCAAGATCGTGCCACTGCACTCCAGCCTGGGCAACAGAGCGAGACTCTGTCTCAAAAAAGAAATATATGTGTGTATATATATATGTTCCTATGTTCTCCGGAACCAGAAGAATGTAACTATGCTGGATTAAAGCCTGTCTTTGAGGATAAATGAGTTATAAAAGGGATTCCTGAGAACACACAGACTCAATCTCACTGCCAGGCAACCAACCTTCCCATCTTCCTTGTGTCAAGGAACTTTAGAGACAAAAGATGGGTTTTAGACAATTGGATTCCAGCTCCCATACGTACCTTTCTGCTTCACCTGGAGAGAAATAAGCCCATCATCCACGTAGATCTTGCTGCCCACTTCCACCACCTTGCAGATGTTCTTGTAGTCCAGCCATAGGATGTTCTCGTCACACTTTTCCATGTAGGCGTTATCCAGCGTGATTTTGAGAGTGGCTCCCTTCTTCAGCTCCACCTCTGCAGTGCCGCTCTAGGGAGTAAGCAAGAGAGTAAGCCAGAGTCCAAACTGGAGACACCAGTAGCAGCATCACCGCAGAAGCAATGGAAAAGCTCTTTCCTCCAGGGAACAATGCTCAAGTCACCGCTAAAAATAATACAGTTTTTTGCTCTTATTCTCTAACTCAGTACACTTCACAGAAATAATCTAAGAAAATAGAATATAATGTTTCAGTTATGCTACTTAATGATGGGGAAAAAGATACAAAGAGATGGTTCCCCAAGTTAGAAAGCCTAAAGTTTAGGTTTTTAGGGTAAAAAAAGGGTTCCTTTGTGGTACCATTTCCTAGCAAAGTAAATCAAATCAACGTTGTTTACAGTGATGAATAAACCCTCATTTGTAGACCTCAACTCCTCTGCAGTCCTTCATAGTGCTGGGATGAAACACGGCATCTCAACGCTTTGGAGGACATGTCTCTGGGGCATATTGCCTACTGAGTCTTTCCCTCGCTCTCCACAGAATACTCACGCCCTTGATGAGCCCAGTTCGGATCTCAGGTCCTTTAGTGTCCAGAGCCACAGCAACGGGCCGGTAGAGGATGGGGTCAGAAGCAAAGCTTTCCGTGGCTGTGCGCACATTCTTGATGGTCTCCGCGTGGTACTGGGGAAAAAGAAGGAAGATGACAAGCGTGCTCCCACACTAGGATCCAGCTCAATTTCCCTGCCCAGGAGCCAAAGCTGATCACTCAGGAAAGGCCTGTGGATGTCTTAGAGCTCTATCTCCATCCTCAGAACGATCCATGCACTGAGAACTCCTCTACCTGCTTAATCCAATCTCCTCAGCCTCCACCCACTTCTACTACAGCAGTAATTCACCCTAAGGGCAAATCTTTGAAACGTTGGTGGCAAATTTCAGAATATTGCCACCAAAACCCATTAAGGTATGGGTGCAAACATGTCTCATCATAAAAGCAGCTGTGTTCCCAGGGCTGTTCTTTTTTCCCTAAGACTCATCAAATACCCTCAGCAAATAAAGCTGATAAACAGGGCAAAAAGCCTAGAACTTGTGTTTGGATAAGGCTGATCTGGCAATCAATGTCACATTCTGATATATGTGGTAATGCTGAGAGCTTTTCCTCTATTGATTCCAACTACAACGCAAACTTGAAGTTATTGACTTAAGCTAACAGTGGCCCAAGCTGAACAACTCATTGCTAAGGTCACACAGACCTGATTTTCTCAATCACTTTTTTTTGGGGGAATACAGTCTCACTGTGCCGCCCAGGCTGGAGTGCAATGGCACAATCTCAGCTCACTGCAAGCTCCGCCTCCCAGGTTCACACCATTCTCCTGCCTCAGTCTGGGACTGCAGGCGCCCACCAGCAGGCCTGGCTAATTTTTTGGATTTTTAGTAGGGACTGGGTTTCACCATGTTATCCAGGATGGTCTCGATCTCCTGACCTCATGATCCGCCCACCTTGGCCTCCCAAAAGTGCTGGGATTACAGGGGTGAGCCACTGCGCCCAGCCTCAATCACTTTCTAGATTCTGACTGGAGACGGGGAAAGGTGGTCATATGCCTTTCTCTAAATGAACTGCCCTTTATTATTCCTTGCTTGCAACAAATCTGTGCTTCAATCTTTTTTCTTAAGCCTTTCCTCCTTTCCATTTACCATTTTGTTTGTTTAAAAGAGGGACTCAGGCTAAGCACAGTGGCTCATGCCTGTAAACCAAACACTTTGGGAGGCTAAGGTGGGAGGACAGCTTGGGCCCAGGAGTTTGAGATGAGCCTGGGCAACATGGCGAAACCCCATCTCTACAAAAAACACAAAAATTAACTGTGCATGATGGTGGGTGCATGGGGTCCCAGCTACTTGTGAGGCTGAGGTGGGAGGATCACTTATGTCTAGGAGGTCAAGGCTACAGTGAGCCATGATCATACCACTGCACTCTGGCCTGGATACCCTACTATCCAAAGCAACACCCTATCTCAAGAAAAAAGATTTAAAAAAAAAAAAAAAAAAAAAAGATGCAGAGCCAAGATGTCGAAAGAGCTCTAAGACAGCGTGATCAATATGACATTGCTGATAACAAGGGCACCTAATTCAGCACTTTCTGGGCCTTGTCCTTTAACCACCACTGTCCAGGAAAGCGGCACCTGCAAGTAAGCCTGCCTGTTATTCACAGGATGCTGGAGGGAGCTGGAGCCAAAGCTTAGCCTCTAAAGACAATGTTGCCTGAAGCCTGTATCTGAAAATCTTCAGCTTCTTATTCAGGCATACTCCCTAATGAGGGACCGTTGGCTTGTTTGTTTTTTATAGGGTTCCTTATAAATTATGATATTTTCTTGCTTACTGGCTTGTAATAGAAATAGAACAAAATAGAATTGAATAGAGGCTGGGTGCGGTGGCTCACGCCTGTAATCCCAACACTTCGGGAGGCCGAGGCGGGTGGATCATGACATCAAGAGATCAAGACCATCCAGGCCAATATGGTGAAACCCCATCTTTTTTTTTTTTTTTTTTTTTGAGACGGAGTCTCACGCTGTTGCCCAGGCTGGAGTGCAGTGGCGCGATCTCGGCTCACTGCAAGCTCCGCCTCCCGGGTTCCCGCCATTCTCCTGCCTCAGCCTCCTGAGTAGCTGGGACTACAGGCGCCCGCCACCGCGCCCGGCTAATTTTTTGTATTTTTAGTAGAGACGGGGTTTCACTGTGGTCTCGATCTCCTGACCTTGTGATCCGCCCGCCTCAGCCTCCCAAAGTGCTGGGATTACAGGCTTGAGCCACCACGCCCGGCCTGAAACCCCATCTTGACTTAAAATACAAAAATTAGCTGGGAATGGTGGCGCGCACCTGTAGACCCAGCTACTCGGGAGGCTGAGGCAAGAGAACCACTTGAACCTAGGAGGCAGAAGTTGCAGTGAGCCGAGATCGTGCCACTGCACTCCAGCCTGGGCAACAGAGTGAGATTCTGTCTCTAAAAAAAATAAAAGAATAGAATAGAAATAGTTGTTTTCTTTTAAGGGGATGTGGTACCTTTCCTTCAGAGTTGATGTGAGCAGTAAAAGAATACATTAAGTATTAGGACAAAGTACATGGTAATTATTTAACAAATGTTACCTATTATTATCATCTTATAATGGTAAGACTCAGGTGGACTGAGTTCCACCATAACTGTGGCTTTGTTGGGATGTTATCATGTGGTAAAGAGTTCCACCCATCAATGCTGTCCTGCAGAAGGCTCTATATTTAGCTACATTTAGGTTGTTTAAAAGTCATCCTTAACTCAGGCCGGGCGCAGTGGCTCACGCCTGTAATCCTCTCACTTTGGGAGGCCAAGGTAGGGGGGATCACAAGGTCAGGAGATCGAGACCATCCTGGCTAACACGGTGAAACCCAATCTCTACTAAAAATACAAAAACAAAATTAGCTAGGCGTTGGTGGCAGGCGCCTGTAGTCCCAGCCACTCGGGAGCCTGAGGCAGAGAATGGTGTGAACCCGGGAGGCACAGCTTGCAGTGAGCCGAGATCGTGCCACTGCATTCCAGCCTGGTTGACAGAGTGAGACTCCGTCTTAAAAAAAAAAAAAAAGTCGGCCGGGCGCGGTGGCTCAAGCCTGTAATCCCAGCACTTTGGGAGGCCGAGACGGGCGGATCACGAGGTCAGGAGATCGAGAGACGATCCCGGCTAACACGGTGAAACCCCGTCTCTACTAAAAAATACAAAAAAATAGCCAGGCGAGGTGGCGGGCGCCTGTAGTCCCAGCTACTCGGGAGGCTGAGGCAGAAGAATGGCGTAAACCCGGGAGGCGGAGCTTGCAGTGAGCTGAGATCCGGCCACTGCACTCCAGCCTGGGTGACAGAGCAAGACTCCATCTCAAAAAAAAAAAAAAAAAAAAGTCAACCTTAACTCTACTTAATCTTAATGTAGAATTTTGTGCTCCTAGAATAAAATCTACTTGGTCATGGATCAAGACATTCCTTTCAATCACTACTGGATTTGGATTATTAAATTTTATTTGTTTTCTGCATCTAAGTGAGACTGGTCTAGCACGCTGTTAGTACCTGCCTGGTTTTGGTACTGTCCTTGTCTGATCTCAGTATCAGAGTATGTTGGTTTCAAAGAACACAGTGGGAAGATTTCTGTATTTCTCTAGGCTCTGGAACAGTTTAACAATGTAACTGAATTTTGAAGGGGAGACAATTCAGCCACTAAAATCGTTTGGACTTAAATGTTCTGAGATGAACCAGATCTTAGCCACTTTTTCAACTTTTTGGCTGGAGTGCAGTGGTGCAATCTCAGTTCACTGCAGCCTCCACCTCCCCAGGTTCTAGCAATTCTCCTGCCTCAGGCTCCTGAGTAGCTGGGGCTGCAGGCATGTGCCACCATGCCCCGCCAGTTTTGTATTTTTAGTAGAGACAGGGTTTCACCATGTTGGCCAGGCTGGTCTCGAACTCCTGACCTCAAGTGATCCCTCTTCCTTGGCTTCCCAAAGTGCTGGGATTGCAGGTGTGAGCCCAGCCCACTTTTTCAACTTCTTATGGCCACTGGTCTATTCATATTTTCTATCTTTTTGGCATTTAATATTTTCTTGGAAAATAGCCAGTGTCATCTCTCTCTATAGGAATTAAGTTATAAGTCTTTCTTGACTTTTAAAATCTCCAATGTGTAGGAAATATTCCCTTTTCTATTCATACTCTTATTTGTACATCCTTGCATTCTTCACCTGGCTTCCCAGAACTTTCTATTTTACTATTTTTTACCCACAAATAATCAGCTCTTAGCTTAATTTGTCAAATTTATTTTCATTTCATTGAGCTATAATCTTACAAAATTATTTTTCTTCACCCTTTTTAGGGTTTTCCTCCCCTAGTGTTCTGAGTTAAATATTTATTCCATCTACCTCGAGATCTTTGCTTTCTAAAGTAAGCACACTTCAGTTTTCTTGACTTTGTTCTTAATTTCCATTAAAAAATTTTTAGCAGAGAATGTGTCTGTATAATTTCTACTTTATGAAACTTGGGGGTTTTTTTGGTGGCCTAATATATATTTGTAACCATGAGTGTTTCACACAAACATGCATTTTTGGTCTTGGGGATGTAAAACTATGTATTATAAACATACCAATTATTAGGTGTATTATTCAAATCTATGTTATATATTATAATCTCTTAGAGCATTTCTGGGAGGTGTACTGAGTCTTCTACTATAGCTGTGGCTTTGTTGGGATGTTACATGGTAAAGAGTTTCATCCATCAATGCTGTCCTGTGGAAGGCTCTACATTTAGGTTGTTTGAAAGTCATTTTTTCTAGGCCAGGCACAGTGGCTCACACCTGTAATCCCAGCACTTTGGAAGGCCAAGGCAGACATATCACTTGAGGTCAGGAATTCGAGATCAGCCTGGCCAACAACGTGAAACCCCATCTCTACTAAAATACAAAAATTAGCCGGGCATGGTAGCAGATGCCTGTAATCTCAGCTACTTAGGAGGCTGAGACAGAAGAATCTCTTGAACCCAGGAGGTGGAGGTTGCAGTGAGCCAAGATGAGCCAAGATCGTGCCATTGCACTCCAGCCTGGGTGACACAGCAAGACTCTCTCTCTAAATAAATAAATAAATCTGGAAAACACGGCATATGGAACCACATGTTCAGCAAGAATGCACCTTGCCCATGTGAACTGCCAAAAGTGAGGGCTGAAGACTAGTTGCCAAAGCTGTCAAAAGAGAGCTGGGCGTGTGGCTCACGCCTGTAATCCCAACACTTCGGGAGGCCAAGGCAGTTGGATCACCCGAGGTCACGAGTTCAAGACCAGCCTGGCCAACATGGCGAAACCCTGTCTCTACTAAAAATATTTAAAAATTAGCTGGGCATGGTGGCACAGGTCTGTAATCCCAGCTATGCAGGAGGCTGAAGCATGAGAATTGCTTGAACCTGGGGTGAGCCGAGATCGTGCCAGGGCACTCCAGCCTGGGCAACAGAGCAAGACTCTGTCTCAAAAAAAGAAAGCTGTTAAAAGATCAGATGCAGACATTTGATGTTCCTCTGTCAGAGTGAGAGGGAAGACAGTAATCTCAATGTTCTGCTCAGAAGAGCCTTTAAAATAGTCAGGAACTAGAAAAGTACATCCCAGCCCCTAGTCAAAGGTGCATATGAAACAACAGCCCTGACAAACGGTAAGGTTGAAACTGTTTATGTTACATTACACAAATTAGAATAACTTCAAATCAGTTTCCAAATTGAGCCCAGAGACAACCTCATCTTGGTCTAAAACTTCAAAATAAACCCACAAGAGGGACATCTTTAAAAAATAAATTAAAAAATTAAAAAAAAATCTTAATTATAATCTGGGAGTAGGAGTGAAAGCAGAGATAATCTCCAAAAAGCCTCTTAAAGTTTAAAAAACCAAAATCGGAGCCAGCTCTCATCCAGCAGGTGCAGCAGATATCACTCCCCCTTGCCATGTAAGAGCTATGTGGTGTTATTTTACTGGATGAAGGAACCACAAAGCCTACTTAAAGGTCAACTTCTTAAAAATCTATTTCTGCTCCTTTCCCTGAACGCAGGAGCCCACGGCAGACTACAGCAGCAGGGATCAACAGTGAACTGACCTCCACCATTGTCTTCAGCTCTCTCTCTTTAAGCTAAGCTAACACTTGTAGTAATTCTCGGTGACTCCTGCTAAGGACCCCTTGCTTTTGGAAAACTACAGAATTTTCCAAAAGGTACAGGGACATGTCTTAACCTGCGTGGTATGTCTGCAGGACTTGGTCAGGTCCCCATGACATTTAGGGGCCAGCCACTAGCCAGGCCATAGGCTGTTTATGAACACAGGTTAGGGAATCTATGATGAAGAGTCTCAAGTTTCCCAAAAGGAGGAATTCACTCTTGGACTGCATTTCCTGAGGCTTTATTTTTAGTCCAAACTTAATATCAACTTCCAAATGCCAGAGGGCAACCTCTATAAGGCACTTGGCCTTACAGGGTAGCATTTTCTTTACTCTCAACAGGAAATACAGAAGCCAAGACAGGGACAAAGTCTGCCTCTTCTGTGATTCCTCTTATCAATGCCATTACAAAATCCCATGATCTATGGGAAATCTATGGTTAAGTCTGAAGGTTTTAAAAAGGCACAATCCCAGGCTGGGGGTAGTAGCTCATTCCTCTAATTCCAACATTTGAGAGAATCACTTGAGCCCAGGAGTTTGAGACCAGCCTAGGCAATATAGTGAGACCTCATTTACACAAAATTTTTTTTTTAAATTAGCCAGGTACGGTGGTGGATGCCTGTATTACCAGTTACTTGGGAGGCTGAGGCAAGAGGATCACATGAACCTGGGAGGTCAAGGATCCAGTGAGCCATGATCATACCACTGTAGTCCAGCCTGGATGACAGAGCAAAATTTTGTCTTATAAAATAAAAAAATAAATAAGTCATGGTACCTCAGGGAACCCCAAACTCCTCAGAATGGGTTTATTCTAAATCTGGCAACAGAAGCAGGAATGGAGCCATCCTGACAGCTGCTACCTGGCTCCTGGGCAAGGCCTCTGTCCATAGGTAAAGCCAGGTAATAAAGAGCCCATCACAAATACAGTCCTACTAGGCTCCTGAGGAAGAGTGCTAACTGGTGTTATTTTAATGTACAGAACTCCTGGGAAGGTACAGGCTGGGAATATAGTGCTGAGGAAGAGGGGTATTATACGCCAGCGAGTGCTTGTGCATTAGGCTCAGTCATTCAAAACTTAGAATAATGGAAACTCTTCTCATGGACCTGCCCAGTTATTTTGGTTCTAAGATAGGCCAGAATCGATCTGCTAGATGGTTTACCATGGCAATACAGGCTGTAGCAGAAACCTGGGGACAGGAGAGTCAAGCGCTGTGGCCAGGACATCTAAGGCTTAGAAGGTTTTCCAGGAGAACCTTTCCATATCTTCCTTTGTGAAAGCTAATGGTAGGAGAGGTGTGTGAGAGAAACATGGCCAGTGACAAAAGGGGTCTTCTTTGCTAAAAGAGACTTAGCCAGTTTCTTCGCCAGGACAAGAGGGAAGGAGAGTAGGGATGGGCTAGTAAAGACAAACTTCACACTGGCTGTGAAACTCAGACTCATCCCTGCCTAATCCGTTGTGGCTAAATGAACACTGCACCCCCTCCCTGTTTCCTACAGGCCATCACAATGGCCACAGGGTCCAGCTACAGCTCACCTCATGAGTTCCATGAGAGAAGTTCAGACGAGCCACATTCATTCCAGACTTAATCATCTCCTTCAACGTCTCCACTGATCGGGAAGCTGGGCCTATTAGGAAAAGTTTTAAAGTCACAAGTATTAATTATTCAAAGAAGGAAAAACATTTAAGTTTGCTTAAGTTTAAAGAATTTTTTTCCCTGAAAACTTTTCCTCTCCCAAATAGCTCAAAAGTCTTTAAAAAGTGTATGGAAGGCTACCACCGTGCCAGCTTACTTTTTTGATTTACTGGGACACTTCGACCATTTCCTTCAAATTCTGCAGGCTCCCACTGTATCAGAAAAGCCTAGGTTAAGACTTGGCCAGCCTTCTCCGCCCTCACTGAAACCCAGCCAGATGTCCAACCACAGAATCTTGGTTGCACAGAACATATTAAAAAGATCTTTCCTAGGTCTGTAAGTTGCTCCTACAAAGACCTGCTAAGGAAAACACCCTCTAAATTTTGCCTATAGCATAAAACCTAAAGCATATGGATTCTTTTTGCAACAAATTGTTTTTTTATTATAAACTGGTAATTTATAATTTGGGTTACAAAGTTACGTAATCCAATACATACAGTTTGGATACAATGTGGAATAATTAAATCAGGTTAGTTAACATATCCATGACTTCAAGTACTTAACATTTTTGTGGTGAGAACATTTGAAATTTACTCTTAGCAATGTTTTTTTCTTTTTTCTTTCTTTTTTTTTGAGACAGAGTTTCATTCTTGTTGCCAAGGCTGGAGTGCAATGGTCAGGTCTCGGTTCACTGCAACCTCTACCTCCCAGGTTCAAGCGATTCTCCTGCCTCAGCCTCCCAAGTAGCTGGGATTATAGACACCTGCCACCACGCCCGGCTATTTTTTTTTATTTTTAGTAGAGATGGGATTTCACTATGTTGGCCAGGCTGGTTCTCCTGACCTCAGGTGATCCGCCCACCTCAGCCTCCCAAAGTGCTGGGATTACAGGCATGTGCCACCACACCCAGACAATTTTTTTTTTCCTAAGACAGGATCTCGCTCTGTTTCCCAGACTGGAGTGCAGTGGTGTGATCATGACTCACTGCAACTTCAATCTCCTGGACTCAGGTGATCTTTTTCTCAGCCTCCCATGTAGTCAGAACTACAGGTGCATGCCACCATGCCCAGCTAATTTTTTTTTCTTTTGTTTTTACTTTTTGGAGAGATAGGGTCTAAGTTGCTCAGGCTGGTCTCAAATTTCTAGCCTCAGACAATCCTCCCACCTTGGCCTCCCAAAGTGCTGGGAGCCACCATACCTGGCCATCTTAGCAATTTTGAAATGTCTAATACTCTCTTATTAACTGTATTTGCCATCCTGTGCACATACTAATTCGTTACTGCAACTTCCTATGACCTGAGTCCTTTTATAAGAATCTGTGTAGCATCCCATGTAGCACCTAGGTTTGTTAGGACATTTAGTTAAGTCTTTTCAGGAGAGAAAGGGTCACTTTCCATGAAGCCCTTTTTTTGGGGAAGGGGCACACCCACTCACCAATGGTACAGATGATGCCAGTGTTCCGGGCTGTGATGGGTGGTGAGTCAATGTCCAGGCGGCACATGTGCTCCAGGAATGTGTCAGCCATGGCTGCATGCAGCTGCTGGGTCTGAATGAAGGCAGTCCCGGCTTCACTATGGGGCTTCGACATGGCTGCTGAGGTCCTGGGTCCAGACAAATTGAAAGAGAGTGGTAAGACTGAGAAGTGGTTAATATACCATTTATCACAGGAGGGTGTCTCCTGCTTATACATTAACTCAATAAGCACGCTTTGTACACAAGCCACAGGGAAGCCAGACATGCTGTGGTTATGTGGTTGCTCCTCATGTTAGACAAAGGGTTCACAAGATGGTGAACAATGGAAATGGACCTTACTGAACAAGTTAAAACCTCCCACCTACTGCTGACAGTCCCAAGCACCCACAGTAAGCAGGTCTCTCTTACACTAGGCTGACATCTACTTAGACAGCTTTCCCACCACCCTATCTATAAATAACATCATTTAACATGCAATGAAGGAGCTTCCAACGAAGGAAGTTATAACCAATCTTCCAGTGATACAAACAACTAACTCCTAGCTTAGTGCCTAGATAAGCCTAGATATCTGTATGTCAAGTTGTCACAAAGCTACAAATAGCTGCTTTGTCGTGGGGCACCCACATTGCCTCTTTACAATCCTCACCCAACCCAAAGTCATTCCCCTGAATGCAAAAGCTTCCATCCTAGGAGGCTAAACCTAAAACCACATCTACTGTTGGCCAGAAGGACGTTAGGACACGTAAAGCAATTTGCAATTTGCAAAGCAAGGATAACATAAGGGCACTGGTATAATTCTAAAATTATCACAACTACATTAACAGGATAGCTGCAACATAGAGAAATTAAAGTTGCTGGTCAAATCTTTTCCCCAAAAGATTTTTGATACACATCCTGTTTTCTTTTCTAAGCCTGACAAGTATACCACCACTCTGTAACACAGACCATCAGTTCCAGGTAATTAACTAGCCCAGGTCACAACCCTGACAATGGCCCCGACCTTTGCTTTCTTCATTAATGACTTACAACTAAACTCGCTCAGCCTCTTAGTTAGCTGATTAGAGACAAAGGCTCAGGAGAAGCTTCCAGGCAGTGTTTGAAGAACTATCAGGTAAGGATGTGAACCAGAAGCTTGCTACATTTCTCATCAGAAAGTTGTTTCCTTGAGTTCTCACACCAAGGGCTACTCTTTCTAAAACGCTTTAGCCTAAATGCTTCAGCCAAGCAAGGCTCAGAAACAAGTCCCTCTTTAGCCCTTCCCCATCTCTTCCTAAATCTCAAAGTTCCAAATCAAGGCATCTCACACATATGACCCTTACTCCTTTACCCTGTTCCATCCCTGACTTTGTGGGCTCTCTGGGTGGCTCCAGCAGAGTATGCATCTAAACCCATCTCTGCCATCTCCAAAGAAGGCCTATTAAGGTCCAAAGAGCTCTGAAGGCAATAGTGAACAGTCTGTCGGCTATGGAAAACTGATGGCCACAAGTCCTCAACCACAGATTCTAAAACTTTTAAAATGGGGAAATAAGATACCAACTAACTATTCAACGTGGCAAATCCATTCTTCATTTCAACTGTATTTCCTAAGCCTCTAATATCTACTATGTATCCTCTCTTCCAGGACCTATATGGTTTTGTATTTCCTAGCACCTAGTAAGTGGAAGCATTCTAGTGTTTGTTAAATGACCTTTCAGTCTCTCTGAATGCCTCTTTGTCAGAATCAAAGTTATGCCTCTGCTCCCCCGTCCCTAAATCTGAGAAACTTCTACATTACTGACAGGAAAGCCTGGGGCACCCTGGTCCCTCTCCCTACACTCATGGTTAAGGGGGGGCTGGCATACCTTCACAGCTCCCAGCTGGGCTTAGGGAAGTCTGGCTGTTAAGGGAACATTACTGAGAGATGGCACAGCAGGCCAGTTGGAACACAAAGGCCTTGCTGTGGCCTCCAATGGGCCTACAATCTGGGGACTACATTGTGAACAAAATAAGATCTGAATAAGTGGGTCAGAGTAACTAATTCCACTCTTTTTAAAAACCATCAGCTGGCTCTTCTTAGACCTGAGATATCAGGGTCTTCTTGTAAAGACCTGGCTGGGGCCACTGAATATCAGGTCATACCTTTGGTTCTCTGGGCTTGGGCTTCCGGTGACATAATGCTCTCCTTTTGGCTCAGGTTGGCTCCTTGGCCTCACTTGCAAAGACCGCTCAGAGCTGAATAAAGTGTGCCCTGGAGAGCTGTACAAGGATTAAGGTAAAAGCTGAGTGTAACTAAAGCTCTTTGGGGTAATGGAAAAATTACCTTAATAACCAGGTATCCAGGTGGCAGCTGCTCTACAGATTCAGCTGTTATGTCTCTTTAAACACGTGATTTACTAACATTCCACTATTCTATACAAGAACCTGGTCCCTCCCCTTTTGGGAGTGGGGAAGGGACACCAAATTAAACATACCTAAAAGACCTGGGAGGATATATACTGATATTTTAATAGGATGTCATTGGGGTGGTAGGATTACAACAACAACAACAAAAATTCCTCTTTATTAACAAATTTACTGATATAAAATAAAAATACTTTTATAGTAAGAAATTATGTACACCTTTTTTGGAAATATTTATATGCATCCTATAAAATTGTTGGGAGGAAGTAAATGAAATGTGAAGATACCAATTCCATTAATCGGTTGCTGCTCTATGCACTTCAAGAATAATCTGCTTTTTTGGCCGGGCGCGGTGGCTCAAGCCTGTAATCCCAGCACTTTGGGAGGCCGAGACGGGCGGATCACAAGGTCAGGAGATCGAGACCATCCTGGCTAACACGGTGAAACCCTGTCTCTACTAAAAAATACAAAAAACTAGCCGGGCGAGGTGGTGGGCGCCTGTAGTCCCGGCTACTCGGGAGGCTGAGGCAGGAGAATGGCGTAAAAACCCGGGAGGCGGAGCTTGCAGTGAGCTGAGATCCGGTCACTGCACTCCACCCTGGGCGACATAGCGAGACTCCGTCTCAAAAAAAAAAAAAAAAAAAGAATAATCTGCTTTTAAAAGACAGCAAAGATACATGTCTCAAAAAAGAAAACCAAACAAACATGTCTTAGGCCCTACATCACAAATGTATTATAGGAGAGTTTCAATGGCTTAAAGTGGTCAACCTTAATATAGTCAGAACCTCAAAGCAAAAAAAAAAAAAGTCCATAGGATAATCCCATGCCTCAAATCTGTTAGTTACATGCCCAAATCCAGCAAACTAGTCTGTTCTCAAGCTTTACAGTAAAAGCTTTGTGACAATGTTCTGGTACAGAAGGGCTGCCTCCAAGTCCAGAAGATGCCATTAGCAGATAAAATTATATTGGCCTCAAACACAAACCCTATTTCAACTATCTCAAATTAAATCTGATGCCTATAAGCTCTAATTTTTGGCCAATAAGTACAAGAATGACAAATGAAAATTTCTATAGTGGATTTACACACTAGCAGTCAAAAAAAAAAGCTTGCCTGTCAGCAAGTTCATCCAGACTTCAGATCTCATGCATCCTTAATGCTCTCTTCGAGCCAGAGACCCCATACCTCAAGCTCAGGTCTTTCCTCAGGCTCTGACCGGAAGCCTCCCTTGCAGGGAGGGCCAGAGCTCTCCTGCTTTCTCCAAAATCCTCTTCCCAGCACAAGCTGCCCACACCACCAACCACCTACCTAGAGTTGTATGTACAACACTCACTGGACTCTCCCTTGGCGCCAGGAAAGCAGCCCAGTCTTGGTTTCTCAGGGCAGGCTTCTGGGAAAGACTCCTCTCCCTCATGCCAGTTGCCTGGACAGTGCCTGCCAGGACATGTGGCCCCACCCATGCCAGTCTGACTCACTACTGCATCCTCCTCCTAGGAAGGCACAGACATGCAGAGCCAACCTCCAGCCAGCAGTGGAAGCCTGGCGTATCCACTGATAGCAGCACACACCATGCCCAGGTCCAGGAGCCTTATTCTTGAGCCCGAGCCCCTGCAGTAAGATCTTCCTCAGAGCCATGTCTCCTCTGTGAGAAAGGAGACACCACCTCTAAGAGGCCTTAGTCTGGAGTTACAGGTTGGAACAGGCACAATCACAGCTCAGCTCTAGGTGCCCTATTCTCCCTTTCCTTTCTCATCTCAGACAGTTCCTGGCTCTTTGTATTAGTTTCCTTTGTGTCAGACACAATTTTTCGGCCATTCGTCAGAAACCAGGAGACAAAAATCATAAAAAATACCCAACACTCCCCACTCCAACCTTTTTTTTTTTGAGACAGGCTTTCACTCTGTCACTCAGGCTGGAGTGCAGTGGTATGATTATATTATATTATATTACATTATATATTATAGCTCACTGCACCCTCAAAACGATCCTCCAGCCTCAGCACCCCAAGTAGCTGGGACTACAGGCACGAACCACACCCAGCTCCCATGCTCCACTTCTTAGGGCCAGGACTGTTGTTGGGTTGCGCTGGGAAAGATTCACGCTTCACTCCACCAATTCTTTCACAAAGGACCAAATCATTCTGCCCTAATAAACCAGCCTGGCCCGTGAGTCTGCATCTGCCTAAGTCATTTTTACTTTGTACCAATTATGCTCCGATACCAACCTCACACAGATCAACTGTAAAATGGTGGCACCTGATGCTCACTTTCTCTCTCCAACGTTGCCAGTAGGTACACAAGATTGCGTTCCTTGCTGTGACGTCAGTTTGCTACCTACATCTTCAAGCCATCATGAAGGCCTTTCAACCCTCAACTCTTCAGAACACCAGCATCCATTAGAAAGTTTGCATCATGATATTCTGGCATTCGGGTCAGCCTGCTCTCTAGCTCTCTTCCTCAACAATGGAAATGGAATTTCTAAGATTTGCCCTAATCAAACTAGACCAGCAACATGATCAAAATGGGTGATGGGCCAGCAGAACCTAGTAAGGTCTGGAGTAGGCACTGTCCGTCTTCATATACAGTTAAGGATAATGACAATAGCATATTTGCATATGGGTGCAGGACACAGAGGATGAGATATCTTCCAGCTAAGAGACCTGGGTCTGAAGCCCACACTTTAACCCCAGCAGGCCCCACAGCAGAAAGCAGTATGGTGTTACCAAGCTACACAGAACAAAATGAGCCCACTTACAGGTTCTAGTAAAATTCCCTTGCTTTAAAAAAAAAAAAAAAAAAAAACACTTGGCTCTTTTATTTCTTCAGGGCTAAAAGTAAATGACTTGTCAACAGGAACCTAAGGTCCTATTTCCAGCTACAGTGTGGAATAGGGAAGAGCAGCTGATGCTAAACAGGCCTACTTCCCCAAAAGACCACTCAACTTCGGGTAAAGAAGTCCTAAGTCAGAGAACCCTCAGTATCCTCAGATGCCGAGTATTTCCTGGCTCTATCCCAGCTGCTCGGTGCAGACAACTGGTTTCAGCCTGAAGGAGGTGGTTTGGGGGAAGCGTTAGCTGCCTTGGGACATGGTGCCTCCTTACTAGGATTAAAAGTAGGGTGGTGTTTCTGGGTATGATATCCACACTCTAGAACCAGGAATCCTGATTTAGGACTCTTAAGTGCAACTAAGGTGGGTTATGGCCTCAGCAAAGTGAGGCACTGGCTCAGCATTTAATGGAAGGGCTGCCCTGCATTCTAGTTGGGGCAATAAAGGAGGAAAGGCAGTGCCAACTCTCCAAGAGCACTGAACTAGTTAGTATGACTGGTCTTCCTACAATAGCCTTTATAGGTTTGCTTCTATTTTGTTATGAATTAAAGAAAAAAAAAGTTTTAACATCTGCATCTCTACCACCCAGAACTGACCATTAACACTGAGCCATGGCCGGCTGTGGTGGCTCACGCCTGTAATCCCAACAGTTTGAAAGGCTGAGGTGGTCAGATCACTTGGGACTAGGAGTTCGAGACCAGCCTGGCTAATATGGCGAAACACTGTCACTACTAAACATACAAAAATTAGCCTGGCGCGCATCTGTAATCCCAGCTACTTGGGTGGCTGAGGCACAGAGTTGCTTGAATTCAAGAAGTGCAGATTGCAGTGAACAGAGATCGCACCACCGCACTCCAGCCTGTGCAACAGAGTGAAAAACTCTGTCTCAGAAAAAAAAGGAAAAAAAAAAAAAACACAAATAAAGGCTGAGCTGTATTTTCTTTACTTTCTTCTTCTTTTTTTTTTTTTTTGTTGAGATGGAGTCTCACTCTGTTGCCCAGGCTGGAGTGCAGTGGCATGACCTCAGCTCACTGCAAGCTCCACCTCCCAGGTTCATGCCATTCTCCTGCCTCAGCCTCCCAAGTAGCTGGAACTACAGGCGCCTGCCACCACGTCTGGCTAATTTGTGTGTGTGTGTGTATTTTTAGTACAGACGGGGTTTCACCGTGTTAGCCAGGATGGTCTCAATCTCCTGACCTCGTGATCCGCCCGCCTCAGCCTCCCAAAGTGCTGGGATTACAGGCGTCAGCCACTGCGCCTGGCCCTCTTTACTTTCTTAAAAAAAAAAAAATTATAATTTTATACAGTTCATTTTTTCCCCATCCCCAAGCTCCTCCAACCCTTTCCACCTCCATCATGAACTCTTTTTTCTATTTTATTTATTTAAATAGAGATGGGAATCTTGTGATGTTGCCCAGGCTGGTCTCGATCTCCTGGCCTCAAGTGATCCTCCTGCATCAGCCTCCCAAAGTGCTGGGATTACAGGCGTGAGCCACTGCACCCAGCCACATCATGCATTTTGACACCCAATCACTGTCATGAACTCTGTATCCTTCCAGTTCACTGAAGTCTATGTACAGTATATCTATATCTATACTGAAACCCTATAATATTGTGGTTTTCTTAATGCCCTAAGTGGTGCACTGTATATATCACTGAGTAACTTGTTTTTCACTCAGCAGCACATTCAAGATCCATCCAGTGGGTATATGGATCTAGCTAATTCATTTGAACTGTTACACTAGTCCACTGTACAACAGACAATTTTATTTATGGACTCCCTTACTGGTGGCCACTCCCCCTCCCCATTAAACTAGTTTTCCTCTATTAATCAATACTTTACTCTTGTAGTACATGTCTCCCTGTACTGTATGAGTTTCTATATATCCAGAAATTGAAGTCTTAGGTCATGGGGTATGTTTATTTCTATTTTTACTAAATATGGCTGATTTGCTCTCCAAAGTGGCTGTATCAATCAACGTTGAGTTGCTGCATTCCACACCTTCTTCCCTTGGTACTGCCAGACTTTTTAAATGTTTGCCCATCTGATGGGTGACATTTGTTTTTCTGCTCATCTAATGTTAATAACCAAAGAGGGATACCGAGATAGTTTCAATGTTTACGACATCTCTATTTCCCTGCTTAACTCAATCGAATCTCCTCTGAAATGGCATGGTGGACACAGTGGGTCTTATGTGCCCTGACTGATTCCATTGATGAGTAGTTCTTTTTTATTCATTGCCAAGGGAGACATCAGTTGTTTAAAACTGAAGAAACATGGCTGGGCGCGGTGGCTCATGCCTGTAATCCCAGCACTTTGGGAGGCCAAGACAGGCGGATCACGAGGTCAGCAGACCGAGACCATCCTGGCTAACATGGTGAAACCCCGTCTCTACTAAAAAATACAAAAAAATTAGCCTGGCGTGGTGGTGGGCGCCTATAGTCCCAGCTACTCAGGAGGCTGAGGCAGGAGAATGGCGTGAACCTGGGAGGTGGAGCTTGCAGTGAGCTGAGATCGTGCCACTGCACTCTACCCTGGGTTACAGTGTAAGACTCTATCTCAAAAAAATAAAATAAAATATGAATAAACATTATCTGTAAGTAAACTGAAGATGTTTGGAAGGGATAGGACTCCCTTCAGAGAATCTTGACTGCAGTGTTCAGCCAGCAGCTGTGCTGGTCCACAGTCTGAAATGCTAGGACTGGCAACCTCACTGCCCTTGTATAACTGGTCTTGGCATCTCTCCCACCGCAGCCCCAGCCTGCTTCCAAGACTGCTTGCTGGCATGAGGAAAGAGGCTTAGAGCTCCCCAGGAGCTTTGTCTACGGACAGAAGTGGGGGAGGTGAGTCTCAGAGGCCACCGAAGGTACTGCAGCCGGCTTGCTCCCTCCTACGTGCAGACAAGCACAAACCACTGCAGGGGCGGGGCTTCGCCGCACTGGGTGGTGGGGGCCCTAAAGCCCCCAACTCCTGAGCTGAGCAGTCATACCAAGAGGCCGGAAAGCCCAGCAGATGCTACACGCCACCCTCCACCACTCACCCAGGCTCACCTTCCCCCAACAGCTTCTTTAACAATGCCCCAAGTATTCAAATTACTCAATTATTCAGTCTGCCCCTTGGTAAAAAAATGCAAGCTCCCCAAAAGTAAGGTGGTATCACAAATGGTCTTCATATATCTGGTTGTCTAGCTCTATTCCCATCTGTATCAGAACTGATGCTTAAAGGGACAACTTAAAATCCTTAAGACCTCATACCAAATAAACCAATCTCACAAAGACCCTCGAAGTTGCAATAAAACTCTGCTCACAGGGGCAATGCATTCTTGTGGTATATCAGTTAAATTGGGATTTGACTGTGGGCTTTTGGAGTGATTCAGAAAGAAGGGTAATGTCAAATGAGTCATTTTCCTGTACTCTGGTCTCAGTCTTAGCTCTTGGCCAAGATAACACATCCGGATTTGCCTTCATAAAAGCTGAAGCAGGCCAGGCGTGGTGGCTCATGCCCGTAATCCCAGCACTTTGGGAGGCTCAGGCCAGTGGATCACCTAAGTCAGGAGTTCAAGACCAGCCTGGCTAACATGGTGAAACCCCATCTCTACTAAAAATACAAAAATATTAGCTGGGCGTGGTGGCAGGTGCCTGTAATTCCAGCTACTTCAGGAGGCTGAGGCAGGAGAATCGCTTGAACCCAGGAGGCGGAGGTTGCAGTGAGCCAAGATCGCACCATTGCACTCCAGACTGAGCAACAAGAGCAAAACTGTCTCAAAAAAAAAAAAAAAAAAAAAAAAAACCTGAAGCTTTAAAATGAACTAAAACCCAAGTAAAGTGAGTTTGTAATGTAACTGCTGCATTTTTTTCTATCTTCCTGCCCATGGCCATTTCCTCATTTCTTCCATTGCTTCAATATTAAGAAACAAACAGCTTTAAGAAATAAAATGGTTTTTCCTGTGACCCCACATCAGTGTCACAACATTCAAGGCACAGAAGCAACTCCCATAAAGTGCTAGCTGTTTAGAGTCACAGCCAACAAATTTGCTAAGTCACTGGGGGTACAGTTCTTAAAGAGCTAATGATGCTCTTTGCTAAAATATGAATACATTATTTCTAACGCAATGCTTACAATGAAAGCAGCTGTGCTAGACAGGAGACCAACATCCATACATTTTGGTTCAAGTCAGTAACTGAGAAATGAGTTCAAGAACCTTCTTTAAGTCATCATTAATCATGTCCCAGGAGAGGCTGCTGTGCCCGCTACAAAAGGGCCAGGAATGAAGCTGCACAGACTGCATTAGCTGGGCACCGGGCTCTGCCACTCTGCACCTAAGTTCTTAAGGCAGTACAGAGAACCAGGTGACCCGGACCAATCATTTTTCACTTAGTTGAGGCACTTTTTTTTTTTTTTTTTTGAGACGGAATCTAGCTCTGTCGCCCAGGCTGGAGTGCAGTGGCGCGATCTCGGCTCACCGCAAGCTCCGAAGTTGAGGCATTTTTAATTAGGGGAAATGCATGCTTCATTATTTGACTCACTGAAAGAGAAGGGACTTTTTAAGCCTGCAAGAACCACTACGTAGTTTCCCCACTCACCCAGCGAAGATAATTCTCTCAAAAGCAGAATAATTGACAGGTTGAGTCATCTTCCCCACAGAGCCCCACTCCCCCACAGATTTGGTGATGCGTTACATTTCCCTTCCCCACAAGACAGCCCACTCCTGCCCCCACAGCACCTCAGGCCACCAAAGGGCAAATTATTTGCTAACAATGCTGCAGCCGGGGAGTCCTGACCTCTATCTCCTCTGTGGCCTCGGGAGTAGCCACGCCCTCAAGATGGCCAACTGGGGGTTACTGATCCTGGCTCCAATCCTAATCTCACCAGCAGGCAGAGCAAGTCAAGGGCTGGAATGTTCCCCTGTTAAGAGGTATTCCACTTACAGGGGAACACCGAAGGCTTAACTCAGCCCCTCCTTGCCTGCCTTTGTCTAGAGGTCCCAATCTCAGATGATCAAAGAGCATCTGCTCCAAGCAGAGAGTTGGAAAGTTACATTATCAGTGACTTTGTCAATATTAAACCAGATCCCTGGGGGGACTGGTTTCCAGGAGACACGTGGTTAGAGAGCCTGATTCCCCACGATTAGCTGCAGGCGTTTGCGGACAGCAGTAAGATAATGAATCAAGGCCCTTATGCTCAATTCTGGACTAAGTAATTGTGCTCGAAAATAATATATTCATTCACAGGCTTTTCTTCTGGGTATTTCGCCAGAGATTAGACACTTAACTGAGTGTGCAACATCCACGTAGGCATGAATCCTTTCAACCATCATGAGGAAAATGTTACTCCCAGTTTTCCCAGGGGAAACTGAGGTGTAGCGGCTGAACTCCTTCAATCAGTCTCAGGAAATTAATGAGTCAAACCTGATTCTAAAAGCCTTTCTGACAACTTCCCGATGTCTCTCTCCACGTGGACCTTCACTGTCGGCCTCACTTTAACCCGTACCAGCAAAGGTCCAAGCCCTAGGTCTGGAGTATGCAGATTAAGAAGCCCAGGGATGCCTTTCCATGACTAGTCTTTAAATGACCTTCAGACTGGAAGGTGCTTTCCTGCATCTTCTAATCCAGTGTGCTTGCCACCTGGTGAGACCTTACGAGGCTTCCTGTCCCCCTCCCTCCCACAGCAGGAAGCTCGTGCCCCACTCCCAGCATTACCGGGTATACATTTTAAGATTGTGAGCTCGGTGGGCTATGACTCGTCCAGTCATTCTGGTCTCTAACTCCGACCCCCAAAGAGCCCTTGACCCACACCGTTTGCGTTGAGTGAACGCCACAGATTTCCTGCCCCCTCAGTAACCAGAGCCCACCCCCACCCCACCCCGCGGCCTCCGCGTTCCACAATCAGGGCGCATGTGTTAAAAAAAACCTGCTGGATAATAAAAAAAAAAAAAAAAAGAAAGAAAGAAAGAGAAAAGAAAAAACGAAAAGAAAAAAAAAAAAAACGTGCCGGAGAGGCGCGGAGCGGGCGAGGGCCGGCAGGCCCCAGCGAAGCCTGCAGACGTTTCTACGGCCCGTTACGCGGCCCAAGGCCACCGCCCGGTGAAGCGGGGTGGACCCTGGGCGCGGCCGCTACGTGCAGCCCGGCCGCGGCGAGATGGAGCGTGGTCCCTGGTGGCCACCCGGCAAGGGCCGGGAGAGCTCGCGGGTCCCGAGCCATTCCCAGACCCTCGCAGGCCACCCATCTAATCCCGGTCGCATGGGACAGCACCGCGCCGCAGGGGCAGCCGCCCTGCCTCCCGGCAGCGGGGCAGGCCAACGTTACGTAAGCCTCCAGCTGCTCCCGGGCCGCCGCATCCCGCCCGCCGCGCGGGCGACCCAGCCCAGCCCTCCGCCCGCCCGCCCCGGACACGGGGCCCCAGCACCGCCCGAGCCTGCTGGGAGTTGGGAGGCGGTGATGGAAAAGGGGCGCGGGACCGCGCTCGGAGACCGGAGCAAGTGGGCGGGCGCGACCAGAGCAGAGAGGGAGGGAGGCGACATGCCAGGCGAGGAGGGGGATGCGGGAGAGCGGACGTGACCAGCGAGCAGGGGGAGGGGCGGCAAGAGGGAACTGGGGCGCAGGAAGGGCGGTCGCGCATGAATGGAGCATGGACCCGGGAGGGGAACCAGAACCGAGTTTCAGTAAGTTACACGGAAGCCATTAGAACGAAGGGGCAAGCACAGGTTTAAGAGGAGTGGGTGGAAGGACCGGACTTGAGGAGGAAGTGGAACAAACGAGCACGGAACAGAGGGCGCGGAGAAAGGGGAGGCAAGGGTGGAATCAATCACGAGGGACCGAGAGAAGGCAGGCAAGGATGGAGGCGCATTGAGAATTGGGGCAGGAGGATGGGACCAGAATGAGGGGGTAGGGCTGGGACGGGAAAGGAGCCGGCGGACCCGCCTGATCTGGAAGGAACGGCGCTGGGGACTTCTGAGGAGCCGTTCTCCAGTCTCTGAGCTCCACCGCGTCCCACATGCCCCGGATCCTGCGCTGCCCCGCCTGCGTGCCCGGGGCCGGCCGGCGCGCCGGGATTCCGCACTAGCCGGGTGCACAGGCCCTTGGTGGGGACAGATGGCGCAGCCTCTTGCACCGCTCACCTCTGGCGCTGACCGACTCGGGCTACGCTGCAAATTGGAAGAGATGTGGATCCCAGGGACGTGCAGCTGCTGTGCGAGTAGCAGGGACCTCAGCCTCAAGGTTATCCCGCTGCGGGCCGCCGCAATCCCTCCGCCGCCCCGCCCTCTGTCCAATCTCGGCTCCCGGCGACCCGGGCCCCGCCCCCTGCGTCTTTGCGGGCGCAGTCACCTTCAGGAGGAAGCGCGGTGGCGGCGGCAGAAAGCGCGGGCAGGTTGCCCTTTCGGGGGGACTAAATTCTGCGGCGGAAGGACACAGATTCAGAGCCACAGTTTAAAGAATCTGACGGCCAATGGGAACGCGGCGGGGCAGCGGATCCCGCCCCTAGAGCGACTTCCCTCCTAGACCCCCGGGCGCCGGGCCACCTGTTGCCGCCAAGTTGGGCTGCCAGATGAGGTCTCTTCTTGGCTCTCGGCCCAGGCCACCCCAACTGTCCCGGCCTACCTGGGCAGGGCCCAGATTTATGGGTTCCGGGGCAGCATTCTCCCGGCCCCGCCCTGCCACTCCCCACTCCTCCGGGTGTCTGCCCTGGCGCACCCTCGGAGACTGAGCTGAACGGGAAGTTGGGGAGAGCTGCAGACTTGTGCGTGGTTGGAGGTCTCGACCGCCTTCGGAGGGGCTCTGGCACTGGAGCGGCAGTAGGGAGAACTAGGGACTGCGAAGTGGGCCTGGAGCGGGAGCGCGAGGCCCTTTTCCTCTTAGGACCATTTGTTGTCTTAGAACCGCGGAACAAGGAAGGACAGGTTGGGGCCATGTGAATAATTTAGTAGGGTCTGGAATCCTGCAGAGCGAATGCCTGAGAGTAAAAAGCAAATAGACGGCGTTGATATTAGCGCAGAGCTGGGCATCTGGAAATAATCAAGTCAGAACATTAGAGCCGATAACCTATGCAGGAGTCAGCATTTCTGTTTTCACCTTGTCATGAATTTAAGTCAATATTGTTGGAACTTTTCTTACATTTTTCTACAAGACATTTTCCGATTTCCCAATTGTTAGCCAGCAACCAATGATGCGAGCAGTTATCAATTAAACAGCTGTTAACTCTTGCCTTCATTCACAGATACAATGTTGCGCATTCAAAATGTGAAGACAGTTCTCTCAGGTTCTTTTTTTCTTTTCCTGGCAAAAGAGACCAAATGAGTGTGACCTGCTCAGGCTTACCCGCTGCCTGCAGCTGAATCACAGGCCTTCATTCGCTTCCTGTTAGCTCAGATAAGCTGGGATGAGACAGTGACAGCCTAAAAGTAAATTTCTGTTTGAAGTGAGATAAAAATTTTTCACTTTCTTCTGTAAGCCTTCCTGGTCACTTTAGCTGTTGTTGAGAAGGAAATGCTTGATTATTAAGGTGGTGAAAGAACATGAAGTTGTTGAGAAGAAAAAAAGACATACCCCCCCTAGGGAGAGTTAGATTGCTCCCTGTCAGAGAAAGAGGGATGGCATAAAAGGCCCTCTTTGGCCCCTAAGCTGAGGACTAAGAACAGTGATGGACAGCACTGGGATGGCAAGGATCTGGCCGATGCTGGACCATGTTGTATTTTAAAGTTCTAAATTGGGTGCGGTGGCTCACGCCTGTAATCCCAACACCTTGGGAAGCCGAGGTGGGCGAATCACATGAGGCCAGGAGTTGAGACCATCCTGGCCAACGTGGCGAAATCCCATCTTTACTAAAAATACAAAAACTAGCTGGGCGTGGTGGTGCACGTCTGTAATCCCAGCTACTCGGGAAACTGAGGCAGAATGGCTTGAATCCGAGAGGTGGAGGTTGCAGTGAGCAGAGATCGCTCCACTGCACTCCAGCCTCGGTGACAGAGACAGACCCTGTCTCAAAAACAACAAAAAAGTTCTAAATCTAGATATGTTCCCAAGACTGAAATGCACATGTAGAATTGATGGCAAACTGTTACTCCTCAGTTGCAGATTTTGATCTGACAGTTCTAGAAATGCTGTCCATAAGCCTCTGGCAGAGACAAATCCAACGAATCCTTGCTCACATTAGATGCATAATAGGCCAGGTGCGGTGGCTCACGCCTGTAATCCCAGCACTTGGAGGCCGAGGCGGGCAGATCACGAGGTCAGGAGATTGAGACCATCCTGGCCAACATGGTGAAACCCCGTCTCTACTAAAAATACAAAAATTAGCCTGGCGTGGTGGCGGGCGCCTGTAGTCCCAGCTACTCATGAGGCTGAGGCAGGAGAATCACTTGAACCCAGGAGGCAGAGGTTGCAGTGAGCTGAGATGGCGCCACTGCACTCCAGCCTTGGCAACAGAGTGAGACTCCATCTCAAAAAATAAATAAGTGCATAGTAAAAATTTGTCACACTGAATTTAAGGCAATTTTCCTTTTGCTGATAAGTATAGAAGATCAAACTTGGAGGCCAGGTGCCATGGCTCACACCTGTAATCCCAGCACTTTGGGAGGCCGAGGTGGGCGGATCACAAGGTCAGGAGATCGAGACCATCCTGGCTAACACAGTGAAACCCCATCTCTACTAAAAATACAAAAAATTAGCCAGGCGTGGTGGCACGCACCTATAGTCCCAGCTACTCGGGAGGCTGAGGCAAGAGAATCGCTTGAACCCAAGAGGCGGAGGTTGCAGTGAGCCAAGATTGCGCCACTGCACTCCAGCTTGGCTAACAGTAAGACTCTGTCTCAAAAAAAAAAAAATCAAGCTTCGGTTCCATCATAGCTTAGTTCCAGTTCCACCCACTAGCCCTATGACCAAATATTGTAATTTTTAATGTGTAGAAGTCCAGTTCCTCAAAAGTAAATTGAGGACAATTTACTTTTATGGTGGGGTTTGATGATGTATGTGAATGAGTCCAACACTGCCCAATAGGCATCCTCTTTCTTTGGGAATTGACTAGTCCTGGGGGCTGTCCTTGTGTGATACACACACACATACACACGTTTTCATCCAAAGTTCCTTGCTTAAACTCCCACAGCTCTTGTTAGTCTTTTGTTTATAATGTTGGGGGCACTTTAGGCTCAGAAGCAGGCCTCAGAGAACAGAATTCTCTCTCTCCCTCTCTGACCTTCTTCTGCCTTCCTTTGACCTGTTCCTTTTCCCCCAAGGCAGAAATCTTCCCCCAACTTGGTGTCTTGGATCTGGCTATAAATAAGTTATTTGTCATACCTTTTCTGATGGTAGGTTGTAAGACCCCCATTTCAGAAGGGGTCCTGCCCTGTACCTTGGAGGACGGAATGCTGCACAGAGGCCAAGACAAATCTCGACAGGCCTTGCTGGGTTCCCTCACTCAGTCTAGACTATCAGTATGAGATCATATCTTTTGGTCCAAGCACATTTCTACATGATTATCAATCATGCCTATCCAAGGAAGTCTCCATAAAAGGGTAAGTCTCCATAAAAGGCCTAGGAGGACAGGATTTGGAGGGCTTTCAGATAGGAGGTTCCTGGAGGGTATCACTCCCAGGGAGGGCATGGAGCTTCCATGCCCCTTCCCCCATACCTGGCCCTGTGCATCTCTTCATCTGTATTCATTATAATATCCCTTGTAATAAACCAGTAAATGTGTTTCCCTGAGTTCTGTGAGCCTCTGTGGCAAATTAATTGAACCCAAAAAGGGGATCATGGGAATCCCAAATTGAAGTTGGTCAGACAGAAGTTCTGGAGACCCATACTAACTACTGATGTCCAAACCGGGGGCAGTCTTGGGGACTGGGACCTCAACCTGTGGAATCTGACATTATCGCCAGGTACAGTGCCAGAATTGAACTGGAGGACACCCAGATGATGCCTGCAGCAGAACTGATTGCCTGCTTGGTGTGAGGGAAAACCCCCCACATATTTGGTCACAGAAGTCTGTGTTGATTGTTGTAGTGGTGGTATGAGAACAGAGGAAAACTACAGTCTGAGTTGGTTTTTTCCACAAACACCTTCTGACCAGAGCCAGAAATGTCTTCCTGAATATAAGCTTGCCCTTCTCTGGGCCATCACTTCTTTGACCCAGTAACAGGTCAGGACTCCAGGAAACTGGGGTTGCTGAAGGAGGACACAGGGTTCTCCCCCTAGAGCCAGCTCTTCCACTGTGTTCCTGGACTTGACCAGGATGGGAGGGGAAACTGCTAGGTTCACTGGATTTTGGTGTGAGTATAGGTGGAAATTGGTATGTTTTCTGTTTGGATTCTTGACCACAGAATCTACAGTTTAATGGTTTAACTCTCTAAAATCATTTGGAGTCCCTGGAGAAGGGGTGGTAGGTGTGTCAACAAACCATAATGAACCTAATCCTGGAGCCTAAAGACAAGCTTTGGCCCTGATGAAGAGGGTGAGATTACAAGCCTTACATCAATTATGTGACATCTTAGCCTCTCTCTGAAATGGCAGTGTTCTCTCAGGACAATTCAATTTCCAGGGCAGCCTACCACGCCCAGCCTCTACGTGAAATTTAAAAATTAGCCAGGGCCAGGCTTGGTGGCTCACGCCTGTAAACCCAGCACTTTGGGAGGCCGAGGAGGGCAGATCAACTGAGGTCAGGAGTTCGAGACCAACCTGGACAACATGGCGAAACCCCGTCTCTACTAGAAATAGAAAAAATTAGCCAGGCGTGGTGGCGGCCACCTGTAATCCCAGCTACTCAGGAGGCTAAGGCAGAAGAATCGCTTGAACCCAGAAGGCGGAGGTTGCAGTGAGCTGAGATTGTGCCATTGCACTCCAGGCAGGGCGACAAGAGGGAGACTCCGTCTCTAAATAAATAAAATGTAGAGATGGGGTCTCACTGTTGCCCAGACTGGTCTCAAACTCCTAGGCTCAAGTGATCTGCTTGCCTCAGCCTCCCAAAGTGCTGGGATTACAGGTGTGGGTCACTGCACCAAGCCCAGGTGAACTTTTTTTTTTTTTTTTTTTTTTTTAGACAGAGTCTTGCTCTGTTGCCCAAGCTGGAGTGCAATGGTGTGATCTCAGCTCACTGCAACTTCCACCCCCCGGGTTCAAGTGATTCTCCTGCCTCAGCCTCCTGAGTAACTGGGATTACATGCACCCACCACCATGCCCAGCTAATTTTTCTATTTTTGGTACAGATGGGGTTTCACCATGTTGGTCAGGCTGGTCTTGAACTTCTGTTCTCAGGTGATCCATCTGTCTCGGCCTCCCAAAGTGCTGGGATTACAAGCATGAACCGCTGCGCCTGGCCTCAACTTCTATTCTACCTCTTCCTTCAAACTCCTCCAATTTCTCCAGGCCTATGAGGGTGGCATATCAGTTTCCCCAGACAAATCCTGGAAGATAAAGTTAGCCTTCGGAGTTAGGGATAAAGAGAGAACAGGCTGTCTGTGTGGAAAGGGCATGCTTCATGGAGGAGACATTCAAGCTAAGCATGGAAAATTGATTAGAATAGAGATGGGTATGGGAAGGCCATGTTGTGGGGGGAGGCTGTGGGAGGGACAGTAAACAAATACTGAATGTTTTCTGAATGCAACTGTGTATCTAGGTTTCCCCAGGCTCCTGCAACCTCATCAGTGCTTAGAATGGAAGGGTTGAAGCTTAAGGAGTCCTTGGTCACTCTGATGGAAGTATAATCTTAGCCAAGGTGACCCTGGAAGCCAATGTGACCTCCAGCAATCTTTCTCCAGCCCAGAAATGCTGGGTTCACTGGACAAAGCCTCCTTAGAGTGATCTAATCCTATCCACCAAGCAACTCCCTTGGAGGCCCTGTGCTCTTTTTTTTTTCCCTGTAAATGTAGCCAGAGCTCAGGCCCCCAAAGATGCAAGTGGCACTATAAACAGACCCTATCCCCCAAAAGTAATCTGCCTAGGTGTACTCTGGCACTTAGAATAAGAAGGCATCAGTGAAGCCCTGAACAAGTGGCTCCCTCCCCAGGGGTCCTCTGGCTTCAGTTCCACCAGTCTGCTTTTTCCCTGACACAATTCCACTCTTCACCTGTGTCTGCCCTTGCTCACTGGCTGCCAGCTAATCTGACCCACTTATCCCAGGAAGGACAGCTAGGACTGAGAAGACTTTGGGTCTTCTCCTAAACAAAATAATTTTTTTTTTTTTTTTTTTTTTGAGACAGAGTCTCCCTCTGTTGCCAAGGCTGGAGTGCAGTGGCGCCATGTTGGCTCACTGCAAGCTCTGTCTCCTGGGTTCACGCCATTCTCCTACCTCAGCTTCCCGAGTAGCTGGGACTACAGGCACCCACCATCACACCCGGCTAAATTTTTTTTGTATTTTTAGTAGAGACAGGGTTTCACTGTGTTAGCCAGGATGGTCTCGATCTCCTGACCTCGTGATCCGCCCACCTTGGCCTCTCAAAGTGCTGGGATTACAGGCATGAGCCACCGTGCCTGGCCAGCAAAATAATTTTTAACTTATAGTGGCATCTCTGGCTCACTGTGAGAGGAGGAGAGGTCTGATGCATTTGTGGCAAGTCCTGTGTTCAAAGGAGCCAATGAATCTTCAAATGAACTGCAGCCTACCTTATTCCCACTTCTCCTGGGGGAGGAGGGCTCTAAGAGGAATTACATGACCCACAGAGCTTCCTCTATACTACTCCTGAATTGGTCCCAGAAGTTGTGGCATCCCTCAAACCTCCATCTCAGAATCCATTCTGTGAGAAGCCGGTTAAGAAACCCAGTAATGACTCAGCACCAGACTCTTCTCCCCTCTGCCCACCAGCCAGAATGAAAGGCAGAATCGAGCAGGCTCCTCCCCAATGGATGGCCACATCCTCACCACAAACTGAGTCATGGTCACACCCTGCCTGATGGAAAATTACCAGGAGGAGGGAAACAGAAGGTTAAACTCCAGGGGTTTGTAATTTCTCAACCTAAGAATCAGATAAATGTTTGAGGTGATGGATATCCCACTTACCCTGATGTGATTTGTGCATTCCATACCTGTATCAAAATAACTCAAGTAACTCATAAATATATATACCTATTTATGTACCCACAAAAATAAAAAAAAATAGCCATCTACTCTGTACCTGGAACTAATGAAGAAAATAGTTCTTTTCCTGACCCTAGTCCTAACCAAGCATGTCCAGGTCTATGAAGTGAGACTGCTTGAGCTGAGGACTATGTGAAAGGTAGACCCCGTCAACCTGTATTTATGGTATTTGCAATAGGCTTGGCCCTGTGAAGGATAATGCCTTGTTGCTCACACCTGGGTTTCACAGGCTCCAGCTTCCCCACTTCCAGAAGAACCAGGCCTGGGCAGAGAAAAGGGGCAACTTTACCTCAATTCCCCCTCCAGGCTGTGGGAGGATTCCTCTCCAGAAACTCAGGGTCCCACCCAAGTTTCCCTACAATGAAGGCATTCTTGTATTTGTGGGGTTTTAATTATATTTGTTTTACCTCATATACATTAAGATATTATCATCTGTAGCTTCTAAACTTCTTAGATCCAAAAAGTCCTATTGCTTTTCTGTGGTACTATGAAATGATGTATTTAATTTTATTACAATTTTATTGGCATAAAAAGATTATTAGACAGATGCTTTTTTTTTGTTAAGTGACACCCATAGGCTAGCTCAGCTATTGGAGTTTTTCTGGTAATATACACCATCTGTTCCTTCTCATTCCATCATTTGCTAGTACTGCTATATTGGATGTCAGTGATACAGAGAAACTGTAAGAAATGTTTACAACTGAGAAAAATCTATTAACAATCTTTGAAATTGAACAGAAATGTTGTTATACCATTTGAGTAGCCACACACCAAAGTTCAGTTGCTAGAGCATCAGTGAGAACACCTGGAGAAGGTCTAGGATAACAGTGGTTAAAAGAACTCAGGTTCTGGAGTTGGGCAGATCTAGTTAAAAACAGCACTGGTTGCGCACGGTAGCTCATGCCTGTAATCCCAGCACTTTGAGAGGACTGCTTGAGGCTAGCGGTTCAAGACCAGTCTGGGCAACATGGCAAGATCCCATTTCTACAAAAATTTTTTTAAAATTAGCCAGGCACGGTGGCACATGCCTGTAGTAATAGTTACTTGAGAGGCTGAGGCAGGAGGATCACTTGAACTCAGGAGTTCAAAGTTGCATGAGCTATGATCACACCACTGCACTCCAGCCTGGGTGAGACTGAGACCAAGTCTCATAAAAAACCAAAAAGCAAAACTTAACATTGCCACTAACCAGCTGTGGGGCCTTAGATACATTATGTAAGATCTCTAAAGAAAACCTATCTTCCAGCTTTGTGGTCAGGATTAAATGAAAAAATATTTGTAAAGTTTGAACACTTTACAGCATAGAACCAGAACAGCAGTCTGGAGTCAGGCAGCCTGTCACTAGCTGTGGAACATAAGTTACTTATGCTCTGTGTCTCTGCTTTCTCATCTACAAAATAGGAATAATCACACCTACTTCACAGGCTTGTTCTGAGAATTACGACTCAATATATGTAGAAAACTTACAATATTGGCTGGGCACGGTGGCTCACCCCTGTAATCTCAGCACTTTGGGAGGCCAAGGCAGGTGGATCACCTGAGGTCAGGAGTTCGAGACCAGCCTGACCAACATGGTGAAACCCCGTCTCTACCAAAAATACAAAAAATTAGCTGGACGTGGTGGTGCATGCCTGTAATTCCGGTTACTCAGGAGGCTAAGGAAGGAGAATCACTTGAACTGGGGAGGCGGAGGTTGTAGTGAGCTGAGATGGCACCACTGCACTCCAGCCTGGACAAAAAGAGTGAAGCTCCATCTCAGAAAAAAAAAAAAAAAAGAAAAGAAAACTTTTAATACCGAGCACACAGTAAGTAATCCAAAGTGTTAACAAATTATTAAAGTGCTCAGCATAATGTCAGCACCTTCTTAGTAAAAACTAAAGAAAATGTCAGCTATCTCTACTACTACAGAGATGGGCACAAAGTCCTCTCAGGAGGCAGGTATTTCAGTTAGAGTGGGCTCAGTGATGAGGTCATTTACTTGGTGAAGATGTTATTTCCTAGACCTGAAATCAGAACAGGAGAAGAGGGCTTAGGAGACTTGTAAATTAGAACGTATTAGTGTTGATCAAGAATGAGCAAAGTTTAAGAAACAGCTTCTAGAGGGATGGACCTTAAGAATGGTACTTGCATGTTAAAGCAGGTCAGAACTAAAAACCAGGGTAAGGTACCCAGGCAAGAAGGTACCTCTAAAGTACGGTGAACGTAACAAAAGACAACAGGTAGTCTAGAGTGGGCTTTGTAAATTAAGCTACAACAGATTAAGAAAACCCTATCCTTGAAATGCCAGGCTTAGTTAATGCTTTTTGTATTCTCTGTGCTTATATTCCTGTTTTTCTTTTTTTTTTTTTGGTTTTTTTTTTGAGATGGAGTCTTGCTCTGTCACCTAGGCTGCAGTGCAGTGGTGCGATCTCCGCTCACTGCAAGCTCTGCCTCCCAGGTTCAGGCCATTCTCCTGCCTCAGCCTCCCGAGTAGCTGGAGGCTGGACCATCACGCCCAGCTAACTTTTGTATTTTTAGTAGAGATGGGGTTTCACACCTTATAGTTAGCCAGGATGGTCTCGATCTCCTGACCTCGTGATCCACCCTCCTCGGCCTCCCAAAGTGCTGGGATTACAGACGAGAATCACCGCGCCTGTTTTTCTTCATTAGTATTTCATAAAGTCTGTAATCCCAGCACTTTGAGAGGCCGACAGAGGCGGATGGCTTGAGCCCAGGAGTTGGAGACCAGCCTGGGCAACATGGTGAAATGCCATCTCTCCAAAGAGTATGGAAATTATCCATGCATGGTGGCACCTGCCTGTGGTCCCAGCTACTTGGGAGGCTGAGGTGGGAGGATCACCTGAGCTTGGTAGGTCAAAGCAACAGAGTAAGACCGTGTCTCAAAAAAAAAAAAAAAATTTCATAAAATATTTGGAAATGTCCGACTCAGCCATCTATGCTTATAACTAAGGATTTGGGGTACATGAAGCACAGCCTGAAAAGGACAGCAAAATGCTGAAATGGGAATTTCAACAGGGAGAAGAAAAAACTCACTAAAACAATGAGGTTTCCTAGAAAGAGCTGCCTTCCTTTACCACCTTGCTAACCTTGGCGAAATTGGGTTGTTTCATTAAGTGAAGCTGCATTCCCTTAGGATGTCTTTATAGATTTCGACTGAGAGATAAACCCCACTTCCTGCTCCCACCAGTTCTCCCCTAACCTCACTTACCCCAAAGAAATAGGTTGGAGGAGAAAGAGAGTAGGGGCTCAGTTCCTGAGATATAGAGCAAGGGAGACTGGGCAGGTTTGTGCAGAAAGCAATAGGCCCTAAAGGCAGTAAATCTTAGCTGCTCTGGCCTCAATGGCCCTTTTAAATTTTGACTAATAGTCATTATTGGTATTCCATATTCTCGGTTTGTTTCATCTGTACAACTGGTAAGTTTCCCTTTAATACACTGATCAAAAAGCTGACAGATCTGTAGTATACTACAATAAATGGACACAACTTGATACCATGCAACATAAACAGTCCCAACCCACAGGATATTCCATTCTCCCCACCCCCCTGCCCCTTGTGAGGGCTTGGGGCAGGTGCTGCTCCAAAGCTAGTCAGACCACAGTGATCATATCCAGTCCACAGCACCTTCCATTTTATTGTTTTATTTACAAACAGGGTGAAGTCAAAGGGAAAGTCAGGGGTTGAAGCCAGTCTGGGCCATCCAAATGTGGAGTAGTTCTTGGTCAAGCTCCACCATGGAGGCCACCTCTTACATATCCTTTTCCTGCCCCTTGGTAATGGCCCCTTGATTCCTCAGGGCAGCCTCAGTTGCTGTACCTGAACACTTTTATAAGGGCAGATGGATCCTGGGGTAACAGGGGTGGTACGAGGGCTGGGGCCCCCTCAGTTTGTGTAAACCTGAGTTCCGATCACACGCATGATTTCCTTCTGTATCTTGGGGTCCTGAGTATTAATGTTGGCATCGCCCACCTGACCATCCTCATATCTGCCAAAGATAGGGCAAGTGTGAGCATAAGAGGGAGAACAATACCAGAATAACATCAATCAGTGGAACTGTATTTGAAGGTATGGCCATCCCATCCCAGAAGTCAAAGCCCTTTCTCACTACTCTTCATAGTGGAAGAGATTCAGCTTATCTGGTTTCCTCTAGATAGATCCCAACAATCTATACCCATTCCCATCCTCCAGTGGTAAAGTCCCAGTGCCAGCTCCACTCAGCTAGCCAAGGACATGTCTCAAATAACAGAAATACACTTTTCCCAGTAACCACACACCATTACACCCCCAACCTCACTCCTCGAGGAATCCCCAGAGTCCCTCTGAGACTTACACAAAGAAGAACCTTGTGCAGACATGGTCGGATACAGGGCACACCCAGATGTTCCCATGCTTCTGGAGGTCCTTAGATGTAATCACTGGGAGAAAGAGGGCCAGAAATCATAGATACAATGCTTAAGGCATGGAGTCCAGGCAAGAGAAGGAAGCCATACCGCTTTAACATCACTCTTGGCCAGATCATGTGCCAAAATTACATCAGAAACAAAGGTTAGAGACCCAGAAAAATAGGACATGGACAAGCTACCTACCTTCACAAAGTGCTATACAGTTTAGATTCCGACTCTGCAGGAACCTTGACTGAATGGATCGGGTCTGGAAGAGAAGGAGGCAAAGGAGACCAGAGCCAGGGTACAGCTTTCCCTAGAGAGGCTAGTTAGCTGATGACTGGAAGTGGGGATCAGAGATATCCTGGGCTCCCAGCAACCCCGCCAAAATTCTGCTTTCCCATAATCAGTCTGGATAGGGTGACAGCTTCCATCTTTACATTTTCATCTAAACTCAGCCTCTGCTTTTATACTCATGACTTCGGCTACATATGACTCCAGACATGTGTTCACTTTAGAACATACCTGATTCCTTTAAATGATCTTCAAATCACTCCCCAACCCATTCTCACCCCACTGTTTCCCTGTCCAGCTCTGGAGCCTAAATTAGCCCCAGGAAAAGGTCCTGCCTCATTAGAACAGTTCCAATACCTGGGGGATGGTATTCATCCTGTTATATCTCTGGACCAGCTCATCCTTGGAGGGCATCCTGTGCTGTCCTTTTCCCATTCCTGTCACAGAACAATACACCCAGTTCATTTATCAAAAATTTACTAAAGGGCTTGAGCTAGATGCTCATCCCAGCACTGAGCTAGATGCTCATCCCAGCACTGAGCTAGATGCTCATCCCAGCACTGAGCTAGATGCTCATCAAAACAGCAGAAAATAAAACAAACAAGATATTTTCCCCCACAGAATTTAGTCTGCTGGAAATTACAGGCAAGAACAAGCCATTACAACACGGTATGGTAAGGGGCTGTGATGCAGATTATAGAGCATGGTGTGAGCCCAGAGGAGGGCAACTAGCCTAGCCTAAGGGTTTAAAGAAGTCATGTGGTGGCAGCTAGACTAAGAACTGCAGGATCAGGAAGAGTTAAATAAACAGGGAGGAAGTATCTGGGAAGAAGTAACAGGATACAGAAGGCCTAAAGGAAAGATAAGATAGTGCGTGTTAGTCACATAAAGAATAGTCAATTGCACAGGAGTGGTGAGAAATGATGTAGAAGAGGCAAGCTAGGATCAGATCAAGCAGGCTTTGCAGGCTATGTTAAGGCAACTAAAGTCTATCCTCAGAACATTAGGGAACCACTGCAGGGTTCTAAGATAGGGGAGTAGCACATGAAATCATCCAGGAATGAGGGGCCCAGGAGAGTGGGACAGCAATACCTTGGTGTCAAGTGCCTGGATGAGCGAAATGAATGGAAAGGAAGCGAGCAGAGCAAGTCAGATTTGCTCTAGTCTCAAAGTTACATTAAAAATCTGACCAGTAATTCAAGAGAAAAGCACTCATCAGCAGTTAAGTGATGAATAATTTTGTACAGGAAATCACAATGGCAACTACCTTGAAGAATCTTACTTCAAAAAGTTTTCCTAGGCTTGAGAAAGAAGTGCCCATTTCTTCTAGTTTCCACATTATCTGAATCCATAAACTCTCTACCTTCCTTACCCCTGTTTATAACATTTATAGACTCAACTTCGACTTTTCTTATTTAGACATGAAAATGTGCTTGTGGCCGGGTGCGGTGGCTCAAGCCTGTAATCTGTAATCCCAGCACTTTGGGAGGCCGAGGCGGGCGGATCACAAGGTCAGGAGATCGAGACCACAGTGAAACCCCGTCTCTACTAAAAATACAAAAAATTAGCCGGGCGCGGTGGCGGGCGCCTGTAGTCCCAGCTACTCAGGAGGCTGAGGCAGGAGAATGGCGGGAACCCGGGAGGCGGAGCTTGCAGTGAGCCGAGATCGTGCCACTGCACTCCAGCCTGGGCAACAGCGTGAGACTCCGTCTCAAAAAAAAAAAAAAAAAAAAAGAAAATGTGCTTGTGTGCTCCCACTCCTCACTTTTTTTGGTTTGAGGATAGGACGTTAAGTCTCTGTACTCAGCTTTATCATAGGCCCAATCTTACCACAGATAGGGATAAAAGTGTGTATGCATGTGTGGACATAGGTGCCTGTGTGTGTGTCCACCAGGGAGAGAGATGAAGATGGAGATGATGCTATCATTATAGGTCATAAGCACTCTGATCACTCTACCCTGGAACTTTCTATTATTATTAATTCTACTCTGATTAGTTCTTGGTTTTCTGATACCCATGGTGTAGAAATAGAGTGACAGCTGTTGAACTGACATTCTTCACTGCTCAGGCTGTCAATTCATCATGCATTCACATTCAAGTCTCAGGACAGATTTAGGTAGGGCCAGAACAAAACTCAGGACACCAAGAGCCTCAAGGCTTGAATTGCCAATTTCTTCCTTTTACAGGACAGATACTCATAACCCCTTTGTTTTCACCTTCCCCATTAGCCTTAACTAGATTCAGCTCTCCATCCAAATACCATGACCTTCTCTCAAATTGGGTATGTCAGTGACAAGAAGTAAAATTCCCATTCAGGTTATACTCCAGAGGAGGCAGATAAGAAGATAATAAAGAACAATCTGATTCCTCTGGAAGGTCTTAAAGATGGCCCTTATGATAGAACCCAGATCTTGTCCCACCTCAATCCTGTTGTACACCGTCCTTTCCATACTGATCCAATGATTGTCCATTTCCTGAGCCCAGACCCTGAGATCATGGTGGCTAGAATAATCCCTAGATGTTTTGTGTCCAGATTATGCACTTATCAGAAGTCCCTAAACAAGACTAAACAAACAGATGGAGTATATCACCTCCTTTTTCACTGTCCCCTATTTCAACCTGAACTTTATAGCCAAGTCACTGGAACCTCTACTAGATATATGAACACTATTTACACCAACCCCCACTTCCAGAGGGCACCCAATGCCATTAGACTAAAGATAGTGTGAGAAAGAAAAAACAGAAAACCAGAGCAGAATAGCGTAGAAGAAAACATACAAGACAGCTGGTCAAATGCTGGAGTAACTACAGTAAGTGGAACATTTGCACACATTTCCCCAAACATCCCATTATACATACTCACATATCTATAGGGCCCTCAGAGACCCGTCATTCAAGCAAGGCCTACTCTTTCAGTCTAAAATAATGTATTAGTCCATTTTCACACTGCTGATGAAGACATACCCAGGACTTGCTAATTTATATAGAAAAAAGGGTTTAATGGACTTACAGTTCCACATGGCTCGGGAGACCTCACAATCATGGTGGAAGGCAAGGAGGAGCAAGTCACATCTTAAATGGATGGTGGCAGCCAAAGAGAGAGCTTGTGCAGCAAAACTCCCCCTTATAGAACTATCAGATCTCATGAGACTTATTCACTATTACAAAAACAGCACTGGAAAAACCTGCCCCCATGGGCCGGGCGCAGTGGCTCATGCCTGTAATCCCAGCACTTTGGGAGGCCAAGGCAGGCAGATCATGAGGTCAGGAGATCAAGACCATCCTGGCTAGCACAGTGAAACCCTGTCTCTACTAAAAATACAAAAAAAATCAGCCAGGTGTGGTGGTGGGCACCTGTAGTCCCAGCTACTCGGGAGTCTGAGGCAGGAGAATGGCGTGAACCCGGGAGGTGGAGCTTGCAGTGAGCTGAGACCACGCCACTGCACTGCAGCCTGGGTGACAGAATGAGACTCCATCTAAAAAAAAAACCTGCCCCCATGATTCAATTACCTCCCACTGGATCCCTTCCACAACACATGGGAATTCAAGATGAGATCTGGGTGGAGACACAGCCAAACCGTATCATATAGTGATAACAACAATGGCCTAGAAATTAGGAGACCTGGATTGCAGCCCTATCTCTGCTACTCATAGCTATGTAACCATGAGAAAACCATTTAATTTTTCTGTATATCAGCTTTCTTATCTGTAAAGTAATAAGGGATTAAATTAGATGATCTATAACTCCAATAGTAAAATTCTATTGTATTTTGTATCTATAATCAATTACCCTTTGAGAGAGGGAGATGAAAGGTGTCTATGATATCTTTATGTAATCGGTTAAGTGATGAAGAAAGACAAGAGGTCAACAGAGATTTCTGACTTCATCTGGTAACTAAAGGTATTCAGGCACTTGATAGTAAACAAAGGCCAGGGGGAGAAAAGAGAAAGAAAGGGAGGGGATAGGGAGAAAACAGGAAAGAATCTCAATGGGCACCAAGAACCATGAGAATCTCACTACTCAGAAAGACAAAAGAACTTAATCAGAAGGGTGCTTAGGCTGAGACAAAAAGTGAAGAATCTAGACAAATCAAAAAGACTATTCCAACCCTAACCCCACTTTGGATGCCAGGCACAGAGAGTAAGATTCACTCACATATTCAATAAATATGTGTTGGTCACCTGCCCTATGTGGCTTAATCATAATCTTTGTTTCATGACACATTATTGGTTTTGTTTTTTTGAGACGGAGTCTTGCTCTGTCGCCCAGGCTGGAGTGCAGTGGCACGATCTCAGCTCACTGCAACCTCCGCCTCCCAGGTTCAAGTGATTCTTCTGCCTCAGCCTCCCAAGTAGCTTGGACTACAGGTGTGTGCCACCACGCCCAGCTAATTTTTGTATTTTTAGTAGAGACAGGGTTTCACCATGTTGGTCAGGCTGGTCTCAAACTCCTGACCTTGTGATCTGCCTGCCTTGGCCTCCCAAAGTGCTGGGATTACAGGGGTGAGCCACCATGCCCGGCCTCATTATTATTTTTTAATAAGACAATGAATACCCAGAGACCCAATCAAAGAACTAAATTCTAAATCTAAAATATTACCAGTGACCTACATTTAACTATCTGCCTCCCTTTGGAGGTAATCACTATCCTGCAATTTGAGTTGTTTTTTTTCCTTTAGTTTTCACACACACACACACAAAATACACATATATATGCCTAAACAATGTTTATTTTGTTTGCTTTTGAACAATATAAAAAAGGCATCACAGTCTCACTCTGTCTTCTGGGACTTTCCTCTTTTTATTGAACTTTTTTTTTTTTTTTGAGATGGAGTCTTGCTCTGTCACCCAGGCTGGAGTGCAATGGTGCGATGCGATCTCACCTCACTGCAACCTCCGCCTCCCGGGTTCAAACAATTCTCCTGCCTCAGCCTCCCAAGTAGCTGGGATTACAGGCATGCTCCACCATGCCTGGCTAATTTTTTTTTTTTTTTTTTTGGTATTTTTATTATAGATGGGGTTTCTCCATGTTGGTCAGGCTGGTCTCAGACTCCTGACCTCAGGTGATCTGCCCATCTTGGCCTCCCAAAGTGCTGGGATTACAGGCGTGAACCACCGTGCCCAGCCAAAAAATACATTTTTATTACTAATCTTTTGTGGTTATATGTGCTGCAAATGTCTTCTGTCAGTTTGTAGCCTGTCTTTTCACTTTCTTTAGGGTGTCTTCTAAAGAATGTAAGTTTTAAATTTTTTTCTTTTTTGAGACAGGGTCTCACTCTACTGCCCAAGCTAGAGTACAGTGGCATGATCACGGCTCACCGCAGCCTCAACCTCCTGGGCTCAGTGATCTTCCTTCCTCAGCCTCCTGACTAGCTAGAACTTACAGGCACGTGCCGCCAGACCTGGTTATTTTTATTTTTTGCAGAGATGGGGTATTGCCATGTTGCCCAGGCTGGTCTTGAACTCCTGAGGTCAAGCAATCCTCCCACGTCAGCCTCTCAAAGTGTTGGGATTCCATGTGTGAGCCACTGTGCCCGGCCAGAAGTTTTTAATTTTAATATAGTCAAATTCACCAATCTTTTATGATTTGTAATTCCATTTTTTCTATTCTCTGGAAGACTTTGGATAAAACTAAAATAATTTGTTCCTTGAAAGTTTAAAATTAATTTGTAAAATTATCTGGGCTTGGTGAGGTTTTTTGTGTGTGTGGAAATTTTTAAACAATTTCTATTTCTCTTATAGTATTATGACTATACAAGCTATTTCTTGTCAGATTTGTTATCTTTTTCTAGGAATTTATCCATTTTATCAAAGTTTTAAAATTATTAGCATAGCGTAGAGAACTCTCTTATTACCTTTTTATTTATTTTTTTAGGCAGTCTTGCGTTGTTGCCTAGGCTGGAGTGCACTGGTTTGATCTTGGCCGACTACAGCCTGCCTCCTGGGTTCAAGCGATTCTCCTGCCTCAGCCTCTCGAGTAGCTGGGATTATATTATAGGCCCATGCCACCAGGCCTGGCTAATTTTTGTATTTTTAGTAGAGACAGGATTTCACTATGTTGGCCAGGCTGGTCTTGAACTCCTGATCTCAAGTGATCTGCCCACGTCAGCCTCCCAAAGTACTGGGATTACAGGCGTGAGACACCGTGCCCCGCTTTATTACCTTTTTAAATTCTGCTGTATCTACAGTTGTACTGCTTTTCTTGGTCATTATATTATTTAATTGTGTACTTTTTCTTCTTATCTAACCAGGGTTTATCTGTTCGGTTAGTTCTTTGAAATCATCTTTGGACTTCTTTGGTACTATCTATTGTACCTATTTTTATTTCACAGGTATTAGTTCTTACCTGTATTATCTCCTTTCTTCTATTTTGTTTGGTTTATTCTGTTGTTAGAGATGTTTTTAGGCCTCTGATTTTGGCACTTTCTTTTTTCTTTTGCAATGGGGTCTCCCTCTGTCAACCAGGCTGGTGTGCAGTGGCGTGATCTCAGCTCACTGCAACCTCCGCCTCCCGGGTTCAAGCGATTCTCCTGCCTCAGCCTCCTGATGGCACTACATTTTCTGATCTTTGTAACAGTTACAAATTACTAGAGGATATCAAGTAATAATCTATAAAGAATCTAGCACAATCCCCTTCATGTGGTGAACATGCAACTACATGGTGGCTATACCTTGTACAGAGACTATATCAAAAAAGCACAAAAGCAGACTAAAAAGAAACTAAGACATGAGCCAGGAAGACTGAGAGAACTCTAAATCAGATTCCTTTTCTGAGCTGGACTGATCTCCTGATTAGAATCTGGACTTCATTTTTAGAATAAAATGCTTTATCTTGCATTCAATGTGATTAATATGTGTATGATTATAGACAGTTTAAATTTTAAAAGATGGTTGAGAGAGAGAAGAACAATGTCTCTAGAAATATAAGCCAATGGAAAGGACTCAAGCCTTCAGGCCTTTGGATGTTTTCACATGTAAATTTACATGCACAAGTATACACAAACACAATCTATAATTGCCAATACCAAACATGTGTTCTACAAAAAACCTTGTTATGTCCCTGTTATTCCTCCACCCATTCCCAGGGCCAAGCCCCTGCTATGAATAAAACCATCATTTTTAACAGTAACTGGCCTCACCTTGTAAAGAATCTAAATTTCTAATAACAAAATGTAGAGAGAGGGAGAGACAATATGTATCCATGATCGGGAAGAGAGCTGACACAGACCAAGTATCCATAATGACAGAGGAACAGACAGGACAAATCATGTACTCACAAATGGATGCAATGTAAATAGAGTCAAGGTGGCCAGAGAGTATTTCTTACCTGAGTATCCAAAGGAAATACTGGAGATGGGGCTCAGGTAGATGCCTTTGCCATAGGCTGCTCCATGCAGCTTGCAGGGAAACACCAGGATGAGTAATATGAGCCTGGGCCCTCCCATGGCTATTTATTAGGCAGCTGCAAGGCTTATCCAGCCCTCTGTCCCTCCTTCTACCTTCTCATTCAAGTAACCCTAAGCACCTATTCTCGGAAAGCCAACTGGCTGAAAAGTGGATGCAGGTTAACCCGCTTGCCTATGAAATACCACATACTGATGCATTGGAGAGTGGGAAATGGTAGAACCACTGCGTCAGTCCCTCAGCATTCATTTTCCTGTCTCCAGGCCTTGGTACATATGCAGATTCCAAAAAAGAGGAACTACAGAACAGGGAGGCAGAAGGAGAGCCAATACACACTCCCTGGAGTCTCTCTGGGCATAGAAACAAGTCTCCCATATCTACTCCTTGAATGAATAGCCATATAAATTGAAAAGCTCTAATATATTAATTCATCACAGTGCCTACAATCAGCAATTCCACATTCCTGCTTACAGGTACATTCCCATTCTCCAAACCACCAAAAAAACGCAGCCTGAGGTCAAATACACAACAGCCACGTTCTCTATTCACACAGTTCTAACTTCCTCTCTAGGGAAATCCACAAGACAGGTTAGGCTTGAGGGCACTGAGGCAAGAACAGCTCACTCTACAGCAGCCTTCCACAAAACTGAGTAGGGAAAGGAGCGGGCAGAAATAAATGGGAAAGGGGCACAGCCTCACCTGCAGTTTGGTGTAGGATGCATTGACCAGCCCATTGCGCAGGATCGAATGCCAGTTTTCAATGTGGGACCCACTGTAAGGCAGGGTAGAATACATGCTCCTTATGATATGAGGTTCTCAGGAACACTCCCAAGACTGCCATGCCCACCCATTCTCACCCACACAGGACATGAAGATGGACAGGTACACCTAGTGATGGACATACACATGGATACGGTCACAGGCACGCAAGATGTATGTGTGTGGTTAAACTCTACGTCTCTATTTCCAGTCCCATCCTCTCTTCTGTGCTTCAGCTACTCCCATCCTAAATCCTCAACTCAGTATTTTCATTTGCCTATTCTCCTGACATTTCCAATTCAATAAATTCATCTGAAAATCAACAAATTCATCGCTGACCCCAAATATGGCTTCCAGTTCTGACTTCATGTTCTATTTTAAGAAAACGGTTCTACCACTCCCTATAAGTTCCCTTTAATACCTCTCTTTCTTTCTCTTTCCCTCCTCTCACAATTAGATATAAATTGTGGATTTTTCCATCAAAGTAGCTTTCAGATCTATTCTCTCCAATCTATTTCTTCAGCCAAATCACATGTAAATGTCATTTTTCCTCAGCTACACCATAGTTTGAGAATAAAGATCACGTTATATGTACCTTTTTGTCCTCTATAGCACCTACCACAATAGCATTTAATAAGTATCTGCTGACTGGTTGATGGACACATGTAACACAAACCCATATCTCAAGGGCATCCTTCTCGCTCATCCCCGCCCCCTTACCACCCCCACTGCCCAGCCCCCAGCCTCCTCACTGGAAGGCAAAGGTGCTGCCATAGAGCTTCTTGGCGGTCCGGAACCGAGCCTCCTTGGCAGGAGGGCTGCTCAGCAGGAGGAACTGGTGTGAGGTGTGCATGAACTTCAGCTGCTGCCCAGGGTGGGGGTGGAATCAGGAAAACAGAGCAGAAATCGAGATCAGGGAGGGAAGGGTTGGGGATAGGGAAAAAAATCAGGCTTGCATTAACCCCACACAAGGGAAATATGCTAAGGCCCAAAGACTAAGTTGATGGACAGAGCAAAGTAGGCAGATCTAGGACCAATATGATTAGCTGGCTTACAGCCCCTCCCTGCCCCTCACCAGAAATTTAAAGCATTTAGAGGGAGAATGGTCACTTACCCTGCTGAGAGGTAGTTTGACAATGTGTGACCTGTTGCTAGAGATGATCCTGGGAAGAAACAGAGAAAAAAATAAAAAGAATAGAATAATTATGTACTTAAGCTATCCTTCCTGAACAAGTAGTCTTCCTCTGCCCTCCGGAGAATAAGGACTCCTGGGCTGTCCAAATTGTGTGAAATGTCAAGGTCACTATCTAGATATTCCTGTGGGTGATAATGCTTGTGAATAAAAAAGTAAAAAGGAAGCTACTAACTAGACACGAGCTAATTATTGGGGAGTTAAACAATGGATGAAAAAAATAAAGGGGTGGGAGGAGGGCTGCTACAAGTAGAGAGTAAAAAGGGTAGAACAAAAGAAAGAGCACAGAGGTCACCTACAAAAAAAGAAAAGAAAAAACAGAAAGAAGAGGTCTGAATTAGAATGGTGACAACTTATACCCAGGATTTAGACTCAGATTCAGCCATCCTTCCTGAGCTCAAGAGAAAACCTGAAAGCTCTCAGGAATGGGGAGATGTGGAGAAAAAGTTACTGCCTAGGCTGGAAAAAGAAACAGAACAAACTAGAATGAACTTCTTTAGGAGTCAAGGACAAACTAAGCTCTATACAGGCTGAACACAGAAGACAGAAGAGAACAGACATAAAACATTGAGGGCTCAGCAAGAGAGCGCTATCTCCCAGGTGGATACAGTTTGTTGTTGTCTTTGTTTTTTGTGCCTCATCTATGTACTTGTGATGCCACCCCAGATGGTCTATGCCTAGTTATTCCTCAGGCTAAGAGGGCCAAAGCTGTTGCACTGAGGAAGTACTGAAGGCTGATTAGGAAGAGGAAGGCAAACTAGAAAGGGAAAGCTATGTCAGGAAAACAACAGAAATCGAGATCAGGAAGGGAAGGCAGCAGGGACCGTCAAAATCTTGGATAGGAGGAGCACAGCAATAGTGCCTCAAGGCTCTGGACATTCTATATCATCAAGGAGGCCCAGAGACAGGGCAAGGGGATAGCAGGAGGAGACAGACCTCTCTGGATGCATAGAAAACTTAGTTGAAATTAACAGTGTTAATTCCTACATGCAAAGGACACAAAAACCTACTGATGGCGACTATAGTTAGTAACAATGTGTCATATTCTTGAAAATCACTGTGGTAGTAGATTTTAAGTGTTCTCACCACAAAAAATACATATGTGAGATAATGCATATGCTTATTAGCTCTACTGAACCACTTTGCAATGTATACATATTTCAAAACATGTTATACACAATATATGTAATTTTCTTTTTTTTTTTTTTTTTTTGAGATGGAGTTTCGCTTTTGTTGCCCAGGCTGGAGTGTAATGACACAATCTCGGCTCACAGCAACCTCCGCCTCCCAGGTTCAAGCAATTCTCCTGTCTCAGCCTCCCGAGTAGCTGGGACTACAGGCATGGGCCGCCATGCCCGGCTAATTTTGTATTTTTAGTAGACGGGGTTTCTCCATCTTGGTCAGGTTGGTCTCGAACTTCCAACCTCAGGTGATCTGCCCGCCTTGGCCTCCCAAAGTGTTGGGATCACAGGTGTGAGCCACCGCGCCCGGCCCTATAATTTCTATATGTCAATTTAAAAAATAAATTAACAAACCAAAAAGGAAAACAAACAACAAAACCTATTGCGAAACATGGAACACCTAAAGAGAACCTGAAAAATCATGTTAGCAGCACATCGTGGCTCATGGCTGTAATCCCAGCTACTTTGGGAAGTCAATCGGGAGGATCACTTGAGCCCAAGAGTTCAAGACTGGCTTGGGCAACATAGGGAGACTCCATCTCTATTAAAAAAAAAAAAAATAAGCTGGGTGTGGTGGCCCATGCCTGTGGTCCCAGCTACTGGGGAGGCTGAGGTGATCACTTGAGCACTGAAGGGCAAGGCTACAGTGAACCATGATCGCACCACTGCACTCTAGCCTGGGCAACAGAGTGAGACCCTATCTCGAAAAAAACAAAAAAACAAAAAAAAAACCAATTAAAATAAGATTAAAAATAATTTTTTTAAAAGAAAAATCATGTCAGAATTTGTGGGCTTTTTGTAGGATGTGTTATTTTCAAGGCAAGGTATATCAACAAATTCCAAGAAAAAGCAGCCATTATTGCCTATAACCTTGGGCAGGATGTTGAAATCACCACTAAAAGAAGGTACAGGGCCGGGCGCGGTGGCTCAAGCCTGTAATCCCAGCACTTTGGGAGGCCGAGGCGGGCGGATCACAAGGTCAGGAGATCGAGACCACAGTGAAACCCCGTCTCTACTAAAAATACAAAAAATTAGCCGGGCGCGGTGGCGGGCGCCTGTAGTCCCAGCTACTCAGGAGGCTGAGGCAGGAGAATGGCGGGAACCCGGGAGGCGGAGCTTGCAGTGAGCCGAGATCGCGCCACTGCACTCCAGCCTGGGCAACAGCGTGAGACTCCGTCTCAAAAAAAAAAAAAAAAAAAAAAAAAAAAAAGAAGGTACAGGTTCCATGTCCAATAACTCCCTCCCTCCCCGTAACCCAAGAAGGATAAGCCATTCTATCCATACCACTGCAGGAGAGGATGGGCCAGGGGATCCAACTTGTCCATCTGTTTCTTGATTTCCAAATATGAGCCCTGTAAGACAATGACCATAACATTATCTCCCCGAGAGGTGGGAGCCTACCTGCTTTCTGCTTTTCACAGAGTTACTATTAGGATCCAGGGCAAGGTAGGCAACAAAGGCCACATAGAGGAAAAAGGAGATAGGGTTCCCACCCTCAAGGAGCCCCAGTCAGGCTGGGAAGACTCATAAATAAATCTGAAAATGACTGAAGATGCTTACAAAACAACATGCAGGTGGGTCTCCCTCATTTTATGCAATTCCTACAGCCCTAAAAAGTTGATTGTAAATCAAAAAATAAATAAAATCAATGTCCCAGGAAGATTAGGCTAAAGAATCCTGTAGTAAATCTTTAAATAAAGCAAAGTGTCCTCCTGACAAGTAAATCATTCCTCCTAGGTGTATCTTATGTGTAAATCTCAACTGTGATATACAGGATTTGCTGAGAAGAGGCCCACCTGTAAATGAGTACAAATGAATGTCTATTCATGCAGAGATTGCAGACGAGGGGTGGGGAAGTCTGGTGAGGGACAGCCTTGAGTCAAAGGATGGTCACTGCTCCATGTGGCTGCCCCACCCCTAGAAGGATAGAAGATGTAGGCCCCTGTGTCTAGTTCTTTACCTCCAAGCCCCCCTCCTCCTCACCCTCCCAACCCTGGGCAGAGGTCTTTCCTTCACTTCTTAACTCCCTAAGAATTATGGCAAAACATTAAATATGAACAACTTGTAAAGGAATTAACAGCAAAGGTAAAGATTGAGACACAAAGACTAAAGAGAATAAAGAGGAGTAACAGAGCTAACAAAACAGAGAACAAGAATTGGGAAGGTTAAAGAGGAAAGACTAAAAAAAAAATACAGTGAGTAGCATCTCTAAATCTTCATCCCACTCCCACAAATTACAAACAGAATAGGACACTTGAACTGGGCAGGCAGAGGAGAGGGGACAGAGAGAAGGCAGAATACCTGGGTCATCTCCCGAATGGACATCACACTATCCAGAGCTTTCTGAAGCCGCTCATAATTCTTCTTCTGTGGGGAATCAATGGGAAGAGAAGAACCAGATAAAGAAAAGTAGAGGAAAGTAAGATGTGATGAAAAGGGGCTAGATGTACAAAAAAAGTCTAGGCCCAAGGAAACAACAGTATGTCATGGAAAGAGCATTAATGGTCAGACAGTTCTGGGGTCACATGTTTACCAGCTGGGAGTAATAGGGTAAGTTATTTGGCCTCTTAGAATCTTTAGCATCCCTTTATGCAAATGAAGATAACAACTATCACCCCCATAAAGATGTTCTGAGGATTAAATAACATACATAAAGAACTCTGTATAGTAATGACAGTAATAGTGAGGTACTATGCTGGGTACTTCTGACGGTTAATTTTGTGTGTCAACTTGATTGGGCCATGAGGTACCCACTCATCTGGTCAACCATTATTTCTGGGTGTGTTTGTGAGGGTGTTTCTGGTTGAGATTAATATTTGAATCAGCAGACTGAGTAAAGCTAATTGTCCTCCCTAATGTGGAAAGGCTTTATCCAATCAGTCAATGACCTGAATAGAACAAAAAGGCTGACTCTTCTGCCCCACCCCGCCATGAATTTGTAGAGTTTGTAGTTACTCCTCCTGCCTGATTGCTTGAGTTGGATTATCAGTCTTTTCCAGTCTTTGGGTTTGAACTAAAAAAAAATTGGCTCTTCTTGGATGTTGAGACTTCAGGCTTTCAGACTAGAACATACACCATTGGCTCTGATTTTTCAGTTTTGTTTTGTTTGTTTTTTTGAGGCAGAGTCTCGCTCTGTCGCGCAGGCTGGAGTGCAGTGGTGCGATCTTGGCTCACTGCAACCTCTGCCTCCCAGGTTCAAGTGATTCTCATGCCTCGGCCTCCCAAGTCGCTGAGATTACAGGCGCCTACCAACATGCTTGGCTAATTTTTTGTATTTTCAGTAGAGACGGGGTTTCACCTTGTTGGCCAGGCTGGTCTTTAACTCCTCACTCAAGTGATCCGCCCGCCTTGGCCTCCCGAAGTGCTAGGATTACAGGCAGAAGCCACTGTGCCCAGCTCGCTCTGATTTTCAAGCCTTGGGACTGGGACTAGAACTGTACCACTGGCTCTCCTGGGTCTGCAGCCTGCTAACTGTAGATGTTGGGACTTCTCAGCCTCCATAATCATGTGAGGCAATTCCTTATAATAAATCTCTTTCTCCTCTCTCTCTATATATCTCCTATTGGCTCCGTTTCTCTGGAAAACCCTAAAACAGCACTTTACATATATTACTTCTCATTTTTATAATGATCTGCAAAATAAATATTATCCCTTTCTACAAGATAAGGAGATTGAAGTTTAGAAAGGTTAAGTGACTTGCCTAATACCCTTCAACTGGGGACTAGCAGAACCTCAAATGGAATCCAGGTCTGTCTGGCTCCGAAAGCCTTTCTTCCCTATCATAATGTAACTTCCCTATCATAATATTAACTCTTCTCCTCTTTCTGTGTCAAACATGGCTATTTACTGAAACAGCTAAACCACAGAGTTTAAGAGTTCTGTCCCTTATTCCAAGCCCTGTATATACCAGAATGTCACCCTATAGTCTCCCACTATCTTTTACCATTTCTATTCCTTAGCCCTGACTTTCTCAAGTAACATACCTTAGGGTTAAAGGCCAGAGTCTTGGGATCAGTGGGGTCCACCACAGAGGGATAAGGCTCAAAGATGATGCTCTTTCTAGGGGACTCTAAAGCTGCCCTACACATGGCCACCAGCAGATCCACCACCTTAGGGGAAAGGAAAAAAAGGGGGCAGAAGCTAAATGATTTCCCAGTACTGGGAGTCACAGAGTATCTAGTATTTCTCTCTGATGTTCTTTTAAAAAGCAAATATGTTTAAGCCTTTTAAAATAGAAAATACAAGCTCATAAAAATTCAAGTAATACCAAAGTAACTAAAGAAACATTAAAAAAACCATCTTCCTGCCCTTAAGCTAATCTCATTCCTCACAGGTAAGTACTAGTGAATTTGACGTATATCCTTCCAGATAATTTTCCTATGGAAATATTTTCTTTTCTTTCTCTCTCATTCTTTTTTAAAGAGACAGGGGCTCACTCTGTTACCCAGGCTGGAGTGCAGTGGCGTGATTATGGCCCACTGCAGCCTCGACCTCCTGAGCTCAAGCCATCCTCCCATCTCAGCCTCCCAAAGCACTGGGATTACAGGTGTGAGCCACTGTGCTCGGCCCATTATTTTCTTACATGGAAAGTTTTACTACGTATACTGTTGTATTTGCGTTTTTATATAACTATGTTAAAATTTTCTGTCCATAAATAATACCTATATAGTATATCTACTCTAAGGACATCCCATAATTTCTTTAACTGGTACCCCTACAGATGGGGTTGTATCCATTTTTTATTTTACAAACAATACGACAGTGGGTATCTTATATACAAAAGCATTTTTGGAAGTTAAATTCCAAGAATGAAATAGTTGGGTTCCTCTGTCTTTCTTGATCCCAATTCCCCAACCACGTTTCCCTCCCCCATACCTCTGCTCCAGTGGCCACCTCCTCTGCAGCTCCGGACATGACGCCCAGTGTGTAGAAGGAGAAGACACATAGTTCACGAGTACAGACAGCTGGCTGAAAGGATATATTAAACAGATGGTGGTGGGATGGGGTGTGCAATAAGGTGTAGGCAGAGACGGACAGTCCTGCCCTCAGACAACTCTAAAACAGGGTAGGAATTTGAGGCCCTCTATATCAGGAGAAAACTACCAATAAAGTCTTAATCAGAATGCCTTACTGGTAAGTTTGGGAGTTAACACTGTCTCCGCTATGAAGCCTTCCCTGATCTTCCTGTGATGTCAGATGCTCTCTCACCTGATTTTTAACAATGCTAATATCTCTTCTATAAATTTAACATACACTGTGATTTGTCTGTCTCCCATCTGGACTTAGAGTCCTTGAGGACAGCATCATATCCAATCATCTTGGTTAATATCTGATCCCCATTTTTAAATGTCAGGTGGACTCTATCCTAAATATTCTCATATCCTCATCTGTCTAAACAGTACTGCTGAGATTTGTTTTCTAAGAAAAATCAACGATTTCTAGAGTATCAGGGTGTACAGACAGAATTTTACCTTGACCACAGACCAAGGAAGAAGGAAATAAAGGAGAGGAGTGAAGAGGACCTGGTTAAGGAAGAGGGTCATAGAGTAGGGACCTATACCTTCAGCATAGATCCATTTTGGAAGACATGCTGCTCATCACACACTACACAGTACTCATTCAATGTTGGAATCCTCTGCTCTGCATACTTCATGATCTGGGAAGAGAACAGATTCTAAGTCTTTTGGAAGTATTGGCACACACAGATATGGGAAATAATTTCAGCTTTTTTTTCCAGCTACCCTCCATCCTCCCAGCCCCATGCCTAAGGTAGGACATATTCTTAGGCTGTGTACTTAAACTGATGACTGTATGGTATAGTAAAAATAAGACCATGATGTTTGATTGAGAAGACCTGGGTTAACTTCCTACTTCTAATACTTAATGGCATATATAACTTTAAGCAAGTCAGTTAACCTGAGCCTTGGTTTCTTCGTTTATACAGCAGAGCGTTATTCACCTCATAGGGGTATTGCAAGAAATGAGATGATGTCCATGAAAGCATTTTAAAAATATAAAATGGGTGCTAATCAAACTATTAAAAGTACTTGTAATTATAGGCTGTCCTTCTGGGACAGGAGAGCATTCATTCCATGATTAGATGGCAGAAGGTCCTGAGAAGCCATTTCAACTACCTAGAACAATTAGCCAGTCCACTGGTAGTCAAAACAGACAATTCTGTACTGGGAAGATAGCAAAATCCAGAGCTAATGCAACAATATCCTGAAGTGTTTGTTTATTTTGTGACACCCTGTCTTAACATAGCTTTTGTGCATAAATCAAGTTGTTCCCATTTCACATGATTTTAGGCTGGTAATAGGACATGCAAGAGACTTTATTCATTTAATGCAGATTTACCGAATGCCCATTATGTACCCAGCTCTGTGAAAGGTCTTCTTGATTATGAAATAAAGGTTGTTTTCTCAGAAGCTAAGCTTCAATAGGAGAGATGTGGCATGTTTATAAATTAATAACAATTCAAGGCAGCCCATAGTATGTGACACACAGGTGCCATATGAAACAAACAAACAAAAATCTTAACAGTTTAGTGAGGGGAGACATCACTTCTAGTTAATGCATTGGAGTAATGGCAATTTTATGGAAAAGGTGCCATCTGACTCTTGATGGCAATAGGAAGATATAAGGAATGACATGAACAAAGGTAACAGAGATGCAAAAGTGAAAGCATGCCCAGGGAATAAAGAGATTTTAAAAAGCAAATGACCAGTAGTAGCTGAGCAGTGAAAGGGGTCTGTGAAGAATACTAAAAATCACTTGAGCAAGGGCTATTGGGAATCATTAGGGAAATGAGTGTCAATCTCACTCTCATCTCATGTCATATGAGTCTCGACACCCACACACTTAAAACTGGCAGTGCCTCATTGGCACTTGATCATAAGTGGTAAGTGTCTTTCTAGTAACGTTGTCAGTTTCCTGAAGATGGGAACTATGCTTTCTTTCTTTCTACCATTAGTTTTGGAAGCAAAGCAATTCAGGAAGTATTTGATTGAGGAGCTGGGAGGTGTTAGGAGACCAAATGGGTCAGACAACAGGAAAGGGTTTTGGAGTGACGATTTTGACTTGATTACCTGAACGAGGAATCCATACTCCAGAGTGGGAATGTTCTTGCAGTGACCACTGACCTGGTAAGAGTAAAAAGACAGACCCCATGAACCTCCTATGAAGCTGGGGCCTAGACAGACCTGACTCTTGCCCATCACCTAGGACTCTCCTAAAGCAGCTAAACCTTAGCTCAGAATCCCAAAGCTGGAAAGGAGACTTTTAGACATTTTTGCCAAAGGTGCTGGAAAAGGGCTTACCTATTCCTTAACCCTCCTTCAAAGTAGGTGGAATAGCTTAGTACAGCAGCTACAGTTAACTACAGTCCCACTCACAAACTAATAAAATCATACATGACTTCTCCTTGAGATTCCCATCTCCAGACTCTCTGCTTCATGGTCTATCAGAGAAGCTTGCCAGACAGTTTAGACGTAAGTTTTTTACTGTTAAAAAATGTGTTCCAGCTGGGAGTGGTGGCTCATGCCTGTAATCCCAGCACTTTGGGAGGCGAAGGCAGGTGGATCACTTGAGCTCAGGTTCAAGATTACCCTGGCCAACATGGCAAAAGCCCATCTTGACAAAAATATGAAAAATTAGCCAGTTGTGGCATGCGACTATAGTCCCAGCTACTCAACAGGCTGAGGTAGGAGGATCATTTGAGGCTGGGAGGCAGAGACTGCAGTGAGCAGAGATTACCATTGCCCTCCAGCCTGGATGACAGAGTGAGACCCTGTCTCAAAAAAAAAGAAGTGTTCCATTCTACTCACTCATGGTACCTACCTAGGTTTGATTTATGATGCCTAGACAACCATACCCCCACCCCATTTTGAGAAACTACACTCCCACATTTCCACTCCCAACCTCCTGATAGCCAAGTCAAACCCTCCTCTGCCCATGTACCAAAGGAGAGGTCCGTGCTGGGGGAGGGAGGCCCACGTGCTGAGGGCACAGGAGACCTGCCTGGGGGCTGGGAGGGTAGCCAAACACCTCCACTTTGGGGTTCTTCATGGTACAGGAGATGGAACGGTTCATGAGACGCCCAACCCGAAGCTCTGGTACACCTAGTTTGCCTTTCAGCATGGAGTCCTGTATGATAGGGAAACTGGGAGACCTGGAGAGAGAGAGCAAAGAGAAGTGATAAAACTGGGGATTTCATAGGAGCCCTACAGGGTACTGGAGATAAGTGAGCCCTAAGCCAAAAGTTCTAAACCAAAGAAAGACAAACTCATATCTGAGGAAAGTTGCATTGTATCTTAAACACTATTAAAACAAGTAGATCACACATATGAATTTAAATTTTTATGTCATCATCTGTGGGTTCTTCACATTGGGACACTGAGGGTGGGCAGACGCAGAGCATAGGTTATTATGTTTCTAAGCCAAGTATGGAATAATCCCTTGGAAAGGCTGCCTGTTTTTCTTACTGAGAGAGAGAGAAAAACAGAGAAAGAGAGAGAGATTAAGTGTTAAACACTGTGCTAGGCAAAAAGTAGCTGCATCCCAAACGGCCTAATACTGGCTATCTGACTGTCAACAATGATTCCTGGGAAGCCACAAATCTGGGTTTGTGTCTGCCTTAGGAAAATGTAGACCTGGGGTCAAAGAATGGAGCAATATTTATTTCCAGAAGCTAGCAAGGAATTACTGCCTGTTCTCTGACACCTTCCTCTTAGGATGGGGAAACGGATCAGGGCAAAAGAAAAGAAAGATGGAAGATTCAACCTACATTTCTCCAAATACATATCACGAGCTAGGTATTCTGTTTTACGTAAAGGATTAGGTATTAACATTGGGTAAGAGGTAGAAAGGTAAGGACACATAGGGAACAGGACCATGTGAGTGGTGTCAGTAGTTAAAGAGACAGAATTCAGGAAAGAGAGGGGACAGAAAAGTTTATGTAATCAAGAAGGTGGGGGGTGGGGGCTATCACAAGGTGTTTACAGATGATCAGCTTTAGGGAGCACTTACTTGGGGATGGGTGAAAAGATGCTGAGGCCAGCTCGGAACTTCTTGATAGTACCACTTGCCTTGAACCAACTGTGCCTCTTCTCCTGCTGGGTCTTCAAGAAATCGTTGCTCAGATGTTTCCATTGTTGAGATGTAAACATACCCAGGATCCTGAGGGATCAAAAAGAATGAGCTTAGGCAAGATGAGGCAGGGTCAAGAAGTAAGGACTAAGAGAGGCAAATAATCTAAAATTCAGACCCAGGGACTACAAAACTAGTTGTGGCAGGGAAATGTGTATATGAAGATCCCTTAAAATGATCTTAGTAAATAAAAAAATCACCACCCCAGAGCACCCCTTTACCCTAGAGGATACCTATCCTAATGGACCAGAAAAATTCTGAGATGCTTTGCCTTTAGAGGCAGATTTCAAAGGTGAGTCTTCGAAGGCTGCAAACCTTGAAATCTATTGCCAAGAATGACTATACTGTTGACAGGGAAACAGAAGTGGTAGGATGGAGGTGAGTACCACTTTGTTCCTTGTGAGTCATGAAGAAAGGGAGTAGGGACATAAGGGGTACTGACATTGAAAAATTATATTCCCAAATTTATGGTTTCCAATTTGAGCTACGCCCTTAGCTAGATTTGTCAATCCTTTCACTTGTCCTTGATCAGTTCTCTCTAGCATTACTCTAAGGTATTGTTCTAAATCCTTATTACCTTCTTTAAGTTACTAACTTCATCTACAACCAATAACCCCTCTTCTTTCTTAAGCCATCAGATATCAGTTCCCTTAATTTTCCAACCCTACTATAAAATCTATTTATATTTCCACCCTACCTCGATCCCTCCATTTTCTGGAGGTAAGGTGACCCTTCTACCTAAGATCAGTCCTTCGATTTGTGCTCTAGATCTCAGCCCTGACTTGCCTTTTTAGGGACCTTGATGTGTCAATCATTCCCCTTTCCTCTCAGTTCCTTTCCAAAAGTCAACAAAAAATGGCAACTTTCTGCACCTTAGTCTAGTTAACCTCTCCCTGTTGCTTTCCCATCCCCACCCAAATTTCTCAACCCATACTCATTGTTTCTATGTTGTTGCCAACCACTCACCTCTCAAATTTCTGTATTCTGGTTCCTACCTTCATCACTAAAATTGTTCTCATCCTGATGCTAAATCCAATGGAAACTCCCAGGTTCTTCCCTTATCTTCTCTGGCATCTGGCCCTCCTTGCAGAACCTGCCCTCCTTTGTCTTCTGTGCCACCTTTCTCTTCCTACATTACTCTGACTTACCTGCAGTGTTACTTCTTCCTCTGCCTACCGTGCTGGTTTCTTCGGGATTTTGTCTGACTGTTTAAGGGTATTTTGTCCTTGATCCTATCTTCTTTTCCCATTATCATGCCCTCCTTAGGCAATCTCATATTCACTGGCTGTAATTTCTTCCCACACGCACGGATGCATATCTTCAACCCTAACTTCTCCGGTAAGTAGCAAATTGACATTTCGGATAAGCATCTCCACCAGCATATCCAAAAGTTACTTTTAAATAACATGCCAAAAGTGGAACTAATTACCTATCCTCATCCTACAAAACTGCTCCCTTTTCATATCCCTATTTACATTGGTGGTATCACAATTTACCCATACATCTAGGTTGGAAACCTACACGTATTTTCCACTATTCTTTGGCCCTTATGGCTATATTCAATACATCTAAATCAGTCTTCAAGTCTTATTGACTTTATACCTCACAAATTTTTCTAATCTGTCTCTCATCTCCATTCTCACCTATAATCACACTTTAGCTCAGGCCTTTAGCATCTCTTGTCTTGACTTTTACAAAAGCAACCTATTACACTAGTTCTGGTCTCTTGTCTCATCCCCTCCTACCCATTTTGTACAATGCTACCAGAATGGTTTTTAAAAATTAATCTGACCATGTCACTTCTTTGCCTAAACCCTTCAATGTTCACACTGCCTACAGGATAAAAGTCCAAGACCCTCTCTAACTTGAACCCTTCCCTATTCTCTGGCTTTGGCTTCTACACCCCCAGCTTGTATTTTACCAGCAATATTTAACTACCTGAAGCTCCCTACACATATACTGCTTTATGTGACTAAGCCCCTGCAAATGTTATGCACCCTCAGAATCTGTCTACATGGACAACTCTTACCCATCTTTGAAAATTACTAATCATTGGCTGGGTGCAGTGGCTCACACCTATAATCCCAGCACTTTGGGAGGCTGAGGCAGGTGGATCACTTGAGGCCAGGAGTTCGGGACCAACCTGGCCAACATGGAGAAACCCCATCTCTACTAAAAATATAAAACTTAGCCAGGCATGGTGATGGGTGCCTGTAATCCCAGATACTTAAGAGGCTGAGGCACAAGAATCACTTGAACTCAGAAGGCAGAAGTTGTAGTAAGCCAAGATCATGCCACTGCACTCCAGCCTGGGTGAAAGCAAGACTCTGTCTCCAAAAAAAAAAAAAAAAGGAAATTATTAATCATCACCCTTTCAACAGACAGAGTCTCTCTTCAGTGTCCTTTCTAAACCTTACATATTCACCTGTATTAGAATATGTATCCAGTGGACTCTATTTGAAACTTCACTGAGAATGGAAAATATGCTTCATTTCTTTGTATACCAAATACTTAGCTTAATGCTCAACACATTCAATAAACTAAAATTAAATCCCTAGAGACTTACTCTGAAGAAACCACTAGAGAAATATGAATAGCATGACTCTGATTCCAGGGTAGTAAAAATGCTAAGTAGTGATGAGCCTCTTTTACCTCTAGAAAGTCTAAGGTTCTGACACCCAAGAACCATACACTCTCTCTCCACAACCTTAAATCTGGCTCCCTAAATTTATTTTAGCTTTTCCTGGGCATATTTCAGAAAGACATTTTTGGAAGGAGGTATTCCATCCAAGGCTCTGCCTGTCCATCCATACATTTCCATCTCTTTCCTTCCTTCACATGTCCATGACCAGAAAAGACCAAAGTTCTTACTTTTTCAACTGAAGACCCAGCCCAAATCCTTCCTTATTTGATGGCTGGAAAACCTCAATTGATGGTTCTGCAAAGAGAAGAGAAGGCTACTAGTAAGTATGTATCTCTTGACTTTCTGGAGTCCAAAGCTCAGGGGAAGAGCTTCTGTAAATTCTAAAGATCATAGCTGCTGGGTACTCTAAACAGTAATGGTGGAAGAAAAAAAACATCTGAAGCAGAAGGCAGATTCTAGAAGCTCTCATATGAATCTGAAATATCTTCAGTAGGATGTTGAGAAAAGGAGGAGAAAGAAATTTTATCTTGGAACCAAAGAAAACAATGTCATTAGGCAAGAAGGCCTTTAGGGAATGGTTATCAGGTGACAGGGGATGAAGACACCAATTACACGGGACTAAAGAGCCCCTACCAATAGCCTGCAGATTGAGCCCAAGGACCTTGTTCTTAATTTTTTTCTACCTTAGTTAACTTAGGGCTTTGGATTAGACCACACTCAGACCACCCACTTGCCCAAAGTCACTGCCTTTACCTGGTCCATCTAGGTACTGGGAGAGAGAAAATCGCAGCCTCAACACAATAGGTTCTGTCCGGAGGACCTTCCAGGCTGTAGAGACTTCCTCCTGAAAGAAGACGGGAAATAGTTTCCAGTTTAGCAACATACAGGAATGGACCTGAAATTTCCCCTATATGACACACACATGCACATGACAGTACACACCACTGTCTGCTGAAGGTCTAGGAAAGACAAAGATGAAGAATATATGCTCCAAATACAGCACTCGGGAACAAGACTCCTGGCCTACATGACAAATTCCACAAGTCCAGCTAGACATGTTGTTGGCAGGTACTAGCCCCACTTACATCGAGGAAGCTGATGTTGATGTGGAGGTCAATGTCCACGTCATCGATAGTTCCATATTCTCTACAGAGATACAGGTGACAACAGTCATTAAGGGAGAAAGAAGGGAATAGAAACTGAGGTGGAAAGAGAACTTAGCCTGGGGACAGGAGAAAGGGAAAAGTGGACAACAGTTTTGTACCTAGGGTCTTAGCTACAGCCTTACACCACTTACATGATCAGTGTCTTCTCCCAGGCCAAAAGCATTTCTTACCTGAAAGGTGAGACTACTGGCCCAGAGGGGTCTAGGATAAGAGGGAATTCCTAAGAAAAGTGGCCTTATTTCTCTACTCTCTACTGTCAGCCAAGCTCATTTATTCTGAGCATTTTCTATCATTAAGTTCATAATTTATCCCACTATCATATGATAAAAAGAAAAACCTCTAGCCTTTTAACAACTCAGAAAGAAGTGACTTGCTCCCCTGCCACCCCTGAAGCAGAGTCCCACCTGATGGATACAGAGTTCTCACTGTAGATCTCCTTCACGGCTTCAATGTCTGCATCAAGCTGTGGGTGTCGATACAGGTCAGCTGCACAGCTCCCCTGAGATAGCAGCAAAAATGGCGGTGGAGAGAGGTGGAAAAAGACGAGGGAAAGAGATAGATGATAAAAAGAATATGAAGAGACACCAGGAACAGGAGAAATCAGACAGTAATATAGGGGAAGTGAAAGCCACTTATGTGAAGGGGTTCTCAGTGGTGACCCTACCAAGGGATTTCATTAACAGAGGTCTGCATTTCATCACGACTTTAAAAAGGTTCAGCATACCAAATGTAGGCTTTTGCTTGGAGTTCACTTCCTTAAATCTCCAGCTTTTCCTCTCAGACCTTGACCAGGATACCTTCTATGACAACTCAGCATAGGCTGAAGTTACAGGTTTCCTAAGATTGGTTCTATATGAAGAGTATTCTGAGAGTCTGGGTATTTCTGCTCAGGGCTGTGCCTGGGTAGTGATGGCATTAAGCAATCGCTGGCAGAATAATCTTTTAAGATGTGACCCTAATGAATGAAACTACCCCCACTGGCTAGTGTTAAGAGTCAGAAAATAATTATGTCTAATTAAGAACATATGGGTAGTCTCCACATACAGAGGATGTAGTTTACTCTGGTGGAACAAGTATGATTCCAAAGAAAGAGCAAGGGCATGGGATCAGCTCTGACAAGACCATGCTCAGACCACACCAACATTATAACCTCATCTCATCTGTGCTCCAGAACCTCTTTCACTCCTGATGTATCCAAAGAGCAGCACACATCTAGACCATCCAACATGGGGGTCTTGGGAGATGGAACCTCACCTGAACTCCATAGAGAAATTCCTCTGATTCATTATCTCCCTCCGAGTCGTCATCATTCCAGAACTGGCCTTTGATGTCCTAGTGATGAGAAATAAGGATATCATGCTTTGTTAGGTCCCTATTATCCCATGGAAGCGGGTGGGATGATATGATGGGAAACAAATTCCCACAAAGATTGGGAAAAGACAGAATAACTGAAGCCCTGATCCCTTTACACCTTTCACCTCACCCTTTGGGAGAGTCTCAGTCTCTTCCTAATATGATCATATCCATAGACTAGCTCTTAATGGGACAGAGGAAAACATCTAGGGAATTTTGGCCTTCTGAAGTCTCAGCATGATGATTGAGAGGCTCTGGTAGCCAGTAGGAGAGAAATGCAAATAACTTCAATGTCAAGGTTGATTCCTAAGCATATCTCAGTTCCAGTACAAGCTGGCCTCTTCCAGGATCATTACCTAAGACAGTTCCCAAGCATACCTAAGCTCTCGTCTCATTATTTTCTTTCTATCCTTTAAAGTACTTAACTCTCCTCTCTCTCCCCAAGAAAACCCACCTACACAAACACACCAAGTAATACTGTTTCTGTGCCCCTTCCCTTTCCTTTAACTTCAAATAGCCACTCTATCTTCCACAAGGGTAGAAGGGAAAATACCAAGAAAGGGTGAGATCTGCACTTTGTCTCCTCCACCCTTTGAACAATCAGTTGGAGAGGTGGGCAGTCAGTTCTCACCATTGGGTCAGTGGGTCACACACACTCTCAGGTCAGTGCTAGGCAGCACCCCTCCATACCACCAGCCGAACCAAGGTCAACGAAATCGGCATTTAGGAGACCACAAAAGGAGGGAAAGTAGGGCACGATGTCAGGGACAACTGGAGATCTGTTGGGGATGGCAGGCTCTGCTGCTGTGGTGGTAACAAGTCACTGTCCTGTGGAAAGTAGAAAACAATGGGTTTCATCACCATTTAATAGCTGGGTGGTATATATACAGGCACACATATTTATGAATACGCTTTTCTTTTGAGACGGAGTTTCGCTCTTGTCACCCAGGCTGGAGTGCAATGGCGTGATTTTGGCTCACTGCAACCTTCACCTCCAGTGTTCAAGCAATTCTCATGCCTCAGTCTCCCAAGTAGCTAGGATTACAGGTGCCCGCCGCCATGCACAGCTAATTTTAATATTTTCAGCAGAGATGGGGTTTCACCATGTTGGTCAGGCTGGTCTCGAACTCCTGACCCCATGTGATCTACCGGCCTCGGCCTTCCAAATTGCTGGGAATACAGGCGTGGACCATTGCACCCGGCCATTAATACACTTTTATTATACATATACTTGCATATAAAAAGACATGCTTGTATGCATATACATGCACACTTGCACATGTAGTTCTTTATAGATAATGAAACACAAAAGCACTATATACAAGATATTGCTATTCTACTTAAACTGGAAAGCTGGGATTAGAGCAAGACCTTGCTCTAGCTCATCATGTTACAACTCCTAAAGCCAAAAGTGATGGTGGCAGGACAAGATGCTTATGTTTACTCTGTCCGTTAATTCTTCAGAGTACCAACTCACACCAGAGTTAAGCTTCAGAATCGGATTATTTCTAGACTCTTTATTCTTAGTTATTTCTCCATGTTGAGCCATTATCTCTCTTTAAACATCAGTATTACTAGCTATTATATGGCAATGATAGCTAACTTAAAAAGTCCTCAACGGCTGGGTGCAGTGGCTCACGCCTGTAATCCCAACACTTTGGGAGGCCAAGGTGGGCAGATCACCTGAGGTCAGGAGTTCAACACCAGCCTGACCAATGTGGTGAAACCCTGTCTCTACTAAAAATACAGCTACTCAGGAGGGTGAGGCAGGAGAATCGCTTGAATCCAGGAGGCGGAGGTTGCAGTGAGCCGAGATCGCGCCATTGCACTCCAGCCTGGGCAACAAGAGCAAACACTCTTGTCTCAAAACAAAAAGTCCTCAACAACAACACTGAACATCTTTTGCCAGTTATGATCTCAGTTGTCATTGCCAAAATAATGCCCTAGAGTCAGCTTGGAACCTGCTTCCCAAATAAAAATGCAATAATTATCCCAAAAAATGCTTAGAAAAACACTTAATCCAGAGCCCTTTCATATACAGTTCCCTGCTTGCTTCTAATCTCACAGACTCCTAATCCTATACCAGCAACTTTTAGCCCCACTAAAGCCTCCACATATAGCAGAAAAACAAAACAAAAAACTCATCTGTGAAATTATGAAGGCTTTAATGGCTGAAGATGGCAAATGAAGATGGCAAAGTTATCCTAAGAGCAGGCTAAAAAAGCTTTCTGCTGATCTCTAGACCAGCAAGTCACTAGCTCTGCATATATCTCATTTGAAAACACTCCAACCTCAAATAGAGGTGTTCTTGGTCTCTAATACAGTTCTTCTTCTTCTTCTTCTTCTTCTTCTTCTTCTTTTTGTTTTCTGACAGAGTTTTGCTGTGTCGCCCAGGCTGGAGAGCAATGGCGCGATCTTGGCTCACTGCAACCTCCGCCTCCCGGCTTCAAGCAATTCTGTCTCGGCCTCCCAAGTAGCTGGGATTACAGGTGCCAGCCACCACGCCCAGCTAATTTTTGTATTTTTAGTAGAGACAGGGGTTTCACCAGGTTGGCCAGGCTGGTCTCCAACTCCTGACCTCAGGTGATCCACCCACCTTGGCCTCCCAAAGTGTTGGGATTACAGGCGTGAGCCACTGTGCCTGGGTGGTCTCTAATAAAGTTCTACTGAATGTCACGTTTCCAGATTAGTGATTCTCTGACTGGGGTTGGTGGACCTGTAGCATCAGTATCATCTAGGAACTTGTTAGAAATGCAAATTCTCAGACTCCTTCTAAGAACTAGTGAATTAGAAACTACAGAAATGGCCAGGCACTGAGGCTCACGCCTGCAATCCTAGCACTTTGGGAGGCCCAGGTGGGCAGGTCACCTGAGGTCAGGAGTTCAAGACCAGCATGGCCAACATGGTGAAACCCCGTCTCTACTAAAAATAAAAAAATTAGCCGGGCATGGTGGTGCACACCTGTATTCCCAGCTACTCGGGAGGCTGAAGCAGGAGAATCGTTTGACCCGAGGAGGCAGAGGTTGCAGCAAGCCGAAACTGCGCAAAAAAGAAAGAAATTCCAGAAACTGGACCCAGTAATCTGTGTTTTAACACACCCTCCAAGTTGTTCTGATGCATAAAATTTGAGAACCACTGTTCCAGTTCTAGATCCTTGTGTGTTCTAAGGACCTGTGGTTCATTCCTTAGATACCAACTTAAATCTGGTAACTAAGCCAGGATGGGAACAAAAGGCACAATGCCAGAGCAGAGCCAGCATAGGAGTCTTCCAGCCGATAGTGTTGCCTGATCTCTCAGAAACAACATGCAAAAGGAAAGTATAACTGAAGTTCTTAGAGATGGAATGACCTGATCACTGAGATTTGTTTTAAAATACTACCCTGGCACACACACATAAAAAAAGGAGGGAGGATAATAGATGAAATAAATATAGCAAATAGCAAAATGTTGATTACCAATGAAGCTAAGTGACGTACATGAGGGTTTTCTGGTAATCCCTACCTCCCTACTTTTGTGTAAAGTTGAAAAGTTTCAAAATAAAAAGTTAAAAAAAAAATCAGAAGCTACTCTAATGGACTCTCCTCAGAGTCAACTCTAAATGTTAACAGGAAGATTAACCAAGGCTCTACAATTGCCTCATTTTGCTGTTTGCTGTTCTTCAAACTCACCAAGCATATTCCCATCATATTCCCAAGCATATTCCCACCACAGGGCCTTTGTCCCTGCTGTTTCCCTTTCTCGGAATGCTTTCCACCCATATATCCACATGGCTTGTTCCTTCACTCTTCCAGATCTCTGCTCAAAGGCCACCTTGACCATCCTATTTATTGAAACAGCAACAACTCAACACCCACATACTAGCACTCTCTATTTCCCTTCCCAGCTTTATTTTTTTCCACTTACCATGTTCTAACACATGAAATGTTTATCAGAATATACACTCTGGTGGCAGAGGCTTTGACTGTTTTCAGTCTACAATCTTAGTCCCTTAAAACATTTCTTGAATGAGTGAATGAATGAATGAACCCTCTGCTGGATACTGAAGTCTAATGGGAGATATATACAATAACCTACATGTTTCTACACACAGACAAAAATCACACAAAAAATGATTTTAAAAACCAAAACTTCATTCACCTTCAAGAGTAGCTGAGAACCAGAATGTGAAGATCTTGGGGTGAGGTTCGTGAGATTTGAAAATAAACAGTCAAGTGCTGATCTGGATGATCACAGAGAAGTAAAGAGGGAGGCACTAAATGTCCAGCCTGGGTTGCCCTGGCGTGAGGGGTAGGATGATGGCAGCGTTAGGCCAGAAATGCCAACTTTTCACGGTCTTTGTCGCTGCAGAAGTCAAGAAAAATTTAGCCTCTTTCCAAGGGCTGTTGCTGCTTGGTTTCTGTTGCTATCACAAGGAGAAAAAGGTAGTTGAGAGGGAGATCGTCTCGTTCAAGGAAGAGACAGTTCAGAGATTACCAGCTTTTTCAAACCAGGCTGCTTTAGTGAAAGGGACTTGCTCCCTCTCCTCTCAATGCCCTTTCCTCTGGAGAGATGGAAAGTGGATTTAAAAGGTGAAGAGTTGGAAAAGGAAGGTGATGGGTCATGGAATTCACAGAATCACAGACACGTTTTAAAAAACAAGCTGGAAAGGTGGCCTAATTCAAAGCTTTCATATTACACACAGAATACTTAGACCTATAGAGGTTGAGCAATTTGCTTAAGGTTAGGAGTACAGAAGGACTGGGATGTAAAGACATTGGACAGGTCCTAATTACATCTAATCTTCACGTGGTGTGCTTATAATTGAGTTGTTCATGAATTAAGCAAGAAAGACCTATCTGATTTATCTAAATGAGGTAAAGAATGGGACCTTACAAAAGAAGTTGGGCCAAAAACAAGATTATATGATGAGTGTCCAGAGAAGGTGTTAAACTCAGCAACTAATATAGAACGCTTTATGAATTTCCACGGGAATAAGTCAAATGTAAACGAGCAAGTCTGGATCACAAACGTCTTTCCCTAGGCCATGGGCGCTTCTCTGGGTGTGACAACTTCATGTCTAGTCAAAGCAGCTTCAGAGCTCAACGTTAAAAATGGGGGTTGGGCTCCCGGCTTTGTGGTCCTGGAAGAGGTTACCCCACTCCATCCCGTGTGCTCCCTTCTCAGGACTAGGCCACTAAACAAAGACTACTACGAAGAATCACTGAGGGGCGATTCCCGCAAGGCAGCGCTATCTCGGGCACCCAGTAAGGAGAGAGGACAGGGCTGCCCCCACCCCGCGAAAACTCTCTGGTACCCGTGCTTCCAGGACAGGCCCTGAGGCCTCTCCCGGTGAAGCAGTTACACCGGTTCTCCGGGGCTCCCCTGAAGACCCCAAAAACACTCAACACCTGCCTCCCCAGGGAAGACGCTCTGTGCCCGATCTATGCCGCTCGGTCGCCGGGCCTGAGAAGCCTGTCCAGCCTAGGAGGGACCCTCGGAACCTCCCGGTCCAAGCCCCTCACTTCGTCCACCCCTGCGGAGGCGGGGCGAACCCCGCACCCTTCCCGCGGCCCGGTCGCACCGCCCCGTGCCCGTGGTGGCGGCCCCACAGGCCAGCCTCGCGAGTACTCACGGCGACCCCGGGCCGCGCGCGGCCGCAGCCGACGGGACGAGCGGCCCGGGACGCCCCGCGGGGGCGGAGCGGCAGACCAAGGGGCGGGGGCCGGGCCTGGCGGGCGAGGTCGCACACCCCACGCCTCGCCGTTCCGTCACGGGCGCGCTCAGCCACTCTGCGCACGCTCGCGCGGTGACACCATGGCACGTGGCCCGCTCCTAACCAACAGCCTGACGGCCCGCTCCAGGGCGCGCCTCAGCCGCCGACGCCAGCCCTGGGACGCCTGCGCGACGGTCGCTAGTCGGGAAGGGGCGCGGATCGGGGGTGGCGCCTGCGCCGTGGGTCGGGGAGGCAGTGGAGAAGGAAGAGGGACTCCGGGGGCGTGCGGGGAACCTTCCAAAGGAGAATGCTTGCATTTAGCGCCCCGTGTGGTTGGGAGGAACGAGCAGGGAGGGCAACCCAGATTGCTTGTAGGCTGGGAGTCCCCTCGCTGGAGGCTGGGGCTGGCAGGTAGAGACTGAGGGAAGTCCTGAGGCCCTGCTGACTGCTGGATTCTCTGGTTGGATAGTGGAAGTCGAACACCTCGGGCTTTAAAAAATTCTGACATTTAACTTATTTGTTCCCCAGTAGCTGCAGCGTGATGGAAAGCACCCTAGCCTTCTAGTCAATCTGGGTCTGAAGCTTAGGTTTGGCACTTATTGATGGTGCAGCCTTAAACAATGACTTTGACTTTGTGAGTCTGATTTCTCCTCTTTGAGGTGGAGACAGTAATACGTGTTTCTTGGAGCCGTTGTGGTAAGGATGAACTGAGATAGTGTTACGTTGAACCGTATGAAATTGCTATTTTTGTAGTTTCTAAACAGTCCAATACCTTCAATTTCATACGATTCCAACTAAGCCATGTCAAGTAACCAGCAGAGTACCTGGGACTAGGAAGTAGTCCATACATGGAAGCTGTAATTGTGGTTATTATGGTTATTAACCCTAGAAATGGCCAGACCTCCTTCATCCTTATCAGTCTTGGGGCTTCCACGTGACCCTCTTTTCCATCAGCACTAATGGAAAAAGGCTTATCTTAGACCTACTCTGTTTCCTCACTCCCTCTTTGTAGCTGGACACAGTACACACAAAGAAGGCTTTGGCTCTGAATGATATAAACATGTCATGTCTATCCCTCCTAAGCTGGTCTCAGAAGTTTCCCAGTTAACTTTTTGTTGTTGGTTGATTTACATTTGCACATTCTCAGCCTCTCCTTTCTAACTCCTTTCCCTTTTGATGTCCCCTCTGCTCACCTTGCCACTCAGCCTGGGCCGCAACACTGTCTCAGTATGAGTTTGTTACACCTATTGCTTATAGTAACTGAAAAAAGTGAGGGATCAGTATAGCCTCGGTTTCAGAGTGCAGAAGTTCAGAGTAGTAGGGGAAGGAGTCGGGCTTGCTCTCTAAAACAACTCACCATCAAGGGCCCCATAATAGCTTTTGAGAACCAAGTGTGTATGGGAGTGTTGGAACATAAGCAGTGTGCCCATGAGTGACAAGTCCAACTCCAGTATTCAATAACCTTTAGAATTCCCCATTCCCAGCATACCACCAGCTCTTCTATATCATGAATCTCAGCCACCTCATAGTTTATCAGTATCTTCCAGGCTTCACCTGTTTTCCTACTTAGTCCAGATCCTTGGTCAGTCACTTTTAATCACATTTTTGTTAATATGCTTGCACTGACTCTGTAAAAATCACACCCCTGGTCATGCCAGCTATCTACCTTCTCTACTCTCCCGTCCTAAACCAGGATAAAGGACGTCACCGAATCCTGCACACTTAAGTGGACACCATCTAGGTTAGTTTAGCCCATGAACCCTATTCTGTGGGAATTATAGTTTCCACACCCACACTATGGATCCACAGGCCCCAGGGCCATGTTCATCTTATGTGACCCCTAGCACTGTAGCTGCAGTTTATTGAACTGTGAGTGGATTCCTGATCTAAGCTGTGTGAAGCAGATGTTCTCCTGAAAATCTGGGATTAGAGCTAACATTATGATTCTAACTGGACTGGTTTCTTAAGCAAAAGAGACATAGACTTAGGAGCTATGGTACCTCCCACCTACTATGATGAATGAGAAAAGGAAAAAAGACCATCTGGGGACACAGAATGAAGCATGGAGAGGCAGAGACCAGAAATGGTGAGACTACTGTCTGCTTCCTGGCAGCTTCCCAGGCACCCCCCGTTTCTTCTTCTTTTTTTTTTTTTTTTTTTTTTGACAGGGTGTCACTCACTCTGTTACTCAGGCTGGAGTACAGTGGTGTCATCATAGCTTACTGCAGCCTCCAAGGCTCAAGTATGCACTAACATATCTGGCTAATTAATTTTGTGTGTGTGTGTGTGTGTGTGTGTGTGTGTGGAGATGGGGTCTCCCTGTGTTGCAGAGGTTGATCTTGAACTCCTGAGCCCAAGCAGTCCTTCATCTTGTCCTCCCAAAGTGCTGGGATTACAGGTGTGAGCCACCACACCCTGCCCCAGGCACTTTCTGAGGCCCTCTGATCTTGGGGGACTAGGAGTCAGTTTTTATCTAGAATAAATGGCTTAAGCTAACTTAATGTGCGCTCAGTACAGAGCTCCTATAAATTCACTGTCTCCTCATCAGAGCCCTCAGTGTACCCAGCAACCCTTCCACATGTCAGCCTCTCCCACCATCCCCCATTCTGCTTCACAGAAAAAATAAAGGCTATGGGTGCCAGCTACTTGGGTGGCTGAGGCAGGAGGATCTCTGGAGCCCAGGAGTTCAAGGCTACAGTGAACTGTGGTTATGGCACTGCACTCCAGCCTCAGCAATGGAACGAGAGACTCCCCATCTCTTTTAAAAAAATAAAAGGCCATGGGGGAACTGCCTCAATTTTCTGTCCCCTCCAAACATTTGAATCTCTCCCATCCTTTCTGTTTCAGAAATGGCAAGGTCTGTCTTCAAATACAAAGTTAATCCTTTCACTGTGATCTATATTTCATTCCTTTTTGCCTCTTTGGGAAATTTGCTCCTTCACTTATCTCTTTCTTTCATTTATATTCAACTTTTTCCTCTCCCTTACTCTTTGATCTCAGTATATAAACTTGATCAACTAGCCCAACCTTAAAAAGAAAATCCAATTTGAATCCTATATGCCATGCTACTGATTTTTCTTGCCTCCAACCAAGCTTCTAGGAGTAGGCTATACTCTCCCTCTCCACTTCCTTGTCTTCAGTTGTTCCTTAAATCTGGTGTCATCTGACCTCTCCCCAAAATTTCTACTGAAAATACTTTCACCAAAGTGCCACAGGACTTACAAATGGACAAATCCATTGGGAATTTTCAGGCTTAATTTATATGACCACACAGTGTCATTTGGCATTGTCAATCGTCTTGCCCCTGCAATCGACCGCATGGTATCATTTGGCATCGTCGATCATCCTGCCCCTGCAGCCCTTTCCTCTGTTGGCTCTTATGGGCTACACTCTTCCAGTTTCTTGCTACACCTCACATGACTCCTTCGTAGTATCCTTATTATACTCCCTTTCCTTCATTCCCTACTTAAGTATAAAAGCAGCTCAGCCCATGCCCATTTCTCCTGTTACTCTTCCTGGTGGCCTCCGTGGCCACTTGAATGAGATCTTGATAATTCGGAGTTGCCCAGAAACAGAATCTCCTTCTTATGCTACAAGTCTTAGAAGTAAGCAGAGCCTATCTTTCATGACAGACAGTATAAAGGTTGGATCTTTGCTTTCCCAGCTCTCTAGCTAAGACAGAGGCATGTGGCCTCGGCCTGGCCAAGCATCTTCCAGAAATGTAGATTCTGGAGTGATTCAGAGAAATAGAATCATAGAGAATTCATGCCAGTGGCAATGGTGACAGGAGAGCAGGGTCAGCTTTACCCCATGCCCAGGGACTCTCGTGGTGTGGGTACTGGTAGTGGTGACATCCCATGTCCAATAATGATGACAGCAGCAGTGGTCTTGTGGGACTGGTTCTGGCTTCTGACTTTGGCCTGTGCTCTGGTGGACTGGCCTCTCATTGTTCCTGCCTATTTTCCAAGCTTGGGTCTTTTGCCTGGCAATCCCGTGACCCACCTAGTGCCCTTTCAACAAATGGCTCGTTTAAATCCACCTAGTGACACACAGTTATAGACTGGAACTCCCAAGTCTATATTTCCATCCTGTACTACTGCTTCTGCTGCTGCTGCTTCTCTCCTTCTCCTTCTCCTTCTCCTTCTCCTCTCCTTCTCCTTCTCCTTCTCCTTCTTCTTCTTCTTCTTCCTCTTCTCCTCCTCCTCCTCCTCCTCTTCTTTTTTTTTTTTTTTGACGGAGTCTCACTCTGTTGCCAGGCTGGAGTGCGGTGGTGTGATCTCTGCTCACTGCAACCTCTGCCTCCCAGGTTAAAGCAATTCTCCTGCCTCAGCCTCCTGAGTAGCTGGGACTATAGACGCACGCCACCACACCTGGCTAATTTTTGTATTTTTAGTAGAGACGGGATTTCACCATGTTGGCTAGAATGGTCTCAATCTCTTAACCTTGTGATCCACCCGCCTCGGCCTCCCAAAGTGTTGGGATTACAGGCGTGAGCCACCATGCCCAGCCTCCATCCTGTACTTCTTGAGTTTCAAGTTGACTTTGGTCAAGTTGTCTTTTGGACAACTCCACTTGGATGTCACATAGGCAAACATCTTCTCACTGTATTTCTTTCATGTTCCTAACTTAGTAAATCTCACCTGTGACTTATTCAGACTGAACCCTGAGAAGAAAGCATCTTAGACTTCTCCCAGCCTCATTTAAATGGAACCAATTTTACCTCATAAACATTCTAAATTTTACATCTTAATACATCTTCTTCTTCCTTTTCTTTTTTTCCAAACTCTGACCTCCTGCCCTCTAGCTGCCTAAAAGCACAGAGACTCTGAAGGCAGAACAGGTCACAAGCCTGGGTCTAGCTTTTCCCAAGGGATATCTTAGGTGCTCAGCAGAAAATGCAAGAGACTAAAAAGAAAGTCTGTGGAATGGGCCTCAGCCTCCTGGGGAGTAGTAGACAGAGTCTCACTATGTGGCCCAGGCTGGTCTCAAACTCTTGGCCTAAAGTTATCCTCCCACCTCGACCCCCCAAAGTGCTAGGATTACAAGTGTGAGCAAATTAATACATCCTTTTTTTTTTTTTTTGAGACGGAGTCTCGCTCTGTCGCCCAGGCTGAAGTGCAGTGGCCGGATCTCAGCTCACTGCAAGCTCCGCCTCCCGGGTTCCCGCCATTCTCCTGCCTCAGCCTCCCTAGTAGCTGGGACTACAGGCGCCCGCCACCTCGCCTGGCTAGTTTTTTGTATTTTTTAGTAGAGACGTGGTTTCACCGTGTTAGCCAGGTTGGTCTCGATCTCCCGACCTCGTGATCCGCCCGTCTCGGCCTCCCAAAGTGCTGGGATTACAGGCTTGAGCCACCACGCCCGGCAAATTAATACATCTTAAATCAATCCCTCCTTTATATTCCTATTCCTCCCTACCAGAACTATTGCATTTGCCTCCTAATAGACTCCTTATCCAGTATCTATTCCTCCAATCTATTCTCCACTTAGCTGCTTAGGGGATCTTTCTAGAACTCAATCTGATCACGTCACTCCTCTATTAAACCCTTCAATGGGCCGGGCCTTTTATTTTATTTTAATAAAATAAAATAAAAATAAAACCCTTCAATGTCTCTCTACTACTCTCAGGATAAATACACCCTTTCTATAGATATGACCCTATTGGACTCTTACCACCCCCTCACATGCATCCTACACTCCAGCCTGGCCAGATTATACATTCTTATAGGCCATGCAGGACATACTTTTTTGTTTTTGTTTTTGTTTTTGCTTTTTTTTGTTGTTGTTGTTGTTTTTTTGAGATGGAGTTTTGCTCTTGTTGCCCAGGCTGGAGTGCAATGGTGTGATCTCGGCTCACTGCAACCTCTACCTCCTGGGTTCAAGTGATTCTCTTGCCTCAGCCTCTTAAGTAGCTGGGATTACAGGCATGAGCCACCACGCCCGGCTAATTTTGTATTTTTATTGGAGACAGGGTTTCTCCATGTTGGTCAGGCTGGTCTCGAACCCCCGACCTCAGGTGATCCGTCCGCCTCAGCAATCCCAAAGTGCTGTTATTACAGGTGTGAGCTACCGCGCCCGGACGCATACTTTTATACTTTGTAAGTATTGGTACTTAGTGGGGCTGACAATCACAATGCTACCTCCTGCCCCTTCTACTCCACACAAATGGATGCATGACCCATCAGGTCAGGCAAAGGACTCCATCATCCTGACCAAAGTGATTAGTTCAGGTGTGGGTTTGTGACCTAAGCAAAGCCAACCATAATCTTCTGCTCAAAGCTCTCTTGCTTTTGAGGTTAATGTACTAAGAGGATATGAGATTGAAGCTGCCGACACCCAGCTCTCCCTGCCATAGGACAGAGAATGGGGCCAAGGCATAAAGAGAAGCAGAGCTCTGAGAAGTGGAATGAGAGAGACCTGATGACATTGTTTGAGCCCCTGAGATCAGCCTTGCCTGAGGTCAGTAATACCACCACATTTCTCAATTCTCATCTTGCTTAAGTTTGTCTTGGTTTGCCTGGGTTCCTATAACTTGCTATTAAATCAGACCTAACACAGAAATGGAATGAAGTATGGAATTGATGGCACTGAAGTGAAGTTGAAGCCGTGGAGATCCCCACTTGGCTGGGGAACTGGAAATCCCTGCTATTTGGTATCAAACCAGCTGGTTAAATGATCGTCTATTTTATCTTGAGATTCAAGTCATGTATCCATCAAAGTGGAGATTTCCAGCATGCACTGGAAAAAAAAAAAAAAAAAAAAAAAGCTTGGATGTTGGAGTATGTTGACCTCTTCTTGAGATTTTCAGTAAGGTCCTCCAGTTTGACTTTCCTCCATGCTGGCAGAATCAGAACAGTATACAGCTTTGTTTAGAGTTGACTTTTCTGCCTTTTTTTTTTTTTTTCTGAGACAGAGTCTCTCTCTGTCACCCAGGCTGGAGTGCAATGGCGTGATCTTGACTCACTGCAACCTCCGCCTCCTGGGATTAAGCGATTCTCCTGCCTCAGCCTCATGAGTAGCTGGGATTATAGGCACGCGCCACCACGCCTGGCTAATTTTTGTATTTTTAGTAGAGACAGGGTTTCACTATGTTGGTCAGACTGGTCTCAAACTCCTGACCTCAGGTGATCCGCCCACCTTGGCCTCCCAAAGTGATGGGATTACAGGCATGAGGCACTTGCCCCGCTGCCTTTTCTGCTTTTGACCAGCAATCCAGGGTGCTAAAGGTCATATAATCATGCATCTTATAGACTATAAGGGCCAAATCCTTTGCCCCAAACTAAAGTGAGTAAGAACAAAGGCCTAGAGGTGGAAAATCCAGTAGGAGATATTGGAGTGAGTTTAGGGTCTGGGAAGTTCCAGAAAAAAAGGGGAGAATTCTGATCCTCCAAGCTATACCTGAATGCTTCCCTTTCCACACCCCCAAATTAAATAAGATGTATTTGGCTTGGAATTCAGACAGTGTTGGGGGTTCTGGTGCCTGGGGACTCTGGCTGTGAATCCTGTGGGAGAGAATGGGATGTATTGGGCACGCACTTCATGCACCTTCTTGGATTCCCTAAGCCACCTCCTTCTTTCTCTCTCTTGGTTGGCACCCTGCCTGTGCTAAGTAGCCTTTCTACTTCCACGTCTATAGTAGAAATGCCACACAGCAGACCATGGGAGCTAACTTCCCAACAGCCACCCAGGGAGCAAATGATGCAACTGAGAAGTGCAGGGGAGTTAGCTCCTTGTGGGGTACAATCTTGGCCAACAGAAAACAGGAGAAAAGAGGGGAACAGAAGCATTAATTCCTTCTCAAATCTCCCCTTGGTGAACTGCCCCAAGGTGCCATTTCTCCTTGCAAACACTATGTGCTTGGCAAACAAGCCCAACAAGGGACCTGCTCTCTCCTAATGGCTCATATGAAGTGGTGGCCAGCACAGTACTGCATCATCTTGCATTGCCTTCGTCTCTTCTCCCTTTCACCATCCTGGACTTCCACCTCCCTGCAAAATGTCAGCACTTGCCTCAGAGTCTGCTTTCTAGACTACTTGGGTTAAGATACGGAGACAAAATCAAAGCCCCCATCGCTACACGAAGTCCCAACAGTGGGGTAACATAAAGGACCTGAGGATGCAGCTGAGTTTCCCTACTCAAATGCAGGGAATCCAGCCCAGACTGCTGGCTTCCTCTCGGGAATCCAGTGTCAGGTCACTGGGTCAGGCCATCTTGGGACTACTCCCCAGGAGGCTGAGGCCCATTCCACAGGCTTTCTTTTTACTCTCTTGCATTTTCTGCTGAGCACCTAAGATATCCCTTGGGAAAAGCCAGGCCAAAAGCTTGTGGCCTGTTCTGTCTTCTGAGTTTCTATTCTTTTAGGCAACTAGAGGGCAGGAGGCCAGAGTCTGGAAGTTCAAAGTCCCCTCTACAGATGGTCAGCTAAAGGCTTTGGTCAGCCCAGGCTTCTAGAGGGCAGAGGTTGCCATAATAGCTGTGTCTGGAGTTAGGGCTAGGGAGAAAAAGTGTGGCCCTCTGCCCCTTCTTAGTTTGCACTTGGCACAGACTTGGCCACCTCTTTGCAAATCCCAGCTGGCTCAGGCTGCAGGCTGGAAGGGCAGCAGAATGGCCCACATTGGTTCTTAGCTCCCTGAACTCATGCGGTTTCTTCCAAATAATACAGGGCTGTGTAACATAATTGTGCAAATATACTAGCCATGAATGAGGCCCAGAGGCCAGAAACAGCCTGTGAGTCCCTGCTGGGTTTGGCTATGTCATGATGGAGGCAAGTACAATCAGGACAGTGGTTGCTCAAAGATTACAGCCCAAGCTGGAAAGGATCAAGTGAGATTCTGTGATCTCCACATCACAGCACCCTCCTTTGGAAGGTATTATATGCATGTTCTGCTCCACTGAGGCCAGGGTGAGCCCCCAGGTCTGGTCAGAGGACATAGCAGAACCAGAGCTGCTTCAAGGTCAGAGGTCACCAGTCCTATCTCAGACCAGAGGACTTTTCTCCCTACATCCAAGACACCCAGGTTGCATCCAGCAAAAGAAATTCATTATAGGGGCTCTGCTGGAGGCTGAAGACTCTGCCCAGAGCCCCCAAGTTCTAGAGGTTCTCAGAGGGCCCCCAAAATTCAGTGTCAACTGATAGACTCCCCTGAGCAGTCTTTCAACAATGTGGCCTCAGGGTAATAATGGGCCAGGGCCAGAGTTGGAGGAGTAGAGCAAGCTGCAGGTTGCTGGCCCAAGAGTACTTGACTGGTTGCTTCCATCCTGTCCTATGCATCTCCTTGGGGCTTGAGGCCTAGAAGCCAGTACTGCTCAGGGATTTTGACTATCTGGCCAAGACCAAGCTCACTGGAGCGTGAGTTGGCCAAGTGTTGAATAGGTAATCTCTCTTTGGGGGTAGTGAGCAGATTAAGGTTGACTTACCACCTTGGACAGGCCATTATGGAAACCATGAAGCTGAGGGGTAGGGGAATGGCCAAAGTGTGACCTGGTGCTAAGACGCAGAAACCACATGAGCTAGATTGAGACTCACGGAGCAGGACATTATCAAGGATCCCTCATGATGGTTACCAGCTCAAAAAAAAGCCCACGAATCATAGAATCCTCACAACTGACAAACAAGGATCTGGGAATGCTTAATCTCTACGGCAACCTTTAAACCCAAAACTGGCTGGGCATAGTGGCTCACATCTGTAATCCCAGCACTTTGAGAGGTCAAGGGAGGTGTTATCACTTGAGGCCAGGAGTTCAAGACCAGCCTGAACAACATGGCGAAACCCCATCTCTACTAAAAATATAAAAATTAGCCAGGTGTGGTGGTGGGCACCTGTAAACGCAGCTACTCAGGAGGCTGCGGCATGAGAATCACTTGAACCCAGGAGGTAGAGGTTGTAGTGAGCTGAGATCATGCCACTGCACTCCAGCCTAGGCGACAGAGGAAGACTGTCTCAATAAATAACTCAAAACCATGTCAAAAGGGAAGTGGGATGCTTCAGTTCCAAAGGTCCATCCTCTCAGGGATGTGCATAAAGAACAACGGACAAAGGAGACATTTCCCAGTGGAAAGGACCAAAAACAATAGGTTTTGTTGACCAAGAAATTCACTCCACTGTCCAGAAGGATGTGTTATATACTGTAGATTAGCGACCATTGTATTCTCCTCTCCCCTATTCCAAATGGAAGGTTTTAAAATAACTGTTATAGCGAGGTGCAGTGACATGCACCTATAGTCCCAGCTAGTCAGAAGGCCAAGGTGAGAGGATCACTTGAGCCTAGGAGTTCAAATCTAGCTTGGGCAACATAGCAAGTCCCCATCTTAATTAAAAAAAAGAATTAAAAATTATTCAGTCGTGTGTATCTGTAGTCCCAGCTTCTCAGGAGGCTGAAGCAGGAGAATTGCTTGAGCCCAGCAGTTCAGGTCCAGCCTGGACAACATTAGCAAGACCCCATCTCTTTAAAACAAATTGTTATCCTCTTTCTCTCCATTATTTTACCTTGGTTATAGGACAAGTATGGGGTAGCTAAGTTTATCTTTTACCCATAGATGGCAAAATCTTAAGAAGTCATATCCAGACCTGAGCAAGAATTGCCCATCACCAAGGGACCCTGGACTGAGGACTCAATAAAGCAACTGGATGTGATTCTGTTTTATCTCCCATTGGGAAATAGGTGAATGTGGTTTTTGTTGGGTCTATGATTATTGCATTCTCAGGCAGGCACATTTTTGAAATTGTATGTCTGTCAAGAAAAGTATAGGTGGATGCAATAAAGGGTGGGATATAGTGGATGCATATTATTTATCTGCTCATCATCTCTTCCTTCAGGACCGATTTCTCCCCCTCCACACAGTCCTGATGAAGTTGTCAATTATGGTGGCCTACTCTTCCATCCTAGTGGTGGGCATGTGTCCAAAGCTGGTCAAAGTCCTCCCTGGGATTTTAGAACTAGAGCTAATGAGGCCAACATATGGAAGGAAGGGGAGCCAAGAGATGGAGGCATCATCTTTTGAACCCCTAGATCCAGCCATGATTCAAGGCAGATACATCCTTTGATTTATCAGTTATGTAAACCAATTAATTCCAATTGGCCTAAACATGTTTGAGTTGGGTTTTTGACACTTGCAACTGAAAAGGTCCAGACTAATACATGCACACAGAGAGACACAAACACCATATTGTTCAAACTCATCAGACATTATATAAGTCTTCCATGATCTTACTGGGGTCAGCAAACTTTTTATCTAAAGAACAAGATAGATATTTTAGGCTGTGTGGGCCATATGTGGTCTCTGTTTCGCTTTCTTGTTTCGTTTTGACGACGCTTCAAAAATGTAAAAGAAATTTCTTAGTTTGGTAGTTCATATAAAAATAGGCCACAGACCAGATTTGGCCCACAAGCCATCGTTTGCCAACCCCTAATCTAGACCATGTCAACCCTAAAGCTTTGGAACCACACAGTCTGCCAGTCCCTAGCCCATACTGTAAAGTATGAAGCAAGATATTTTAAATATCATTTTGGTTCAAGTGTCTTGACATGACTCAGTAATGGTAAGGTGCAGGGTAGCGTTAGGAATGGGAAAAGGGTCTTATCTTGTGCCCATTATCTGCCACGCAACGGGTACTGAATAAATGGTAATTACTATTATTTCTTGGTAATAAAGATAATTTTTCAAAATGATGGAGCTGTCTAAATGGCTTTGTCCAAATGTCTCAGTTCATCCTTGAAGACTTTTCCCCTTCTTAATCTCCTTCAGAAAGTATTTCACAGACCTCCCCTACCAATAAAGTCTGAATTAGGTACTCTCCTTCTTGTTAGCACAGACCTTCTATGGCCCTCCATTGTAACTGGATTATTTGTCTCTCGTTCCCCTTGACTCTGAGTACTTGGAACATGCCTGAGCCCCAACATGTAGCATAGTGCTTAGCACCTAGCCTGAGAGGACTCTGTGCCTCCATGTGAATATCAGTTTGAGGGTGCAGGTACTGTGTGTCTCTGTTTGTGTCCAGGATGGTCACTCTGGGTATCAGCATTGTGCTGGTGTACATATACCCTCTGGTTCTTCTCTCAGTTGGAAAATATTTGTGGATGTCTATCACAACTTACCTGGTAATATTACTGCCAGATCTATGTTTCATTCCCATTCCCTCCAAAAATGAGTCAAAGACAGAAGAACAGGTGGGAACAAGTTTTCTTAGAAACTGTTATGAAGGAGGAGTCCTCCAACCCCACCCCCACATCTTTTACTATCTGACATGTTATCAGATCAGAGGCCTTCAGCCTCAGCAACATCTGGGGATTAGAGTGACCCCACACAGCTGGGGCCTCAGACTAAGCTGATCCATGTCTGTGGGGTGGAGGGGAAATCCTCCTGGGAAAAATATGTGCAAGGCCCTACAGGCCCAGGAAAGGCTGACCAAGGCAAGGTGAGTCATGGTGTTCTAAGCTGAATCTTTTGCCCATCTCACAGAAGCAGGCAGGAAGCACCACCATTGATCAGCTTTATATGGCACCCACTGTATACAACAGACAGACAAAGACAGACAGACAGAGCACACACCACTTCTAAGCTCAACACTGCTCACCAACTAGAAGCACCTCGGTTAAGCACATGTGAGACACTCTTGCATAGGAAAGATGTACTTTTTAAAGGAATGAAGTAGTATTTTGGCAAAACATCTACTTTCCTCTCAGGTCCGGGGTAAAGAGGGACCTCTAATTCTGAAGCTTCTACATGTTGAAAAATTTCCCCTTCTCAATGGCAGTATATACAGTAGCAAACCTTCCAAGTCTGTTGTCACAGCCCTGTACAGATATCCTGAATCTACTTTACAGGTGGGCAAACTTAGACTAAGAGACAGAAGGTAGCCTGGAGCAAGGGGACATTGGGACTGGTTCAAGGGGAAGGGAAACAAGAGGTGTCTCAGCTCAGCCAAAGGCAGGGCCTCTGTCTACCTGGATTGGCAAGGGAAAGGCTCAGGTGGCCAGAACTCCCTCTTTCTTCCTGCCTGGGGAAGCAGTGGTTCCACAGGAAAGGCAGTCCCACTCTTGCTGGCTAGGGGGCCTCCTGGGATGGCAAAGGCCAGGGCGGACCTGAGCTCCGCCTGGGGCCTCTTCCGGGATGCACTCTGAGTTTGAGGATTGTGGATTGTGGGTTCACTGCTTCTATAACTTTCTCATTACCTGCATATGAGCCTAGCCTCAAATCCTTAATTATTTTTAAAGGGGAAGGGTCGGGGAGTGGCTTCAGAGGGAATGAGACACAGAACAATCTTTCCACAGCCTCCCTCTGCCTAGGCTGGGGCTGTCAAGGGTCTCCTTCACCCTGTCTCCTAGGGATATTTAAAGGCAGCTTTTATGAGACTCTATACTGTCTTTTTTTGTTGTTGTTTGTCTTTTTGTTTGTTTCTTTGTTTTAATTTATATAGATATATATATTCTTAAAAAAGCAATAGTCCTTTGGTCCCTAAACTCTAAGGAATGATATGATTTTGTAAGAAGTGAATCTGGGCTTCCCTTGTGGAGAAGCCCTTGGCACCCCCAACGCCCTCTGCTGGTTCCCCTGGACAGTCACTCTTCACCAGCCCTAGTTGCTCTGCCAGCCTGCGCTCTATGCTGCAGGCACAGAACAACCCACTTGATAAAAACAATCCTTAGAGTGGCCTTAGCCCCAGGCACCAGCCTTGGGTCCGATCCACCTCCGTCTGTCCGCAGCTGCTCCTTTGGGAAGGGCTGCTCAAGCGTTTCTGTGCTTTTCCTCTCCTTTCTTCTCACTCTTCCGTTTCTGTTGTTGTGTATTAATTGATAAAGAGAGAGAGAAGAAAAAAGGCAAAAATCACCTTGGAGGGCAAGACCAGAAGAGCAGCTTGCCCCCATCAGTGACATCTCAGGTGAGTGGCTGGACCTCTCTTCCTGAGGAGCAGGGCTGCAGCAGGACCCAGGCAGCAGCCCAGTCCACTGAAGCCAGACTTGAGTCCTGAGCAAAAGACCCCAACCCCACATCCCCTCCAGAAGACTCCTGGGGTAGCTCAAAGTGAGGCAGGGCCATGTGGGCCTTCTGAGACAGAAAATCTCTAAAAGTTGCAGGCAGCATCCTATGGACCCATGACCTTGCCAAAAATGTAGAAGAACTTGGCCCATCTCTCTCTCCATCACCCACCAGGCCCTGCAGATTCCAACCTCTGAAGCATGTTTGCTTCTCTTCCTCCATCTCCATGTTCACTGCCATTATCTCAGCCCTTACTTCTAGTCCTTTCTCTGCTTAAGCTCCTCAACGGTTCTTTCTCATCTTCAGGATAAAGTCGAAACTCATGGCCTGAAGACTCTTGAAAACTGGCCCAGAGCAACTTTTCTAGTCTCATTTTCCAGCCTCCCGGACCCTCCCTACGTACTCTCATTGGCTATCTCTGGAGTAGAACTGCTTCCCCAGGCAGAAAAGACTCTGATTATGTCTCCTAGACTACGGGGCAGGAATGTTGTCTAATTGATCTCCTTGGATTGAAGGAAAAGCAAAGTCACCATCTGAGGATTCCTCCTAGCTCCCGGCTCTTTTCTCTATCCCAGACTTTCTCAGAGGTGGGTGCCTCCAAGGTCCCAAAAGGAGGACCATCAAAGCTGGGAGGGCCTCATCACTCAGGCCTCATCTACCTGGGGTCCATCAGGGACTCACCTTTCTGTGGCTGGTCGGTGAGAGCAGGTCAGTAAGGCCGGTTGGCATCCTTGGGCCGCTTTAGCTGGACCTTGAGCCTCTTCATGCCAATTTGAAAGCCATTCATTGCCTGAATAGCAGTCTGGGCACTAGTTGGATTGTCAAAACTAACAAACCCTGGAGGGTGTGGGCAAAGAGATTAGCTGGGAACTCTGCCTGGCAGGGCCTCTGACCCAGCCCCCTCCGGCCAGTTCCATCAAACACATACCCCTCCACTATTTGCGTACACACATGGATATAGAGTCACAGGCAGACGGCCTGAGATTCCTAAAGGTGTGATTCTTGGAAGGATAGGAGGCAACTCTGAGTGTGTGTGCAGGGTCAGTGTGTTGATCGGGATGTTTCCGTGTTTTTCCTGGCATGGGTTGGCTGTCTCCCTCCACAGCTCCCATTCTGGTCCTCAGAACATAGTTGGAGTCGGAGGGGATCTTTGGTCTCATAACCAAACTCCTCCTGCCCTGGCCAGACTCCAAAGCTCTGACCTAGCTGGCCACATTCCCGGTGGACACCTGATTGTCGTCCCAGGTAAACCTGAAATAAAGCTTGTTCTTTTTTTTTTTTTTTTTGAGACGGAGTCTCGCTGTCGCCCAGGCTGGAGTGCAGTGGCGGGATCTCAGCTCACTGCAAGCTCCGCCTCCCGGGTTTACGCCATTCTCCTGCCTCAGCCTCCCGAGTAGCTGGGACTACAGGCGCCCGCCACCTCGCCCGGTTAGTTTTTTGTATTTTTTAGTAGAGACGGGGTTTCACCGTGTTAGCCAGGATGGTCTCGATCTCCTGACCTCGTGATCCGCCCGTCTCGGCCTCCCAAAGTGCTGGGATTACAGGCTTGAGCAACCGCGCCCGGCCTTTTTTTTTTTTTTTTTGAGATGGAGTCTTGCTCTGGCACCCAGGCTGTAGTGCAGTGGTGCCATCACAGCTCACTGCAAACTCTCCCTCCCGGATTCAAGAAATTCTCCTGCCTCAGCCTCCTGAGTAGCTGGGATTACGGACACCCATCACCACGCCCAGCTAATTTTTGTATTTTTAGTAGAGATGGGGTTTTGCCATATTGGCCAGGCTAGTTTCAAACTCCTGACCTCAAGTGATTCACCTGCCTTGGCGTCCCAAAGTGCTGGGATTACAGGCATGAGCCACCCTGCCTGACCAAGGCTTGTTCTTAGCCTAAGCTTAGCCCCATCACTGGTTTGTGACCCCATTTTGTGCCATACATTCAATCTCAGGAAATCACTGCATTATGGAAGGACAATCGTAGGGTCTGTAGGGAATCCTTTATAGTCAGGGGTGGGAGAGGCATAGGGGTAGGTTCTCAGCTCACCAAAACACTTGCTCTGGTTGGTGGCTCGATCCACAAAGACTTTAGCAGAGACAACGGCTCCAAAGGGCAGGAATGTCTGTATGAGTTCCGCATCACCAAACTCCTGAGGCAGGTGATAGATGAAGAGGTTACAGCCTTCGGGGCCTGCAGGAACAGTAGCAGGCTGGTTCAGGGGAGGGACCCTGAGTCCAGCCCCACCAGGCTCTGCTCTCCAGCCCCCAGTCCCTCACCTTCTCTCTGCTGCTGGGGCAGGGCTGAAGGTTGCTGGGGAAAAGCTGTGCTCACTGGGGCATAGGCCGACGGATAGGCTGCTGGAGACAGAGGTGGGAGTGGGCAGTAATCCCCAGGAGCCCTTCCCCAAGCAGGGCCCCAAGTGCCTGGCCGCTTTTGACCAATTCAGCCCAGTCCACCATAACCCTCACCCCAAGAGAGGTCGTTCTGGGGGTAGGAGAGGATGGGAGGATCAACTCCTCGGAACAGAGCCTAAATCCCCCACAACTCTCCCTATTTCTTTCTGGGGCCCTTCAACCTCCCCCAGGCCGCGTAGCGCCAAGTGAAACCTGCGTAGTGGTGCATCCCAGCGTAGGCCTGCTGCAGGGGGTCAGCCACGCCAGGGCTCTGGGCTGGGGAGAGAGGGGCGCAAGGCCCACGGTGAAGGCAAGCGGGCGAGCGGAGTGGGTGAGAAGCTCAGGGAGTGTGGGAGGTGGACGTTGGCTGTGAGAGGCAGCAGGGAAGGAGGGAGATCTCTTCCCAGGGAAGCCAGGCCCTACCCCCCACCCCCCCGCTCCCCACTCCATTTCGGGGGGATTTGGGCGGAGCGGGGGGCCCACCTGGGTAAGGGGAGAGCCCGTTATTGTAGAGCGTATCGGAGCCCGGCTGGCCGTTGGTCTGGGGGGTCAGAGGGCCGAATCCATTGACCCCGATGGGCGCCGGAAGACCTGGGAGAGTGCCAGGGCCGCTGCCGGGCGGGGAGTTGGCTGCTGATGGCGGAAGAGGTCGGAGAGTCAGGACGCCGCCCGGCCCCGCCCGGCCCCTCCCAGGCGCGCCCCAGTCCTTGGGCACCCTACCTGCCGCGGGCAACAGAGGAGCAGCCACCAGGCTAAAGGCCGCCACGTGCTGCATCTGGGCCGCCACTGCCGCCACCGGGCCTAGGCCTGGGCCCTGTGCCGCGGCCAGCAGGGCCGCCTGGTGCTGCAGGATCTTTGGGAGGAAAGATGGGCGAGAGTGGAGGGCCAAGGGGCAGTCAGCTGCCCGTGCTCCCAGCCCCAGGCCTGGCCCACCCACCTGCGCGCCCTTGCACGCAGGTGCCCGGTACCTACCGCCGTGGTGTAGGCGCCGCAGGCCCCTAGCGGCAGTGGCGCGGGGTGGAAGGCGCCCAGCTGGCCGGCCATCTGCTGCATCCGCCGCAGCGCGCGCTCCCGGTCAGTGTCCGCCAGCTTGACCACGAGGCTGGACGAGGCGCCCTGGGCAGGGCAGGGGAGACCGTGGTGACCGGTTCTGACCCTGGCCCCGGCCCGGGGCCGAGCGCCTTCCCCATCAGGTCCTTTCGCGGGGCACCGAGCACACTCGGGAAGGAGAAGCCCGTCCCCATCCCACTGGTCTCACCCTCAGCCCGGGGAATCCGCCCTCACCGCCATGGTCCGGCTGCCGTGCAGACCCTGGATGGCCGCCTGAGCTTCCCCTTGACTCCCGAACTTCACAAAGGCACAGCCTGGGACAGGACAGAGGGAGCGGGTGGCTCAGGCCACAGAGGCCAAAGAGTCATGTGGCCCAGAGTGAGGAAGGGTCACCAGGAAATCCCGGGGTCAGCTCAGGTCACCTTTACTGGTGCCGTCAGGACTCCGCAGGACCGTGCACTCCTCGATGTGGCCAAAGGGCTGGAACAGGCGTCTGACGTCCTCCTCACCCTGCTGCTTGCCCAGCATCCCCACAAACAGCTTTCGGTCCTCTGGGGACAAAGCCAGGAATGACCTAGGGACCCCAAGTCTTCCTAGATCCCCCAAGAGTAGCCCGAGGAACTTAGGAAGGTAGCTCACCAGTCTCACTCTGGGAAGCAGAGAGAGTGAGAAGGCCCTGGGCATCCAGGGTTGGTTTTCATTAAGGGGCAGGATCTGGGGAAAGGATCTGGAGAAGGGAGCTCAGCTCAGCTTTCCCTCAGGAAAACCTGGGTCCTGGGGAAACCCAGAGAGTCTCAGGGCTGCTCTTGTGGGGAGTGATGCAGTCTTGATATCTTTGACTGGGTAGAGCCCTATATGCATGGTTTTACATGTTTGACCTTTCTGTTCTTAGAGTTCGGGAAATGCTGTTTCGGACCATTTCTGTAGTATTAAGGAAGAGGGTGCTCAGAGAAAGCCTTTCTATTCAGACTGGGTCCAGAGAAGAGAAGTACATCCTTGCTGGTCAGCCTGATAGTGCTGGCTAGAATCAATGCCCCTTCCTGCTCATATCAAGGAGGGTTCTGGATTTAGAAATAGCACACAAAACAGTCCTCTCATCCTACTGCCTCATCTTTAGGCACTGAGCACTGGCATGATGAATCCTTAACCTCTGCACCACATCCAACCTGGATGCTCCTCCCAAAGGCCTACAGAGAGCAGGACCTTGGTTTCCTGAGCCTCCAACATTAGCATTTTCCCTACTACAGTTGCTGAACCTCTGACCCCTTTCCTTAACTCCCACCTCCACCACCCTGTCCCTTCAGCAAGCTTCTCGTGCCGTCTCTGTATCCTTCCCTCTGATTCCCCTGTCCTCTTGCCCTTAATGCCTTCCAAAATGTTCATGCTATTAGAGAAAAAGTTCTGCCTGTAGACCTGGATTGCCATCAGAGAACCAGTCTGATTCCTCCCTGTGTCCACCCTTTTTATGGGAGCGGCAGAAATGCAGGAAAGGCATGCTGGGCCTGTGTACCTCGAAGAAAACTGGAGAGCTGGGGCTGGAAACTAGGGTTTTGTTGCACATCCAGCAAGTTAGGCCTCAGGAACACTCTCTGGGAGCCTGGGGTAGAGGGGTTCAGCCTGCTGTTAAAGTCTGGCTTTTTACTCTGCACCAAGGTAAATCTCTGAATTTGGGATGGGGCTTGATCATGTAGGGGACAATACAAGTTGGGAGAGAAGGAGTGGATAGGAAACTGGCTTCAGGCTTTATCTTCAAGAGCTTGGAGTGCAGGAAAACCCATCCTAAATGGTTCTACTCCTTGACCAGCTTGACTAGGCAGATGGGGATCCTTGGATTCTGAGTGCAGGGGAAACAAGGCAAGTGGGGGGGTCATAGACTGAAGCCTGGGTGACAGCAAAGGAAGAACAGACTGTTCAGAACTGACTGAAGTTAGCAGGGGAGAAATCTCCAACAAGACTATGTGTGTGTCCATATGTCACCCAGGTGGTGTGGGTGGCCTAGGTGGGTGGGTTTGGCCTAGGCTGCCCTGGGGATCCTGAGGTGTCTGTCTGTCTGATGATGCTATGTCAGTGTGGAGGGCAGGGGCTGCAGTTCATAAGAGGCAGGCAGAATGTATTTTAGCAAAATTCTGCCCTCTGTCCAGAGAGGTACTACCTGATGATCCTTGGGGAGGGGATGGATAATGGACTTGTGGCTGGAATTCTGATGGAGGAAAAAAGGTCTCAGCACTGACCTTCTGTGGTGAGAGTACAACCCAGTGGGTGTGCTTTGCTTCTGCGGGTGTCAACCATAGAATAGTGCCCTTGGAACAGACCACTGGTTTCCCAACCTTTTGAAAAATCAGTGGAATACATTGTTCTAACATAAATATTAGGATGAAGCTCAAAATGTAAGAGAAAAGTAGAAACTGCTGTGACTGAAGCCAGAAAAGGAGGGGTGGAGTTCGTCTTGCTTGATCCTCCCCTAATACACCCTAGAGGGGCTCCAAGGAAAGCCCTTTGAAATTACTGACCTAGAAGATAGAGTACAGAGTTCCAGCTGGTGTATGAGGGGGGATCTGAGATCATCCTGTTCGGGAGCCTGAGAAGACAGGAAAGGTCTTTCATGAGTCTCTTGACCAACCTGATGGCTTTGCCTTGACATTGGAAAATGGGCTCATTTGGCCAGAGAATGAAACCCCAAAAGATCATGCCATTGTTCTAAGTTACTTTGGGTTGCAGAAGGCCTGGGAGAGGCTGGAGAAGAGTCTAGGACCTTCATAGTTCCAAGGGGGGCTTCACAATGCCCTAATTTGTAGTGGAGCTGTGTCATTGGGTAGGGTCTGAAAAACGGTGATGGCACCCAGATAAGATGTCATACCACATGGACCAGAATCCAGGTAGCCCTGTGTAGGAAGAGAGATCACAGGCTGAGATAGAGCCCATAAGACAGAAAAGAGGTTTGTACTGACAGTGGTGATCTGATCCTTCATCTGCTCTGCCTCTTGTTGCTTTTTCTGCTGATGGGGGTCAGTTCAAACTCATGTCATGACCCATGAAATTTTCTGATCGTCTTTTCCAGTGAGAATCTCACAAGTTAAGAATTTTCAACAGGGCACAGTGGCTCACGCCCATAATCCCAACGCTTTGTGAGGCCAAGGTGGGCTGATCACTTGAGGTCAGGGGTTTGAGACCAGCCTGGCCAACATGGTAAAACACCATCTCTACTAAAAATATAAAAATAGCCAGTCATGGTGGCACATGCCTGTAATCCCAGTTATTCAGGAGACTGAGGTGGGAAAATGGCTTGAACCCGGGAGGCAGAGGTTGCAGTGAGCCGAGATTATACCACTGCACTCCAGCCTGAGTGACAGAGTGAAACTCCATCTAAAAGAATTTTTTTTTCCTTTTCTCTTTCAGGGTACTGACCCTATGGTTCTGGACTACTGGGATGTACAGAGTTTGGAATGGAAATGAGTACCTACCATGGGGTGGGCTCTAGGCTCCTGTTTCCCAGGTATCACCTTAAATCCTGGTATCGTCTTTGCCACTTTACAGGGACCTTGATTGTGTTTGACAGGAGGATAAGCTGGGTCACAGTGGTCATGAGCCTCAGGTGACCCAGAAATGGTGGGATAAGTTTCTTAAGAGACCCAGTCAAAGAGAAGTACATGCTGGACCCCTAAGAGTAGCCCCCCAAACCCACAGATCTAAAGGTTCTGATGGCTGATCATTGCCTCCAGAGAGAGATGATGATGGGATATAGCCCAAATAATTCAATTTCCTCTAGGTCAAATTCTATCATTTTGGTAAAAAGTGGATGCTACAAGAGGCAAATCAGAAATGTCTGAATAAAAGTATCCCATTAGTGGTGGGTAGGATCCTAGAAAGATGGGAATATCAAACATGGAGGCTCAACAGTCCTGGATTGGAAGGAATTAGAAAGCAGCATCAGTGTAGAGTTGAGACATAGTTGGAAAGCCATATGGTTGAATGGTATAACTGCATTTTCCTGTTGGCAACTGATGTGTACTGCTTGATCTTCTATCAAATGCTTTTTGTTTTTCTTTTTTTGAGACTGAGTCTTGCTCTGTCACCCAGGCTGGAGAACAATGGCGCAATCTCAGCTCACTGCAACCTCCTCCTCCCGGGTTCAAGTGATTCTCCTGCCTCAGCCTCCTGAGTAGCTGGATTATAGTCACACGCCACCATGCCCGGCTAATTTTTGTATTTTTTAGTAGAAACAGGGTTTCACCATGTTGGCCATGCTGGTCTCAATCTCCTGACCTCAGGTGATCCACCCGCCTAGGCCTCCCAAAGTGCTGGGATTACATGCATGAGCCACCACGCCCGGCCTCAAAAGCTTTTTGAATCCAAAACAAGTGGCTTAGGCTCCCAGAGGCCCATCTCCATGAAGCTGCCTTGTGCAGCTGGTCATATAGGTCAGGGATTCGAATGCGGCAAATGATGGGGTTGACATCCCAGTAATCATAGCAGAATCAGTCCAGACTGCTTCTTCAGAAAGGGCACCAGGATGCTGTTCAAGGAAGGAGCCTCTGCCTCAAGTTGCTCCAAAGAAATTCCTGAGGTGTTCAAGTTTCTGGTTTCTAGGCCACTCACACCAAATCACCTCCATGTTGGTGAAATGTAATGATTGTAGGGACAGTGTAGGGAAAGGTCCAGCCTTGGGGTACCAACTACCAGACACATCCTAAAAATACTGGTCCATTTTTCGGTTTAAATGCCAACCCAGAAAGTCTTGCTGGTGGCAATACTTGTATTATAGCAAAGCAACTCTCTCCTGATACTCTTAGTGACGACTGCAGCATAAGAAGCCACGGGGAAAGTGACGGAAGGAAGTAGCCAGGATGAGCAGTCTCCTGGCCAGATGTGACAGGCATCAGGAGGGACTTAAATTCCACACACACAAAAAACTGTTAGAACAAATAACCCAATTCAGCAAAGTTGCAAGAAATAAAATCGACACACAAAAATCAGTTGCGTTTCTATACACTAGCAATGAAAAATCTGAAAATGAAATGAAGTGAAAGCAAAAGCCAGTCACAGTGGCTCACGCCTGTAATTCCAGCACTTTGGGAGACGAAGGCGGGCAGATCACATGAAGTCAGGAGTTCGAGACCAGCCTAGCCAACATGGTGAAACCCTGTCTCTACTAAAAATGCAAAAATGAGCCAGGCATGATGGCATGTGCCTGTAGTCCCAGCGACTGCAAGGCTGAGGCAGGAGAATCTCTTGAACCTGGGAGGTGGAGGTTGCAGTGAGCTGAGATTGCGCCACTGCACTCCAGCCTGGGAGACAGAGCGAGACTCTGTCTCAAAAAAAAAAAAAAAAAAAAAAAAAAAGGCTGGGCGCGGTGGCTCACGCCTGTAATCCCAGCACTTTGGGAGGCCAAGGCGGGCAGATCACCTGAGGTCAGGAGTTTGAGACCAGCCTGACCAACATGGAGAAACCTTGTCTCTACTAAAAATACAAAATTAGCCAGGTGTGGTGGCGCATGCCTGTAATCCCAGCTACTTGGGAGGCTGAGGCAGGAGAAGCACTTGAACCCAGGAGGCGGAGGTTGCGGTGAGCCGAGATCGTGCCGTTGCATTCCAGCCTGGGTGACAACAGTGAACTCCATCTCAAAAAAAAAAAAAAAAAAAAAAGAGAGAGATGAAAGCAAACAATTCTATTTGCAATAGCATTGAAAAGAATAAAATACTTGGAGGCTGGGCATGGTGGCTCATGCCTGTAAACCCAGTATTTTGGGAGGCTGAGGTGGGCGGATCACCTGAGGTCAGGAGTTTGAGACCAGCTTGGCCAACATGGCGAAATCCTGTCTCTACTAAAAATACAAAAATTAACCGTGTGTAGGTGGCAAGCACCTGTAATCCCAGCTACTTAAGGGGCTGAGGCAGGAGAATCCCTTGAACCTGGGAGGTGGAGGTTTGCAGTGAGCCGAGATTGAGCCACTGCACTCCAGCCTGGGTGACAGAGTAAGACAGTCTCAAAATACATAAATAAATGATAAGATAAAATAAAATCCTTGGGAATAAACTTAACCCAGAAGGTGAAAGACTCATACACTGGGCCAGGTGCAGTGGCTCAAGCCTGTAATCCCAGCACTTTGGGAGGCCAAGACGGGCGGATCACGAGGTCAGGAGATCGAGACCATCCTGGCTAACATGGTGAAACCCCGTCTCTACTAAAAAATACAAAAAAACTAGCTGGGCGAGGTGGCGGGTGCCAAGATCCAGCCACTGCACTCCAGCCTGGGCGACAGAGCCAGACTCCGTCTCAAAAAAAAGAAAAAAGACTCATACACTGAAAACAACAAAATGTTGCTAAAAGAAATTAAGAGGTCAGGCACAGTGGCTCACACCTGTAATCCCAGCACTTTGGGAGGCCGAGGCGGGCAGATCACGAGGTTGGGAGTTTGAGACCAGCCTGGCCAACATAGTGAAACCCCATCTCTACTAAAAATCCAAAAAATCAGCTGAGCATGGTGGTGGGTGCGTGTAATCCCAGCTACTCAGGAGGCTGAGGCAGAATTGCTTGAACCCAGGAGGCAGAGGTTGCAGTGAGCCGCGATCACGCCACTACACTCCAGCCCAGGTGATAGTGTGAGACTCTGTCTTAAAAAAAAAAAAAAAAAAAGAAGAAGAAGACACAAATAAATGAAAAGACAACCTGTGTTCATGGATTAGAAGACTTACTATTGCTAAGATGTCAATGCTACTCCAAGTGATCTAGAGATTTAATGTAATCTCTATAAACTCCCAATGGCATTTTTTGCAGAAATAGAAAAATCCATCCTAAAATTCATACGGAATCTCAAGGGACTCCAAATACCCACCAATCTTGAAGAAGAAGAAGAACTCCCTGTTTTCAAAACGTATTACACAGCTATAGCAATCAGCACTATGGTACTGGCATAAAGATAAATATATAGACATATGGAATAGAACACAAATCCCAGAAATAAACCCTCTTATATATGGTCAAATGATTTTTAACAAGGGAGACAAGATCATTCAATAAGGAAAGGACAGTCTTTTCAACAAATGGGGCTGGGAAAAATGGGTATCTACATGCAAAAGAATGAAGTTAGACTCTTACCTTTCACCATAAACACAAGATTAAATGAAAATGGATGAGTCCTAAATGTAAGAGCTAAAACAATAGATGTCTTAGAAAACTGAGGGGAAAAAGACTTCATGACTGGATTTGGCAATGATTTCTTGGATATGACACTAAAAGCACAGGCAACAAAAGTAAAAATAAATAAATTGGACTGACTACATCAAAATTATAAACTTTAACAAGGATATATTGGAGGGCAAAAACAAAAAACTAAAAAACTTCTGTCCATCAAAGGACACAACCCACAGAATGAGAAAGCAACCTCTGGAATGGGAGAACATATTTGCAAACAACATATCAAGATGAGAGGTTAACATCCAGAATATATAAAGAACTCGTGGCTGGGTGCGATGGCTCACGCCGGTAATCCCTGCACTTTGGGAGGCAGAGGCGGGCGGATCACGAGGTCAGGAGATCGAGACCATCCTGTCTAACATGGTGAAACCCCGTCTCTACTAAAAAAAAAAAAAATACAAAAAATTAGCTGGGCGCAATGGCGGGCTCCTGTAGTCCCAGCTACTCGGGAGGCTGAGGCAGGAGAATGGCGTGAACCCGGGAGGCGGAGCTTGCAGTGAGCTGAGATCGCGCCACTGCACTCCAGCCTGGGCAACAGGCTGCCTCAAAAAAAAAAAAAAAAAAGAACTCGTACAACTAAATAGTAACAACAACAACAAACACCAAACCTTCTATTTAATAATGGGCAAAGGATTCGTATAGACGTTTCTGCAAAGAAGAAATGCAAATGGGCAACAAACAAAAGAAAAGATGCTCAAAATGACTAATTGTTAAGGAAATGCAAATCAAAACTACAATGCGATATCACCCACCTCACACCGATTAGGATGACTGCTATCAAAGAAACAGAAAATCACAGCGTTGGCGAGGATGTGGAGAAATTGGAACTCTTGCACACTGTTGATAGGAATGTAAAATAGTGTTGCTGCTATGGAAAACAGTATGGCAGTTCCTCAAAAAATTAAAAATAGAATTACCATATGATCTAGCAATACCTTTTCTGGGAATATATCCAAAAACACTGAAAGCAGGGTCTTTTCAAAAACTAATCTATATTTTTATTTCAATTGACCAATAATAATTGTATATATTTATGGGGTACAGTGTGATGCTTTGATATATGTAGACATTGTGAAATGATTAAATGGAGCTAATTAACATATTCTTCACCTTGCCTACTTATCACTTCTTTATGGTGAAAATGATTTAACTCTATTAGCAATTTTGAAATGCATATTGCATTATTATTAACTACAGTCTCCATGCTATACAGTAAATCACTAAAATTTCATCCTTCTGTTAAACTACATCCTGCTGTTTAACTTTCTATCCTTTGGCTAACATCTCCCCTTTGTAACCCCCCATGATGCCCCTAACTTCTGCCAACCACCATCCTACTCTCTGCTTCTCTGAGCTCCACTTTTTCAAGTTCCACACGTAAGTGAGATAATGCAGTGTTTGTCTTTCTGTGCCTGGGAAAACAAGATCTTGAAGAAATATTTTGTACACCTATATTCATAACAACATTAGTTACAAAAGCCAAAAGGTTGAAGGTACCCAAATATCCAACAGATGAATGGATAAACAAGATGTGGTATACACATACAAAGAAGTATTATTCTACCTTAAAAAGGAAGGAAATTCGGACACATCCTATAACATGAATGAACCTTGAAGATAGGCTAAATGAAATAAGCCAGTCACAAAAGGACAAATACTGTATGATTCCACTTATATAAGGTATCTAGAGTAGTCAAACTCACAGAAATAAATAGAATGATGGTTCAGACTGAAGGAAAGGGGGAAATATAGAATCATTTAATGGATACAGAGTTTCCGTTTTTGCAAGAAGAAAAAGTTCTGAGGATTGGTTACACAATGTGAATGTACTTAGCTCTAGCAACTGTACACCTAAAAGCGTTCTGACAATCAGCTTTGGGTGATCTGCTCTGAGCCAAGCCTAAGGAAAGCACCTCTCATTACCTTTGGGGGTAGAATGCATTTCAGGAAGTGAAGAGTTAACGTGAGGAAAGTGTCAAGTAGTACGGGTGAAACCGATCCAATCTTAGTTGGAAAATACTTTTTAGAATTAAATTAGTCTAAGGACCAATAACAGATATGACTGTCAACTGACTGTGACAGAATAGTTGTTGCTAAGGTCTATTTCTGATTTAGGCCAGAGAATATGTCCCAGTACTATGAAATTCTGAAAATTCTACCGCGAAATCCAAGAAAAATGGCTCTGCTGGTAAGATAGTCATATATGCATATATGGTTATACTCAAAATCCAGGCTGACATCTAACCAAACCCTTGCAAATTCAGGCAGAAATTACTTAAGCAATTATAAGATAGTGATAGGAGGGTTAATTGGATAACAGATAATTGGCTTTTGAATTGAACCAAATTACAGGATTAAAAAACGAGATGCCTCAAAATATATTTTAAAATCCTCAGAGCATGTTTTAAGTTTGAACGTTAAAAGAAAATAACTAAAGTCAAAAGAGTGCATGGATTGATTACCTAACCTATTTCTGTACCTTAGGCATCTTGGATACACAAATATTTGCTGAGCAAAGGATACAGCCAAGTTGAGAAGTGGAACAAGCAGAGCAATCACCACTGTGATTTATGTATTGATTCTATGCTATGAAATTTGAAAGAGGAAGAATATACAATTCAATCATTTTTGATATTTTGCTTTAGGACTAAAAAATACTTTTCCTATAAGATCGGTACTTACAGTTTAACTTATTGGTGTTTCCAAACTAGAGAAAATGTAAGTGAGGAAAAATCAGCTACAGTCCCTATGCTAAACAGCAAATATAACAGACTTATTTAGTTACCATTGTCTGAGGGATGTGGGGATCCTTATTTCTGACCTCATATAATTTGTGGTTAACATTTTAAAAATACATGAACCTAGGCCAGGCACAGTGATCATGCCTGTAATCCCAGCACTTTGGGAGGCTGAGGCCGGTGAATCACTTGAGGTCAGGAGTTCAAGACCAGCCTGGGCAACATGGTGAAACCCCATTTCTACTAAAAATGCAAAAATTAGCCGGGTGCAGTGGCAGGTGCCTGTAGTTCCAGCTACTCAGGAGGGTGAGGCAGGAGAATCTCTTGAACCCAGGAGGTGGAGTTGTACCTTGCAGTGAGCCGAGATCATGCCACTGCACTCCAGCCTGGGAAACAGAGTGAGACTCCATCTCAAAAACAAAACAAAACAAAACAACAACAAAAATACATGAACCTTGAATTTTTACCCATACAAACATTTTAATGTTCATGTTCAAATACACACAAATGCTGAGGGAAAGTTTTTTTTTGAGATGGAGTCTCACTCTGTTCAGGCTGGAGTGCAGTAGCACGATCTCTGCCCACTGCAACCTCCGCCTCCTGGATTCAAGCGATTCTCCTGCCTTAGCCTCCCAAGTAGCCAGGATTACAGGCACACACCGCCAAGCCCAGCTAATTTTTTTGTATTTTATTTTATTTTTATTTTTGATTTTTTTCTAGTATCATAAATTTCTTTTTTTTTTTTTTGTATTTTAGTAGAGACAGGGTTTCACTGTGTTGCCCAGGCTGGTCTCGAACTCCTGAGCTCAGCCAATCCACCCGCCTCGGTCTCCCAAAATGCTAGGATTACATGTGTGAGCCACCACGCCCAGCCCTGAGGGAAAAGTTTTTGACACTATGTGTATTTAATGTATGTTAGGAGATAGTTTCATTTTAGAAAGTTGGATGCATTTTCCTTTAATAGAGTACTGCTCAATGTGTAGCTGCCACAGTATGTAAAATATAGGCCTGGAGTGTGGAGTATAGGAACAGTGTGGAACTTAGCTACAGAATTTATGCAAACTCACTGGAATGCATTAAAAGGCTGCTATAATATATTCCACAAAGACCCAGATGCACCTCTGGTACTCTGAGAAAAGTGTCGCCAAGGCTGCAGGGGATGGCCATGACAGAAAAGGACCTTGGCATCTTCCATCAGACAGATCCTGATGTATTGCTAATGTTAATTGTATTGTAGGCATAGAATTAACAAGTGTTACCAATAACTATTAAAATTGATACAACAGGGGCCAGGCGCAGTGGTTCTTGCTTGTAATCCCAACGTTTTGGGAGGTCAAGGTGGGAGGATCATTTGAAGCCAAGAGTTTGAGACCAGCCAGGGCAACAAAGTGAGACCCTGTCCCTACAAAAAATAAAAATACAAAAAATTCGCTGGGCGTAGTGGCATGCACCTGTAGTCCCAGCGACTCGGGGGTCTGAAGCAGGGGGATCACTTGAGCCCGGGGGTTCAAGGCTGCAGTGAGCTATGATGGTGCCACTGCCTTCTAGCCTGGGCAACAGAGTGAGACACTGTCTCTAAAAAAATAAAAAAATAAATAAACAGACAAATCAGTAAATAAATAAAAACATAAAATATACAATATGTATGTTGGTTATTTCAACCACAAACCTCATGTTTATTGATTAAAAGTAAGACTACTATACTACTACACTGTTACATCAAAAGTCAAGTGACAGAAGATAAAGTAGCTTTTTTTGTTAAAAAGCTAGGCTGGGTGTGGTGGCTCACACCTGTAATTCCAGCACTTTGGGAGCCAAAAGCAGACAGAGCACTTGTGGTCAGGAGTTCAAGACCAGCCTGGCTAACATGGCGAATCTTCGTCTCTACTAAAAATACAAAAATTAGCCAGGCGTGCTAGTGGGCACCTGTAATCCCAGCTACTCAGGAGGCTGAGGCAGGAGAATTGCTTGAACCCAGAAGGCGGAGGTTGCGTTGAGTGGAGAGGGTGCCACTGCACTCCAGCCTGGGCGACAGCGAAACTGCATCTCAAAAAAAAAAAAAAAAAGCTCATGTGTGCACAGTGCAATCCTCCTTTGTGGCAGATGGAAAAAGAAGCAATTATAGGTTGAGTAGGCTCTCACAGTGCTGGTCTATTTTTAAAAATTGAATTAGTTGCCAACATTTAATATAATTAAAATGAACTTTTTTTTTTTTTTTTTTTTTTTTTAAGACAGGGTCTCATTCTGTCACCTAGGCTGGAGTGTAGTGGCGCCATCTTAGCTCACTGCAGCCTCTAACTCCTGGGCTCAAGTAATCCTCCTGCTTCAGCCTCCCGAGTAGCTGGGACCAAAGATGTATGCCACCACACCAGCTTATTTTTGTGTATTTTTTACAGAGACAGGGTTTTGCCATGTTGCCCAGGCTAGTCTCAAATTTGTGAACTCAAGTCATCCTCCCACCTTGGCCTCCTAAAGTGCTAGGATTACAGGCATCAGCTTGCATGCCCAGCTCTAAATTATTTTATTAAATCATGGGAGTCTCACCCATTTAAGGTTACCTACCTGGGCTCCTGTAGTATTTGAGCTGATGATCCCTACTTGATGGGAAGAAAAATCATGCAATAATCCCTTCTAGAAGAAAGTGGAAGGTTTTGGAAGAATATGTTGGCCTTGATATCCCTTAGATTGTTTTCATTGACATCAATACTCTTATCAGATAAAGAAGCCATTATTAACCAATGGTAAACTAAGGGATTTGATTTCAGGAATAATTTTAGAAAACACAGGCTCACTGGTGTAAATATATCTGGTCAGGTGTGACCATTGATTCTGAAGGTTTATAGAATGTTTGAGGTCACAGATATAAAACTTAAATGGGACAGGCTGTTCCACATTGTTGCCAAATGTTACATTTTAAAAGCAAAATCCAATGCCATTTTAAAAAGTTGATTTTCTTTGTTTGTTTTGTTTTGTTTTGTTTTGAGATGGAGTCTCGCTCTGTTGCCCAGGCTGGAGTGCAGTGATGCGATCTTGGCTTACTGCAAGCTCTGCCTCCCGGGTTCAAGGTGTTCTCCCGCCTCAGCCTCCCAAGTAGATGAGACTACAGGTGCCCACCACCACACCTGGCTAATTATTGTGTTTTTAGTAGAGATGGGGTTTCACCGTGTTAACCAGGATGGTCTCGACCTCCTGACTTCATGATCCTCCCACCTTGGCCTCCCAAAGTGCTGGGATTACAGGCATGAACCACTGCGCCCGGCCAAAAAGTTGACTTTCTAAAGCATTAGGTTGTGTTAGGTTGTGACTTTCTAAAGCATTAGGTTGTGTTTGTTCTTGGAGGAACAAACTTCACAATGGAACCGCAAAGTCACCAGAACTGTGTGTGGGTTCTCAGACTGAGCATGAAGTCTGAGAGGGGTACAGAACTAGTAGGACTCAATACATGTTTATATCATTTGGGTTCCATTCTGTTCCTGAACTTGGGCAGCTTCTTTCAGCTAGCAAAGCCATGGCTGATCTTGGGTAAGACAGGAAGAGAGTCTTACCCAAGAGAAAGAGTCAGCAGACATCAGGGAGGGCTATAGGCTGATACACCGGAAGGATCTAAGATCCGAGCGTGAGAAAAACACCAAGAACTGACACCAGAAGCCAGCATTGCCTTTACAGCATGGAAGCTGACCAGAACCCAGCTGGCTGGAAGAAAGCACAGGCTCTCTACCTGTCCTATGTGGTTTTGTTTTTGTTTTGATACAGAGTTGCGCTCTGTTGCCCAGGCTGGAGTGCAGTGGCATGATCTCGGCTCACTACAACCTCCACCTCCCAGGTTCAAGCGATTCTCCTGCCTCAGCCTCCTGAGTAGCTGGGATTACAGGCATCCATTACCACACTTGGCTAATTTTTCTATTCGTAGTAGAGGCGGGGTTTCACCATGTTGCCCAGGCTGGTCTCAAACTCCTGGCCTCAAATGATCCACCCACCTCAGCCTCCCAAAGTGCTAGGATTACAGGTGTGAGCCACCGTGTCCAGCCCACCTCCTGTTCTTAAGGAGCTCTGGTTTTTCTCTACCAGGAAACAGTGTAGCTATCAGAGCTTTACATGGTCCTCAGCATAGAGGACTTACTATGGCTCATAAGGTCTGTTGTACCAGCCTTATCTTTTACCATGAACAACCAGGCAATTACAATGAAGGAATGGCCTCAATCCGGAGTAGACTGTGTTCTCTGATATCAGAAGGATCTAGAGAAGGAGAATAACCCCCACCTGATTCTTAAAAACAACAACAACAATGAAATCCTGAAAGTTCCATGTGGCAAAACAGGAATGATCTCTCTCCAAGGGTAAGTGGCAAGAACTCCCTTTATCTATCACTGGCATCTGTTTAGGCCCTTCTTGCCTCTTCTGGGTCTGGGCTCCTCAGAACCCCAGCCCTGCTCAGTCTGAGTAGGGAAGGCTGAGCTATTTCAGGGGCTCAGCAACTCTGAGCCCCACCTGTCCCCTTGACCCAGGGAAGCTCTCAGACTAAGCCATGGGTAGGACTGACTCCAGGTGTGGGGCCACCCTCCCTTACAGGGGTCGCAGCCTGAGGTTGGTCAGACGGGGAAGTTACCTCCTCGGCCCTCACTGGCAGCTGGCTTCACTTGGATCGGACGATTCATCTGAAAGACATCGGACCAACACACCCATTCAGCGTGACTGCCTGGTCCTGGAGCCCCCAGCTTCTCGACCCCTGGACTCCTCAGGATCTGAGCTCTAGCCCCTTTGAACTCTGCACTCCATCACTTCCACACTGGGATTACAGATTTTCTCCAAGATTCCTTCCTTAAACCCAGGAATTTAGAAGGTGCTGAAACTGGTAGGGATGGGTGACAGGAACTTAGTGGTAAGCACAAGATGGAATGAAGCGTCTAAAGAGACTTTTCTGCCTGGGGCTCTGGGCAGGGGCTATGTGAGGCCTGTCCCTTTGGCTTCTGGACTTACTTAAAGGCTTTGCATGAGAGAATTGGGAAGGAGGGTAGAACTGATACTGCAGATTTGTGTTTTATGTCTAAAATGGAGACTATCATGCTATGTGTCATTTAGATGAAAGAGTCTGGGAATCAGACTCAGTGCTATCTGCCCTCAACTTGTCATTTAATACTTGTATGACTCTAAGTAAGCCATCCTTTCTCAGATTCAATTTTTCTTTTTCTCCTGTGTAGCTGAAATTACAGGCACGTGCCACCAGGCCCGGCTGATTTTTGTATTTTTAGTAGAGACAGGGTTTCTCCATGTTGACCAAATTAGTCTCGAACTCCTGACCTCAAGTGATTCGCCCGCCTCGGCCTCCCAAAGTGCTGGGATTATAGGCGTGAGCCACTGCGCCCGGCCAGATTCAATTTTTCGAATGAGGAAAACATTCCCCAAGCTGCTGTATCACCAGAGTCTCCACACTCACCCGCTTCATCCCCTCCCTGGGGTCCCCTTCCCTGAGGATGCTGGAGTTTTCCAAGGCGCCATTCTCAGCCCTTTTTGTCTGGTTCTCCCTACTTCTCTTGGATAGTCTTGTCCACACCCACAGCCTCAGCTCCTCGCCACACAGGGTTGACTTAGAGCTCTGTGTCTCCAGCCTGCATTCTCTTCTGAGCTTCAGAGCCATGTTACCAGCTGCCTGCTGGACATCCCCACTAGAAAGTCCCACGGGCGCCTTCACTCAACACACCCAAACAAGAGCTGATTTTTTTTTTGCCCCAACCTGATCCTCCCAGTCGCCCAAGTTATAAGCCTGGAAAGCAGCTTGACTTCTCCTTCCATCCCTTCCCCACTCCCACCAACTTCACCTTTCAATTTAGGGGTTCCTGATGAGGTGTAGATGAAAATCACCAAGGAACCAGATGAGGCTCTTAAGTTGGGGGATTGTATAATTTGAAAATGCTTCTAGGTGATTTCAATATATCCCCCCCACATTCCCATCCCCCAACCACCCTGAGTGAATTCATGATTGAATCCCCATCTCACCTTCCTCTCATGGGTGTTGTGGGGATCACATGAGGTAATGGGCACGCAAAAGGTCTTTGTAAACTGCCAAGAGCTGGGTGCGTGGGAGGTGAGGAATTATTGTTGGGGGGCAGGCAGCTGAGTGCCGGGAGGAAAAAACAGCGGCCTTCCCGTTCATGGAGGAAGGGGTACTGATGCCCATCTGGCCTGAGAAGGTGATGATCTGACCCCCTCCCCTCAGGAAATGCTCTGCTTCTGCACCAATCAGGGGCCACTCCATCCCTTACCAATATGCTCGTTGCCGAGACAACAGGCAGCTTCCTGTTACCATAGCCACAAGTGCTACCCAGTAACCATGGTAACGCCCTGGCAGTCACAGTTGAGCAATTTCCTTTGGATCAAATTTGGGGGTGGGAGGGGCAGGGAGGGCTTACAAAAAAAAAAAAAAAAAAAAAAGGACAGGAAAACAGGCCAAGCCTGAACCAGCGCAACTCCCCTCCCACCCAGGGCTCTGACACACCCACCCGCTGGTGGTGGAGCACCTGCAGTGTACCAGGCTGTGGGTGGGGGCCGAGACACCGACAGGACTCAGGTTGCAGTCTAGAGGGGATGACAGATCAATCCAAGCAGATCAGGGCGAACTTGACAGGTCTGGACTGGCCTGGACCAGGGACCAGGAGGACAGGACCCGTCCCTGGGCATGGCCACCTGTGATTGTGGAGGAGAGACCAAGAGACAGAGCCAGGGAGAGCAGAGACACAGGGAGAGATGAAGAAACACCGGCAGACAGAAATGATGTGAGAGAAAGACAGTCCTAGAAAGGGGCAAGGAAAGAGAGTTACTGGAGGAGAGGGGAAGGAAAAGAGGAGACATAGGGTCAGGAAGCAGGTGCAGGAGAGGCAGGGAGGAGCCTGGTAGGGAAGAAGGCCAGAAGAGTAGAAACCTGGGGTGGGGGGCAGTGAGGGTGAGCAAAACCATCATTATTTTATTAGTTCTTAAATAGATCCTGAGAATTTCTCTCTGGAACCTAGAGTGACGAGCACACGTGACAGCAGCAGTTTCCATGGCAGCTTCCTCCCTGGCTGGGTTTCCTGGGAGATGGTGCTCTGGGGGACACCCCCTTCTCTCCTCCCACCCACTTCACCACCCTTCAACAGAGAGTGGGCATCGGGTGGTACACACATGTTCTCCCCTGGACCTGACCTAGACCTTCCACCACTCAGGCATGCTGCCAGCATTTCCTGTACTCTGTGACGAGCCCCGGGCATCCCTTCATGGGAGACGGTGATGATCTGTATGGGGATTCTCTTGTCATAGGCCCACAGAGGGGAAGATAATGTCACCATTTCCTGAGAGCCCACTCTGTGCCAGGCCCTTCCTGGGACTCTTCATTGTCTCTAAATCCTTCCAACCACTCTGCAAGGGAATACGAGTGTCCCCATATCATAGATGAGAAAGCTGAGGCTGAGGGAGGTGAAATCACTTGTCTAAGATCACATGGTGAGTAAGTGGTTGAGCTGGGATTTATCCCCAGGTCTGTCTGAGGCTGAAGCCCATGATTTTTGCATTGGAGTGCTGCTCAACTCCATTCTTAAGGCATGAACACAAATAGTGAGGCACAGAGGGACCAGGGCCTCAAGGGAGTGCAAGGTCAAGTGCTGTGGAAGAGGCAGACTCCAGCTGAAGAATTTGACTCAGGAAAGCTGCATAGAAGAGGCAATGTTTGACCTGAGCCTTGCAGGACTGGGGTCATTGGCCATGTAGAGATAATAGGAGAGGTAGGAGTGGTAGCTGAGCATGCTGAATGGGTAGGGTATGGACAGGGAGCTGCAAGTCTGAAAGAGCAAAGTTTCTGGTGAGCACCTGGCATGGCAGTAGCCAGGGGAGAGCAAATTGCTTCCTAGCAGATAGATGTGGATTTCAATCCTGGCTCTATCACTTACTTCTCTAAGGTCTCTGAGCCTCAACATCCACATTAGTAAAGGGGGAATCATGATCTTACCTTGCAGAGTTGTGATGACAATGACAATTGCTAGATCTCAGTAGATACCTCAGATATAAAAAGTTATTGTTTTTTTTGAGACAGAGTTTCACTCTTGTTGCCCAGGCTGGAGTGCAATGGCAAAATCTCGCCTCACTGAAACCTCTGCCTCCAAATTCAAGCAAGTTTCCTGCCTCAGCCTCCTGAGTAGCTGGGATTACAGGCATGCGCCACCACGCCCGGCTAATTTTGTATTTTTAGTAAAGACAGGGTTTCTCCATATTGGTCAGGTTGGACTTGAACTCCCGACCTCAGGTGATCCACCTGCCTCGGCCTCCCAAAGTGCTGGGGTTACAGGCGTGAGCCACCGCACCTGGCAGGGTTTTTTTTTTTTTTTTTTTTTTGTTATTGTTGTTAAGGATATGAAACTGAGAGGTAGGCAAGGGCCAGATTAGGGAAGGCTGTGAAAACCGCATCAAGGAATTTTGACTTTGACTTTGTTATATTTCAAAGGCAATGAGGATCCAGGGAAGGGAAGGATTTAAAAATTTTTTTAAAACATTTTTATTTATTTATTTATTTATTTATTTATTTATTTATTTTGGAGACTGAGTCTCACTCTGTCACCTAGGCTGGAGTGAAGTGGTGTCGTCTCGGCTCACTGCAATCTCCACCTCCCAGGTTCAAGCAATTCTCCTGCCTCAGCCTCCTGAATAGCTGGGATTACAGACACTTGCCACCACACCCAGCTAATTTTTGTATTTTTAGTAGAGACAGGGTTTCACCATGTTGGCCAGGCTGGTCTCAAACTCCTGACCTGTGGTCTTACTCTGCTGCCCAGGCTGGAGTACAGTGGCGCCATCATAGCTCAATACAAACTCCAAATCTTGGGCTAAGCAATTATTCCACTTCAGCCTCCCAAATAGCTGGGAATACAGGTACGTGCCACTATGCCCAGCTAATTTTTTTATTTTTTGTAGAGACTGGGTCTCACTATCTTGCTCAGGCTGGTCTCGAACTCCTGGGCTCAAGCGATCCTTGGACCTCATCCTTTCAAAGTGCTGGGATTACAGGTGTGAACTGCTATGACCAGCCAGGAAAGAGTTTTAAGTAGGGAAATCATCTAGTCAGTTTTGTCTTATGAAGGATCCCATAAGCTGACACTATGTGGAGAAAGGATTGGAAAATGAGTGATTAGAGGAAAGAAGATCAGAGGCACAGGTGAGAGGTGAGTGTGACCTGGATAGAAAGAAATGAACAGATTTAACAGATTTATAGGAAGAATTAACTGGACTATAGCTCTACTGGATATGTGGACCTGGGAAGAAGAGGGCATATTGGCTGACTCTCAGATTCATAGCTTGGGAGTTGGGGAAGGTGGGAGTTTGGGAGTTTGGGGGTACAAGGATGAACCTCTTGGGTTCCTCCTTCCCAGGGGAGGAACCCAAGAGAATAAGAACAGAGTCGGGGAGAGCAGGGCTCTGAGCCTTCAGTCCCCACAGAGCAGTGGTGATGGAGGACACCTGGGATTTAGGTATGTTATGTGTGGCTGGAGGAGAAAGAGAGCTGCCCCCATGAGCTTCCTGGGCAACCGATTGTATATACCTTGTTCCTGCCATGGATAGAGGAGGGACATGGCAGTGAGATGAGGTAATCAGGAGTCCCCCTTGAGGAAAAGAGGACATTGCCTCCTGGGCCAAAAACTTGTCCTGGGACTTCAGGTGAGCTCTTGCCCTGGCTGAGCACCTGTTCCCTTAAGAATTTCCCAGATGGAGTCCAGGCCCATGTCTGCTTCAGAGCCCAGCCCTGGAGGGGAATTCAAGGGATAGAATGTCAGAGAGAACAACCTATTCCAGGCAATGGAGTGGGGAAGGTTAGAGGCAGCACAGACACGCACAGGGCCCTGGACCTTCTGGCCCAGTGAGCAGAAGGGAGAGCAAGACCCTACCTAACTCTCTGCCCTGACTTGTCTAAAATTCCTCCATTTGGGCTCAGCATCGCCCTTTTTAGACTCTTCTGCCCTGATGCCAACTATTCTTTTCACTCAGCACTCACACCCTCAGCACTCCCCATTCCATGGGAAGATAGTTATTAGAACCTTCTTGAGGAAGGGAACACTGGTAGGTCTGGGAAAGGTGTCAGGAGGTGCAGGGCAGAGTGGAAGTCAAACTTCATCATTTTTAGTACTTTGTTTTAGCCCACCCCCTCCTCTAATTCAATCCACTGTCAAGTCCCATTGGTTCTAGAATCTATGTGGATATCCTGAACAGCTCTGAAATCTAACCTCTCCTCTCCTTTCCTGGCTTATCTCCAGCTCTAGGCCAGCATCACCATTCATCTGCACTCAAGCAACACTGCACTAAAGGGTAATCCAGCCTCCAGTGTTGCTTCCTTTCCAACCCAACCTTCTTCACACCATAGCCAGAGTAATCTTTTTTTTTGTTTCTTTTTTTTCTTGAGACAGGATCTCGTTCTGTAGTGCAGTTAGCTCACTACAGCCTCGACCTCCAGGGCTCAAGCAACCCTCCCACCTCAGCCTCCCAAGTAGCTGGGATTACAGGTACACATCACCACACCTGGCTAATTTTTGAAAAATTTTTGTAGAGATGGGGTCTCACTATGTTGTCCAGGCTGGTCTCAAACTTTTGGGCTCAGCGATCCTCCAAAGTGCTGAGATTACAGGCATGAGCCACTATGCCTGGCCCAGAGTAATCTTTTGAAACTAGTCTCTTACTCTTCTCTGCTTAAAATCCACGTCTGTTCCCCCATTGCAAGCCTCCTGTTAAAGCCCAAGATTCTAAGACTGGTTGTCAAAACTTGTGAGTCTTGCTCCCACTGCTGCCCAACATGCACGATTCTCTCTACTCATGTGGAGCCTTAGCCATCTTTGCTAGACACCTTCCCTGCCAGTGTTCACACTGCCCCCAGAATTTCTTGTCTTTTAGGTTTCTAGATCCTCTAATATGATAAAATATGATCATGATTCAGCTCAGATAACATCTCCTCTGCAAAGCATCTACTCCCTCCCCATTTCTTTTTATTCTTTTTTCACTTATTTACTTATTTTTATTTTGTATTTTTGTATTTTTAGTTGAGACGGGGTTTCACCATGGTGGCCAGGCTGGTCTCAAACTCCTGGCCTCAAGTGATCTGCCCACCTCGGCCTCCCAAAGTGCTGGGATTACAGGTGTGAACCATCGCAGCCGGCCTTTTCCTTTATGGTTTGACTCTGGGACTCCCTCCCCAAGTAAAAGTCTCTCTTTTACTTGCCCAGATGTATGCCTGAGTGAGATGCAATGAGGCTCATTTTTGAGAAGCATCTTGAGGGCAAAGACTCAGACTCATTCATGAAGTGGCTGCTAGCACACGCAGTGCCTTTCTGTAAATTATAAAAAGGCACTCCCCAGCCCTGGGATGAATGAGAAAAAAATGTGCTCTTTCCTCTGGGCTGACAAAGCCTTGAAATAATGAGCATGACTTGGTCAATAGAGCATGGCTGGATTTTTGCCCCCATCTGCCCTCTGCACCCAAGCTGTTTTGTGCAGGGCACAACTTGCAAAACCAAATGCACTTCCCTACTCAGTAACATCTGCCTCCTTCACAGTGTTTGAAGGGATGGCTTCCCAAAGGAAGGGAAGTCAGGAACAGGGAGATAAACAAATAGGGAGGCAGCTTCTGCATCCCAGAAATGGGGCTGAGGCTAGGCCTTACCCTCTTCAGGTGGATTCTGGAGCATAAAGTGAGGCTAAAAGAAGGAATTCTGGCTTCATCAGGAAGAGGCTGCAGGAGGTGGGAGCCAGGTGGGACAGATCAACCGAGGTTTGAAGGAGTTCTCAAATAGTGAGGCAAGCTTTCACAGGGACAGAACGTGTCAGGGGACAAATGGAGAGGAGCCAAGCAAGAGAAGGTGTCAGTCCATCAGAATCCATGACATTCTTGGCCGGGAGTGGTGGCTCACGTAATCCTAACACTTTGAGAGGCTGAGGCGGGCAGATCACTTGAGGTCAGGAGTTCAAAACCAGCCTGACCAACATGGTGAAACCCTGTCTGTACTAAAAATACAAAAAAAAATTAGCCAGGCATGGTGGCGGGTGCCTGTAATCCCAGCTACTTGGGAGGCTGAGGCAGGAGAATGACTTGAACCCTGGAGGAGGAGGTTGCAGTGAGCTGAGATGGCACTACTGCACTGCAGCCTGGGCGACAGAATGAGACTGTGTCTCAACTCCCCCCCCAAAAAAAACAAACAAACTATGAAATTTCCCCTGGGGTTTCAGACTTTTCTCTCTGGGGGCTGACCCAGCCTTTTCTGGTCCCATGGCGACAGTCCTGCCTGATGCCAGCAGGAATTCAGATTAAAGTCTTGTCCCTGCTTCTCCAGCAGGTGGCAGCTGTGCTCAGGACCCAGTGGCAGCAGAGAGCTGGGCACTCCTCCCTCCATGCTGGTGGGCCTAAGGCCAGGTGACTAAAGTTGCTGCTGTCCCTGGCAGGCCCAGAGGAAAGATTGATGGCACAGGCATTGCTGGGGCTGGCCAACACAGCCATTGATTTTCATTTAGGAGAATAATTAAATATTAATTTTCACTTTGTTAAGCTGGAGAGGGCGAATAAAGCCAATGCTGACAGTATCAGAGGAAGCTAGGCCATGTTGGAGACCTGCAGATGGTACAGTGAGAGGGGGAAGATGTCCCCAGTCACCATTCTCTCCAGAACCTAAGACCTCTGTCTGCTACCTAGTTGTCTCAGGTCACAGTACAGTGGTTAAGTGAATGAGTTCTAGGGCCAGATTAACTGGGCCCAAAGTCCAGATACTCCCATTATTAACTATATGACCTTGGGCAAGTCACTTGATTCTTATGACTTAGTTTTCTCACCTGTAAAATGAGAATGCCAATAACAATACCTTATTTAGGTCTGGCACAGTGGCTCATGCCTGTAATCCCAGCACTTTCGGAAGCCAAGGTGGGTGGATCACTTGAGGCCAGAAGTTCAAGACCAGCCTGGCCAACATGGTGAAACCTCATCTCTACTAAAATTACAAAAATTAGTTGGGCACGGTGGTGTGCACCTGTAATCCCAGCTACTCAGGAGGCTGAGGCAGGAGAATTGCTTAAACCCGGGAGGTGGAGGTTGCAGTGAGTCAAGGTCACGGCACTGCACTCCAGCCTGGGCAACATCACAAGACTCTGTCTCAAATACAAACAAACAACCTTCTTTATGGAGGATTAAATGACTTATACTGTGTAAAGTGGTAGGAAGACTAGTATCAACAAATGCTCATTACTATTATTTGCTTTTCTCCTCCAGAAATCCTCGCAGTACTCTAAGGGCGTCATAGCCCTTATCTCAGGTACCCTTGGCCTCATGGAGCTCTCCAGGTGCCCCTTATCTAGCAGAGCCCTGTGTCTTGTAGAAGAGAGATGTTTTCCCTCCCAAAGTTTATCTTAATTTTTCGGGGGGGGGTCTCCCATTTCCTTTCAGGGCAAAGCCCGGCATTCAAAGTTTCATCTTCAACTGCTGCCCTCTGTAGATCTTCCCTCCAGCTTCCCTCCATGCTCATGTGGGCCTCCCCCACAGTGCCAGCTGCATTTCACACCCACCTGTTCCATCTGTGTCTGCACCTTTACCATGCTGTTTCCCACATGGAATGTTACAGCTTATCTCATTGACTCTCAGTTCTAGCAGCAGAAGTCATTTGCTCCCATGGTTAGATGAATGATGAGTTCTACTCCTACTCCTACTAATGCTGCTGTTACTATTACTGTTACTATCACTACAACCACCAGCTAACTCGTATTAAGTGCTTATTTTCTGCCAAGAACAGCATTGAGTACTTTAGTTCACTTAATGACTTAGCTCATTTAACCATGACAACAACCCTATGAGTTTAACTTTACAGATGAGGAAACTTAGGCTTAGCAGTAAAGACTTGCCCAAAGTCACAAAGCTAGTGAGTGGTGGGACCTGGGTTCACACGCAGGTCTCTCTGACTCAGGAGCTTGCGTACAGAGGATCAGTGATGGTGACAAGCTGGTGTTACTTGGCACTTAGTCCCCAAAAGTGAGGCTCAAGGTGCTTCAGTTACTGTGATTGGTTCTAGGAGCTGTCACCCCATTAACAGCTTGATTAGCTCTTGGTGAAGCTTGCTCCATTGCTTGGCAGCTACAATTCAGAGAAGTGACTTCTTTATACTGAGCTGAAATCAGTGTCTGTTTCTTATATTAACTGATCCGAATCTTGTCTTCTGGGGCCACTCATAGAAAACTAAACACCTCTTCTAGAATCTGAAGGTAGTTACCCCAACCCCAACAGTAGTACTTACTGAGATCTTACTCTGTGCCAGGCACTTGCTAAGCCTCAAGTAATCCTCACTACAGCCAAGTGAGCTAGGTGTTAGTATAATCCAGTCCTCATATCTAAAGAAACTGAAGCTCAGGAGTCCAAGGAACGTGCCCAGAGACACAGAACTGACAAATGGCAGAGCTGGGATTCAAATCCAGTGGTTTTTTTTTTTTTTTTTGTGTGTGTGTGTGTGTGTGTGTGTGTTTGTTTTTGAGACTGAGTCTCACTCTGTTGCCCAAGCTGGAGTGCAGTGGCATGATGTTGGCTCACTGCAACCTCCGCCTCCCATGTTCAAGCGATTCTCCTGCCTCAGCCTCCCAAGTAGCTGGAACTACAGGCATCTGCCATGTCCAGCTGGTTTTTGTATTTTTAGTAGAGACAGGGTTTCGCCATGGAGGCCAGGCTGGTCTCGAACTCCTGATCTCAGGTGATCTGCCCGCCTTGGCCTCCCAAAGTGCTAGGATTACAGGTGTGAGCCACCACAATCAGCCTCAAAAACCAGTATTTTTAATTATTAGCTTATGATGCCTCCTTTTTAAAGTCCCTCTAAGCCCTATCTTCTCCAGTTAAATCATCCCAACTCCTCCAAACTATTATTCCAAATATATCTTGTGCCTTTACTTCATCCTCATCTCTCCTTTTTTTTTTTTTTTTTTTTTTTGAGATGGAGTCTCGCTCTGTCGCCCAGGCTGGAGTGCAGTGGCATAATCTAGGCTCACTGCAAGCTCCGCCTCCTGGGTTCACGCCATTCTCCTGCCTCAGCCTCCCGAGTAGCTGGGAATACAGGTGCCTACCACCACACCTGGCTAATTTTTTTGTATGTTTTTAGTAGAGACAGGGTTTCACTGTGTTAACCAGGATGGTCTCCATCTCCTGATCTGGTGATCCACCCGCCTTGGCCCCCGAAAGTGCTGAGATTACAGGCAAGAGTCACCGCGCCTGGCCAACTTTATCCTCATCTCGTTCTTGTAGGCAAATGACTCTCTTAAATCTGAGGCCCAGAACTGGACATAGTCCCAAGTTTGGCCTGTTAATGGCATTTAAATAGTGCCCTGTTCTAGACACACCACTTCTTGGACAAGAGAAAACAAGGCTGTACAGCATGACTTGCTCTTGGTAAACCCATGCTAATTACTAACGATCACCCCTTCATTCTACCACATGGTCAGTAGGTCCCAACTTGCCTCTTGTTGAGTGATTATGCATTGGCCAAGACCAGACCAGGTACCATTGGTGCCTACAAGCCTAGCTGCCTGTAGAATCAGGTCTCCCCTAACTTTAGCCAAGTGTTTGCAGTGTGGAGGGAGGGAAGACAATCTTAGTGAGTCAAGGCACCAAAAAAAAAAACCATTACAGGAAAAGGACTAGAGAGAAGTGCCAGCAAAGACCCTAGAGAAAAAGGGATACCAGTCCAGCAGAACCTCTACCCCATCTATCTGAATACCTGCTCACACCAGTGACAAGTGACACCCAAAGCCATAATTTTAGCCAAGGTGAATAAATTCTAGCTTAGCCCACAACACTGATGCCTCTCCTAAATATGGGTGGAGCGCCTGGCCCAAGGATCTTGAGCCCCTTTTTTGAGTGAGAAGATTGGATGTAACAAAGAATTTGTTGCTGTTCAGGGTATAGGAAGCCCTCTTCTAGAAAGATGATTCTGCTTCTAGTTCTTGGTCCCAACCCAGCCGCCACACGCTGCTTTGGCATGCACACAGGGCACTGTCCCCAGCCTGAGGTGATTCCCACCCCCCAACCTGGAGAACTTACCCCTGGCAGGGTCTTCTGCTCGTGCAGTGCACTCTGGGCCTTGAGAGCAGAGTCCCGGGCGCAGTAGGTGAGGAAGGCACAGCCTGAGGAGGAAGAGGCTGGCTCAGGGGGTTTCCTGAAACCCCCAACTATTCTTCTTTGAAATACCGCACTAAGTTGACAAACTTAAGGCCACTCTCCTTTAAACAAGAACTCTGCTTTCTGAGAAGCCTTCTCTGCCTCCCACCTCTGGAGAGAGGGGCTTCATGTGCCTGGGGACCAGTGTCCCAGGCTCACTTTCATTTGCTCCTGGCATCCTGCCCAGAGAACATATGCACCCACACCCAGTCACATGTGCATACAATCCCACATCTCCCCTCCCCACTCCAGTCATAAGTCCTGTTGGGGTTAAACCTCCCTAAGCAGCTTTATCATCATCTTTAACCCAGACTTCCCCTTCCTTTTTGGGTTCAGACTCATGGAGTCTCCCAGGATCAGCCTCAATTCCTTCCCAACTCAGTTTCAGATGGGAGGAGGCAAAAGAGTAAAAGAAGGATTGGGGGCCAACCCCAGCACCTCCCAGCTCTTTTCCATATCTCCCTTCCCTAAGTTTGAAGCTGGGGAATGGATTGATTTGAGACTTAGAAGATGGGATTGGTTTAAGGGCTTCCCATAGGTGGTAGTTTCCAGGGACCCCCTAATCCTGTTCAAGGATCTTGATCTGTCAACCCTCCTAGGGCTTTGAGGTAGGGCTTCTTAAAGAGTTATTGTGCCCCAAATCTGGCTCCTCTAAAAGGGCCAGCAGATATGGGGCAGCGAAGAGGTCTAGGTTGAGCCAAAGTGTCAAGTTCAGCCCTCTCTTTGTTCAGCCTCAGGACCTGTAGCCTGCTAGGAAGCACTGAAGCAGCACTCTCCTCCTTTCCAACAGCCACAGAGCACTCATTCATTCAGAAAATATTTATTGAACGCTTACTTATTATGGTGGGGCCTTTTGATGAGCTTGGGGATAGAGTGGCAACAAGACAGACACATTCCCTGCCCTCATGGGGATTAGACAAATCATGAGGGGCCCCTAAACGAGTCCAAAGGGTTGAGTAATGTCTCAAAGAAGGCATTGAGTCCTCAAGAACAAGAACACTGAGTCCTTAACAATCAGGTGATGAAAGGGACAGTGATTATTTCAGACAGCGGGAAAAGAATATATGAAGGCTGAATCAAGAATTTGGTGTGTTGGGGAAATGGATAGAAGGTTAGTGTGACTGGAGGCTGGTGCATGGGGGCAGAGTGGCTAGTGAGGTATGCAGGAATCAAGTCATATGTAGCCTTGTGGGCCTCAGTCAGATTTTGAACTTTTTCCTAAGAGCAATGGAGAGCCACTTTAAAGGGTTTTAAGCAGATCTGTGAGATAAGATCTGTTTTCAAAAGGAGCCTTCTGAGTGTAGGAGGGAGAACGACTGAAGGAGGAGAAAGTGGATATGGTGAGCCATTAGGAACTTGGGGCAGATTTCCACTTAGACCTCAGCAGATTAGAAAGGCAAATGGAACCATTTTTTTTCTGGCCTCTTCTACAGTGCTGCCCCCTTCAGATGGGTTTATTGTCGGCCATTCATTGAGGTAAAGGGAACTTAGAGAACTGAGCAAAACTCTTACCATATCAACAGGGAAACTGAAGCCCAGAGAGTGGGTCAGTGGCAGGGCAGGATTTGGAATGTCTTAACTCCCAAGCTGGGGTTGTTTTCAAAGCACTTGGGTAACAAGTGGCTGCCTGCCTCGGTATCCAGCCATCAAAAGCAAAATGAGTCACTGTTGCTGGGGGGAGGATGAGGAAGATGTTGACTTGGAGACCCTCCACAATCATCTTGGAAGGCAACACTTGCCTTGGAGAGTTTTGATTTAGTTTGGAAATAAATCACCAAACACCTGATTCCACTTACATCCCTGCTGTGTCTTTTGCCACCAACCCATATCATCCGACATCCAAATCGGTCAGGGTTGCCTGTCTGAAAGGCTCAGGGGCCCAGTTGCTGCCTAAAGAAGCCCCATGTGGACTAGCCAGGATGGAGGGTGGAAGAATGAGGGGAAGAAAAGACAGAGAAGCATGGTTTGAGAGACAGATGAATGAAAGTAACAGGCAGAATTAGAGCTAAATGAAAAGAGAGAGGATGAGGGAACAGTTCAGGGACTCTTGATAGTAAGAAGAGTGAGATTTAAGGGTATTCTATACACTTCCCTTATTGTACAGATGGCCTACAAAGATTAGCTTTGTACTTACATACTGAAATCAATGTCTAAAAATAAGAAAATGAGTTGCTATAGAGGGATGGACAGACAGGCAGGTAGTGGGAGTGCATTAGAAGGAATCTAGATGGTGTGGTATTGTTCTTTCACACACCCGTTAACAGAACCCCACCCCAAAGGGTGGAAGCTGTACTCCTAGCCGGATGGTCCTAGCCCTTCTATTGGCATTTTCTCGAAGTGCCTACATTAGTGTGCCGAGGAACCCCACAAGGCCTCCCAGTTGAAGAGGTGGCAGTCTGATTCCAGCTCTCAGTCCTTAGGAATGTACCTTTAGCTGTTACCCAAGGCCCACCACTCCTCTCTTAGGAAGATCGTGGAGGATAGTTGGTGACTCTTTCCCAGCAAAAATGTGAAACCACAGCATGGTGGTGGTGCGGGGGGAGGATATAAGAGGGTTTCTTCTCAAATCATCTCCCCTTCTCCTGCCCATGTACGACATGTGTCTCTGGCTCTCTTACTCCAGCCCTGCCTGGACAGACTTTTCTGCATGTAAACAAGCCTCCTCCCTCTCTCTACAGGAAGAAAGGGGTGTGGCCGAACCGTGGTGCCTGTGTCTCTCTAGAAAGGGCGGGGAGAAGATCTCCTTCTGTCTCTTCAGCCTGACTCACCCTGAGAATGGGTCTGGATTGTGACCAGCCTGTGAGGGAGGGAAAGAAGGAGGCCATAAAGAGGATTGGGGAGGAGCAAAGAAGAGGCACAGGAGTGGGGGGATTAGAGAAGGAAAGAAGTGTGGATTCAGCTGAGGGAAATCCAAGAGGAAAGGGACACAGGGTGGCAGGAGTTCCCAGCTGAGGTCAGGGTTCTGACCTGGAATCAGAAGAGGTGGAGAGCATTGGGATTCTGGTGAAGGGCAGGAAAGATTGGGGCTGTTGTTGAACATGAGGGGTTATTTGGAACTGAGAGCCTCCTGGGAACTGAATTGGATTTTGTGTTAGACAGGTCTGGGTTCTGAAGAAGGGGAGGGTTTGGGTCTCCAGTGCTTTAGGTTGGCAGTCTGAGAGTCAAAAGAAGGCTCTTGAGGGGGATGGCTGGACTAGGAGGCCAGAAGGAGGGGTGCAAGTCCAAGATATGCATGTGAGTGGTTAGGCCTGAGTGAGGCACCACCAGTTGGAGGATTCAGGAATGTTTGGGTTCAGGGTTTGGGAAATTGAGGGTATTCGAGATCTAGAAGGTGGAGTAAGTTTTCAAATTCCGGAATTTTAGGTCTGATGGGAGAGGTGGAGGAGAGGTCCCACTGAAAGGCAGGGACTGCTGGGATGTGAGAGGTGGAGGCCAGGAATTTGGAGGTTAGAGTGGATAACATGTTAGGGGACCACAGTGATAATCAGAGGGAGGATGTCAGAGAGAAAATTCTGTGATCTGGGAAGGGGGCTGGGCTGAGGTGGGGCTGATGTTGGACTGGTGTTGGACTGGCTCTCGGCAGGGCTAGGGCTGGGGCAGGGCTGGGGTCGGGCCACACTCTAATCGGACTGGGGTTGGGCTGGGCTGGGCTGACCCCGCGCACCTTTGTGGAGGCCGGTGAGCCGGTCCTTCAGCACCGTCAGCTCGTAGATGCGGCCGAACTCCTCGAACAGCGGCTTGAGGTCCTGCTCGTCCAAGCCCCGCGGGATCTGCCCCACGAAGAGCTTGATGGCGTCGTGGTCCTTCATGGGCACGGCGGGGCCGGGATGTAGCCCGCTCATGCCGACGCCGCTGTCCGCGGTGCTGAAACCCAGGCGCGGGCCGGGGCCAGCAGGCTGCGCTGACCCTCCCGGCGCCGCGGCCATGTCCCCGCCCTGTCCGCCCTCCCGCTGGTCCCACCGGTCCCGCCTGTCCCGCCGTCCCCTCCCTGGACCGGTGGCGAGGGCCAGGGGGAGGGGGCGGGGCCCGGGCGGAGAGGGCGGGGGGGCTGCCCAGGGGGCGGGGTCCGGGTGGAGGGGCGTAGAGGGGGTGGGGCGGGCTGGAAAGGGGCGGGGCCGGGGCGGGGCGGGCCCGGGCCGAGGTGGCGGCGGGACGCTGGGGTCTGGCTTGAGGTCCCCGTGCGGCTCTCTCTGGGCTCCCGCCCGAGCTCTCCCGGAGCCGAGCCCCGAGCCCCAGCCCCCGTGCTTGGTGACGTCAGACAGCTGGCCGCCGAGTCTACGCAAATGATTTGCATAATAAGGAAGCACGGCCAATCAGAGTGGGAGTTGACTGGGCTCGCCGGGGGCGGGAGGGGCGGCTGGGCTCACGCGCTCCTGCTTGCCATGGCAACCGGACCCTCGAATGCCCTGTGTGTCGAGTGTGTGCGGGCGTGGCCGTGGATCGCGCGTGTGCGCCTTGGGCCGCGTGAGGGGAAGCAGCTTCGTCATGCGTGATGGTGTCTGCCAGAGTTGGAGCTAATCCCCACTGCACACACTGGCATACACAGGCACACGCAAGCACGCACACCTCCAAAGGCTGGAGCGTTTCCTGCGGGGGTGGATGGGGATTCCTCTTCTCCATTCCCACTATCAAGCCAGTCCCTCGGAGCCAATCCCACCCCGCCCCATCACACATCTCTGTCTTTGGTGTCTTTAACCACTTTCTTACCCCTGAGCCTCAAACACGTTCGTCTCCCTTGCAGCCTTAAAAAGAAAGAAAGAATAAAATAAAAACCCCTTAAACACTCCTTGAACACGGATTCCTCCTTAGGAGAGTGAGGGAACTTAGCCGTATTTACTCAGAACCCGTTATGCACCAGGTGCCGGGTTCATCCCAGTTCGGTGAGTTCAGGAGTGTTCTCTTTTTCCGGAAAAGGTAGCTGAGGTTCTGAGGGTCGAGCAGGTTAGGGCCAGGCCCACCCCAACATTTGTTGGGCCCAGCGCAAAAGAAGAAATGGAAATCGACATACTGTGTGTCTAAATATTTAAAAGATACAAATCAAATTACAATTTGTTAAATATGTTCCCCTCTTATTTTCACAAATACAGGTTCAGAATTACGAAAATGAAAGACACACATACAGCTACGCTTTTTATATGACTGAAAGTTGGCAAAATAGCAGAGCTGACGGAATTTTATTACTCTTGCACATGTCTAGGTATTCTCTTCATGGATCAGTGATGTTTGCACAAAGTAGTAAAACAATGTTTGGACAAAGATGCATACTTCATAAATTATATATTTATTCCATAATGTATTTTTCATGCCTCTTTCAGTAAAATTGCTAATTTTTTAATAGAGATTTCCTTTTTTTTTTTTTTTTTTTGACAGGTTCTCATTCTGTCACCCAGGCTGGAATGCAGTAGTGCGATCTAAGATCACTGCAATCTCAACCTCCTGAGTTCAAGTGATCCTCCCACCTAAGCCTCCCGAATAGCTGGGATGACAGGTGCACGCTACCATGCCTGGCTAACTTTTTTTTTTTTTTTGCTAGAGACTGAGGTTTCACCATTCTGCCCAGGCTTGTCTAGAACTCCTGAGCTCAAGTGATCCACTCACCTTGGTGCCCCAGAGTGCTGGGATTACAAGAGTGTGCCACTGCACCTGGCTTAATAGAGATTTTAACGTAACTTGTGTCCATCGACTATTCTAAGAAACTGCGCGAGACCAGCAGTAGCAACTGGAATCATCAAAAAGTTCTTAAAACAATACTCAATTCAGAAGCAAATAATGATTTTTAAATCATTTATTTTTCTGGCTGAGCGTGGTGACTGACACCTGTAATCCCAGCACTTTGGGTGGCCAAGGCGGGCAGATCACTTGAGGTCAGGAGTTCGAGACCAGTCTGGCCAACATGACAATATCCCATCTCTACTAAAAACACAAAAATTAGCCAGGATTGGTGGCCGGATCCTGCTACTCTGGAGGCTGAGGCAGGAGAATCGCTTGAACCCAGGAGGTGGAGGTTGCAATGAGCCGGGATCGTGTCACTGCACTCCAGCCTGGGTGATAGAGTGAGACTCCATCTCAAAAAAAAAAAAAAAAAAAAAATTGCAGCAGCAAATTATGATTTTCAAAAATTATCTTTCTGGTAGGATGTGGTGGCTCACACCTGTAATCCCAGCACTTCGGGAGGCCGAGGTGGGTGGATTGCTTGAGATCAGGAGTTTGAGACCAGCCTGGCCAACATGGCAAAACCCCATTTTTACTAAATGAATAAATAAAATAAAATAAATTATTTTTCTCCTTTAATAGAAAGTTACTCCTTGTAATAAGTTGACCATGAAATGGGTTACTGGAACATTTCATTTTCATTCAGTCCTATGTAATTTTTTTTTTTTTTGAGACGGAATCTTGCTGTGTCGCCCAGGCTGGAGTGCAGTGGCCCAATCTCGGCTCACTGCAAGCTCCGCCTCCCAGGTTTATGCCATTCTCCTGCCTCACCGTGTTAGCCAGGATGGTCTTGATCTCCTGACCTCGTGATCCACCCGTCTCAGCCTCCCAAAGTGCTGGGATTACAGGCTTGAGCCACCGCGCCTGGCCCAGCCTTGTATTTTTAGTAGAGATGCAGTTTCACCATGTTGACCAGGCTGGTCTTGACCTCCTGACCTCAAGTGATCTGCCTACCTCAGCCTCCCAAAGTGCTGGGATTACAAGTGAGAGCCACTGTGCCCGGCCCTATATGCTTGCTGATTTTGTCTAATAGTTTTATCAATTGTTGAGAGAAAGGTGTTGAAGGCTTCAGTTGTAATTGTGGATTTGTCTATTTCTCCTTTCAGTTCCATTAGTTTTTGCCTCACATATTCTGTAGCTCTGTCATTTGGGGCATAAACATTAAAAACTGTGATGCCTTGGTGAATTGATACTTTTATTATTATGTAATGTCACTCTGTTCTTGGTAAACTTTTTGCATGGAGAGTTACTTTGATATTAATATAGCCATTTATGTTTTCTTTTGATTAATCTTTGCAAAATAAACCTTTTTCTATCCTTTTACTTTCAAGCTACCTATATAGTTGTATTTAAGTGAGTTGATTTTAGACAGCATATAATTGGGTCATTTTTTTAAAGTCCATGCTACCAATCTTTGTCTTAGTTGACATATTTAGACCATTTACATTTAATGTAATTATTGGCATTACAGGTATGAGTCTGTAATTTACATTTACATTTAATTAACATTTACATTTAATGTAATTATTGGTATGTTAGGGCCTAAGACTGTCACTTAATTTTTTGTTTTCTTTTTGTTGCCTCTGTTCTTCATTTCTCTTTGCTTTATCTTTCTTCTTGTTTTTAGAGATGGGGTCTTGCTATGTTGCCCATAATGGTCTCAAACTCCTGGCCTCAATCTTTCCAACTTAGCCTCCCAAGCAGCTATGATTACAGGCTTGAGCCACTACACCTGGTTCATTTCTGTTTTGTTTTTCCTGTGCTCTTGTGGATAAAGTGTTTCTTATTCTATACATACATAGCTTATCACAGTCTACTGGTATTGACATTTTGCCAGTTTGAGTGAAGTGTAGAAATCTTACCTACTGTTAAGTCCCTTTATCCTCCCCCATTTATAATTATCTTAAGTACTTCCTCTATATATTTCAGAACCACTTTAGACAATGTTATCCAATCACCATTTATAAAAAACTCCAGAAGCATTAAAGTCTATGGCATTTACCCATATTTTCCTTCTTTCAGTTGTTTTTTCTTCCTTTCTGATAGTTCAAGATTCCTTCTTTTATCATTTCCTTTACATTTTAAGAACTTCCTTTAGCCATTCTTTTAGAGTAGTTATGTTGGTGACAGATTCTCTAAGTGTTCCTTCATCTGAGAATGTCTCAATCTCCCCTCCATTTCTGAAGGATACTTTTGCCGGATATTGAATTTTGGTTTGACAGTTCTTTTCTTTCATCGCTTGAAAAATGTGCCACTTCTTTCTGGCCTTTGTAGTACCTGATGAGAGATCCTGTTTTTCTCTTATACATAAGATATTGTCATCTCTTTCTCAATTCTATGTTTGTCTTTAACTTTCAGAAGTTTGATTATCACGTGTCCTGATATGGATTTCTTTGGCTTTATCCTGTTTGGGGCTCACTTTGTTTCTTTAATCTGTAGCTTTACATCTTTCACTAAATTAGAACAGTTTTCAGCCACTATTTCTTCAAGTACTTTTTAAGCCCATCTCCCCTCTCCTCTCTCTCCATAACAGGAGTGTTAGATCTTTTGTTATAATCCCATAGGTCCCTGAGATTCTATTTTCTTTTAAGTCTATTTTCTCTCTGTTGTTCAGATTGGGTAAGTTCTATTGTTCTATCTTCAAGTTCACTGATGCTTTCCTCTATCATTCTCTATTCTGGCATTGAATCCATTGAGTTTTTCATTTTGGTTGTATTTTTTAATTCTAAAATTTCCTTGTGGGCCAGGTTTGGTGGCTCACACCTGTAATCCCAGCACTTTGGGAGGCTGAGGCAGGCAGATCACCTGAGGTCAGGAGTTCGAGACCAGCCTGGTCAACATGATGAAACCCTGTCTCTATTAAAAATATAAAAATTAGCTGGGTGTGGCAGCATGTGCCTGTAGTCCCAGCTACTTGGGGGACTGAGGCAGGAGAATAGCTTGAACCAGGAGGTGGAGGTTGCAATGAGCCAAGATCATACCACTGCACTCCCATCTGGGCAACAGAGCGAGACTCTGAAAAAAACAGATTTCCATGTGGTCTTCATTTACATTTTCTATTTTTTTCTAAGACTTTCTATTTTTCCATTTGTTTCAAGTGTGTTTGCAATTGCTTATGATGCATTTCATGATGGCTGCTTAAAAATTCTTGACAGATAATTCTAATATGTGTGTCATCTCAGTGTTGATGCCTATTGATTGACTTTTCTCATTAAAGTTGAGAGTTTCTCGATTCTTAGTATAATGAGAGATTTTCAATTGATTCCTGAACATTTTGGGTATTTTATTATGAGACTCTAGATCTTATTTAAATGTTATATCTAATTTAAACATGTTTAGCAGGCCTTCTTTGACCCCCAACTAGTGAGGAAACAAGGACACTACCTTGTTATTGTGAGATAAGGGTGGAAGTTAAGGTTTCCTACTAGGTCTCTGCTGAAACCACCTCGAATGAAAGGGAAGGTGGCCTCATTACTGCTGGGCGGGAGTGAAAGCTTCCAATTAGAGACTCCTATGATGTTACTCTATCAAGAAGGGAGAAGAGTCCCATGTGGTCTCCACTGAACCCATAAGGGGCGTATCTGTTAATGCTGGGTGGGTATACAAGTCCTAGTTCCTCGTTTGACATTCTCTGATGACACCTTGATGGCAGGTCGGAGAAGGGGCCTTGTTACATCCATAGCCTAGACTAGTTGAATCAGAATTGCTGGGGTAGGACTCAGGCATCAGCATGTTTTAAAGCTCCCTTGTTGAATCCAATGTGTGTGGAAGCAAGGTTAAGAATTACTGCTCTAGAACTTCCTTTAGTCAAGAGACTGCTGGTGATAAGCTCTGCTTTGCTTATCTGGAAATTCTTTATTTCGAGTCACTTCTTGAATAATAACTTAGTAAATATATAATTACAATTATTTTCTCTTACTTTTACTTTGAAGATACTATTTCACCATACTTTGGTTTCCATTTTTGCTTATGAGACATCAACTAGCAGTCAATTTGCAGGTACTTAGTGTTTCCCTGACTGCTCTTAAGATCTTTTGATTTCTTTTGGCAATCTTCACTTTTACAAGGATGTGTTTAATTGCTTAAAATGTCTTGTGCTTTCTAAATCTGCACATTTATGTTTTCCCTCAATTCTAGAGGATTGTCAGACATTGTTTCCTCAGTTATTTTCTCTCTCCCATGTGGTGTGATGTGCTGCCATTGTGATGTGATGGTCAGGACCTCCCTTCCCCCAACCCTTCAGTGAACAATGTGTTGTTATAGTTTAGGGGAGTGCTGTCCCCTTCAGAGTTTGCCTCAAGGTCATGCCCCTTCCCAGGGCAGTCCAAATTCAATGACTGATGAATACAGGATTATAAAGGTCTAGCTATCTCAGCCTAAATCACAACAATGCTGAAGGCCATTCTAGTTGGGCTAAATTTAAAATAGTTGGATATGTAAAAATTTGAGTTTGGTGCCAATGGGCTTTTGAGCTAATGGGTCTCAGCCTGCTCTGAAGAAGTAAACAACATAGGGCCAATATACAGAGGTCATCTTTGGTTCATTTGCATAACATGGCCCCAGCACTGGCACTGAACATGTTGTCATCTCTTCAGGTGTTGGCCATTCTGGGTTTGTTCTCCCCAGGTACATGTGTTTCTATTCAACCCGTAGTTTGAAGCCTTTTTATTTCAGGAAAAAAACAAAACAAAACTGTTAGGCCGGGCACGGTGGCTTTTGCCTGTAATCCCAGCTCTTTGGGAGGCCATGGCGGGTGGATCACTTGAGGTCAGGAGTTCAAGACCAGCTTGGCCAATATGGTGAAACGCCGTCTCCACTAAAAATACAAAAATTAGCCGGGCGTGGTGGTGGGCGCCTGTAATCCCAGCTACTTGGGAGGCTGAGGTAGGAGAATCGCTTGAATTCAGGAGGCAGAGGTTGTAGTGAGCCAAGATTACGCCACTGCCCTCCAGCCTGGAGGCAGAACAAGACTACAAGACTCCCTCTCAAAAAAAAAAAAAGTATGAAAGTATAGTTTTAGTATATGTTCTGTTCTGTTGCTTTCCCTTTCCTCTTCAGGAAATCCTATCATACATATGTTAGATCTTCTGCCTATCTTGTTTTGTTTTGTTGTTGTTGTTTTTTTAATCACTTTCTCCCAAATCCTTTTTAATCTCTTTCTTCTTTAATTTTTTTATTTTTAAATCCTCCATGGCCGGGTGCGGTGGCTCACACTTGTAATCCCAACACTTTGGGAGGCCAAAGAGGGCAGATCACCCCCATTTAATCTTCTGTTTGTCTGAAGGTATTATCCATTGTCATTTTTGGATTTTTTCTAGAGTTGTGAAACTTCTAGAATAGACTTTATTTCTGAAATAACTTTTCATTTATTCTAATTCCCTCCTGAGTTCTATAACCTCACTTTTAAACATCTTATTTTTTCCAATCATCACATTTTTGAATTTTTCTAATTCTTTTTTTTTTTTTTTTTTTGAGACGGATTCTCGCTCTGTTGCCCAGGCTGGAGTGCAGTGGCCGGATCTCAGCTCACTGCAAGCTCCACCTCCCGGGTTCACGCCATTCTCCTGCCTCAGCCTCCCTAGTAGCTGGGACTACAGGTGCCCGCCACCTCGCCCGGCTAGTTTTTTGTATTTTTTAGTAGAGACGGGGTTTCACCGTGTCAGCCAAGATGGTCTCGATCTCCTGACCTCGTGATCCGCCCGTCTTGGCCTCCCAAAGTGCTGGGATTACAGGCTTGAGCCACCATGCCCGGCCAAATTTTTCTAATTCTTATATTTATTTTTCATAGTCCCTTTTCTTTTCTTAATGGTTTTCTTTTGTTTTAAGGGTAAATCTTTCTGTCATGTTTTCATTGTCAATAGGGACATTATGGTATTATTCCCTATCCTCCTTTTTTATGTATGGACTTCAATTGAGTAGTTTTAATTGCTTTTTTTTTTTTTTTTTTTTTTTTTGAGATAGAGTTTCGCTCTGGAGTGTAGTGGCATGACCTCGGCTCACTGCAACCTCCGCCTCCCAGGTTCAAGCGATTCTCCTGCCTCAGCTCCCCAAGTAGCTGGGATTACAGGCACACGCTACTATACACCTGGCTAATTTTGTATTCTTAGTGGAGATGGGATTTTGCCATGTTGGAAAAGCTGGTCTTGAACTCCTGACCTCAGGTGATCCACCTGCCTTGGCCTCCCGAAGTGCTGGGATTACAGGGGTGAGCCACCGCGCCTGACCTAATTGGTCATTTTCAAGTGCAATGAGTTGTTCTGTTTAGAAAGAGCAATAGGAAGAATAGTCTTTTTCTTTTCTTTTCTTTTCTTTTTTTTTGTGATGGAGTCTCACTCTGTCACCCAGGCTGGAGTGCAGTGGCGCGATCTCGGCTCACTGTAACCTCCATCTCCTAGGTTCAAGTGGTTCTCCTGCCTCAGCCTGTTGAGTAGCTGGGATTACAGGCGCCCGCGATCTCGGCTCACTGTAACCTCCATCTCCTAGGTTCAAGTGGTTCTCCTGCCTCAGCCTGTTGAGTAGCTGGGATTACAGGCGCCCGCCACCACACTCAGCTAATTTTTCTTTTTTGACCATGTTGACCAGGCTGGTCTCGAACTCCTGACCTTAAGTGATCTGCCCGCTTTGGCCTCCCAATGTGCTGGGATTTCAGGCATGAGCCACCACGCCCAGCCAAGAATAGCTTTTCTAGCTTCAAAGCTTTAGAGTTTTCTTTACCTTTCTTAAAATGGGTGATACAAATATAATCTTTGACTCCTGAGACAGGCATCCTCTACTACTCCACCTACTTCTATCTGGACCTTCTCTTTTTTTTCTTCCCTTATTGTCTCTGCCAAGTTCTATTTGGATTCTACCGCCAGCAGTTTCTCCTCTATTTGGGCTTTGTCTTGGTAGGAAGTGTTGATTTGTTAGCCCCAAGATCTTATAAAGTTCAGACCACTCCAATATCTCCAGAACTTTAAAAATTAGAACAGAAATCAATGAAATTGAAAACAGAAAATAAAGAGTATTTCTCCCTTTGGAATATATACATTCAATGCTACAGGTTTCTCTTGGAGCATTGCTTTTACTACATCCCACAAATTTTAATAAGTTGTATCGTTTTCATTTAGTTTAAAATATTTTCAAAATTTCTCGAGTCTTTTTCTTTTCTTTTTTCTTTTTTGAGGTGGGGTCTCACTCTGTCACCCAGGCTAGAGTGCAGTGGCATGATCATCGCTGTATTAGTTAGAGTTCTCTAGAGGGCCAGGACTAATAGGACAGATGTATATATGAAAGGGAGTTTATTAAGGAGTATTGACTCACACGATCGCAAGATGAAGTCCTACAATAGGTCGTCTGCAACCTGAGGAGCAAGGAGCCAGTCTGAGTCCCAAAACCTCAAAAGAGGGAAGCTGACAGTGCAGCCTTCAGTCTGTGGCCGATGGCCATAGAGTCCCTCACAAACCACTAAAGTCCAAGAGTCCAAAAGCTGAAGAACTTGGAGTCCGATGTTTGAAGGCAGGAAACATCCAGCACAGAAGAAAGATGAAGACCAGAAGACTCAGCCAGTCTGTCCTTCCACTTTCTTCTGCCTGCTTTATTCCAGCTGCGCTGGCAGCTGATTAGATTGTGACCACTGGAATGAGGATGGGTCTGACTTGTTAATCTCCTTTGGCAACATCTTCACAGACAGAGAGAGGAACAATACTTTGCATCCTTCAATCCAATCAAGTTGACACTCGGTATTAACCATCACAGTAGCTCACTGCAGCCTTGACTGCCTGGGCTCAAGTGATCCTCCCACCTCAGCTTCCCGAGTAGCTGGGACCACAAGCATGTGCCACACCCAGCTAATTTATTATTATTATTTATTTATTTTTAAGAAATGGGGTATCACTATGTTGCCCAGGCTAGTTTTGAGTCTTTTCTTTGGCCTATGCCTTATTCAGAAGTGTATTGGTTAATAAGCTACTCTGGAAGCTGAGGCAGGAGAATCGCTTGAACGTGGGAGGTGGAGGTTGCAGTGAGCCGAGATCGCACCACTGCACTCCAGCCTGTGCGACAGCGTGAGACTCCATCTCCAAAAAAATAAATAAATAAAAAAAATAAAAAGAAGAAGAAGAAAAATGCCCGGGCGTAGTGGCTCCTCACACCTGTAATCCCAGCACTTTGGGAGGCCAAGGCGGGCGGATCACAAGGTCAGGAGTTCAAGACCAGCCTGGCCAATATGGTGAAACCCTGTCTCTACTAAAAAAAAAAAAAAAAAAAAAAAAAAAAAAAAAAAAAAAAGTGTATTGGTTAATCTTCAAATATTTGGGTATTTTCAAGCTATATTTCTGTTATTGAATTCTGCTTAATTATTTTTTGTGATTTGGGGGCATACACTGTATGATTTCAAGCTCTTTAAATATGTTAAGGAGTGTTTTATGCCCAAAAATGTGGTCTATCTTGGTGAATATTCCATGTGAACCTGAAATGAATATTTAAACCTGGTTGACTCACGTTGCTGTTCACTTCAACTATGTCACTACCAGTCTTTCTCCTGGATCTGTTAACTCCTAATACAGGGCTGTCAAAGACTCTAACTGTAAGAGCAGATTTGTGTATTTCTTTTTGCAGTTCTATCAGTTTTTTTTCTCTCCTTTGTATTTTGATACTAGGGCATACACATAAAGGATTACGTCTTCTTGAAGAACTGATCTTTTTATCATTGTGTAATAGCCCTCTCTATTTTTTTTTTTTTTTTTTTGAGACAGGGTCTTGCTCTGTCACCAAGGCTGAAGTGCACTGTTGTTGCAATCATGGCTCACTGCAGCCTTTAACTCTCAGGTTCAAGTGATCCTCTCGCCTCACCCTTCCGAGTGGCTGGGACTACAGGCACATACCACCACACCTGGCTAACTTTTGTATTTTTTGTAGAGATGGCATTTTACCATGTTGCCCAGGCTGGTCTCAAGTGATCCTCCTGCCTTGGCCTCCTAAAGTGCGGGGGTTACAGGCATGAACCATCGCACCTGGCCCTCTTTATCCTTGATAATTTTCCTTGCTCTGAAGCTGACTCCATCTGAAACTAATACAGCTTTCTGTTTTCTTTCATAGAGATGGGGGTCTCACTATATTGCCCAGGCTAGTCTCAAACTCCTGGCCTTAAGTGATCCTCCTGCCTTGACCTCCCAAAGAGATGGGCTACCATGCTCAGCCTCCAGCCTTCTTTTGATTAGTGTTAGCATGATGCGTCTTTCTCCATTCCTTTACTTTTAACCCATCTGTGTCCATATTTAAAGTTGATTTCTTATAGACAACAGAAGTTGGGTCTTGTTTTAAAATTACTATTATTATTATTATTATTATTATTATTATTAGAGTCAGGGTCTCTCTGTCGCCCAGGCTGCAGTTCAGTGGCGCAATCACAACTCACTGCAGCCTCGACCTCCTGGGGTCTGGTGATCTTCCTGCCTCTGCCTCAGCCTCTGCCTCAGCCTCTGGAGTAGCTGGGACTACAAGCATGTGCCACCACACTGGCTTTTTGTACTTTTTATAGAGATGGGGTTTTGCCATGTTGCCCAGGCTGGTCTTGAACTCCTGGGCTCAAGCAGTCTGCCCACCTCGGCCTCCCAAAGTGCTGGAATTACAGGCACAAGCCACTGTGCCTGGCCCTTTTAAAAAGTTCATGTGTTTAGACCATTGATAAAGTTGCCCTTGCTATTTCTTTCATTTCTCTTTCTTTTTTTGTCTTCTTTGGTTTTAACTGATCATTTAATATAATTCCATTTTCTCTTTTCTCTTAATATAGCAGTTATACTTTTTTGGGGCACAGGGTCTCACTCTGTCCCTCAGGCTGGAGTACACTGGCATAATCATGGCTCACCATAGCCTCAACCTCCCAGGCTCAATTGATTCTCCCCACTTTGTCTCTTAAGTAGTTGGGACTACAAGTCTGCACCACCATGCCTGGCTAATTTTTAAATTTCTTTTTTTTGTAGAGACGGGGTCTCACTATGTTGCCCTGGTTGCTCTCAAACTCCTGGATTCAAGTGATTCTCCTGTCTTGGCTTCCCAAAGTGCTGGGATTACAGGTGTGAGCCACTGCACTCAATCCTTCTCCTTAAAAAAAATTTTTAGTTGCTGCCCTAAATTTCACAATATACATTTATAAGTAATCCAAGTCCTCTTTTCTTTTTTCTTTCTCTCTTTCATTCTTCTTTCTCTCTTTCATACTTCTTTCTTACTTTTCTTCTCTCTCTTTCTCTCATCCCTCTCTTTCTTTCTTTTGAGACAGGGTCTTTCTCTGTCACCCAGGTTAAAGTGCACTGGTGCAATCATAGTTCACTGCAGCCTTACCTCCCAGGCTCAAACAATCCTCCTGCCTCAGCCTCCTGAGTAGCTGGGCTAATTTTTATTTTCTATAGAGAATATGGGTCTTGCTATGTTGTCCAGGCTGGTCTTGAACTCTTGGCCTCAAGCAATCCTCCCCATCTTGTTCTTCCAAAGCATTGAGATTATGAATTCCTCTCTCCCATTCTTTTTTTTCTTTTTTCTTTTTTTGACAAGGTCACCCAGGCTGGAGTGCAATGGTGTGCTCTCGGCCCACTGCAACCTCTGCCTCCTGGGTTCAAGTGATTCTCCTGCCTCAGCCTCCCGAGTAGCTGGGATTACAGGTGCATGCCCCCATGCCCAGCTAATTTTTGTATTTTTAGTAGAGATAGGGTTTCACCATGTTGGCCAGGCTGGTTTCAAACTCCTGACCTTGTGATCCGCCCACCTCAGCCTCCCAAAGTGCTGGGATTATAGGCATAAGCCACCGTGCCCAGCCTCATTCTTTATAACATTGCTATCATGTATTTCACTTATTCATAAGGTAATCACTGAATACATTGCTGGTATTATTATTTCAAACAAACTGCTATTTGTTAGATCACTTCAGATTAAGAAAAATAAAATGTTTTATCTTCATTTACTCCTTCTCTAATGCTCCTCCTTTCTTCCTATAGCCCCAAGTTTTTTCATATAGCCCCTAGATCATTTTCTCTCTCTTTAAATAACTTCTTTAATTTTTTTGCAAGGCAGATCTACTGGTGATAAATTTTCTCAAGTCTTCTTTGAGAAAATCTATTTCTTCTTCACTTCTGATGGATAATTTTGCCAGATACAGAATTCTAGGCTGCTGGGTTTATCCCCCCTTTTTTTCTTTCTTACATATTTCACTTCACTCTCTTCTTGCTTGCATGTTTTCTGAAGAGAAGGCCAATGTAATCCTTATCCTTGTTCCCCTATAGGCAGGGGTTATTTTTCTCTGACTCCTCTCAATATTTTGTCTTTGATTTTCTGCAGTTTGAATATAATAATGTATAGATGTAGATTATTACTTGGCATTTATCCTGCTTGGTGCTATCTGAGACTCTTGGATCTGTGGTTTGTTGGCTGTCATTAATTTTGTAAAATTCTTGATTGTTATTACTCCCTTAATATTCCCTTCATGTGCCTGGTTATTTCTGATTATATGATAGGCATTGTGTTTGAAAAATATTTTTAGAAATAACTGGAGGTCTAGGGGTACATTTGCCTTCTACAGAACGGATATACATTTGTTTCTGGAAGGCATCTAGGGGCTCTAGCAATCTGAGATAAACTAATTTTAGTGATTGAGATGATTCAAATCTAAGCAGTTTCTGCAATGAATGGTCTGTTTTCAGTTTATCTTGTAGAGTTTGGTCTTTTGAGGTCTCAGTCCAAAAAGTGGAGAGTTTTCCAGGGTCCTTTTTGTGGGCCCTGGATTAAAATTTTTTCATTTTATTTAATTATTTTTTCCTACCTCCTGGAATTACAAGGAATGGACTACAACTTTTAATCCCCAACCCTGTGAGGTTGTCAAAAGTGCTTCAGAGCATTTTATCAGCCTTATTTGGAATTGGCAGTTGGACCCAGAAATGCGAGGTTTACTGTTCAGGGTTTTAGTCTCTCTTACATCTCATCCAAGTAATGTTTCATAATATTTTACCATTCCAATGCCTTCAAGCTTTTCTAATTGTCTCCAGTGTTAAGATTGTTCCAAATTATCTAGTCTACCACTATGAGAAAGTAGCCTTCATATATATATGTGTGTGTGTGTGTGTGTGTGTGTATATTTTTTTTTCTTTTTTTTGAGACAGAGTCTAGCTCTGTTGCTTAGGCTAGAGTGCAGTGGTGCAATCTCAGCTCACTGCAAGCTTCACCTCCTGGGTTCACGCCATTCTCCTGCTTCAGCTTCCCGAGTAGCTGGAACTACCGGCGCCCGCCACCATGCCCGGCTAATTTTTGTATTTTTAGTGGAGACAGGTTTTCACCTTGTTAGCCAGGATGGTCTCGATCTCCTGACCTCGTGATCCGCCTGCCTTGGCCTCCCAAAGTGCTGGGATTACAGGCGTGAGCCACCGTGTCCGGCCTATACTTTTTATTTTATTTTCTGAGACAGTCTCACTCTGTTGCCCAGGCTGGAGTGCAGTGGTGCATCTCGGCTCACTGCAACCTCCGCCTCCCGAGTTCAAGTGATTCTCTTGCCTCAGCCTCCTGAGTAGCTGGGATTATAGGCGTGCATCACCATGCCCACCTAATTTTTGTATATTTAGTAGAGCTGGGGTTTCACTATGTTGGCCAGGCTAGTCTCAAACTCCTGACCTCAGGTGATCCACCCACCTTGGCCTCCCAAAGTGCTGGGTTTACAGGCGTGAGCCACTGCACCCGGCCAGCCTTAATTTTTGAAATGATTTTTATCTTTTTCTTGTATGTATATCTGTAGTATTTTTACTCATATTTGAATAAATGTAAGAAAATTTGAATAAAATGAATTTTCCTGAACAAGTGATTAGCATTAAATTCAGGTAGTTTGGAGTCTTTAGGCTCTTTCTTCTTGTTTCACTAGTTTGGGCCTTTTTGTTTTTAAATGTACCTTGTTGCTCTTTATGGTTTTTACAGAAGTTGGAAGATTAAAAACCAGGTTTCTACCATGTTCCTACAAGAATCTGAAGTCTCCCAATTTGTTACATAACCTCTGCACATTTTCAGGTTTCTGTATATGGATAAGCCTCTTTTTGGATTCCGCATTCTGTTTTATGGGGCTTTTTGTCTATTTCTGCACCAACACCAACTGTTTTGATAATTACACTTTTATAATGACTTATTTTTATTTTTTAATTTTTAAGAGATAGGGTCTCACTCTGTTGGCCAGGCTCCAGTGCAATGCTGCAATCATAGATCACTGCAGTCCTGAACTCAGGCTGTAGTGATCCTACTGCCCTGGCCTCCCAGAGTGCTGGAAATACAGGCATGAGTCTGTGACTTCATATAAGGGTAGCTGAAGATACATCCGAGTGTAAATGAGATCACTCAAAGTGTATACTGGCTGGATATCAACTCTATTCCATGTTGTACATTTTTCTCTCATTATTATTATTATTATTATTTTGAGACAGAGTCTTGCTCTGTCTCCCAAGCCAGAGTGCAGTGGTGCAATCTCGACTCACTGCAACCTCTGCCTCCCGGGTTCAAGCAATTCTCCTGCCTCAGCCTCCTGAATAGCTGGGATCACAGGCATGTGCCACCGTGACTGGCTAATTTTTGTATTTTTAGTAGAGAAAGGGTTTTGCCATGTTGGCCAGGTTGGTCTCGAACTCCTGGCCTCAAGTGATCCACCCGCCTCGGCCTTCTAAAGTGCTGGGATTACAGGCGTGAGTCACTGCACCCAGCTTATTTTTCTCTTCTTAAAAATTGACTTTTTCATTATTCTTAGGTATTCTTGCACTTACTTTAAAAGCAGCTTCAAGTTTCCCCTACTCCAAAAAAGATTTGCACTTACTTTAAAATCAGCTTCAAGTTCCAAAATAAAAAGAAAATTGCATTTTAATAGGAACCACATTGAACCCGCAGATAAATTTAAAATCCTTATGAATATTGAGTTTTCTCTTTCATGAACATGTTCTATCTCTACATCTCTATCTTCTGTGTCTTTCCAAAATTTAGTAATTTTCTCCGCAAAGTCCTTATGTCTTTTAATAGATTTATCCCTAGGGTCATATAATTATGTACTTCTGTTGATGTTTATCTAGGCTGACATAAGTCAGAATTTTGAATGTGTATGTGGAGATGTATAACATGACACAATGTTAGATCTTTTTTTGCATAATCCAGTTTGAGCTATTTCCTTGTAACTAATATAGGTGGAGTGTCAGAAAATGATTATTGAATGGTCAAAGGCATCATCTTGAAGAGGAAGACTGGCGTATACTTCTGAGTGAATTGGACAATGGGGCAAAGCAGGAAACACACAAACTGACTTGCAGTTTAAAAAGACGACTGGAAGAACTGAGGCAGATGCATTCATTAGGATCCTAAATAAAGATGGTGGCAGTGTAGAAAGAGAGGAATACATGAATCTAAGAGTTATTTATACAGAGTAGGGATGTCGTGGTGACAATTATGATAGGAAGTAAGGAGTTAAAGATGATTCCCAGATGTTGGCTCTAATGACCAGCAGAATAGTTGTACAGGAGGAATAGAGTGGGGAGCTATGAAGAGATGAATTCTGCCTGGGACATGAGCTTTAAGTATGTAATGGACATTCAGATGATATGAAGACATTGGCTACCTCAGCTTGGAGCCCAGAGTAAATACACATACATATATTATGTATATGTCTATCTATCTATCTATCTATCTATCTATCTATCTATCTATCTATCTATTCTATCTAATCTGTCTATCTACCTACCTACTTACCTACCTATGGCTGTCCAGGTGTAAGACTGTACACTAAGACTGTCTAACTGTAAATGAGATAACTAAGAAGAAAGCATAAGAGGAAAGGCCAGGTGCAGTGGCTCACGCCTGTAATCCCAGCACTTTGGGAGGCTGAGGTGAGCTGATCACCTGAGTTCAGGAGTTCGACACCAGCCTGGCCAACGTGGCGAAACCCTGTCTCTACAAAAACACAAAAAAATTAGCCTAGAGTGGTGGTGCACACCTGTAGTTCCAGTTACTCGGGAGGCTGAGGCAGGAGAATCGCTTGAGCCTGGGAGGCGGAGGTTGTAGTGAGCCGAAATTGTACCACTGCACTCCGGCCTGGGCAATAGAGCCAGACAGTGAGACTCTGTCTCAAAGAAGAAGAAAAAAAAAAAAAAATAGGAGACAAAACCTTGGTTATGGGCTGGGAGTTTACTGAAGGAGTCAGTGATAGACATTGAGAAACTCAGGAAAGAATGGTGTCACAAAAGCCTGCGAAGAAAGAATTTCAAAGAGGGAGGGGTAAAATCTGAGAAAAGGTCAAGTAATTGTTTTCCTTATTATTGAGAAATGTCCCTTGATTTGGCAACATGTAGGTTATTGTTGGCCTTAGTGGAAGCGGCCCTTATGAGGATTATAGCCCAACTGCAGGATCATGAGGCCTGAATGGAAAGTGGTGAAATAGACAAACTTGGCAATTGTTTCACGCAACTTCACTAATAAAAGCAGGACCGAGAGGTTTCAATTTAGTTTAAACATAGGAGAAGAAATGGATTTGAGCCCAGAAATAGCTGAGTTGCCAGCTTTATCTGTATGTCTGTATTTGGTGTCCAAGAGGAGGAAGATGTCTGACGTGGGGCAGCCCAGGACAGTGGTTGACGGCAGTAGGGGCTAGAGTTAGGTAGATGAGCTACGAATCATCCCCTGCAACTCCCCAGTGCAAATCGGGACTCAGCGTAGCTGTGTAACCATACGATGTCACTTAACTTTCCTATGTTTGTTTCCTTATCTGTCAAATGAGGATAATATTGACACTGCATTGGTTGGGACGAGGATTAAATATATTAACATCCAGTAAAGTGCTTATAATAGTGCCTGACAGGTTGGGCGTGGTGGCTCATGCCTGTAATCCCAGCACTTTGGGAGGCCGAGGTGGGCAGATCACCTGAGGTCAGGAGTTTGAGATCAGCCTGGCTAATATGGTAAAACCCCGTCTCCACTAAATATACAAAAATTAGTCAGGTGTGGTGGCACACGCCTGTGGTCCCAGCTACTTGGGACGCTGAGGCAGGAGAATTGCTTGAACTAGGGAGGTGGAGGTTGCAGTGAGCCCAGATTGTGCCACTGCACTCCAGCCTGGGTGACAAGAGCAAGACTCTGTCTCAAAAAACAAAAAACAAAAAAAAAGAAAAAAAAAGAAGTGCCTGACACAGCAAGCACATAAAAATGACGAAGCACTTTTGTTCTCCTAGCTGGATCTCCACATCTATCTTCATTCAGATTTCTGACTCATGTGAGTCTAGATAAACACCAGCAGTTCTCTGAGTTCCTATGTTCAAATATCCTCTTTCATAATAGATCATCCAGACACCCAGCCACACGCTCTCACTCACACACTGCAGCTCACCAGTGAGCATGGCACCCCTTCCTACCCGTGTCTGCCTGCCAGCTGCTCTTCCTCCTTTCCCACACACACTCCTTTTTTTGAGTGGCTTCCAAAACATCTCTTTCTAATTTGCTATAAAGAGTGAGCCATAAAGAATTTATTAACAATGATGAAAAAAATCACAGTTAAGTATCAGATTCTCCAGAGGAAATGAGATTAAAAAGAAATTCTGGAAAATAGTTGTTTTTGGAGAAGGGAATAGCATAGGGAAGGGCGATATTAATAATTTAATGTTTCATCTTTGTTTTAAAAAAACGAATCTGAAGCAAATATGACTATTGAGATGCAACAAAGCTGGGCGGTTACACTGTTTACTAGTTTCCAGACTTTTCTGTTGTTTGAAACGTTTGAAATCAGCAAAAAATAGGAGTATTTACTGGGGTAGTTTAGACTAAACATGGGTGTGGTTAGAGTACAGTAATTACTGTGAAAAAAAGCAAGGTTCCTGGACATATACAATTTTTTCTTTTTTTTGAAACATTGTCTCACCCTGTTGCCAAGGCTGGCGTGCAGTGGTGAGATCATAACTCACTGCAGCCTCAATCTTCCAGGCTGAAGTGATCCTTCTTTCTCAGCCTCCTGAGTAGCTGGGACTATAACCACATACCACCATTCTCAGCTAATCTTTTTAATTTTTAGTAGAAATGAGGTCTCACCATGTTGCCCAGGATGGTCTTCAACTCCTGAGCTCAGGCAATCCTCCCACATCGGCCTCCCAAAGTGCTGGAATTAGAGGCATGAGCCACTGCACCTGGCCCTGACATTGCGATTTTTAAAAATTTTGTTGAAAAACATAGACACCCCCCCCGCCCACACACACACACACACACCCCTGCTTCAAAGAGGATTTTTAAAAACAATGGTGGCTGGGCTAGAAAAGATACTAATTTTCAACCTTTATTTCAAAGTTTATTTATTTATAAAGGAAATACAGAATAATTTTGATAAACAAAGCACCCAATTCCTACTTATGTTTTTTTCTTCGTGGAAAAAAAGTATGTGACACATACTTGTCATGCCCTGTATTAAGCTTACAAAAGATACTGACAAAAACTATACAAATCTAGATTTTAGAGTGCTAGGAAAGTTGCCATAAGGCATGTGTACCTACATTAATACTAAATAAATTCCACCTACATCCTTTGTTTCACCCTTTCCCAGTATTTTTCAGCTTTCCTCACAGTCCCAGAAGTCTAGGGGCAATGACTCTCCATCACTAGTGCTGTGATGGCACCTGTGCTCCCATATCCTGATATCCTATCCCTACGGTAATCCTTTGAGACGCACCTGAAAACACCAGTGACATAACTTAACGGATTCCTAGAAGGAACAGTACCTGGCATGCAGCCTCAGCTCCTACCGACAGGGGAGGTTGAAAATTCTCCCAGTCTCCATTCACTCCTTTGCTTTGATACCCGTTAGGCCTGCTTTGCCTCCTTAATAGACTCCTGGAAAGGGAAGGGGTGGGGGTGGGGAGCGACCGGAGAACTCTTTTCCTAGGATGACTGGAGCCAGGAAGTCAGTCTGGGAACTTCCTCGCCCCCTGGCGGTGCACAGCACACAAGGCCGCCTGTGTTCCGCTCAGGGGTGGGACTCTCAATTTGCAGCCCAGGTGAAGGGAGATGAGTTGGGGAAATAGCGATTCTGTGCATTGGAACAGTCTGGGTGGTAACTGCAGGCCACTGCCTCTGACCTGTTGGCATCCGAGGTCTGATGACCTTCAGGTAAATGCTCTCATGATCAATGGACCAAAGGAGCAACGGTGGAGGTGAGGAACAGCACTCTACCAATGAAGGTCGTGACCAGGCCATGTTAATTTAGTGGTAAAAATAATAACATTAAAGAAAATGTTTACAACAGGAATAGAAAATGACAGAACCTTACTGCTTTAACTCAAGTGTATCACAATCTCTGCCTTCATCCACTTGAGACTTAAAACTCAGTGTCTGCTATTTTTATTTAACATTATCCCAAGCAATAGTAACGTGAAAGTTATGACCAGGATGGAAGCAGGGTTGCACCTCTGCAGGGTCCTTGTCTGGGGACCACCCCTCCTACAAGCTTCTGGTTAATAGAGGTAAGGGGGCTCCTGTGGTGGGTGCCAGTGCTGGGACCTTAACTTATGTATATCTGGGCTATAGCCCTGGACTTGGCTAGGCTGGGCTGTGTGAAAATTCCAAGAATTCTGTTGGTAGAAAATGCTCACCCTATCCTTACAGGAACAGCACAAGGCTAGGCTGGTCTACCTCCCACCAGGACCTCGAAGGAACATGACCCAGGGGCTGAAGGATGGTGTTGAAGGACGAGTTTTACTCAGATCCTTCTCAGCCCTGCCTTCCCCAAGTTTCTGTATCCACTACACTGGAAGCTTTCTGAAAAAAATGCCTGAAACCTGTCCATTGTACCGCTAGCCCAGGGCCCAGCCAAAGAACTTAACAAATAACAGTCAAGGAAATCCTCACCTAAAATGGCTGCGATGCATTACTGCTCCCACCTCTGGCCTACAGTGTCACTTCTGCACTTGAAACCGCCAGGGGGCAGTCTGGGTTCACTACGAGACATTTCCTTCTAGAGAAAATCACACCTGCAAAGACCCTCTCCAGAGCCACAGCCCACCTCCACACCCTCCACGCCACCATCCATTCCCTGTGAATATGCTTTGGGCTGAAAATGGTTGGGAGGAGGGCGATGGAAGTCATCTGCATTATTTTGGCATTGGCCAGGGCCTCTTGAGTACTTCAAATTCAACAATTTACCACAGGCCCGAGTGCAGTGGCTCACGCCTCTAATCCCAGCACTTTGGGAGGCCAAGGCAAGCAATCATCTGAGCTCATGAGTTCAAGACCAGCCTGACCAATATAGTGAAACCCCCATCTCTACTAAAAATACATAAATTAGATGGACGTGGTGGTGCGTGCCTGTAATTCCAGTTACTCAGGAGGCTGATGGATGAGAATCACTTGAACCCAGGAGGCAGAGGCTGCAGTGAGCCAAGACTGTGCCACTGCACTGTCAGCCTAAGTGACAGAGTGAGACTCTGTCTCAAAAACAAAAACATAAAAAAAAAACCTCACTGACCTAGAGAACAATATGTGTTTAATAATATTTAAATAATGGTTGTATGAAATTGAAGCAGCAAGAAACCCAAAGGAGAATAGCTCTAGGGGAGGGATGTGGATAAGTATGCATGGGGGAGAGGCTATTCTATGACCAGGTTGGGTCTGGAGCCCTCCCCACTGTCCAGAACGCCTCCAAGCCCCTACATTTTTCCATATACCAACGCCTTGGAGATATAATGCAGAAATAAAGTGAGCAGGCTGAGGATTAGGGCAGGTGTCTGGAATATGTTCAGGAGTGGGAGGGGAGTGACATAGCTCATAGGCTAAGCAGAGTAGCACAAAGGCTAGAGGTTTTATTCCCAGCCCTCAACTTAAAAGACCTCAGGGGCAGATACTGACTCCAGACTGGCTGTGCCCTTACCCTAAGGCCATTCACACTTTTTTTTTTTTTTTAAACACAGGTAATCCATGTTTATTATAGAAAAATGCCACATTACTCTTTATTGGATGTGAGCGCCAGCACCAGCCCCTTTCTCTCCAAGCACAGGGGCACGCAGGCAAGGGGCTCCGTCCCCCGGCCGGGATGCAGTGGAAGCCTGGCTCCACTACCATTCTCCTACAGCCAGCACCCTCCGCGGTGCCTGGGGCTCAGGTCTGTTCAAACTCCTGCTCACAGTAGCCTACATGGAGGGGTTGGGCCTGGACACCTCGCCTGCAGGAGGACATGAAGAAATGGCAAGATAAGCCCCTAAGAAGGGGCCCCAGCAACACTTTTCACACCCGTCAACAGTCTCTCCTTCCCCATTTCGGTGACTCTCAAACTGTCACTGTACACCAGGTGTACCTGGGGATCTCAATTCCACAGATTCTCACTTGGGGTGGGGCAAAGTATGGGCAAGAATCTGCAAGCTGAACAGGTGCCTCATGTGATTTTGATACAGGTCTTGGAGATCCAGAAATGTTGGCAACGTCTATTTCTATCCTGCCTATCTCGTACCCTAACCCCAAATAACTCAATCCCTTTGGAAAATAGGTAGATGTCTGAAAGGCAGCCAATGCTCCTGGCCTACTTAGCCCTCTGTTCCTGATTCTAAAACACTGTAAATGTGGTAGCATTGGGGGACTTAGGTGCTGTCCTGTCCACGAATATGGACGTGAAATCCTGTCCTTGGGTCTCAGACTATAACCTGACCAATCTCCTTAGGGGACATCTAGGTATGCTTCCCTTATTTTCCAAGTAAGCAACATGCTTAGAGAACCAGCTGGAAGTCACCCAGTGAATGACATAGTTAAGGCTTAGATGTTACCATGCTTGACTCTCAGCCCAGGACTCTGCTCTGCATTAGGCTATGTCCCCCAAGTTCTCAAGACCTAGCCAACGAAGGAATCAGGGAAATGACTATCTTACACAGGCACATCCCTGACAGAGGCAAAGGTGTCATGAGATCCTGTAAGTCAGCCTGGTTCAAATCCTGCTTCTTAGTGACTTTGGGCAAGGTACTGAACTTCTGTGCTTCAGTGTCTATCTCTAAACTGGGGACAAAAATGCACCTATCTTATGGGGTTGTGGTGAAGACTAAATGAGACAACATGTGTAACAAACTTAGCACAGTGTTTGCCACAAAATACAGTTGTCCCTCAGTATCCACAGGGGATTTGTTTCAGGACCCCCGTGGATACCAAAATCCAAGGATGCTCAAGTCCCTTATATAAAAATGACATAGTATTTGCATATATCCAATGTACAACTTCCCATATACTTGAAATGATCTTGGATTACATATGCCTAATACATATAAATGCTATGTAAATAGTTGTTATACAGTATTTTTTATTTGTATTTTTTTTTTGTTGTATTTTTTTTCCTGAATACTTTTTATCGCAGTTGGTGGAATCCATGGATGAGGGCCGACTATAAGCCTCTGTAAGTGTTAGCTATTGTTATTATTCTCTTCCTCTCTCTAAGGGGTTCCCCAGCCCTGGATCTGCCCTACCCTGCCTTGCGAAGGCCCCACAGCTTGCTTACCTCAGCAACTCACAGCGGAAGTGTGACAAACGTTCATAGGCAAATGTCAGGTCAGATGTCAACTTGTTGCTCCACAGCCTTTCGGCAACAGCCCCTGCTCTGGGCCTGGAGGAAAGGGGGCATGTGCCAGATTGGGCTCTGTATTCCCTGCAAAGGTGCTGGACATCCATAGGCTGCTACCTCTTGTCTAAGTGCCCTGGACTAGCTCAGGCCAAAGGAAGTGATCAATACTTTGTTATGAGCTACAGTCAGGTTAGATGGCTCCCAGAAAGTTCTAGGGCTCAGCTACACCTTCATTAAAATGTCGGTAGCAATCCCACTCTCTTCCTCTCTCAAAGATACGGGAATAAGAATAAACCTTAAAGGCATCATTAACCACAATGACAGTGACAGCAGCAGATGTCCTTAAAATGTAAACTCTGCACAACCAACCACACTTGGTAAGGCTGCAGTGAAAAGAGCAGAGGGAAGCCTTATTACAGGAATCATGGATGCTTGTGCTGGATCCTGAGCAAGTCACCGATGTTCTCCAGGCCTCATTATCTCTCTGGGAAGTGAGGTTAACAATCCCTATCCCACACACCTAATGGGTGGCTGGAGGGATATAGATGGAAGTCATGTGGAGAGTGAATATTGCACACAAATCTTCAGAAGGCTCGTTGTACGGCCTGCTCTCTCTCAGGCCTGAAAGGAGGGTACTAGTCCAGAGGTGGCTAGATGGGATTGGGTCTGTAAGGGAGAACCCCTGCTCTCAGGTCCAACCCTCCACCTTCCCCCGAAAACCCTTACCAGAGCCTGGGGACCAGGTTTGTGTTGTCCACATATTCTCCCCACATACAAGCCTCTCCACCAATCACGAGAGCCTTCTGCTCAGGGGTACCTGAGGGAAAACAAGCAACAACAGTCTGGTGATGGTGGGTAACTCTAGGGTCCCTCTCAACTACCTTCACAATGTGGCCCTCACCCCAGCTAAGTTGTTTCATTTACTAATCGGAAATGTCTGGCCCAGACCTTCCTGCCTCCCATCCTGTGCCCCAGCCCAGCCTCCTCTGGTCAGCAAGGAGAGCTCTCTGCTTTCACCTTCAAATGCCAGGGGTTCCACTATGTAGAAATCCTTCCAGTCAGGGCCGTAGGATATACGGTTCAGGTACCAGGGGGCGGAGAGAAGGGCCCGGAAGCCGGCCTTGGTGACCAGTTCCAGCTCCTTCATATAGTTCACTGGAATCTCTTCTCGCCACACCTGTATGATTGTGTCTGGCCGAATCTGTTATAAAAGGTCAAATGGCAGTAAGGACACAAAGCTGAGGAGATTCCTGGGCCTTATTCATACACAGGCAACGTGGGACAACAGGTGTGTGCTCCCTCTGTTCCCCAGCAGCAAAGTATGTCTCTGTGACTCCTGACCATTGAGCTCACACCTCAGGACAGAGGCCAAGGAACCCAGGGCCCCAAAAGGCCTCCCTGCAGCTCCCCTCTCTGTCCCTCTGCAACCTCCCTGTCCACACAGTAATACCAGCTGTGAGCTGAGGGCGGCAAGCAGGGGGACCCCGGAGCTGCCATGTCCAAAAGTCTCCAGATGATTCTGGGAATGGGACAAGGCTCCTGAAGAGTCCTTGCATGTGACAGGAGTGGGATCTTACTGATCAACAATAAAGGAGAAGGTAGCCTTGGTCCCACAGACCCAGAAGACCCTAATCTATGATTTAGGAAGAAAAATCCAGCCTATCCAAGTAACCTAGCAGCAGAAATAGGTTTTTTTTTTGGGATGGAGTCTTGCTCTGTCACCCAAGCTGGAGTGCAATGGCATGATCTCCGCTCACTGCAAGCTCTGCCTCCTGGGTTCACGCCATTCTCCTGCCTCAGCCTCCCGAGTAGCCGGGACTACAGGCGCCCGCCACCACGCCCGGCTAATTTTTTGTATTTTTTTTAGTAGAGACGGGGTTTCACCATGTTAGCCAGGATGGTCTCGATCTCCTGACCTCGTGATCCGCCCACCTCAGCCTCCCAAAGTGGTGGGATTATAGGCGTGAGCCACCACACCCGGCCCAGAAATAGTTCTTAATCAGGTTTGTAGTGAGGGAAGATAGAAACTCTGACACATAAACCCAGGGCTCATACCACAGCGGCCTTTGGTTTTTTTGAGACAGGGTCTCACTCTGTTGCCCAGGAGTGGAGTGCAGTGGCACATCTGGGCTCACAGCAACCTGTGCCTCCTGGGCTCAAGCAGTACCCCCACCTCAGCCTCCTGATTTTTGTATTTTTTGTAGAGACGAGGGTTTCGTTATGTCGGCCAGGCTGGTCTTGAACTCCTAGGCTCAAGCAATCCACCTGCCTTGGCCTACCAAAGTGCTTGGATTACAGGCGTGAGCCACTGCACCCAGCACTCTGTGGCCTTTCTAGAGAGAAAAGGAGAGTGCTCTGACCATTAAAGCCCAATCCAAACCAGGAGGTTCAGTCTCTGTAGAGGCAGGGAGGAGCTGGGGAGACCAGAGGGAGGCACCGCTGGTGGCTTCTTCTCTTCTCTGCCCCGGCTCACCTTTACTTTATTATCAAACACCTCCTGCCACACCACATAGCCCTTGCCATAAGAAGAGACGATGTCCAGCAGCCTGGAGAGGAGAGGAGTGTCTCGTAAGTGTCTGCTTAGCTCAGACGGGCTCTAGACTGTTTGTGCCAGTGCTCTAGGGGTTGAGCCTGGCCAGGGGCCTATTCCTCATTAAGCAGTGTCTTTCCCCAGGGTGGGAAACTGACCACTCCAAACCTGAAAGGATGGGAAAAAGGACAAGGGAACCCTGCAGGGGCCAGACAGTGGCCAAGCAGGGCCTGACTCCGGTATGGAAAGGGAGGACCCCACAGGAGGACCCCCAAGGGACCCCACCCGCCCTCCTTCCCTTCTCACGTCTGGATGTAGAAGGACTCCAACTGCTTGAAGTCCTCACCGAAGCCTTTCTTCCTCATAAAGTCTTGGATATCTGGGTTGGACTTCCTGAATCCCAAGAGAAAATGAAGATTAATATTTCAACATCCTGAAAGCCTAATGCCTGGGGATTAGTCACCTGGCCCCCTATAACTTCCTTTTTTCACCTGAAAAATCAAATAAGCAAGGATCTCAGAAGCCCTACATGTAGAAAGTGTGGCCAGGCAAAGTTATGTGAAGCAGGTGAGCTGTTGACACAGGCTGAGAAAGGCTGAGTCTGGACCGGAAGAGTTTTAAGTTCAAACTCCGAAAGAGAAAACATGTTAATCCTCTCCGGACTGCAACATGAGGATCCAAGGTCTTAACTTAAGAGCTCCAGCACACTGGATTCCGGCTTTCTCATCTGCTCTTCCAATTGGATGACAAGTCTTGCTGTCTATTACCTGCTGCAGATCCCTTGCGTTACAACGTCCACATTTTGCTCACATTGTTCTCCTTCTGGAATATTCTCCCTTGCTCACATCTCCAAAAAGCCAAATCATTTCCCCAGATTCAGCTCTGGTGCCCCCTTCTCAAAGAAGCCCCTTAGCCTCTTTTGAGCTCACCAGAACCAAGGTTTGGACTTTACAACTGAATACTAATTAGACACTGTCATCTATTAGTCTTGAATTCTGTGTCTTGACTCTTCAACCAGACAATTTTAAGCCTTCATAAACAGGGATTATTTTTCTCTATCCTGAACTTTTCTAACACAATTCTGTGTCCAGGGCTGGTTTTTCTATCAATACCTCAAGGATATGAGAGTAGGAAGGAAGAGGTTCACAGTGAACGCCTTGCCCAAATCAGGTAGGATCTCTACGTAGATGGGCAGAGGAAGGCCTAAGACCTGAGCAATGTGAGTCCATACAGACCACTGAGAGCAGCAGCTGAGCTAAGTGGCCCCTCGGGGGCTAACCTCTATTCTGAGTAAGCAACTGATCAGGCCACAAAGGGAAGATCAAAGGGCTCATACCAGCAGGTGAAATCAACCTCATCTCCTCCAAGATGAAGATAAAAATCTGGGAAGACAGAGCTGATCTCCAAGAAGAATGTGCTCATGAACTCATAGGTATTGTTGAGACTGGGATTCACTGGTCCAAAGGTGCCAGAGGGCTCAGACCCAGAGTAGCAAGGAGTCAGTAATCCAGGGATACCTAAGCCAACAGAAAACCCCATACGAGTGTCACAAATACATAAACCCCCAAGCACAGTCCTACACGTAAGGACACAAGTCACACAAAGTAAGACAAGTGTATTCATAAACATCACACACATTTAGGTAGGCACACTCAGGCACTCACAGACACTGGTAGTCACCACCATTTAGTCGCAGTAAAAAGATACAAATATATCCACAATCATAGACAGGCAGAGGCTGAGTTTCAGCCAGACAACTGTCAGTGCACACACTCTTGCCTTGACACACTGCTTCTAGCAGGCACCACCCTTGCTCCCAAGGCTGCTCTCCTCACAGGCCTTTAGGCTGAGGGAGAGTCTAATCCAGCCAAACTGGCAAAATCTTTCTTCTCTATCTCCTCCTGCAGGTGGGGTCAACCATCACCCAGAATCTTTTTACATTTCCTAAGGAGTATCTCCCTTGGCCCAGAGACTACTTCCTGCTGCTGAGGTCACAAGATGTCTTCAGGGTTTTGTTGTTGTTGTTTGTTTGTTTTTGAGACAGAGTCTTGCTCTGTCACCCAGGCTGAAGTGCAGTGGCACGATCTTGGCTCACCGCAACTTCTGCCTCCTGGGTTCAAGCGATTCTCCTGCCTCAGCCTCCTGAGTAGCTGGGATTACAGGCGCCTGTCCCCACAACTGGCTAATTTTTGTAATTTTAGTAGAGATGGAGTTTCACCATGTTGGCCAGGCTGGTTTTGAACTCCTCACCTCAGGCGATCCACCCGCCTTGGCCTCCCAAAGTGATAGGATTACAGGCATGAGCTACCACGCCTGGCCAGTATCTTCAGTTTTCTATCAGGCCAGTAGCCCTTTTCAACCGTCATTTAACCTGCGTTGGGGACTCACACTGGAGGGCGGAGGGTATACAGAAGAAAGGGAGCAGGGGTAGTAACTGACTCTGACCTCTGCAGGCTGCCCTTGGGCTTCTTTCTTTCAGATTCTACCCTGGTGGTCAGATTCCTCAGCATCCACTCGAGGCAAAACTACCTGCAATGGCATCTGAGAAAAATGTGCCCTTACATAGTCTAACAGTACATATTTTAATAGTAAGAAGTGGCTTCCACTGCCCAAAGTGAGTTCTTCCTATCTAAATTCCCAGGTGGAAGAAGTCGATGGAAAACATTCTTCCAAGGACCAAGGCTGGAATATGCCACTTCCATGAGCCATTGCCCTGAAGCTTCACTCTGAGCATAATGAGCAGAGTCCCTCTGGCCGCAGACATCATTCTTACCTGGTCCCCAAGACAAAGTGTGGCCAGGAGTGTCAAACTCTGCAAGCACACGGATACCCCGGAGCCGTGCGTATTCAATGACCTCCTTCACATCCTGTGCTGTGTAAATGTGGGTGACAGGGTTGTAGGACCCCTGAAAGGCACAAGACACCCTTCAGGTTCACATTTCCTGAAAGCTAGCAGAGTAGAAGATACTCAAAATGCCCACAAGACTCCCCAGACATCAGAAAACCTGCCCATAGCCTTTTGGTATCAGGGACTGTCTTCAAAAAACTTGATCATAATTTCCTAGAAGTTATCACATCTATTTTATCTGAGTATCATAATGCCAGTGAGATAATCATGGTAGGTATTAATATTATGTCCATTTAACAGAATATAAATAAATAGAAAGGGAATAAGGCCAGAAGAGATTCTCTCCTGAAGGTCACAAGGAAAATTATTGGCAAAGTTTTGGACTTGAACTCAAGTCTTCTGACTCCAAATCCAGTGTCCTTCCCCTATATTGGTCTAAAACCGACTGGTTAGGATGAGAGACCCTGTTCTTGCCAGGAGGGCCACAGCCAGATTCAGACACTGACCCATAAACTTGGTCTGAGTGAAATGGGGACATACCTTTCTCATGAGCTCTGGAAAAGTGAAGCTCTCATATGGGAAGGAAGGATCATCTACCAGATGCCAGTGGAACACGTTCAATTTATTGTACGCCATGACATCCTGTAGGTTAAAGTGCACACTGTGAACCCATCACAGTCTCTCCCGTTTCAGCCTCAAACTTGCAATGTTGGGCAGGCTCTCAGGCCGCTCCACATACCCCTACAGGCTTGACCTGCCTCAGCTCTCAATTAAGTGTCTATGGGGTCTATCAAACCTTCCCATCAGGGAGGGATGGCATGGAGGGAAGGCCCCGCACACTTCTACTCTTCCCAGAACACATCCAAAGATGGATGATAGAAGTGGTCTTTCCTCTTTTTGAAATAAATTCTGGCCACATTAAGAGGAGGGCTGCAGCTACTGTGGTACCCTGGAATCTTCCAAAAGCCTGAAGAGCAACACTTCCTCTTGCCATTTGTGTTGTCTGACTGATGTTAATCCCAACTGTGAGACCTCCTGGGAACTTAGTAGTCTCTTAACTCATAATCTCAGAGGCCAAGGCTGGCAGATGTGTTGCCTCCTTTGGTTCCGTCACAGGAGCAAAGGAAAAGGCAGACACAGGAACTGGATCGGGCACTGTCAGATAAGACTGCACATTAAAACTCAAGAGAGTCAGGAACCTCCTAGGTAAGGCTTTTTTTTTTTTTTTTTTGAGACATAGTCTTGCTCTGTCACCCAGACTGGAGTGCAGTGACGCAATCTCAGCTCACTGTAACCTCCACCTCCCAGGTTCAAGGGCTTCTCGTGCCTCAGCCTCCTTCCTTCCTTCATTCATTTTATTATTTATTTTTGGGACAGGGTCTCTGTTGTCCAGGCTGGACGGCAGTGGTGCAATCACAGTTCATGTATCCTTGATCTCCCCAGGCTCAGGTGACCCTCCCACTGCAGCCTCCTGAGTAGTTGGGTTTGCGCCAACTACAGGTTTGCGCCATCATGCCTGGCTAATTTTTTGTATTTTCAGTAGAGATGGGGTTTCACCGTGTTGGTCACGCCAGTCTCGAACTCCTGAGCTCAGGCAATCTACCCGCCTTGGCCTCCCAGAGTGCTAAGATTACAGGTGTGAGCCACTGCACCCGGCCCAGAGGTAAGGCTTTGAACATTTCTCTCCTATGACCTTCTCCTAACTAAAGTTAGCTCTGCTGGCCAGGTGTGGTAACTCATGCCTGTAATCCTACCACTCTGGGAGGCCAAGGTGGGCAGATTGCTTGAGCCCAGGAGTTCAAGACCAGCCTGGGCAACACGATGAAACCCCAGCTCTACAAAAAAAAAAAAAAAAAAATTGAGACCCTTTCTCAAAAACAAATAAATAAAGTTAGTTCTGCCAATGAAGCCAATTCCCCTAAACATTTGTATCCCTGGAAACAGCCTGAGCATTGATCTACGGTAGCCTGTAAGGTAGATTTAAGTCACTCTTTATTTTTTGAGTCTTGGAGCAGCTCATCTTCTACATTTTTCCCAGGAGCTCATAGAGTTACACACATTCTCTCTTTTTTTTTTTTTGAGACGGCGTCTCACTCTTTCACCCAGGCTGGAGTGCAGTGGCGTGATCTCCAACCACTGCAACCTCTACCTCTCGGGTTCAAGCGATTCTCCTGCCTCAGTCTCTCAGGTAGCTGGGATTACAAGCATGCGCCACCATGTCCAGCTAATTTTTGTATTTTTAGTAGAGACGGAGTTTCACCATGTTGGCCAGGCCGGCCTCGAACTTCTGACCTCAGGTGATCCGCCCACCTCGGCCTGCCAAAGTGTTGGGATTACAGGCGTGAGCCACCACGCCCAGTCCATACATTCTCTCTCTAACTCTTTAAGAATTTGGAACTTGGTCTGTCCGTTGCTCCATCACCCCAGAACTCTTAAGTGTGAAGAAGGCCTTCAGGCCTGGGTACCAGTGTGTCCAGGATGCTAGAGAGTGGTAGGTAATGGCGAGATGTATCCAACAGCAAGCCCCGGTGAGGAAAGCGGGGAAAGTCCTCGATCTCAGTCTTGTTGATAAAGAACTGTGCAGAACAAACATTGAACATGTCAGATTCAAAGGAAGCTTACTACAGGGGCACAGGGAGATGAAGATACCTCTCCCAGGATTCTTAAAAAGCCAATCTTTGACTGTTCTCAGGGTCACTGTCTCCCCAAATGCCCCCCACCTCTATAAATGACCATGAGCAGCCACCTTCCCATAGAGCAATTGTCCAACGCCGGCCTAAAACAACTGTCCCATACACCACTCAGCCTAAAAATTCTGGATTTTCCTGTTAACACAGTTTATTTTCTTCAAAGCAGTGTGGCCCCAAGGTCTAAATGATGACTAAATGACTAAATGATGACTCAAGGGAACCAAATTACAGTGATTCCAAACAGTACCAAACCAGTTTTCCACCCACATCTCCTCTTCCATTTCTACTGGGGCTATCTCAAGTCACCAGGATCCTAAGGCAAAACAAGATTTTTCTAGGATTCTCAACATTGGGATCAAACCCCGGAGATGAAAAAGGAGCCCTTTTTGAGGGTCCACACTTACTGTGCCCTCAGCAGATTTCCAAACAAGCTGGCTAAAAGTCTCCAGACCTAGGAAGAAGTAGAGAGGCAGAGTAAAGACTCAGGGAGTGGAGAAAGAGGTGTATCTATTTGGAAGGTTCTCAATGTAGCAGAGTGTAACGTTTGGGTACACAGTGAAAATGGATGTAGTGTAGGCTTGACAATTTTTAACACCGATGAAAAGGGGATATTAGGAAGCCAGTATCCATCTTTACTCTGTATTTCATTTTGGGAGATGTCAGAGTAAGGGTTTTAGTGCCCCTTCTTACAACACACTAACTTTCAAAACCCACAAACCTCTCATCTATATTTCCTGTGCCTTGACAAGAATATTGAGAAGAGAGGCCAAGACATATACTCATAAGGACAGACACAGGGACAAGACAGCCTGTAAGGCTTTCCATAGTTAACCCCTATCAGGAGCTGACAGAGCTGAGAAAAGGGGTCCCAGAATAAATTGTGAGAAAGTGATCATAAGCTTGGGTTTCCAAGGAGCCTGGGTTCATGGCTGGACCTAGAAAATAAAAAAAAAATCATCCACTCTTCCTCTTCAGAGACTGAGAAGAGACCCAGCTATAGGGAGCTGAGGTGTGGTGGACAGCAACTGCCTCAGAAGGACTCCCCTAGTCCACTGACACTGTCTCCTAGAGTCTAGCAAGGCCCACACACAGGTATGTTGAATCCAGAGCATTGTATGTTCTCAACAGCTGGGGACCCTCTTCTGGAAACACTGCAGAAACCCCATGAAAAATTATCAGAGTCCCCAATTTCAAAGTGAAAGAATCCATGAGACTTCAGCAGTCACTCAGCACCTAGTTTGAGCAGACTGCTAGTGTACTGTTTTGGCTTCTCCCCACTCTGACTCTGACACCCAGCATTCTGGAGTCCGAGGTCCTCCCTTACTATCGGCACCTGCACCAAAGTTACAAGAGGGCAGGAAGGGGAGGCAGCATGCTGTTGTTCCAAGCATAGAAGTGGGGAAAGGGAAGGAAGACAAACCAAAGCAAGGTGTGGAATTCCGAGAGAATTTCCCTCATCATTCACCAGCAGAGGGTTTACCAAAAGTGGAAGAGGTACTTGGCTAAGTCTGTATCTAAGCACCAAATACCTTCTCAGTAAACCCAGAGGAAGGGCAAGGGCTGACAGTTTAGCCAGTAAACTCATTTTCTCCAGAAATAATGTAGTTCTAAATATTTCACTACTATTTATCTTTTCTCTTGCATGTATCTATTTCTTTTGTTATAGTTTTCCTTTTAAAAAATACCTTTCCAATTACATGTCTTTAGCAAGAGCTGGACGGGCAATGTCTGTGGTAGCATCATTCCCCCTGTCCCCCAGCTACCTGTCCCCTGCTGGCACCTAGAGCATCAGCCTGCAGACTCTCACACTGCTTCCCAGAGTCCCTGACTAGGGCAGCAGCAGCAGCTGCTGATGCTGCACAGGGTAAAACCTGTCAACCTCCAGGGACAGCTCCACAGAGATGGGAAAACACGCCAACTGTTCCCATAAAGAAAGCTTCCTGGCTGGGCGAGGTGGCACACACCTGTAATCCCAGAACTTTGGGAGGCCGAGATGGGTGGATCACTTGAACTCAGGAGTTCAAAACTAGCCTGGGTAATATGGTGAAATCCCATCTCTACTAAAAATATAAGAATTAGCTAGGCATGGTGGCAGGCACTTATAATCCCACTACTTGGGAGGCTAAAGAGGGAAGATTGCTTAAGCCTAGGAGGCAGAGGTTGCAGTGAGCAGGGACTGGGCTACTGAACTCCACCAACACCAACCTTCCCACATCATCCTTTCTCTCTCTCTTTTAATTTGTTACCTCGGAGAGCTCCCCAGACAGTCTCAGAGAGGAGTAAACACTGGTCATCATTTATGGTCAGGGTATCTGAAATGACAGAAATGAACTCATTTAGTTGGTTAAGGTTTTCTATTCTCAGATTATAGACCAGATATTCTATAAATCATTGGATTAAAAAAAAAAAAAACAGTAAGACCATATATTTTAAAAAATCTTTCAATGAGGAGATGTCCCCAGAGCAAGATAGCTATAGGATGGGCTGGTCTGGGGCCAGAGCGGGAGGGTGGTCACCACAGTGATTCTGTAGACCCTGCATGATGACGTACAGCAAGAGTCAGGCTGGAGCGGAGTTCTGTGCAAAGCACCACCTACCTCATGGGTCAGTTTCCACAGCAGAAAGATGAAGGAAGTCTTCTCCTGGCAAAGGGAACAGGGATGCCTGCAGGGGGGAGTGCAGCATGCAATGCTCCCAATGCCTTTGTAATCACCCTCCTTTCCCTTTCCTCTGTGCTTCAGCTACTTCCTCCAAGAATGTGAGGAAGAAGCCAAAACTCAGATGTTCACTTTGGAGACTGAGAAGTCCCCAAATGCTGCTCAGGGAAGACAGGAGGCGGTCACTGGACTAATGACTTAACTTCATCTCAGTATAAGTGACCAGAACCCCTTGTTTCCCCAATGAATGGTCTATTAGAGAAAACTAGCAAAGTATACACTTTCCTAAAATAGAAATGTATTCTGTCCAGCAGGTAGGTGTCCTGTGGGACTCAGTGAAGAGCCAGTGCAATGTTCCACAGCCAACCTTTAGCACTGGTTCAGTTTCTGCATAGGAAAAACTCATCTTCCATGGCTCTCAGCACTTGGTGACCCTCGGTCCCCATGGTCAAGGGAGACTCCAGGCCGAGCATCAGCAGTTTAGGCCAGGCCATCCAGAGTTACAGCTTCAGACAAGTGCTTGCTCTTCTAAGACAGGGAACAGGATGATACTTACAATTCTCTACCGACTCCAAAGTAGGAAGCTGGTTACATCCAGGTGTGACTACAGAGACAACCAACACATTCTTCTCAGGTGTATGCCGTTTTCCTGGGAAGACAGGGTAAGCTTGGTGTGGCCAACCTGCCATTAGAAGCAACAAGCAAAACCAAGGCCCTAGCTCTAGTACCCCAGCTCATACGCCTGTGGTAAAGGGAGGACATGGCATTTACTCTTGGTGTAGGTACTGCCTGATCATCTGTTCAGCTGTTTCATTCTGGTTGTGCCCCTCTTCTCCTCAGTAGCCACCCTGACCCATGTCTGAATGCTCTGGGTGACAGCTCTTCTTAACCAGGGCTCTATACTTCTGGCTGCCCTTGGCCTGTACCAAACAAACAATTCCATGACCTCAACAACTGCTTCCGACTGAGAGGCAGCTCTAGAGCATGCTACTCTCAGTGTGGTCTACAGATTAGCTGCCAATTTGCAAACTGTGTTACTGGTTGGTCACTATATAGAAAACTTACATGAAGCCTGAATGGAAATCAATTATGTCAGAGTGAACACAGTGTCTAGTTCTAACATTTTTTCATACAAGATTTTCCATCTCGCTCTGTTGCCCAGGCTGGAGTGCAGTGGCCGGATCTCAGTTTACTACAAGCTCCGCCTCCCGGGTTTACGCCATTCTCCTGCCTCAACCTACAGGCGCCCGCCACCTCGCCCAGCTAGTTTTTTGTATTTTTTAGTAGAGACGGGGTTTCACCGTGTTAGCCAGGATGGTCTCGATCTCCTGACCTTGTGATCCGCCCGTCTCCGCCTCCCAAAGTGCTGGAATTACAGGCTTGAGCCACTGCGCCCAGCCAAGATTTTCTCGAAGAAGAGATCAGTTTTACATTCTGGTACATATGCTTCTTATCTCATTGCAGATTGGCATATTAAGTAGTACTGCTCTTGAGGGCTCCAGATGAAGGGTTTCCAGTTTTGCAAAAGCCTAGGAGCTAATGGAGTAGATGACAGAAGGATCTCACATGCAGAGGAGGCCTGAAATGATGCAACTGATACCTCAGAGAAGGTCAGGGTCACCAGTCCATCTTGCTTCCTTCCTTCCTCTTCCCAAACAGGTTCTCTGTCCAAGGTAGATTTTGCCCTAACAGTGAACGGTCATCCAGTATGAGCCAACGTAGTACCTAATATAGCTTTAGAGACCCTTGCCTATGCAGAAAAAATGCCAAGCCAAATATGAATACACTGTCTCTTCTCACCCTCCTACTGGTTCTTCCCTGTGATTTTCAGGATGGCTCTGATGTTATAGCCCCAAGCCTTAACTTAATGAACCCCTCTCTATTCTATTCTTTCCTGGAGAAACATTCATCCCACTGGCAACACAACATCCATGACTTTTTATGGCACTACAATGTCAGAGATAGGATGGCCTGGCAGAAGGCAACGAGAGAGAATTCAGAACCAAAATGGAATCTCAAACATTACCCATCTCCAGGCAGAGGGAATCCAAGCACTCAGATCATCTCAAGGAAGCCTGCTCAGACCTCTTGAGCACTACCACATGGCTGTATCTCAGCTCTTAGGTCTGCCAAGAAGCAAGCCAATAAGGGGTTCTTTCTTACCATCATGAATAAACACATTCTTTCCTTTATCAGTAAATACCGTGGATCCCCACACCAATACCTGCCTCCATTCTGCAAAGAGGAGGGAATCTGAAGCAACTCTGGGCCAGGTCAATTCACAACTCCATTCTCAAACCCTAAAATTACATTGTTACAACACAAAGGACAAGCAGACCTTCAAGGCGAAGACCACACTCAAGGCAGAGTCTGTAGGGCCATCCAAGCAGACAGGCTACAAACCCATCTCCACAGGAGACTCTACAGGGAGACCAATGAGGACTTAACCTAGGAGCAAGGGTGAGGAAAAACTATACCCCATCCTCTGCCTTCTTGTCCCCACTCCCAACCCCACGACATCATGGAGCCCCAATATCATTGTGTGGAGAGCTCATTGCATATCTACCCAGGCAGCCATCCAAAAGACAGCCAAAGTCCTGAGCTTTAGTTCTAATCCACTGGGGCTCAGCATGCCACATAAGGAGAAATCACAACTAATCCATATGCAACTACCGTGGCTCGCCGCCCTCATGACAAAACAAGAGAGGCTGCACAAACACCAGGTTTATCTGAACTATTACTTGGAAGACAGAAAAATACCTAATCTTTCGTTTTTTTAAAATTTATTTTTCTAAAACACACCTGTACTGTACTCCCTAAATCTGTAGTCTTTTGGAGAGTCACAGACTCCCCCCAGATCTGCTGAATAGGAAAGCACTTTTTTCCCCCAGAACAATGCCCCTAATTTAAGGGCTGTTTCTCCAGAATTACAATTCTTCCAGTCCCCGCCAATAATCTCATGGTGAAGAATCCCTGTCCGAAGTTCTCTCAGTGACTCATCTGGGTTTGGGCTGAAAGACGTATATACAGGAGCATGGCTGCTGTTTAAACAAATTATGAGAGGGATGTTTGGGGGAGGCAGCAACACGAGAGCTGGCAAAACAGCAGGGACACTAGGTCACTGAAAATGATGTAAATAGGGTATCACCACTGTGGCTTTCCGCCTCCAAGTTGCTACTCTGCCTGGCTATGAAGAGGGCAGGAAATAGGCAGGGGACAGTAGTACAGCTGCCTCTACACACACCCGCCCACAACCTGAACACTGAGAAGCACTGATGTGTGGGAAGCACGGTATGGCAAACAGCCCGGTCAGCCAGCAATGTCATGAGCACATGTGCTATGAGTCCAGCTGGGACAGCAGGAAATTGAGGAGCCTCCAGAGCTTAGGAGGCAGCATGAAAAACAGACCAGAGGGCTGGGAAATCAGGACAGGCTGCTTCTGGTTCTGGTTTTGCTGCTGCCAAGCTGAGCAAGTCTCAGGGCTCCCATTTCCTCCCCTGTAAACAATGGCAGGGTGGGACCAGATTCCAGCTACTTCTCTTCAGATCTAAGACCTTGTGATTCCACAGACAGATAATACACTCCAGGGTCCCATTCCAGGACCACAGCCTCCTACCTCTGCAGCTCACTCGTCTCCCTGCTTTCATGTAGACCTACTCTTCTCTTTGGGTACACTGAAATTAAAAAATCAAAACAGTAGTACAGGCCTGGTGTGGTGGCTCAGGTCCATAATCTCAGCACTTTGGGAGGCTGAGGAGAGCGGATCACTTAAGGTCAGGAGTTAAGAGACCAGCCTGGCCAACACAGTGAAACTTGGTCTCTACTAAAAATACAAACAAATTAGCTGGGCATGGTGGTGTGCCCTGTAATCCCAGCTACTCAGGAGGCTGAGGTAGGAGAATCACTTGAACCCAAGAGACCGGAGGCTGCAGAGAGCAGAGATTGCACCACTGCACTCCAGCCTGGCCAACAGACTGAGACTCTGTCTCAAAAAAAATAAAAATAAAAATAAAAAAAAATAAAA